>NC_042619.1:143295668-143895668 GCF_901001135.1 Rhinatrema bivittatum
CTCTCCCTTCCCACTCGCCCATAAGGGTTTACAATATCACTGTGCTCCCACTCCTTCCCCCTCCCCTCCCAATCCCCCCCCCCTCCCCAATAGATTACCAGGAGCAAGGGACCCTTCACCAGCTCCCGGCACTTCTGTGCTGCTCTAAGAGAGTCAGAGGTAGGAGCGTAAGCTTACACTTCCAGCGCTACTTCTAGACAGGGAGGGGCACCTCCGAGCTGCTCTAAAAGAGACAGCGCTGGAAGCGTAATCTTTCATTGAGCGTATGCTTCCAGCGCTGTCTCTTTTAGAGCAGCTCGGAGGTGCCCGAAGTGGGTGAAGGGTCCCTTGCTCCCAGTAATCTAATTTAAAGTATCAGGGAGATAGGGAGCTCTGCAATATGGTAAACCCTTGGGGAGGGTGGGAGTGAAGGGATTTTATAATATGCCAGAATGAGGGGGGTCTTATTAATATTTTAAGGAGTTGGGGGGTGAGGAGAATACAGCCCAATAGAGCCTTTACCAGATATTTTTGGGGGGAGGGAGGGGATGACCTGCTGTGTTTATTTAATTGCTTTTCATTTTTGGATATCTGGTCCTCATGAGGCTGGATAACGTTAGCATCTAACTGGCTATATTCAAACATAGCTGGTTAGGTTTTGAAGTTATCCAGTTACATGTAGCTGGATAACTTTAAGCCTGTATATTCTGCAGGACATTTATCCTGCAGAACTTTGGGGATATATTCAATAGTACAGCTGCACTGTTGAATATAGCTGGCTATCTTAAAGTTAGTTGGTTATCTGTAAGTTGGGTCTTTGGCTGAGAGAGAGAGAGAGAGAGAGAGAGAGAGAGAGAGAGAGAGAGAGAGAGAGAGAGAGAGAGAGAGACTTACCATAGTGCTGCCTCCCTAGACAGGTATTTGTATCCCTATGGGAGACCCACCTAGTAACTGGAGGTGAGGGTTAAGTATTAGTGTAGGGGGTTAGGGGCCACTTTCACATTCAACATGAGACGTACGAACAGAACAATGGTCTCTTGTGAAGATTTGCTGCCCTTCGGAGTGAGGAAACTCACTCCAAGATGAGATTTGTGCAATGTTCTCTCCACCTAGCTTGTTGTTACACAGGTAGAGAGTCCATCAAGCTAGGTGGAGAGAACATTGCACAAATCTCATCTTGGAGTGAGTTTCCTCACTCCGTAGGGCATCAAATCTTCACAAGAGACCACTGTTCTGTTCGAACGTCTCATGTTGAATGTGAAAGTGGCCCCTAAACCCCTACACTAATACTTAACCCTCACCTCGAGTTACTTGGTGGGCCTCCCATTGGGATACAAATACCTGTCTAGGGAGGAGGCACCATGGTAAGTCTCTCTCTCTCTTTCTCTCCCTCTCTCTCTCAGCCTTCATCATACTGAAACAGGCCTGTCAGGAAACATCATGAACTGCAATAAACCTGTAACACAAATAAACCTGTAACACAAATGAAAGAGGTATAGTTATTGGCCACACTAACAGTGCAACTGTTTTGCATCACACAATAAATCCTCCCTACTTTACATTTACTCCGCCCCCTGAATACAAAATTAAAATTCGCAAATCACTGTAACTGCTGTTAGCGCGATTTGAGGAATTATCACATGCGGTAACTCCTTGGAAAATGAGGCCCTTAGCCAGTTAAGTTTTCCAATTAACTGAATACTGGAGTTAGCCAGATAAAAAAAAAGATTCATTAAGCCAAGCTAGGACTAGTCCTATTGTGGCGATATTCTTGATATTTTGCATAAAATTGCCTAGATTTCCTCCCCTATTACAATGAGCTGCTTTGCAAATTTTGCAAATCCATGCAAAGCAGCTCATGGACAGGTAATCCTATGTAAATATAATAACACGGCTGACTTAGAAATTTGTCAAAAGACAAATGGGGATAATCAATTATATGAGCCAATTAAACTTATGTCCGGTATTGTTTATCCTAGGAAACGACCATTCAAAGGTACAAATTTATTAGATAGCCAAACACTGCTTTGCTCTATATAACAGATAAATTAATTTTTAAAAAATGTTTATCTTATTATGCAATTAAAAACTTATTTCTTTAAACACCTACTGTGAGAATTTTTTTTTTTATAAGTAGAAATATTTATATAGTAGTCCACCCAATGGATTCTAATAAAATACGGCAGTTGTATTGAAACATGAATCACACTTATCTTTATTTCTTATGCACAGATCTTCCATCTGACATATTTTTCCAAAAGTAGAGAGCACCAACTTGCCCAAATGTGCAAACATGACTTGCCCGACACTGGCCGGACGGCAGTTAGAAGATGAATGAACACTAACTTCATCCCCCAACCCCTGATGCAGATTCAAGGTGTTGAAACACGGCCAGTGTCGGGCAAGCGATGTTTTGCACTTCTGGGCAAGTTGGTGCTCTCTAATTGTGGAAAAATACGTCAGATGGAAGACCTGTGCAGAAGAAATAAAGTTAAGTGTGATTCACATTTCAATACAACTGCCATATTTTATTAGAATCCATTGGGTGCACTACTATATAAAGATTTCTACTTTAAAAAAAAATTCTCACAGAAGGCATTTAAAGAAATAAGTTTTTAATTGCATAATAGATATTTTTTTTTTAATGTTTATCTGTTGTATAGAGCAAAGCGGTATTGGGCTATCCAATGAATTTGTACCTTTGAATGGTCATTTCCCAGGATAAGCATTACTGGACCTAAGTTTATCGGCTCATGTAATTGTTTAGCCCTGTTTGTCTTTTGATACTTTTCTTCGGGAGGGATTTTCACCTGAGGTTGTTTGTCTGTTTGGTGTTTAGAAATTTTTCAGCCACATTATTTTATCTACACCTCTCAGAAAAGCAATAATCTGAGGGAGCATCGCAACCCTAATGCGGGTCCCTATACTCCCATGGTAGATTTACAGGGCCAGTGGCTGAAAAAAATAAATAGGCGTGAAAACAGAAAGTGACCCTCCCCAGTCTAGGGCTGCCAATTGAGGTGGCCTGTGAAAACAAGTATAAAATTGAACTTAAAGGTTCATGTGACAACAACTCCCCTACCTCAACCCAATCCTGTCCACATAGAATAAATGATAGCCAAAGGAGAGCCCCAAAACTGTTTGCATAAAAAAGATGGGGGTCCCCTATACTCCTTCTCTCTTTCCAACCCCCGTTCTACAAAAGCCTATTAGTGGTATGGTAGGCCATGGAACCCCCAAAAAGAGTCTTTGGTTCTTTTGTGACCACCCACAGCCACCACCCTTGACTCCTCCCATACCCCATTATGTCAAATCTAGGTTAGTTGCTCTTCAGAAGGGCCCAAAGCACCCCCTAGCTCCAGACCTACTTGGCACCATTTTCCAAAATGGCACTGACCAGGGCCTTGACCTTGTCAAATACAGACGCAGCTAACAAGACTCTTCATAATTATTTAGGCCATGTGGGCTGATGCTGCTCTGCATCCTGCTCTTCTCTCTTTGAGTCTCATGTTGCTCTGCATCCTGATCCTATTTTTTTTTGGGCTGTGTGAGCTGATACTCCTCCATTCCTGCTCCTTCTGGCTGCAGTGATTGCTCCTCCTTCCCACTTGGGCAGGCCTACCTGAGACAGCTTTCTCTTCCAGGCCCAAGTCGGCAGGAAGAAAGAACAAGGAGGAGCAATCACCATGGTCCTGCCACTGATGTGCTGCCTCCAAATTGTGGGGCTTTAGGTACACTTTAATGCTTCCACTAGCCCTGGATATAGGCTTTTTTTTTGTGTGTAGCCACAGCCTTTTGGGAAGAGGGGGTAGAGATAAAGGGAGATTAATGCAGTTGGGCAGGAATGAGGGTGAAAGAGAGTGATGCTTGTAGGGGTTGGGGGAGAAGACAAAGAGAGAGGAGGGTTGCTACTGTGCAGTGTGAATGGGGAGGGGAGTCGAGAGAATGAGAGCGAGAGGCCAATTGTGAGCAGGGCAGGGGAGAGACAGAGAAATGCTACTGGGAAAGGATTGGGATGAGTGGGAAGAAGGAAACGTCACTGGACCAGGGAGGAGACAGAAAGAGAGATGATGCTGATGTATTCGGGGCAGAGGGGGAGGGGAATACTGCTCAAAGAGGATGAGACAGAGAGAAGAAGTGAGATGCTGCAGGGCAGGTGGAGAGAAAGTGAGGGAATACTGGGCAGGGCAAAAGAGAGAGAGAGAAGGTGATGCTGCCTGGCAGGGAGAAAGGAGGGGAATGCTGGGCAGGAGAGAGAGAGAAAGTCATGAAAGTGATTTTTGGATGGGGATTTGCTCCCCATTTCATCAGCTCTCTGAAGTGGGACTCCCTCCCTGTCTAATGACACAGATCTATTATTCTGGCTTTGCGTGTAAAAGCATGTCTTTAATATAAAATACCTCTTGATGGCCCTCATGATCTTTATCTGCTGTCATTTTTTACGTTTGTATGCCATTTGTCTTTGCTGTTGGGTTTACCAAAAGACAACACAATTGTAGAAATGTCCTGTGCTTTGAATTTCTTTTTTTTTGCAGTAAATTGTTTAGAAGAAATATAATAAAGTATTGATCAAGTCACAGTTACATGTATTATATTCAGCTGTCTGCTGACAAATTTCGGGCTGTGGCCTCTGGATGGCTATAAAACACATTTTCCGCAGAGCACCCAATTATCTCCAACTTCCTCAGCACACTGTGTAGCTTTACAGATGACATCATTATTCCCTCATTACTGCCAACCCTCTTTAACGGCATAAAATCTCATGCAAGAGTAGAGAAATGAACTTTGGAGAAGTAGTCATTTTTAAGATCAGTCATTTATGTAAACACTTGTCGTGCAACATTAAACCTTACCTTAGGCTTTCTGCTTCATTAATTTGGTGCTCCCTGGGTTACTGCTGCTTATATGCTTGACTCGGTCGTGGAACCCACAGCTACAGCAGAGTGAAATGATATGATGTAAAGGGATGTAGAAAACAGGGAAAGCTTTGTCCCTCTGGCAGCTGCAAAGTTGCATGCAGTTCAGGCAGTGCTGTGAAAAATTCTCTCTTTCTCTCCCTCTTGTTTTTCCCCCTCCTATGACTTCTCCATCTTAAAAAGAGCCCTGATTCATGCAAGCAGAAAACCTCTGTTCATTTTTTGGACAGAGTCGCATGCCAGGGTGCTGCCAGTGCAAGTTGCTCCTCAGCTCATGAATTTGCCAGGCTTAAGTGTTCTTTATTCACAGCTCCAATGTTTCTTTTAGAGAACCAGGTGGAGCCCGTAGACATGGCTGTGCATGAGTCAAAGATATGTGATAAATGGCAAATGCACCTCTCCAGAAAAAAAAATATGGCTTCCAATGTGCCACAAGCTTAGGTACAAAAACAACAAAAAAAGATGACTCTGGTAGATCAGTATCATTTCTGGGTTCCAAATTCTGTTACTTTCACAGTGTGGGAATGGCTAACTTATAAATGAAGAACAGTTATAGTTACAAAACTAGTTTTCCGAAGACAAACAGGATGGTAGTCCTCACACATGGGTGACATCATCAGATGGAGTCCGGCCCGGTACTTTGATCTCAAGGATTTTAGAACTTTCAAACATGCCCTGCTGAGCATGTGCAGCTGTAGTTATCACTCTGTCCCCTAGGCAGAGTCCCTCAGTCTTTTTTTTTCCGCAGAACCATATGGTTGCGGGAGCCAGGGTATCACAGTATTCAGCTTTGTTTTCTCCTCACAGTTTTTGAAATTTATTTTTTCTAGAGCTGCAACTGTTTTTCTCTCCTTTACCTTACAGTAGTTTTATTTTCTTTTTTCTTTTCCTTTTTCCTCTCTTCTTTCCACCATCTGCCAACCGCATGGTGGGCCTTAGTCGCTATGCAGCCTGGCAGAGTCTAACACTATCCCTTTTTAAATAAATAATGCACCTGCAATTTAGTATCTGTGTCCTCTCCGTGCTTTGTCTGTTCTTGTACCTTTGTCAGATGCTGGCAGGACTGATAGAATGCAGTCTTTGGATCATGCATGAAGGCCGCTGAACTTTGGGACTCACCTGAGTTCTACCTGGGCAGGAATTCCATGTCATTTTGCCGATCGATTGGCATCAGTGAAGGTTCGGAAAGTGACAAGATCGAGGGCCACCCCTTTCCTGTAGGCGGGGGAGAACTCATCCTCCCCACATTCAAAGGAACTAGTCTCCATGGGCAGGAGCCCTGGAAGACGTAGCATCCCCTCCTGCTTATCTGTGATGGCTGTGCAGTCTTCCTGTGAGAGAGGGTGAGCAGGATCCTGGGCAAGTAGCTTGCTGCTGCACTTTCGGTGTCATGCCCAGTATTGGTTGCCCATACAAATCTGTGGCCGGTGCACCGATGATCTGACATGTTGATGTCAGGGACCATGACTGCCACTGAGCGCCTTGGTCATGCTTGACACTTTCAAGGTGTCAGGGCACCCTCGATGCCATTGAGGTGTGTGACTACCCTTTATGCTGTAAGGGACATGTGCGCCAGGAAGAGCCATGCATACTTCGAGTACACTGGCTGGGCATTTTGTATCATAGGCGTCTTTGGGTGCCGAAGAGTCTCGATGTTCTGGAGGAACGGGATCTACCTTAGCGTCATCGAGCACCTTAGGCATCGATGTGGTGAATTAGCGGCACCAACCTCTAGTTTCAGAGACCAGGATTGCCATCAAGTGCCATGGTCCCCCATGATACCATCAGAATTGCCCTCAATGCCATCTATGCTTTCAAGACCATTGATGCCATTGAGGTGCATACATGGCCGCCCTCAATGCCATTGAGGTGTGTGGCCTTGATGCCATGGCCTCCATCGATGCCATGGCTGCCATTGATGCCATTGCGGTGCATGGCCTCAATGTAATTGAAGTGCAGGGCCGCCATGGAGGCCATTGGGCATGTTGGCCAGCATTGCCATTCGTTGTCACTCAATGATGTCGAGCACCATCAATGAGGTACTGGGAATGGAATTGAGCTTCCTGGTTGCTCGCGAGACCATCAATCACTGGGACTCCTGAGAGCCATTAAGTGCCACTGAAGCCATTAGGCAACAGGGATTTTAGTGAACTTTTAGTGAATGGGGCCATTCATTCCTCCTATCATGTGACAGGGCCCGGCCAATGGCACTGATAGCCCCTGTCACATGGTAAGGGCAAAGGGCCAATGGCACCATTTTGATTAGTGGCAACCAATGGCCCGAGAGGGGGACATCGCTCCCGGGACCCACGCTGGACCACCAGGGACTTTAGGCAAGTTTTTTTTGGGGGGGGTCAGGAGGGTGGAGGATTGTAAATAATTAGATCTGAAGGGTTGGGGTGGGTTTGGCTTTTTTTATTTTCTGTGTGCCCTTTCTCCCCCCCCCCCAAAAAAAAACAAACGATAAGAAAACTACACAAAATTTTGTGGGGTTTTCCTATCATTTTCGGGCCCCCCCCCGAACCGTGACAAAATAGGAAATATTGTCTATATTTCCTATTTCATCTAAAACAAATGCACATTCCTACCAGTGGATACAGTCAGATGCTGCTGTACACTACTACAGAACACCATGGGCATAGGTGGTCGCCATGGACTTTGCTGCTGCCGTTGCATGAAGGAAACGTGGTGAGCCATTTCCGACACAATTTTAAAGGCTGTGTTAAGTCTCTTGGAGCATTATCGGGTACTGGGGGTACCATGGGGGCGATGCCATAATCAGATCCCCAGTGGTTCTGGGCATGCCATCATTTTACTGTTCCTATTCACTCCATTGGGATTTAATGCAACAGTGGAGGGCAGCATGTGCGTTTGGGTATGGCAGGCATCATCAAGCGACTTGGGTGCTGGCAGGTGGCATTCTCTCTGTCTGCAGTACATAGCCATGCCAGGGTTCTGCTATTGTCGCATCAAGGTATCAGTCTCCTTGTCTGTTCTATACCATAAGGTGCAAGAGAGCACTGACAAGGAAGGTGCCATCACACACTCTGTGATTGCTTTTTGTCAGCATACAGCCACCAACTCTAACAGGTGGTGCTCGGTCCTTGCTGTGCTGTGAGATTCTACCACCATCCATAGGATGGGATTCTACTGTATGAGTATTGGTTAGCATGTTTTTAAAGCAGAGGGTACTATTCTTCCAGTTACCCTCTACAGTATAGGTGTGTGTGTGTGTTTCCCTCATGACAAGCACAAAATGTGCGCTGCAGCCACAGAACTAGCCTAAGACTGTGTTCCTGGTCGAACCCCTATTGGAGTAGATACCAGGAGAGCAATGTTGGGAAGAGGATTATGTTTTTCAACCCCTCCCGTGTTAGAAATCCCTTTTTTGGGGAAGCCCATGGAACTCCGTCCCTTGCAGGTTTATCGCCAGACCTGTGCCTTGATTCTTTTAAATTGGTGCATCTCCTTGTAGGCCAGGACCGGGGCCAGCAGTGGTAGTCATTGGACTGTTTTTGCTGAGGTCCCTCCATTGATTACTGTGGTGGCCTACCCCATTTGAGGGTGGCTGTAAGTGGCAGATTTGGTTGCTTCTGAAACTCAGCAATCAGTGACTGTAACCCATCTCTCACCCGGAGAGTTGGAAGATTTTCATGATCGGGATGCCCCGATTCCCTTTGCTTTCCTATCCCTTCAGGAAGGGAAATTTCAACTGGATTTCCAGGGAGACCCTTATGGGTCTCCCTGGATGCCTGCTTGTCCATCCCTACAATGGGTGTCCCTCGTTCTCTGTTTCCTGGAGACTGGATTTCACTGCTTCTGATTGGAAGTTGCTCTCTGTTCCTCATGGGATCCGAGAAATGGTCTGCTGGTAGCACTCTCCTTAGGTTGTCCTAAAACAGAGCAGGTCTGTGTCACGAGGGAGCTATTCCAGATTCAGTCTCCCCATCGGACTAGGAGTCTCCTCTTCAGGATAGCTCCCTGGTGAAGACTAGGGGTTTCTCCTCTCCGGGAATCACCTTTGATTATTGCTAAGCTGAATGAACTTTTTTTGTGGAGAACCATTGTTGCCAGTCATTCTAGCCTGTGGGACCCTATCTCAGTGAGAAGGGTTCAAGTCCATGTAACTGGCAAGTATGTCTTTCAACCAATTGCCATATCCATGGCTGAGGAAGTTGGGGGATGAGGGACGCCCACAACAGAGGTGCTACTCTTTGGTTGCAGTGGTTTGCAAGCTATACTTCCCCATTTTAGGGATAGCCCTGTCTGCGGACAGGACAGTTCTGGTTCATGCAATGGTTGTTCCATTTACTGGACTATGTACTTCCTTGGGGAAGTATATGTAAATCATGGCTGAGGTATTGATACCTGAATCAAGTTGGTGGACAGTCTGTTCAGAGATCACACTGACCCTGCCCTGATACCCTTAGGGTTTCCAGGCTGGTGAAGAAATCATGTTCCCCAGGCGTTTGCACTTGTCTCTTGGAGTAGTGTTTTTGGATTTCTTCTCTATGGGATTCTCTCTCAGTTTTAGCTGTTCCAAGCAGATTGAGGGCTCTATCTCAGTGGGTAACTCCTTACTGGTATTGGCTGTGAATTATTTGCTTGGGATTGAGATATACAACCTAGCGACTTGATCTTACCCTTCCAATCCAGAGGTCTGCCTCCTTGTTTCCTCGCTCCTTCTGACTTCCAGTTGGAATGTCAAGGGGAGAGGATGAATAGCTAGAGCCTTCGTGGTATAGCTTTAGTGTATACCTACAGGGAAAGATACACCACTTTTCCCCTATATTTTCATCAAGTTCTGGCTAGTACTGCCAGAACATTTCTCACTTCACTGGGTTGCCAAAGTGTCTTCCTGCTCACTTGAACTATCTTGTAGACAGGATGGATAACCCTGCCCTTGACAAGGTGCAGTGTGGGTGAGCTTCAATCCTAACTTATCTCCCTGCTTGGGGGCTAGCAATCCCATTCAGGGATTGCCTTTCATCCCCTGAAACTCTTGGTGCTATCCTGCGTGGTCAGTTATATCTGGTACTTTGGCACATAGTCTGTCACAGACCCTGCTGTTGATGATGATTCTTCCAAGCATTGTTTGGGTTTTTCTGCTCATTGTGCCTATCAGCCAAATATGGGACACACTTCTACAGATGCATTCTGTCCTTCAGATGCCAGTGGACAACAGTTTCTTTCTGGAAAGCTCTCGAGCTTCTGTTGGTTTTTCGATTGTCTTGCAACACTGAAGGAAACTATGCAGTTTTAGTCTAAGAGTTCTTCTCTTGTTTACATCTCTAGACTTTTTGCTATATCCAGGAGGTTCTAGATCTACTGTCATTGTCAGGGTTTACAGATCTGAAACCTGTTTTTAATATTTTCCTTGAAGTAGAGTATGTTTCTTGCTGCATTCACATCACTCCCCTGCCTTAGGCGCCTCTGCTACACCTTGAGGTTTTGTGTCTCAGTCTTTTCTATGCTTTTCTCTTTGTAGAACCCAACTCTTTTCTCGACTAGACCCCTTTGTGGATCAGCTGCCTCACAGGCAAAAGGAAAAGTGGTATTGCTTTCAGCACTGTGAGGTTTCCCCTACGGGAGTGGATACCAGGGTAGCCTGTAGCTTGGGAATCACCCATGTGTGAGGACTACCATCATGCTTGTCCTCGGAGAAAGCAGAGTTGCTTATCTGTAACAGATGTTCTCCAAGGACAGCCGGATGTTACTTCTCACAAAACCCACCTGCCTCCCCTGTAAGTTGGTTTCTCCACTTAGGAGCTATATATACCATGGACTGTGAGGCTCTGCCCAGGGGGCAGGGTGGTAACTACAGCTTCACATGCTTAGTAGGTTATGTTTGAAAGTTCTAGAATCTTTGAAATCAAAGTTCTGGACTGGGCTCCATATGATGTCACCCATGTGTGAGGACTAACATCCTGCTGTCCTCAGAGAATACCTGTTACAGGTAAGCAACTCTGCTTACTGGAACTTTCTACTTTTCAATTGTTTATATCTTTATTATTTCTTTGTAAATTGTC
Source organism: Rhinatrema bivittatum (assembly GCF_901001135.1). NCBI lineage: Eukaryota > Metazoa > Chordata > Amphibia > Gymnophiona > Rhinatrematidae > Rhinatrema > Rhinatrema bivittatum. The sequence goes on from NC_042619.1 coordinate 143,306,593, forward strand.
CTTTTTCCTACTGTTGCAAGCCTTTGTGTATACCCTAGTTCTCCATTTCATGGTGTTTTGCTGTACTTAGAATCTGTGATTATTCAGCCTCATTGTTCAGGAGGGAGGAAGGACTGTTAATGCTGATGAGAACTAATTGTAACGATGAGATGATCCATATGTACATGGCTTGCTCTTGTTTCCAATAACATTTTAAAGGCACAAGTCTATTAGAACACCATTAGAACTATTTCTTTTAATTCATGAGCAATGTGGTAAATTACTTTGAGTTATATTACACTGGTGTGTGCACCGGAATCCCAACAGATGATGTAATTATAATTAACAATGAGTTTCATGAAATAATTCACTTGTTAAGCATGCAGAAATGAGGTCATTTTTCCCCCCTTCCACAAGCATTTAATCTTCATATCTAGCTAATGAAAGTCATAAACAGTGTCATCCGTCGGGTTAGTGACAGAGACTGCCACTTATGACAGGGTTATTGTTTATTTTAGCAGTTAATTTGCAGGCCGGAATCATTTAATTGTTCTGAGTACATAATTACATGCCAGCATTTTCCAGTTTAATTAAAATGTACAAATCTGAAGATTAAAGGAAGTTTTGAATTATTAATCATTTCTCTGCTAGAAAATCTTGTTGCTCTGCAGGAGATTTGTCCAGTGTGCAACTATACGTCTTTTTTTTTTTCTCTCCTTTGTTTTCCACAGACAGACAATTTTCCTGCAGAGCCCAATTACACAGGCAGCAGGCAACAGTTTGTTCAAAGGTAAGGCCCTTTAAATAACTTTTTCTTCTCTTCCTATGTACATTGTTGTCAGAATTGCTTCCCCAGAGAGTCTAAGTCATGTCTGAGCCATCAGCGTTAACCTCCTCCTCCTTGTCTTCCCTTGTATTTCAGCAGCTCAACCTTCAAGGACCCAGAAAGAGCCAGTCTGAGGGACAGTGGTCACGGGGACAGTGATCAGGCTGACAGTGACCAAGACACTAACAAAGGCTCCTGCTGTGACATGTCTGTAAGGGAGGCACTTAAGATGAAAACGACTTCAGCTAAAAGCCAGCCACTTGAGCAAGGTGAGTGAAGCCTTCTGTTGCCTCAACAATCATTGTAAACCTATTAGTACTTATTACAGGGCTGTTTATCAGGGTGGGAATACTGTCCGCAGAAGCCGTAACTCTCTAGCAGTTGCCCTAAAGCAAGAACTGTTCAATATCCTTTAGCACACCATGTTAAGTCAACCTGCAATATCCTTTTCATTATCTAGCAAAAGATGAAAGAATCATTAAATAATAAAATAATTTAATTCAATGAACACTGCATAGAAAGCATTGTGCTTGGGCGAATGTTTGTAAACTTTGACAATATAGGTGCTCTTCTTGGCTAGAACATTTACAGCTTTAAAACAGATTTGAAAAGATTCAGACTACCAGAAAAGAAAAAAAAATGGAAAGAGAGAAATTTAATCTTCTTGGTCACATTGTTTTATTCATAATATTGACTTCCCCATTAATGGCAGCGTCAGGAAGCAAAGTGTCATATAATAGCATAATCTGATTTTCGGTATAATCATTTCATTCACACCCTGAAGAAAGAATCATAGATAAGTGTTTGTGAAGTCAATATGATATGAGTAATATAACTACAGTGCCTGGCAGTGTTCTCTAAACCGGGTCTCAGAAAAATATGTTTATTTTCTCAAACTGTTTTCTCAAAGCTTGCGTCCAGCTCTTTCTTTGGAGTCATTTTATTTTAACTAATTATGATGTCTTTTATTACAAACAAAATAAGACACCATCAATACCAGCTGAGCAAAATAAAACTGCACCATTCGTGTGCGCTGTTCCCAGCCACAAACACTGAAGAAATGGCTTTATTTTGATTTTGCTTTCGTATTCAGTTGCTGGTTGTCCTAATGGTTTGTGTGGCAAATCATTCCCTGTGTAAAGGATATTTAAAAATTTGACTTAATGAAGTCATTTTTAATGAGCAGCTATATTTACAATTAAGCTGAATTACATTAAGGGCTTTTATTAATTGGTGATTAATTGGAACTAGATTTTGCCTCCAGCATCCTCTGATCTGTAGAACATTCATCAGTAAACACACACACACTGGTACTTTTTTTTTTTTATCGTCTTGTGATTGCATATAATTTTGCTGTGTGGAATATTTAGAAAGCTGCAGTATAATGTATTCTGTACGTGTTGGAGGGCTGACCTCACAGACAACCTTGTTTTCCAAATAATAAATGCCAGAAAGATTTTTTTCCATGACCTTTTACCAGTGACTCTCTGTGTATAATTGGACATTGATCTGTATAAAGGTGCCTTCCTGGTCTATTTGTAAAGAAACTATTTGAAAAAAAGAGTCTGACTTTCTCAGATATTGCATAAGGAATAGACAGTATATGACAAGTGCCAACTATTAATGCATGTTTGTAGTGGGTAGAGAACTACAGTATTAGGAAAATCTTTTTTTTTTTTTTTAATGAAAGGATTTGTCATAGCTAAAATGTGCCATATGTTTAGGTCACGATACATAAAAATGTGCTAATGCTCCATATTTGGTCCAAGATTTGGAAATTTATTGCTAAGCCAAAATTTCACTTTTTTCTGCAGGATAAACATTAGGGTATATACAAGCATGACATACATGAAAGTCCAGCATAAGATGCATTTTATTGAATTCTGAAATGGGCAAATGTTGAGAGTCATTTTTATCCTTTTGTTTATTTGCTTTTAGCAATGCGGAGAACTGGACCATGAGTTGTATTTGTCATGACTTCTGGTTAAGGGAAAACCACTCATGAGATTAAGGTCACATTAATTTTTTAATTTTGTTTTTGTACACACAAGTTGGCCTGTGGATATTAAAAGGTCTTCAGATGCATACCAGCTCTTACCAGTAGGGGACGTTTAGGTGAGTGAGGATTTTTGTGTGGAAATGAATTGTGAGCATGGGGTAGAGTTGGGAAAACCCCCAATGTTTCTGAAATTCTGATAATCTCAAACAGTCTAATTTTTGTTTTAAATCTTATTGTTCTTTCCCTTCTTTATTGCATCCCACATGTCCCCTGTCTCTTCTCCCGATTTTTATTTGCACTACCATTTATCATTTATTCTCATTAGTATTCTTCTTTATATGTTTCTATTGGGCTTCATAGTTTAAAGAGATCCTTTCCACTTTAAAACAAAAAAAAAATTGTGTTAGGCTGCCCCAGTAATCCATTGGCATAACAAATATATTGATATTTATCCCATTGCTTTGGTCTTATCTAAAAGTTTATATTATATACAGCAGTAATGTAGAATAAGATAATGGTATCAAGGCATGATACAAAGGATCAAACTGATACTGTTCACCAGAGTTGCATCCTTAATTATTTAGTCCTATTACTAACATAAGAATACATTTCAAGCTTATCATGTAGCAGAGTAGGTTAAGTTGAAGGAGACCAAAGTCTATCATGGTCAGCCTTTATCTGCTCTTTCTGGTAGCTCTATATGGTGATCAGGGGAAGGCAAATAGAAATCTGTTCCAACAGATTTCATTTCCCAGAGGAAGGTTTGTTTTCATGGATCTAACATAATAAATGCCTTGCTGGATCAGGCCAATGGTTCATTGTACTCTTTGTTCTATGGCTACCCATAGAACAAAGAGTACAACACAAAGCATTATGTACTTTACATAAATTAATTCACAATGAAAAAGCAGAATGGCTCAACATAGCACTACGTGTACATGTACCACATAAAAATCTGAGATCGGCAAATAAAGCACTCCTGACTGTTCATCGGTTAAGACAGCAAGACTTACACAAGTAAGAGAGCGAGCATTGGCTTTAGCAGGACCCAACTTGTGGAATTCAATGCCCCTCGAGATAAGATTGCAGATAAGTTTTAAATTATTTAAAGGAATTTTAAAAACATGGCTTTTTAAACAGGCATTTTACAAAGAGAACGGTGAATGTAAATAAAGGCAAGCACCACAAACTCAGCACTTAGATTTACGATATGCCTAGTTATTATTTTTGATCCAACTTCTCACGGATAACTCTGTAAAATAGAATCTGGCACAGGTTTCAAAAGGACAAGTCAAACTAACTCTTCATATAATTGTATATTTGAAAATATGTTGTTACCAAATCATTTTTTGGCACTTTTATTAAACGTTTAGATACTTTGTTACTATGTGTGCCTTTCTGTAAACCGTTGTGATGGTAAATAACTTAATGACGGTATATAAAAGATTTTAAATAAATACATAAATAAATAAATAAATAAATAAATAAATAAATAGAGCTCACAATCCTGACTCTGATAGTGGCCAGTTTGGGTATCTTGGAAGTAAACAGATTCAAAATAGGAAGTTCCATTCCCTGTTGTGATCCATGAGTCTACCCGCCTAATGCTAATGGATCTGGTCTCTAGAAACTTGTCAAAGCCTTTTTTAAAACTCCACAATACTACTAGATAACCACATTGCTTGGCAACAGATCCCATAATTTAATTGTGTGTTGACTGAAAAAAAAATTATTTGAAATCAGCTACCAGTTAGTTTAATGAAGTGCCCCCTAATTTTATTACTAATTGAAAGAGTAAATAACCAACTTCCATTTACTTGCTCTACACCACTCATGAGTCTCTAAACCTCTATCATATCTCCTCTCATTCATCTTTTCTCCAAGCTGAGGAAACCTTACTCATTCAACTTTTCTTTATAAGGGAACCTTTCCATTCTTTTTTTTTTTTATCATTTTTATTGTCCTTCTTTGTACTTTTCCTCTATCTTTTTTGAGATGTGGTAACCAGAACTGCACACAATAGTCATAGTGTGGTTGCAGCATAGACACATACAAAGACATTATTATATCCCCAGTTTTGTTTTTTATTTTTTGAATAATGCCAAACATTTTGGTTTCATTCTTTGGTTGCTGCTGCTGCTGCACACTGAACTCAGGATTTCAATGTATTAACCACAATGACTCAAAGATCCTTTTTCTTGCTTGGATAACTCCTAATATGCAACCTGCCACTGTGTACTACATATATTTAGGATTATTTTTCCCCATGTGCATCACTTTGCACTTTGCCACATTAAACTTCCTCTGCAATTTGGATGTCCAGTCCCCCAGTTTTGCAAGGTTCCCTTGCAATTCATCACAGTCAACTCATGTTTTAACTACTTTGAATAATTCTATGTCATCTGTAAATCTAAGAATCTTGCTCCCTTTTCTAGATTATTAATGAAAATATTATACAACACTGGTCTCAGGACAGATGTCTGGGGCACTCCTTTAGTCACCTTTGTCCATTGGGAAAACTGACCATTTAGTCCTGCTCTTTGTTTCCTGGCCTTTAACGAGTTATTTACCAGTCCACAATAGGACATGGCCTTCTATCCTATGACTTTTTAAAAATGTACTGAGGATTCTTTTATGAGGAAATGTATCAAATGTGAAAATCCTCTTCTATAATAAGCACCTAAAATCTAAGGAGTGAATTTTCAAAGGAGATACACGTGTAAAAGTAGCATATATAGCAATTTTCAAAAGCCATAAAGTCCATTTATGCATGTAAAACTTTTGAAAATTCAGTCTTATGAACTTATGCACGTAAAAGTAGCAATTTTCATAAGCCCATTTACTGTATGTGTGTGTAAAATTCCATTTACATGCAAAAAAACAAGTATTATGTGCAAAAACTCTTTTGAGAATTACTTCGAGAGCAAATAATAACCACTGACATATTTGTCCTCCAGGAAGTCATTCTGTCTCCTCTTAAATATGTCATGGACATAGCCAATTGTAAGTGAAAAATAACAAACATGTAGAGACAGGATCCCAAGGAGTTTTCACTCAATCATTGTGATAATATAGGATGATATGTTTTTTTTGGCAGTGCAAGGATTTATATTTGGAATCATGCTAAACTGCTTCCAGCATTTTTTGCTGCAATAAAATGGTTTTCATATTTATAATGAGTGTATAAGATGATGGGAAGGGGACAAATACTGGCCACGAGGAATATGAGATTTGCTGGTCATGTGCTTAGAAGACCTGGTAGCAAATTAGCTGTCCTACCACTAGAGACATGATAGAGGGCATAACAGAAAGAGGAACGCAGAGAGTAAATAATTAACCGAAAGATTGTGAAGAGCTTAGCATGGGAAAGTCAAAGAGGAAAACTGTACATAGAGAGAACTGGCATCACCACAATTGCCAGCATGGTATTGCATGCAATGTAGGCAGTACATGCAAATCTATCTCATGCATATTATTATGGATATCCTGAAAACCTGCCCTGTTTGCAGCTCTCGAGGATGGGAGTTGGCCACCTGTTGATATAGTGCAGACCATGAAGTGAGCAACATGCACAGGTGATTCTTAGATTTCAATGTAGGGGAAAAAGTAGTCACTGAAAAGTTACATAAAGGTTAAGATCTGAAATCAGAGGCTGATTCATGATGGTTTCAAGAGTGGTCAGGAATAGGAGAATAATACGCTTTTTTTGTAATGGTAATGGATTTAGTATCATTTTACCTAAAATAATATTAATATGGCAAAGCAAACAGATGGAATAACCTGCTTCCATAATAAAATGAGTGCTGGAAAAAGCCACAATCTTGGAGAGAGTCAAGATGAACTGGATAATAAACGGGAAATCCAACATTAGGATTTTAGGAATTCCAGAGGTGGACAAGAATCAGGAAGTAAAAGGACTGGTTAGAGAAATTTGACTTGCAGGCATGAGGGAGGAAGGAAACACAAATTTTAAAGTTTAACAGAGCTCATAAAATATTCAGAAGAATGAATAAAATCAGCAACACTAGCAGGGTTATAATAGGATGCTTTCTTACTTTTCAAGAAAAGCAAGATCTGCTGACTGAAATCAGGGAAAATGATCATGTTACCTTCAGAGGAGGTAATATTTGAATTTTCCCTGACCTATTGCAATATACTCTAGCAAGGACGAGAAACTTTTGCACCCAAACTGCACGATCCAGAGAGAAATGATGCAGGTGGGGTTTTTCCCCTTTGCCCTGATCTTCCAAAGTAATGTAGAAAATATTATATTACCACTGGAGAACAGTATGGAAATTATGAGACCTTGTCAGGAAAAACAAAGAGAGAAACACATGTGCTGACATGACACTGGTTGGAAAGACATACTGCCAAAGAGGAGAGAAATCTCCAAGAAGAAAAAAGAGACCAGGAAAAAGTACTAGTGAGCTTAGAGATGGACTTTCAGACTGTTAACAGTTTGCAGATCTTACTAGTCATCTATTACTATTTCGTTTTTATTTTTCTGTCTTAAAAATAAAATAAGTTTAGAAGAGGAACACATTCTTTGATTTGTTTTATAATGGGAAATAGGAAAAAAGAAAAAAAAGGTTAGAGCAAGGAAGAAGGCAAGAAAGAGTTGAAGGAAAGAGAAGAGCAAAATGAAGGGAGAACAAAGGGGAACAGGAGGGGAAACCAAATGTGAGAAAATTGATTGTGCATTTGTGCTATAACTTTTGGGGTTTATTTAGAATGATTTGCAGCCCACATTCTTCCACTAGTCCGAGAAGGGGAACAGATAAAAACATACATAATATCAACATAACAGGATTGTACAACAATCAACAAAAGACGGGCAGGCGATTAAAAACTGCACTATGTAATATCCACCGCAAAAAGAAGAAAGACTGTCTTCAACCTTGCAGTGTAGTCTTTCTTAATTAGCAGTGTCTTTAATGCCTTTCTGAAGGCCTCTGAATCTGCAAGAGCCTGAAGGAAATTCCAGGGCCAGCTATAGAAAACATCCGAGTTTTACAAGATGGATATAGTGGATTGAAGGGATTTCTAGCTTCCATTGTTGAGAAGATCTTAAGTCCCTGGATGGTGCATAGATACAAAGGAAGGAAGGAATCCATGGAACACTTGTATTATTCACCATTTTCTGAATAAGAATGCTAACTTTATAATCAGTCCGCCACTGCACTGGAAGTCAATATAAAAAGCATAGCACAGGAGTAGTATGTTCTCTTTTGTGGGACCTTGTCAACAAGCATGCATCGGCATTCTACACTGTATGTAATGAATATGCTGAAATGCCTAAATAAAGAAAAGTGATCCAGAGCTAGCAGGAGTTTCAAATGGTGTAGCATTCTCAATTTATTGAAAGAAGTGGCCATGACAAATTTGATTTGCAGTCGCATGGACAGATGCTGATCTAGGATAACTCCTAAGTTCTTTACTTGTTTTGAAATCACTAAGTCATGTCCCTCGAAAGTAAATGCTGTTGGCACTTCATGAAAAGGGAACCTGCTCTAAAAGATCATCTCTGTTTTATCTATATTCAGGACAATTTGGTATAGCTCAACCACAGTTTTTTTGCAGACAAACATATCCAAACTATGATGATGATATACAGGTTGTTTTTTTCTGTCTGTATTATTTATTTATTCGTTTTTATATACTGACATTCGATCGAGATATCACATCGGCATACATGAAACTCAAATGGCAAATAAGACATGGGCTGCTTATTTTTACAGAATATCTTAGAAACTTAACATGGAACTAATTTTTACAAAGTGCCATAGTTACTTGGTGGCTTGAGGACTTAAACATGATAACTTAGTTGAAATTCAACTTAAACATTATATTATCTGCATAGACCATATAGTTCTGTCCAAAACCTGAGAGGAGCTTACATAGGGGAGTCAGGTAGATGTTAAATAGTATTAGTTAAATAATATTGCAAAGAGGGCCAAGCTCTATGGAATGCCTATTTCAAGTGCATACCACTCGGATGTTCCTGAGCATTCCCTGACCCGCTGTCAGGACGAACTCAGGCATACTAAAGCTTATTTAGTGCTAGAAGTATGCCCCTCGGGTTGATGACCTTTTTGAATAGGGGATGTGCTGTAATGTAGTTAAGAAAGCGGTTCCTAGAAAAATTTTCTCATTACTAATCCATGGGTCTGTCCCTGCTGAAATTATCCTCTGCTTACTGTGACCTTTGTTTAATTCGATTGCATTGCGATTTAGTTTGAATATATAAAAGTTAGGGGGTGGGGATGTTATGCAAATCATTATGGTGAGATTAGCACGGCACCTTTCAGATGGGGAGTTTGCAAATTGAATGAATGGTAAATAAGTATTTGAAGGTAACCATGTGGAATCACAATTGTGTTTTCATTGGTAGGATGTCTGAGGAGGCATATGGTGCTGACTGGCTGCTGAAAGGGGAGGAGGAACATTAAGCTGTTCATGGTAGCCTTGATATAGTTCTGGGTTTGCACTAATACTGGGAGAATTGAAACATATCTCATGGTGGGGTGGTTCTCTTGCAGTGTCCTCTGGCAGGAAACTGCAGAATTCCCTGAAGTGAAGAAAGAGTGGTAGTGTACATACTAACTGTAGTGGGGTAAAAAAAAAAAGAGATGATAAACGGTAATCGTAGCAATTTAGAAACTAACACACTAAGCTGTGTTTGTGTTTACAAACGCAATCGTGTACAAAAAAAAATGACAGTGTGGGGAATTGCAGTTGTGAAGTTGTAATGCATGATATTTTGAGCATGCAAATACAAAAATTATACAGGATTGTTAATGAGCTGAAAAACATGCAAATTAGCTTACTACCAATGTTTTCAAAGTTAATTTTTGCACGTTCAAATGTGCAAAACCTTTTTTGCAAAACTTAACTGCAGTTTGGAGAGGTGTAGTTAAGATTTCTTTTTAGATAGGCTAATTTTAAAATGAGCACACGTGTGCCCATATACATGCATATCCATGTCAAATGGAGATTTGCTGCAGTTTTAAATTGTGTCCATTATGTTTTTAAATACACTTCCCATGCATAACTATGCTCAAGAAAACATACTTCACATACCTTTCCTAGGACTTTGCCAGCTTTTACATGCATATGTAGGCGGATTTTAAAAAGTGATCTCGCGAGGGACAACCCAGTTTTTCAAATTAGTCCGCTAGTTTGCCCGGTTAGTATCGAGGTCTTCAAGACCCCTCAATTCTTCATTCTGCATGCCCCCAGTTGACCCAAACCCTGACTTGTAAGTCCTAAAACTTGAGATCTACAGACTTGCTTCTTATCTAGAGCAGCAGTAAAATTACGTAGATAACAAGCCGATGCACACCGTGATCTCCATTTTTAAAATACAGAGTTTCCTAGTATGTAGACAGATGGATTCAGAACCAGTGGGTTATGCTCCCCTGCCAGGAGATGGAGAGAGAGCAAACTGATGTCACAGTATATATACTCCTGCAGTGACACCAGCCTGCCAGTATTCTCCATCTCCAGCTGATGGTGGATGTGCATCTCCCTATGGGGATTGCTTCAGATTTTGTAAGGAGAATTTAAAATCTAACAAGGAAAGTTCTGCTCTCCTGCAGTGATACCATATGGTCCTTCCCCCAGTTGAGAATCCCTGAGGTGATTTCCATGGTCCCTCAGATGTGTGCCTTGATCCGGTAACTGAATTTCCCAACATGGACATAGCTGATTGTACAGCTTAAAGGCAGCGGGTGCAGGAGGCCGAGTGTGGCAGTGATGGCACATGCACGCTCTCATCGCAGCCAGAGATCATCTCTGTAGTCAGTTGATAAGGCTGAGCTCAGCTAAGTTAAAAAAAAAAAAGTAAATGCAGTGACAGTGTGGAGGGCTTTGCAGTGCTTCCTCTTGTTTCCGTGCTCTGCATGCTGTTCTGACATTTGTTCCCACTCCTGTAGGGATTAGAGGAATTGGGCAGCATGGAGGGTTGACCGGCCCTGGTAGGCTAGGCCCCGCAATTAGGCTTCTTTCCTGCTTGGTATGTGGTAGGCTGCAGCAGCGTTTTCGCGTGCTTATGTGCATGCTTTACTGCCCTCTACAGGACATCTGTGTACGCAGTGCATCGGCTCTGTGCACATGCTGTGTGCTCAGTTTTGGATGCGCCTTTTGCGCACACAAATTTTTAAGCATTGGCTGGGCGCCCAGGCTTTGGCACACAGTTTGTGCGTGTGCTTTTTGCGGTCTTGGGGTGCCTAATTTTTGTGCACTTGAAATTTTTTCAGTGTGAGCTGGCTGGATGCACATTCTCCATCGCTTGTGCACTAATGGCGCCGGTGAGCAAGACACTTAAGCGCCTTTCTTTCTGTGTTGCCTGTCATATTTGGGCATCTCAGTATGACGTATCTTCTAACGTGTCAGTGCTGTTTAGAGGCTCAGGGAGAGTTGTCTTCCCCTGATTTTGCTAAGCCTGGATCCTCCCAGCCTAATGATGGTCTGGTTAAGGATCTGTCTGGAGGAATGCCAGATCTTGGAAATTGGTTCCTCCGCAGGAGATGGTGGTTCATTGGGCCCCGCTCCAGTTCCTTCAGGGTTTGTCCTGGATCCAGCGGCCTTTTCTTAGGTGGAGTTTTGTCAAGGTTTGCAATCCTTTCTTCAGATGCAGTTGTCCGCTTCACCCACTCCTGTCAGGTCATATCCTCATCCTGTGGCCCCAGCTCTTCCAGTCCTATGTTTAAATGCTGGAACATGCCTCAGTTTCTGCAGGGAATCCCAACAGGATCCCGGATGGCACTGATAATGAGGCAGAACCTGATTCCCTGGAAGATGGGGACATTCCTCTGGGACTGGAACTGTATCGGACCATGTTTCAGTTCTTTCATAGATTAACTGCTGGCCTTGATCTCCCAGACCTTAAAGATGCTGGGTTTTCCTGGTGGATATTCCATGTCTGAATCGAGAAGAATTCCATTTTGGTTTCCTTGCATAAAGCCTCTTGTTTTTTCCTTGTTATGGACACCATTCAGGAATTGATTGATCTTGAATAGGGTGCCCCTGGGGCTATTTTTAAAGGGGGTCAGACATTGGAAGGCCTGTACCCCCTGGATCCAGTGGTGAGGGAGCATTTACATTTTCCCAAAGTGGATGCACTGGTTTGTGCCGTCTCTAAGCGGACGACTATCCTCATGGAGGAAGAAGCAGTCCTGAAGGATGTGCATGATAAGAGGATTGAAGCTATACTTAAGCAAGCCTTTGAAGCAGTGGTGATGACTACAGATAGTGCCACTAGGGCACAATAAGAAGCTATCTTGTCTGCTTTTCTCTCAAGAAGTTGATGATTCTGGAGTGGATTCCAGAGCAGTTATGGAACCCACTGTCACCTTGTTAGCTCATGCAAGCTGTGATTTGGTCCGTACCTCGGCCACAGGAGTGGGTTTGGTCGTAGTGGCCAGACATCAACTATGGTTGCAAAATTGGTCAGCTGATGCAGCCTCCAAAGCTAATCTTACAAAAATGCCTTTTAAAGGCTCACCCTTGTTTGTGAACGAGTTGGAGAAATTGGTCAGTAAGTGGGGTGAATCTCCAGTCCCCTTGGTTGCCAGACAATAAGAAGCAGTTGCATTTCCCCTCTGGTATGAGGGTCATTTCTGGGGTTCCAAGCACTTTCATCCCTACTGAGAGTTGACCTTTCAGAGGAATCTGCCTTTTGGTAGGTCTCAGACCTTTCATTCCTGACAGACCAAAAGAGGAACGGGCTTGGGCAATGGATCCTCACAAGCTTCCCAATGGTCTGGTGATCCACCTTCGGGAACAAGAGATAGGGGAATGCCTCTTTTTTTTTTTTTTTAATCAGAGGTGGGTCAAGATCACATTGGATCAGTGGGTCCTGGAGCTGATATGAGAAGGATATATGCTGGAATTTCGCAGTATTCTTCTGGATGTGTTCATGGCGTCTCCTTGCCAATTCCCGCAGAAGAAGCAGGCAATGGAATCTATGCTGAGGACAGTGGTTCCAGTGCCTGTGTTTCAAGAAAGTATGGGGAAATATTCCATTTATTTTGTGGTGCCTAAGAAGGAGGGCTCCTTTTGTCCCATCCTGGATCTCATTTTCACATGGAAACCTTGCAATCAGTGATAATGACCATGCAGTCTGGGGAATTTTTATCTCCCTGGAACTGTCCGAGGCCTACCTTCATATTCCCATCCATTTGGAGCCCCAACGTTTTCTGCGATTTGCGGTGTTGAGATGCCATTATCAGATGTGGGTGCTGTATTTTGATCTAGGAACAGGTCCCAGAACGTTTTCCAAGGTTATGGTGGTAGTAGCGGCAGTGTTGAGAAGAGATGGTATCCTGGTACACCTGTATTTGGACGACTGGCTGAATAGAGCCAAATCTCATGAAGAGAGCCATCTGGTGGCCTGCGAAGTGATCTCCTAATTGTAGGAGCTTGGTTGGGTGGTGAACCTGGTCAAGAGCAGTCTTCAACCATCTTTGTCATTAGAGTATCTGAATGTTTGGTTCGACATGAGGCAGGACAAGGTTTTCCTGCCGTAAGTTCAGATTCAGAAATTGATGTCACAAATGCATCAGTTGGTGAGCAGTATACACCCAACTGTGTGGTTCTATCTACAGGTGCTCGGTTTGATGGCGATAACACTGGAAGTGGTGCTATGGAGAGGGCGCATATGCATCCTCTTCAGTGCTCTCTGCTGTCTCGTTGGAACCTGAAGTCTCAGGACTATTCATTTCGGCTTCACTTGCCATTGGAAATCTGTTCTCGCCTGCAGTGGTGGTTGCAGGAGGCTCATCTGAGAAGGGGTGTTTCCCTGACCTCCCCGAACTGGTTGATACTTATGACAGATGCGAGTCTCTAGGGTTTGGGAGCTCTCTGTCAGGAGCTGAAAACCCAATGGCATTGGAATGCCGAAGACTCCCTCTGGAACATCAGACAGTCTGGTTGGCATGCTTGCAGTTCAGCCACAGATTGCAGGGTCAAGCAGTCTGAGTGATTTTGGACAATGAAACGACAGTGGCCACATTAATTGACTGAGAGGAACCAAGAGCCAGCAAATGTCGCAGGAAATAGACCAACTTATAGATTGGATGGAAGGACATCTACATACGATCTCGGCCTCTCACATTGCAGGAAAAGACAACGTAAGAGCAGTATTTCTCAGCAGGGACAATGTGGACCCAGGAAAATGGCTGTTGTCGATCAAGGCATTTCAGCTGATAATGGATCGCTGGAGCCTTCTGTTCTTGGATGTGCTGATGACTTCTCACAATATGAATTTTCCTCGATTCTTCAATTGCAGAGGAGATCTGTGATTCCTGTGCATAAGTACTCTAATACAGGTCTGGCCAGAAGACAAGTTGCTTTATACCTTTCCTGTGTGGCATTTGTTAGGTAGGATAGTTCTCAGGATCGAAGGCCATAGGAGGATGGTACTGGATTGGCACCAGTAGCACCAGATTGGCCCCCAACAACTGTGGTATGCAGATCTGCGAATCTGTTGCAGCAGGATCCTGTCCATCATGAAGATCCAACTTTTGTCTTACTGTTTGGTCCTTGACAGGGCTTGCTTGTTGAAGCGCGGATATTTTTCTGCGGTGATTGCTATCTTGCTCTGTGCTCGGAAGTTCTCCACTTGGCCTATGTGTGGTTTTAGAAAGAGTTTGAGGCCTAGTGTGAGGATCAAGGTGTTCTTCCTCATTCAGTTAAGATCCACTCATTCTGGAATTTTTGCAGAATGGGTTAAATAAAGGTTTGGCCCTTAATTCCATGAAGGTACAGGTTGTGGCTCTTGCCTGTTTCCGGGGCCCAGTGGATGGTAATTCCTTATCGTCTCATCCTGATGTGGCCCATTTTTTGAAGGAAGTGAAGCATCTTCGGCCTCCCTTGAGATTACCAGTTCCATTATGGAATCTTAATTTTGTGTTGGACTTCTTGGTGGGCCCTATGCGTAGCCTTTCCTTGCAATTATTGACGTTGAAAACAGTGTTCCTAGTGGCTATCTTTTCTGCACATCGAATTTCCGAGCTTCAGGCCTTGTCTTGCTGGAAGCTGTTCCTTCAGGTGTCTCCAGGAGTATTACAGCTGTGTACTGTTCCATCCTTCTTGCCCAAAGTGGTCTTGGAATTTCATTTGAATCAGTGCATTTCCTTGCCGTCCCTAGATAAGGTCAGGGATGTAGAGTAGTTTTGCCTCCTCCATCCCTTGGATATCAAGTGACTTGTCATGCAGTATCTGGAGGTTTCTGAACCTTTCCAAAAGACAGATTGTCTATTTGTCCTTCATGGTGGAAGGAAGCAGGGTGAACCAGCTTCGCGGGCTACTATAGCTTGCTGGATTAAAGAGGTAGTCAGGGCCACGTATGTGCATGCTGAAAAGCTGTTGCCTATTCATGTTAATGCTCATTCCATTAGGGCTCAGGCAGTGTCATGGGTGTAAGTTAGAGTGTTTTCTCCTATCAACATTTGCCAAGCTGCGATGTGGTCCTCCTTACGTACTTTTTCCAGGTTTTATCATCTGAATATGTAAGCCCAGGAGGATGCAGTCTTTGCACCCTTGTTCAGGAATAACTTTGGTAAATCCCACTGATCCTGAGTCCATTTGTCTACATGCTTGAAAATGGAAAAATTACTATTTACTGGATAATTTCGTTTTCCTTAGTGTAGACAGATGGACTCAACTTCATGCCCTCAGCTGCCGAATGATTGTGTCAGTAGTCCTCCTGGGGAGATACAGATCCCAAGGGATTACTGGTAAGTGTTCATTCAGTCCCTAGCTTGGGAAAACCCATGTTCTTTCTTGAATTCAATGCTTATTGTTGGTTGAGTACAGTAATGGTCGACTTTTTTTAATCAAGTTTTTTGCTAGTCTGTCTACAGTTGCTTTTGAAGAGAATATTGACAGGCTGGTGTCATTGCAAGGATATATATATACTGTGATGTCAGCTTGCTCCGTCTCTATCTGCTGGCAGGGAAGCATAACCCACTGGTCCTGAGTCCATCTGTCTGCATTAAGGAAAACAAAATTATCAGGTAAGCAGTAATTTCTCCATTATGCATATAACTGTTGGTTCTACCCTGGAACACCCATGCCCCACTCCTTTTCTGCCCTCTTAGTTTTGACATGCGCATGGGTGTATACATATGTACTTCGTGGATTTTTAAATCTGTGTTGCTCACCCGTGGCCCACATAATGCATGTATGTGGCAAAAGCGATGCTTTTCAAATCAAAGGAACATACCACAAAAAAGAGTGGGTATTTCATTTGCAAAATATATAAAAAAAACTTAGTAACATAAGAAAAAGATCTCATATTACTGGGCCATTACTGTGGAGCCCTCCTCAGCTTGATACTTCAGCCTCTCAATTTGCTCATAGCTTATGGTTTCTATACCCTTTTGTATTCAAAGGAAATTTGTTCAAATTTTATCAAACTACCAGTTAAAGCCAAAAGTGACAGAAAACAGTTGAGGTTTACCTTGATGCAGGTTTTGCTAGAATATACACCATGGGCATTTCTAATGTGTTTGATCCTCTTTAAGGGGTTAATTTTGTAATATCATGCAAAAACTAGCCGGCAAATACACACATAAGTTAAATCAATTTTCAAAATGGACTTAACACGTGTAAATCTGCTTTAAAATAATCTTCTAGCAAAACTACATTAATTCAATTACACCTGCTATTCAATGGGCTTAATTTTGTCAAGAGAATGAATTAGCATAATTTTAGAAATAAAGTATGAGAATAATTTTCAAAAGTATTTACACATGTAACTGTAACTACTATTGTAGCAATTTTCAAAAGCCATTTACCAACGTAAAGTGCACTTACATGGGGAATCATATGGATGATTCAATGGTATACATTGCAGCAATTTTCAAAAGCCCACTTGTATAGGTAAAAGGGTAGATTTTAAAAAATTGCACGATCGCGTACTTTTGTTCGCGCACCAGGCACAAACAAAAGTACGCTGGATTTTATAAGATACGCGTGTAGCCGCGCATATCTTATAAAATCCAGGGTCGGCGCGCGCAAGGGGGTACACATTTGTGCAACCTGCACGCGCCGAGCCCAGCGCGCGCTGCCTGTTCCCTCGCCCTCCCCCCACCTTCCCCTCCCTTCCCCTACCTAACCCACCCCCCGGCCCTATCTAAACCCCCCCTTACCTTTGTTCCACGATTTACGCCTACTAAAAGCAGACGTAAATCTGTGCGTGCCAGCAGGCTGCTGGCGTGCCATTACCCGACCCGGGGGCTGGTCCGGAGGCCTTTACCACGCCCCCGGGCCTGCCCCCGCAATGCCGCGTCACACCCCCGAAACGCCGCGTCATTTTAGACGCGCCCCCGACATGCCCCTTTTAGAAAGCCCCGGGACTTACGCGCATCCTGGGGCTCTGCGCGCGCCGGCGGCCTATGCAAAATAGGCGCGCCGGCGCGGGAGGGCCCTGTGCGCGTAAATCCGGCCGGATTTACACTCGCAGGGCATTTAAAATCCGCCCCAAAGTGCATTTACACATGTAAGCCCCATTTTTAAGTATGTAAATGCTTTTGAAAATCAGACCCAAAGTGTATAAGTCCCAGTCCCTTTCAGACTGCACCCCCATGCTTTCCTCCATGTATGTAAAAGTATTTGCATAAAGGACTGAAATTCAAAACACTTATACATGCATAAAATCCTATTTTACACACACATATATATATAGACCTTTTGAAAATTACCCCAGGAGTTTTATGCATAAAAGTATATGTGTAAGTAATTTCATGCTTACTTTGATACGTACTTGAAAGAGGCGTCCCTGGCAATTCCTGGTGTTCCCCGGGGGGGGGGAGGGGGGGGGTTAGAGCAAGGAAACAATTTACATACATGTGAACATTTATACCTACTCCTATGCAGATGTACATGTGTGCATGTAAATCACAACAGGGATCATACATACCGGCAAATTTTCAAAGCAGGAGTGGGTAAGTCCGCTTTGAAAATTATCACTGAAATCTGCTTGGTACGCATTATGAAAGGACATTTATCTAGGTTTATTAATGTGTGAACAAAACTCCAACCTAGGCTCCATTGTCTGATGTCTTCCATGAATACTGACTATCACATTGCGTTTTTCCTTACAGAATATATATGCCGCCTCCACACAGAATAATTCTCAAAGCAGCTTACAACAGCTGCAACACAAATGCAATCAAGATAATAAAACAAAACAAAATTCTAATAAATAAAAATGGAGAATAAAATAAAATGCCTATAAAAAATTTTAAAAACCCCAAAAATAACAAAGCAACTCAAGCAAAACATAAAACATTAAAATCCTTGAACAGAATAAAGCATCTAATGACATTTGCTTCTTATATCATCAAAGAATGCTGCCTTAAATAATCTAGACTTAATCTTCTTTCTAAAGGCTAGACAGTTATCCATCTTACAAAGCTCTTCAGGCTGATGATTTCAAAGTTTAGGCCCTGCATAAGATGGCCTCCTAGTGCCCTCAAACTGAATGTTCTTTAAGCAAAGCAATAAAAGGAAAACATCCTCAGAGAACCTAAGGGCCCTTTTAGCAATATGAGGCATGATCAAATTATTCAGAGATGCTGGTGTCATATTATAAAGAGCTCTAATAACCATAGAGAGAACTTTAAACTGGATACAGTATATTACAGGGATCCACTGAAGGCTGGCCAATAGGTCGCATGTTTCTTCTTATTTAACTCATTTATCATCCGTGCAGCCTTATGAATAACCTGAAGCCCAAGTGTAGGCAAACCAACAGGCCGATACAGTAAAGCACAGCCACGATTGCCCGTTTTTTAACCCGCTTTGGACGCACATTTTGAGCGCGTAAGACGTACCCGCGATTCAGTATCAGCTTTTACGCGCCCTTAGCGCTTGACGAAAAAGACGCGTAGCCATTTCCGCCTGCCGCATGTATATGGTATGTTAATGATCGGATTAGCTATTCCCCCTGATACAGTAACATGCACCCAAATTATCACCTTTTTAACCAGCTTCTTTACCGCATCTTTAACCTCAATATTTACCGCCTACCCTGACTCTGGTGTTAGAAGAGGATGACATGGAATACAAAGAGAAAATCAACCAAACAGAAGAGGAGCACATGGAATACAAAGGGAAAATCTACCAGACAGAAGAGGAGCACATGGAGTACAAAAGGAAAATCTACCAGCCAGAAGAGGAGCACATGGAATAAAGAGAAAATCAACCAGACAGAAGCACAGACGTCCATACAGGCAGTGGGGCATTTCAATCATGGACGTCCAGAAAGTCAAGAACGTCCATGAACGGAAGCTGCAACCTTGAACGTCCGGCCGGGTGCTCAAGGCAGCGGCCATGAACATTGGAAGGCAGCGGGTCCTCCGATCATGGACTCCCGGATAGAGGCGGGGAAGGTCCATGAACAGAAGCCCCGACTTTGGATGTCCGGCCAGGCGCTCAAGGCAGCGGCCATGGACATTGGAAGGTAGCGGGGCCTCCGATCATGGATGCCCGGATAGAGGTGGGAAGGTCCATGAATGGAAGCCCCGACCTTGGACGTTCAGCCGGGCGCTCAAGGCAGCGGCCATGGACGTTGGAAGGCAGCGGTGCCTCCGATCATGGACGCCCGGATAGAGGTGGGAAGGTCCATGAACGGAAGCCCCGACCTTGGACGTCCGACTGGGCGCCTGGACGTGGAAGGTTGGGAGTGGCCTCCGAACAAGAGGACGTCCGGATGCTCAGGGCAGCAGCCCCGGTGCCCATGCGGGGTCTGTAGAAAAGAACCATCCACTTACCTGGTGGAATGACATTTGAAATGACAGGTACCAGCGCACCATGGATACTGTATGGGTTCTGTATACCGCTCTATACAGTAAAATGGATTGCGAACGCCTACCGCTTCATAGGCGTGCTTTGGACGCTCGTTTGCCGCCGCTTGGATTTGCGTCTAATTTGAATACTGAATCTAGTGGCCTGTGAACCAAAATGTGCGCGCATCAAATGCGCGGGCGCCCGGCACTGCCGCACATTTTCTTACGTGTCCATACTGTATCGACCTGCAAGATAGATAGTACAATAATCAGTTCTGGATAATATCATAGATTAAACCACTGTAGCCAAATCGTGCATGGTTAACAATGGATGCAATTGATTTACCAAATGGAGATAAGAGGAGGTAGACTTAATGACTGTGGAAAATTGATTTATCATGTTTAACTGAGAATCAGCTAAAACAGACAGTATATAAACATGATACTAAGGGATCAATTGGGAACACTGGTTTAATTGAAAAAAAACAGCCAATGTTAAAATTGGTTTTCTCACCCAAACCATCTCAGATTTTGAAGGATTCAGCTTGAACGTGGCTTCATCTAAAGAGAAATTTGAGTCAAACAGTAATTCATTCTAGAGTTATCAAATAATAGCCATCTCAGAATATTGCCTTGCGAGGATTAAATTAGGTATCTGGAAATCTTTTTGACCAAACTTGCAGCATTTGCTGAAGGGGAAATTCTGGGTGGGGAAGATTTTTATATTGTATTTTATATATTTATATTGTATTATGGAAAGACAGTGCAATTTCCAAATTCATTACAGCTAGAAAAGGCTATGGCATTTCAGCAACTCATTAGAGAAGTGTATCTGGCAAACATATGGAGCTGGTCACTTATCAAATAGGTGTCTTTTTTTTTGAGAATTCAGGATATGATGTCAGTACTTGGGGTGAAGAACATTTCTGTCTTCAACTCAAAGGTTTGCTAACTAAAACCCACTATAAAAAAATGTGTGATTGAGTGCTAATTGAATTTGAGTGTCTATGTCAGAGGGGCAGTGTATTGGTTTGATCTGTAAACTATGCTCCTTTTCATTAACTAACTTGGGCAAGGATGAAGAGGGTTTCAGAAGAACTTTGAAAAAGGAGGCATATTCTGATGTCAACTCCTGCATCTATGAGGTAACTAGAGTTGCGCCTCCAACAGATCCTTCAGTAATTATGTGAGGGGAAAAACAGATTGAAGAATTCTGTGTTCTAAAGGCAGTATTCTATTGGTCAAAGCGAGTTATTACCAAACTTTGGAATAGCCCAATTATGCTTCCTATTAAGGCTTTTACCTATTTGATATGGAAGTCCTAGTCATTGGAAAAGCTGACTTTCAAATTGAAAAAGGGAATTATTCAAAAGTATTGGAAATGTGGGAACATTTACTGGTAGAAAAAGGAATAAAACTCTAACAACAAGAAGCTCTGAGCATGATTTCTTGGAATATTTATTAATTCTTCTCGAGGGTCTGATGTACTAAGCTTTTTTCTCATAGAAAAACACTGGGATAAGAGCCTTGGTAAATTAGGTCCTTAATGTTTTCCCTCTTTTGGTTTGGTTTGGTTTGTTAACATGAGAGGATCTGAACCAGTTAAGATTGCTTTGTATGTGTGTGTATGTGTTTGTGTGTGACTGTGTATGTTTGTGTCGATGCAGGTGGGTAGCGGGTAGTTGTTGGAATAAATAGGGCTGTTGCCATTGCAATTCCTGCTTAGTGTATTAGGGGATGAGAATTATTTTGTTCTCCCTAAGCAATAGTTGGGTTTGATAATATTTAATTGTTAAGTTCAGAGAGTAAGTGCGTTCATGCAGCGTGTGTTGCACTTTGTAGTACCATAGTGTTATGCAATGAGTATTAGTTTAATGCTTTATTATATTCATTGCAATATATTGGAACTATAATCACAAACTTTCAAAATCAAAAAGGTAATAAATTTCTTTTTTGCCATTTTTTCTTTGCTTGACATTCAGAGTATGGTTATTATTTAACATGGCAGTTTTATAATGCAGCAGTAAGTGAAAGATAAGCACTGTTCTCAGTAAGTTGAGTTTTTGTGTCTACAGCATTATCTTGGGCTAACAGTTGGCCTTTTGGATCCCTTTCTAAATTGAAATAAAAATGGGGGCACTGAGAGATCAACAGCTTTGGAAAGAGACAACCAACAGAGATATACTGGATGCTGAAGCAATAAGCTCTTGGAGGAAGATGAGAACAGTTTATCTGTATCTGTCGATCTGTCTTCATTCTGCAAGTCTGGAGGATAAATTGCTTCAATAAATTCTGTTTTTCAGTAGAAATGTAGGAATAATATCAAAGTACAGGTGTTGGTGCCATCACAATTGAAGATAAGAGGATTGCATCAGCCATGGTGCTGGGTAATCCTATACATATTTTATCTCTCTATGTGTATACATTTGTATGTGTAACTTCCATTGTGAGATTCTATAGAGAAATACTGTATGATACAATTGTATGTCAAGAGCAATTTTTAGTAAACATACTTAGAATACAGTGGGATCTCTTTATAAATACCAGAAAGCAAATTGGTTCAATTAGTTTTGTGAAATGATAGTATTCAGGAGTTCTCTGACATATTTATGACTAGTGTTCAGGGGATGCAGGAAGAATGTAGTCATTCTTATACTGACTTTTTTTTTTGAAAATGTAATTACAGTGTTCGACAACATCTGCAATAAGTGTGTAAAATATTGGCGCAGAAATAAAGGTTAACAAATAAAACTATGATGATAACTTTTAAACCAGCATGAGAGTACACTTTGGCGCATGTATGCTGGCGTGCCCCTAGATACGTGGCCATTTTATAACTTGCACACATGTTATAAAATAGTCTGGTTGCAAATCGGGTTTCTTCCACATAAGGCAGGGTATTTTAAAACCGGCATTATGTCCACGGCGTGACCAGTTTCACCAGTCCACACACCTGTTCACCCAATGTTGAGCTAGGTCCTCCAAACATCCCTATTTTAATAGCCTGCCCTCTCCCCAGTTACCCTAGACCTTTTAATCCCCTCCAAAATGGCAGGGGTTTTTTGTTTTTTTACATTTACACCCCCTCCATAGCAGAAGTAAAGTTACGCAGCAGAAGACTGGGATATGTAATTATTTATGTGCACATCTCTTGGCTACATCCTGAAATGCCCAAGCCCTGCCCAACCCACGCCCATTTTTTAAATTGAGTGAGATGTATGTTCAGCTGGAGATATGCGCACATCTCAGCGGCTTTTAAAACGAGCGGCATGTGCAATCCTGACTTGTGTGCGCATTCCCCACTTGATGCATGCACTGGGTTTTTAAAATCTCTCTCCTTTTCTCTCTCTCTCTCTCTATATATATATATTATACCTTTTCATTGGACTAAATACATTTCTTTACTACATTTTGATAGATAACACTCTTGTTCAGGTCAGAGTATAAATAAGCAAAAGATGACATTATCAAGAAATATAAAGTAGCATGGTTGCAATAAATGAATCTTAAAACAAGTCTTAAATATTAAAGAAAGAGACTGTTCTAAGTAGGTTTATAATATCCGCTTGCCATACTGTAATTACAGTTTGGGCCTTGCTCCTCAATTTAAAAAATTGTGGGTGCAAGGTATAATTCAGGTCTGTCATTTTGATCTCAGTTTAGACTTACTGGACCAGATATTCAGCCAGCAGATAGCCAGATAAGTAGGACTTAACTGGCTATCTAGTGGCCACTAAATGTCCGCTTAAGTTCAGAAGCTGCTAGATAGCCGGATAAGTTGTCCTTCTAAATTAGACCTAGTCAACAGCAGATCTAAAGTTAGACAGATACAACTTATCTGGCTAAGTAGCGACTTCTACGCAGATATTCATTGGCATAGCCATGCCGCTGAATACTCATGTAACTTAGCCAGATAAGTTACTTAGCTGTTTAGGTTTTTAATACCTACCCCACTGTTAAGAACTCCTTCTACAAATTAAAGCCTGTATATAGATTATAACTTTATCTGTCATCTGCAGATTTTCGTAGTGTTCTTCAGTCACTGGGTCTATTGGGGATATATCATTGTAACACTATATCATTGTAACGCTGTTTACATCAGCATCCCTGATACTATCAATAGATCATACTAGGTTGTACAGAATTCAGCTGCACACATTATTCTGGTGCAAGGCTTCAAGATCGTATGATTCTTGTGCTAAAATTTTTAAAATGACTTCTGGTCATTTGGCAGATTAAGTTTAAGATTGGTACCCTAGTATATAGCACACTGGATGATCAAACACCTTTGTGTATCAGTTCTGCTTTGAAACTCTACAGACTGGCACATACACCTCAATCTAACAATCTTGGACTACTTATTCCATCTGTGACACTAGTTCACTTCTCTGAGGCTCAAGAAAGGGCATTTTTGATGGTGGGTCCTGTCTTTTGGAACACCTTATCAATATAGTTTTGGGGTATCACTTGGCATGTCTTTTAGAAAGCAATTGAAGGCATACTTATTTAAACAGAATTTTTAGTAGTAATAATACTGTGGTGCTTGATTTTCTTTGCTGGTCTTATAGCTGTTTCTACTTGATTTTAATGTTTTTAATTATGGGTGTTTTTTAATATAATTTGCTACAAATTGTACAGTATGCAATTAATACATTTTTTAATAAGAGTTACGATGATAGCATGAAGGGGAAGGTGTTAATTCCAAAGTATCTGGTGATTTTGTTTTCAAAAATCTTCCATTCCTGAATTGCTTTACATTTTCCTTTGATGATCCTGATGATAAGGTGATTGATGCAGTGGTCTGCTTCCAAAAAATGCTCCCCCACAGAGGTGTGAGCCTGGTCTTCCCTGAAGTGTTTGATCTTATATTGGTGTGAATTGACTCTTGCCTTTAATGTCTGACATTGTATGTAACTACAAAGGGTTCAAACAAAAGTGCTACAAGTCTAAAATCATTTCCAAGAATACTATATGTTCACTAAAAACATCAAGGATAAATCTACAGCAATACAAAGAAAGGAAAACCAGAGCATGCTTAGATATAACCCAGAGCTGGAAAACCTAAGAAAAATTCATTAGAAAATCTACAGCCATTATTCCAGAAGGTTGAAGCACTGAAATATTCCCTGCTTCATTGTATTGGCCTTCAGGCAACCATCTAATCTAAAGCAAAAATTAGAAAAACACATGCTTCTAATAGAAAAAGAGAAAGAATAACATGGAACACACCCCAGCAAAGTGCTATGTTGCAAATTATGCCAACTCATATGACAGGACCCCATAATCACCCACATGGGTAAAACATTCAGCATAAGGGTATCCTACTCATGCTCGTCCTCAAATGTAGCACATATCATTCAATGCTGAAAATGTGAAGAAGCATGACAAGTTGGTGAGACAGGCTAGACATTAAAGGCAATAATCTATTCACAGCAACACAAGAACAAATACCACAGGGAATATCAGGCTGATACCTCTCACGGGGGAGTACTTTTCAGTACCAGAGCATTGCATGAATGACCAGGATAATCAAGAAAAATGTAAAGCAATCCGGGAATGAAAACATTTAATGCCAAAATGATTGGACATTTTGGAGCTGATAAAAGAAAAAAATAGACTCAATAAAGAACCATAAAATAATATTGCCTCTCACATTCTGATCACCCAACAAACTTCCCTCATCCCTTCCTCCCACTCCTTCCCCCTCACACTATCATTGGAATACCTTTTATGATTCACTTATGGTAATATTTACTTTGATTAACCAATTTTCAAAATGACTTCAAAACAATGTACAATAACAACAATATAAACAAATTACATTGAATTAAAAACAAGTTAAAAATTAACAAACTAGAATTCAATAAAACTAACAGAAATCAAATTGCATATAAAAACATCGCACAAAAAACAAAAATAACAAACAAAAATTAAAAGATAAACCTCCAACATGTTGCAGACAAACAGAATATAAATCATAAAATCCTAAACATCTAAATAACCAGTAAAGATTTCAAAGATGTAGTTAAAAAGCCATGATTTGACCAACTTCTGAAATTTCAGATAGTTACTCTCAAGATGAATATCCAGAGGCAATAAGTTCCAGGCCAATGGTGCCTGATATTGAAATTGTATATTTCCTGGAAATGTCATCTTTTGCTCATTTGAATTTTGACCTGGAGATAGTATTAGCTCTCAAAAGCTAGTCAAGAATTGTATTAAGTTAGCACAATAAAAAGGCATCAAACACCTTTGTCTATCAGTTCTGCTTTGAAACTGTAAAACTGGCATGTATATTTTTTGTTTGTTAGCATTTATCTCTGATTACATATAGGCAGCTGCAATACCCACAAATGCCTCCTCCCCCCCCCCCTCCACCATGCAGTGTGTGAGCATTGCTGATACAGGGGTATTTGGGTCATGCCCATCTAGCACACACCAGCCCTTCCCAGAATTCACAATGGTTCCAGGGTAGTTGGAAGAGGGGAAAAAGGAAGAGAGACAGTGTAGACCCAGCTTGGGTTTGTGATGCGGCTGTGATGCAAACCCTTTCCTACCCTGCAAGTTGCATGGCATGGCAACTATGTGGTGATGCTTCCAGGTTTATGCTGTAGGCCCCCAAATTGTTATCATTGAGCAGCCAATCTCCAGAGATGCAAAAATTGGCTGGATGATGAAGAAGAAGAAGGAGGAGACAGCAGGGGAATAAAAGGAGAGAGGAGCCTGTTCCCATCCCCTTGACTTCCCCTGCTAGCTGCTTGTGTGCTATGCTGATGCTGATACTGGCCCTGATTTAAGGGTGCTACAGCTCGATTTTGGATCCAAGGGCAGATCAGGCTTAAGTTATTCTGATCTGCAGTCTAGGTGGTCTTGCAACCATAAATTTAGAAAAAATTCATTGAATTGAAGAGGCAGTAGCACCATGCTGTTTCAGCTTTGACCCATTCTGTGACTGGCACAAAATTGGCTAGCTCATGCACCTCAAGGGGCTCCTCACTCAAAGGAGACCAATCTTTGGAACAATTGGCCCCAGCTAATTAACCCAAGCTATGGGATACTGTACCCAGATACTTGTGTTGCAGGATCAAGTTCAGGAAACGGATTCAGATGAGGCAGGAGAAGTATGAAAGAGTAGCAGTCTTTCTGGCCAGCTCAGAGAAAGGTGGTGAATTGGGATAGCTTCTTCCTGCACATAGCTACAGTGGTATGCAGAGCAGATATATCACTGACTTTCTTCCTATGGTCCCACATGGATTCCATCTTGGGGACATATAAACTGTGTGAGGTCTTTGTGTGGCTTAATTATGATGAAGCCTTCAGGAAAAGTTGGTAGGCAACCTGGATGTGTAATGGAAGACCAAGAATATAAACCTATGACTGAAGCACATGTCTGGTTTAATTAATGATGCCTAGGCATATGAGACAAAACCAGTAGTCATCGCCTTTCAAGAACAGCCAGCAGGGATGAAGATGCTTAGCCTCATCTAATGTTGCTCGTGGTTCAATAAGAACAATCACTCGCTGCTAAACTGCCAGTTTGATCATGCATACACGAAGTGTGCAGTGGCACATCCAACCACTAAATGCCTCAAGAAAACTGGGGACATTCAAGGGAAATAATGCTAGTCCACCTGTAAGAGCACATATCCTGTCCTCTGAGAGGTCCTGGAACTATAGCTTTCTGAGTAACCAGTTACGCTGGCTGCTGCTGCAACACTGCTAGCTGGCTTCAGAGATGTTTTTACAATTCTTTACTCGGGTTTATCCACCAAATCCAATAAGATTGCTGATTATCTCTCTCATTGCAAGTGGTCTCTGTTTAAGATACTGGCTCCAGAGGCAGATGTGGTGGGACAACCAGTACTGATGCACCTCTGATCCTTTGGAGCCAGAATACATCGGAATTGCCGTAATCATCAATTGGTCCATCCAACTGGAGAGCATATACCAAGGGATTCAGCATAGGTAGAGGCTGCAAGTAGGGTACCATTCCAGAAGGACTAGTGGTAGATTATATTTTGGCTACCCAAGTGTTCACATTTGGCTGGGTTGGACTTTTCCGCTAAAGTGCAAAATTGGTTGAACCCCATAGCCACCTGTATGATCAAGCATGCCATGACTAGGTGGGCTCATGACTGAGGACACAGACAGGATTACTTTGGTCACTGACTCATGATCAGCTGAACCTAATATGGCATGCACTTCCTGAGGTTGCCACCTGTATCTTAGAGGTAGCACTCTTTTGAGTGGCATTCTTTATTGTCTTCTTTATGGCATGGCAAATGGATGTACTAGTGGCAGGCATGGATAAAGTTTATGATTCTCTATACTTTTGCTCCTTCTGTCACAGTCACTGAGGTCCTCTTGATTTTGCTATGGCAATCCAAGACATTCTCACACCTCCCCATTTTCAAGTGTTGGGAAGTGATAGGTCACCTTTCATAGGGGTTCAGTGGCTCATGGGTGGTTGGAGAAGGGAAAGGAGGAAGAGTCATGGCGCAAGCCCTGTTTGGCCATGTGGTGCTGTGGTGATGTGGCCCTTCCCCCTCCTCTCTGCAGGCAGCTGCATGAGTGTATTGCAATGCTTCTGGGTTTATCCCAGGATGCTGCTTGGCCTGCAATGTCATCAATGGGTAACTGGCCTCTGGGGGCTGCAATTATTGGCCACCCACCCAAGAATAATAGGGAGCTAGCAAAGAAATAAAAGGCATTAGAAGCCCATATCCCCTCCCCTTTGGCATGTTGCCTTCACTCGCTAGCTGCTTATGTCCTACCGGCCCATCCCTTCTCTCATACCTGTTTAACAGTTGTTCCTGTTGGATTTGCATAGATATGACCTTGTATGTTAGGTTGCATAATGGATTCTGGGAGTACATGGTGGAGTCAGACTGTGTTTTCTTTCTCACTGGGTGTTTGAACATCTGAAGTTGAGAGGGGTTAAAGAGCCAGTATTGAGGGCGCTACCGATTTATCAAGACCCTACCGATTTAACAAATTATCGTCCAATTGCTTCAATACCATCTATTGCAAAAATTATAGAATCCGTAGCATTACACCAGTTATCAGAATATATTGATGAAAATAACATCTTACACAATAACCAACACGGGTTCAGAAAGGGGCATAGTACAGAATCTTTACTCATATCATCCTTCGACACAGTCATCAGAGGCTTTGATTCTAATACAAATTATCTACTGGTACTACTTGACATCTCCGCTGCGTTTGATACGCTAAATCATGAAATCTTACTCTCAATTTTATCACAGATCGGTATCACAGGGTCTGTTTTACAATGGTTTTCTTCATTCTTATCGAAACGTAAACAGAAAATCATAGTTGGTCAATACCACTCGGACTGGTACGCCACTGACACAGGCGTTCCACAAGGCTCAGCGCTGTCACCCTTACTGTTTAACCTCTATTTATTACCTCTTTGTCGTCTCCTCGCAGGACTGAATCTCAATTTTAAAATCTACGCAGACGATATACAGTTTACTATACCGTTTTCGGAATCCTGGTCCAAAACCTTTTCACTACTAGATTTATATTTATCTACTATAAAAACATGGCTCTCACACAATAGACTCAAATTAAACACAAGCAAGACAGAATTAATTTATTTATCAACCGTACCGGATTCAATCCTTCAACCACCTCCAAATTTTATTTTTCAGAATCAAACTATTACTATAAAACCATATGCAAAAAACCTGGGTATACTCATCGATTCCAGACTCGCTATGACAAATCACATATCGGACATTGTAAAAAAATAATTCTATAAAATATTTATGTTAAAAAAACTGAAACCACTTCTTCTTCCAAATGATTTCCGCTCGGTTACTCAAGCTCTAATTCTATCCTCACTAGATTATTGCAATTCATTATATCTCGGCTTACCACAATCAACTATACAACCTTTGCAGCTAATACAGATTACCGCAGCCCGAATGTTGTGTAATGTATCTCGACGAGACCATATTTCACCTGTTTTGCAATATTTACATTGGCTTCCTATTCCATATCGAATAACTTACAAGGTTTTATCCACAATTCATAATCTGCTTTATAATCCTAACGCTATTTGGCTATGCTCACTTTTAAGAATTTATAGACCGACTAGACAACTCCGTTCCTTAGATAAATGTATCTTAGAAATACCAACAATAAAATCTGCTGCCTTATCGTTAACCCGCAATCGAGCATTTTCCGTAGCAGGTCCAAAAATGTGGAATTCACTTCCAGAACAGATTCGACTGACAGCCAATCGCTCAGAATTTAAGAAGTTATTAAAAACTCATCTTTTCTCCAGTGCATATAATTTATATTAAAATCTTCACACAACTTATAGCTTCAATCTGTTAAATCTTGTTATGTACCAAGTATTGTAATTATGTAATTATGTTTTAAAATGTGACTAAATTATGCATGTTCAAATATGTGAACTGCCTAGACGGATAGTTTACCTACCCATTGTTGCGGTATATAAGACTTTTAAATAAATAAATAAATAAAATAGGGTGATGGCACAGGATATCAGCCAGGGTGGCCTCTGGCTCAGGCAAAGTTTAGTCAATGTTTTGTAATACATTGGCGGGTCTTGTTGATGCTGCTTTCATTCAGAAAAAGACCTTGGTGAGAGGCCACTCAGTGCAGTGGGAATAGGGCATGTGGTTCCCAGCATTCCTAGAGACAACATTTGGTCAGCATATGCTGTCCCAGAGGGAGCTAGCGACAGTGGCTCAGCATTTGCATACCTGTATTAGATTTGTTGTTAATCATCTAATAAAGCAGCAGCCATTTATCCGAAATGAGAACAAGTGTCTGTCAATGTTTCAAACTGGGCAGACTGAGAAGGTGGGGAGATGGGTAGAATCCCAGTGCCCCAGTTATGTAATCTGTTGTTTCACCTTCAAATTATAACTGTTAAACTTGAATGACCTGTAACATCAATTTTAAAAGAGAAAGCACAATACTTAAAATTCAGAACAACTTATTTTTAGCCAAGTAAAATCTTGGCTGGACAATATATTTTAGACTCAACAGATTACATAACTGGGGCACTGGGATTCTACCCATCTCCCCACCTTCTGAGTTATTTTATACTAAAGAGAACTTCCTGCTTTTGTGGGATCATCATCCACAAAACATCCACAGAACAGTCAGTGATGTCAACATAGCTTCTGTTTCCCATAGTGATACCAATGTTTCACAGCCACTGCTTTGCTGCTGTTGTATATAATAGATAGTCCTAGTAGTGTGGCATGCTCTTCCAGGTAAGGTAAATCAGAAACCAGTCTAGGTCCATATTCATCGGCATTTAGATAGGGGGCAGTGGAAGAAGGGAACACACAAGCTTCCTCCTCCTCCTCTCTCTCTCTCATATACACACGTTCATTCATAACACACTCACATCCACACACCCTTCTACCTTTTCTTCTTCTCACTCCCCTTTTCCATTTCCTCCCTTCCCTTCCCCCTTTTCTTTCCCTTGCACTCACCATTCATTCACCCCTCCCCCTCCACTCACCCCTTTCCCAGTCACTTCCTTTCCCTCTCACTCATCTCTATTCACCCCTCCCCTTCCCTCTGTCTCTCACTCTCTTCCCTTTCCTCATTCTCACCCCTTCCCCATCACTCATCCCTTTACTTCCAATCACTCACCCCTTCCCTCTATCATTCACATCCCACTCAATCCTCTTCCCTTCCTTCCTTCTCAGTCACTCACACCCACTCATTGTCTTCCGTTCTCACCCATCCCTCCCACCCAATCCCTTCCCTCTGTCATTCACCTTTTCCCTCCCCAACTTACTCCCTTCTTTTCCTTTCCTTCCCCTTCCTGTCACTCACTTACCCACTATCTCCCATTTACTTCCTTCCCTTCCCTCTCAATCACTCACCACAAGCTCCCCTTTCCCACTCCTCACTCTCATCCATTCTTTTATTCCCTTACTCATATCCCTTTCCTTTCAGTTACAATCTGCTGTATGACTCACCTCTCCTCCCCAGGATTTCTTCTCCTACCTGCCAGCTGGGTGCCAGAAGCCTGCCGGTAGGTCACCATTGGACTCACTGCTGCGGGGGGCTTCATGTCACTGGTGGGCTGTGAAAACCCCCGCCAGCATGCCACTATATGGTGCTATCATGAGAGGCCTCTCCTCAGTGGCAGGGGATGAGAACTCTTCTGGCAAATCACTAAACTGCACCGTTGTTACGGTGTTACGCCAGTGATCTGACCTGCCCACCCATGTGCCTGATGTCATGCAAGGCATGACGTGTGTTTCAGTGCATCACCAAGGGTGACAGTTTGTCTATTTGACGACATTGGATGCTCAGGCAAGCAGGTCAGAGAATCGGCAGACCACAATATTGCAATGTTTGCAAAAGATAAGTGGGCTGAAAGAAAGGGATTGATTAGACAGATTGGCCTGTGATTCGTAATTTGTCCATCACTGTTCTAGATGTCGAAAGTAATATTTGGAGGAAAATTAAAGAACATTAAGCAATTGATATGGTAATTACTCTAAAATGTGATTATTTTTCATAGGTTGTAAGTTATCTTTTTCATTTTATTTTGTTAAATAAGGACTTTTCCTTGCAAGCTTGCCTTGGAGGGAATTGGTATTCTTTTATGGTAGCATCGTATACAAGTTAGGATGAGAGAAAGGCTATCATGCCTGAAATTTGCCAAAAAAATGTCTCTAGCCTGAAAATAAAATGTTTTGATCATCGCTCTAGGAATAAGTACCCACTATGAGATGAGCTTGCTTTTCTACAAGCACTTTTTCAAGGCACATAGAGGTCTCCCCTGACCTAATCTCACCCACAGTAACATCTATGCCAGGGATGGCCAATTCCAGTCCTCGAGAGCCATAAACAGGCCTAATTTTCAGGATATCTAGAATGAATGTGCATGAGATATATTTGCATACAATGGAGGCAGTATGCAGGTAAAAGTAGGCATGTTGTTAAACAATGCAGACATTATTAACAACACAGAGGGGAGCAATGTTCAAAAAAAGCCAATTTCAGCCCGCTTTATACAATTCATATAAATGTATCTCACAGTATCATCACAGATTTTGCTCAAATACTGCTCTGCAGATTTTTCTTACC
Source organism: Rhinatrema bivittatum (assembly GCF_901001135.1). Lineage (NCBI taxonomy): Eukaryota > Metazoa > Chordata > Amphibia > Gymnophiona > Rhinatrematidae > Rhinatrema > Rhinatrema bivittatum. Next base: position 143,339,312 of record NC_042619.1, read on the forward strand.
CTTGCCACAGAATCTACTTCTAAGCTGACACAGGAGACCAGGAAATTATTTATAACCTTCCTCTTGCACAGATATTTTTGTAAGTTTTTTATAGGTAGGGTTTACTTCTCTAGACAGACCCTCTCAGATGCCCAGAGAGGATCTGGCCACTTCCAGTTTTTGAGGCCCCTAGCCATAATAAAAATAAAAAATGACAACATATAATGATATATAAAAAAGTTAACAAGTGTCTAAATTTGAGATCTCCTTTGAGCTTGAGGCCCAAGCCAACTAGCACTCCTTGTCTCCGCTCTGATTGACTGAATATTTCCTCTTTCCTTATCCAAGCAATACAGGGGCGGATTTTAAAAGCCCTGCTCGCGTAAATCCGCCTGGATTTACGCGAGCAGGGCCTTGCGCGCCGGTGCGCCTATGTTCCATAGGCCTACCGGCGCGCGCAGAGCCCTGGGACTCGCGTAAGTCCCGGGTTTTTCGAGGGGGGCGTGTCGGGGGCGTGTCGGATCGGCGCGGCGTTTTGGGGGCGGGACGCGGCGTTTCAGGGGCGGGCCCGGGGGCGTGGTTTCGGCCCGGGGCGGTCCGGGGGCATGGCCGCCCCCTCTGGAACCGCCCCCAGGTCGCGTCTCGGCGCGCTAGCGGCCCGCTGGCGCTCGGGGATTTACTTCTCCCTTGGAGCGGCCTTGGAGGGAACGGCGGCAGGCTGCACGGCTCGGCGCGCGCCGGCTACACGAAATCGGCAGCTTTGCGTGTGCCGATCCAGGATTTTAGCGGATACATGCGGCTACACGCGTATCTACTAAAATCCAGCGTACTTTTGTTTGCGCCTGATGCGCCAACAAAAGTACGCGAAGGCGCGCTTTTTTAAAATCTACCCCACAGTGTTCTGAGTCCCCCATTAATTAAAGAGCCACTTCTGTCATTACAGTTTTAAGAAATGTAAAACTTAACATCAGGATGGGACTGCAGGCCAAAATAGCAGATTTTATCTTCCCAGTTGCATCTTCTTTATTCGATGCCAATGCTTAAAAGAGAGAAAAGACTTACATACACAGAGTACCACCTTCTACAGAACCTTAAAATATTAGAAAAGTCCTTTCTGTGCTGGATCTCAGCTGAGTTAGGCCTCTTGCAGTATTTTTCTCAATCTACAAATGGAATTACAGCCAATATAAGAATATTCATCTGTGCTGAGATTTGTTTGTATATAATTTTTACACTAAATTAAAAAAAAAAAAAGATTAAAGTCAGCACTTCAGGATGCAAGCGGAAAAATGTAATGAAAGTTGATGTTTACATCTCACAATGAGATCCCACTCAGTTCCAGTGTGCTAGATTTAATACTTTTGTTTGAATTTACTATTAGTACCGTGCAGCGGTGCTTCTTGTTGCAGCACCTGATTGCTTATTATTTTACTCAAGAGCTTCCAGTGTTGGGGAGTAAGTCCTCACCATGAGATGGTGGATTCCTTTCCTCTGGGAGACTTCATGAATGGGAAAGGAAAGAAGTAGATGAGTTCATTCTGAGCTCCTGCGGGATGTTTCCCCCTCTTGCACCAGTGGAAATCTCTTTGATCACTCTCATCATTATTGGAGTCATGGCTCAGTGTTCGCCCACGATTGGAGGAGTAGAAGATTTCAAAGAGATTTCTTAAGATCTCCTGTCAGCCTTGTCTCAGCATCTCTCTCCTCTGGTTTTTTTTAGATAAGCCGGAGAAAACACCGTGAGAAAGAAAAAAAAAAACCTGAGGACAGAAATGTTTGGGCTTTTTCCATTCCTTCAGACTCCAGCAGACCCTGCAGCTATCCCAGTTCATAAACTCCTCAAGGGCCTGCAGATAAGGACGTGGCAAATGCTGACACTGTGCTTTCTGGTAGCACAGAACTTGCATTACAAAAATTCTTTAAAATATGTTGTTTGAATGAGCAATTGCCTGGAATCAATGATTATACATAACTTGTGTTTTATAGCTGAGGAGCACAACTTTCTCTCCCTGATTACGGGTGTTATGATGATCCATATATGCTGCATTATCTACACAAGCAATATTAATGATCATTGAATTCTGTTTCTTGTCTATGATTGCATAGAAGCTAGAAATAGCATCACTAACATTTTAAGTGGTCCAACTACCACACCACTCCGTGGAGTCAGCATTTAAACATACTAAGCACATTCATGATCACTCTAGCATGCTATCTGGGAAGGATTCAAACGCATTGGATATGTATTAGAAAAAAGTATTTTGTTGATCCATGTTTAGTGACCAGGTTGCAGCTCTACATGATACAATGTTTGCACCAATGTATGCAATATCTAATGACAGACTCATCAGACTCAGAGCAGATGGACTTCTGTCAACCAGTGGAGGGCATGGAGGAATGAGAAGGACCTCATGCATTCCATTTCCGAAGGTTTTGATACTGCAGCCATGCCTTTGGCCACTTTCATAGGAACCCAAAGACACACATTTCATTTCATTTATTTAAAATTTATATTCCACCCAACAGTGATTAAAGGCAAATTACATCAGGGATACATACATAATGAAAATAAATGAGTAATGACAGCATAAAAAGCACAAATTTTCATAAAAGGACTTAATTCAAATTAAGTCAGCTTCATTCGACTTTGAAGGCCGATGAAAAAGTTATATCTAAAAATCTTTTTTAAAGGATTTTAAAGTGGAGGTGGACCGTAACCGCTTTGGAATAGAGTTCCATAGGTGCAGGCCAGTGACTGATATAACTTTGTTCCTGGTAATGCCTTATTTTGCAGACTTAACTGTTGTGATCTCTAATAGACACTTGTTACTGATTGTAGGAGACTGGAAGGCTTTTATAAAAAAAAAAGGGTTGATGAATCATTATGGATCACATTATAAATAAGCATCTATTTTGTATTAAGAACATAAGAACATGCCATAATGTGTCAAACCAAGGGTCCATCAAGCCCAGCATCCTGTTTCCAACAGTGGCCAATCCAGGTCATAAGAACCTGGCAAGTACCCAAAAACTAAGTCTATTCCATGTTACCGTTGCTAATAATAGCGGTGGTTATTATCTAAGTCAACTTAATTAATAGCAGGTAATGAACTTCTCCTCCAAGAACTTATCCAATCCTTTTTTAAACACAGCTATACTAACTGCACTAACTACATCTTCTGGCAACAAATTCCAGAGTATAATTGTGCGTTGAGTGAAAAAGAACTTTCTCCAATTAGTTTTAAATGTGCCACATGTTAACTTCCTGGAGTGCCCCCTAGTCTTTCTATTATCCGAAAGAGTAAAAAACCGATTCACATCTACCCGTTCTAGACCTCTCATGATTTTAAACACCTCTATCATATCCCCCCTCGGTCTTCTCTTCTCCAAGCTGAAAAGTCCTAACCTCTTTAGTCTTTCCTCATAGGGGAGCTGTTCCATTCCCTTTATCATTTTGGTCGCCCTTCTCTGTACCTTCTCCATCGCAATTATATCTTTTTTGAGATGCGGCAACCAGAATTGTACACAGTATTCAAGGTGCGGTCTCACCATGGAGCGATACAGAGGCATTATAACATTTTCCATTTTATTCACCATTCCCTTTCTAATAATTCCCAACATTCTGTTTGCTTTTTTGACTTCCGTAGCACACTGAGCCGACGATTTAAATGTGTTATCTACTATGATGCCTAGATCTCTTTCTTGGGTAGTAGCACCTAATATGGAACTTAACATTGTGTAACTATAGCATGGGTTATTTTTCCCAATATGCATCACCTTGCACTTGTCCACATTAAATTTCATCTGCCACTTTGATGGCCAATAATCCAGCCTCACAAGGGCTTCCTGCAATTTATCACAATCTGCTTGTGATCTAACTACTCTGAACAATTTTGTATCATCTGCAAATTTGATTACCTCACTTGTCATATTTCTTTCCAGATCATTTATAAATATATTGAAAAGTAAGGGTCGCAATACAGATCCCTGAGGCACTCCACTGCCCACACCCTTCCACTGAGAAAATTGTCTATTTAATCCTACTCTTTGTTTCCTGTCTTTTAGCCAGTTTGTAATCCATGAAAGGACATCGCCACCTATCCCATGACTTTTTATTTTTCCTAGAAGCCTCTCATGAGGAACTTTGTCAAATGCCTTCTGAAAATCCAAGTACACTACATCTACAGGTTCACCTTTATCTACATGTTTATTAACTCCTTCAAAAAAGTGAAGCAGATTTGTGAGGCAAGTCTTGCCTTGGGTAAAGCCATGCTGACTTTGTTCCATTAAACCATGTCTTTCTATATGTTCTGTGATTTTGATGTTTAGAATACTTTCCACTATTTTTCCTGACACTGAAGTCAGGCTAACCGGTCTGTAGTTTCCCGTATTGCCCCTGGAGCCCTTTTTAAATATTGGGGTTACATTAGCTATCCTCCAGTCTTCAGGTACAATGGATGATTTTAATGACAGGTTAAAAATTTTTACTAATAGGTCTGAAATTTCATTTTTTAGTTCCTTCAGAACTCTGGGGTGTATACCATCTGGTCCAGGTGATTTACTACTCTTCAGTTTGTCAATCAGGTCTACCACATCTTCTAGGTTCACCGTGATTTGGTTCAGTCCATCTGAATCATTACCCATGAAAACCTTCTCCAGTACGGGTACCTCCCCAATATCCTCTACAGTAAACACCGAAGAAAAGAAATCATTTAATCTTTCTGCGATGGCCTTATCTTTTCTAAGTGCCCCTTTAACCCCTCGATCATCTAACGGTCCAACTGACTCCTTCACAGGCTTTCTGCTTTGGATATATTTAAAAAAGTTTTTACTGTGAGTTTTTGCCTCTACAGCCAACTTCTTTTCAAATTCTCTCTTAGCCTGTCTTATCAATGTCTTACATTTAACTTGCCAATATCTATGCATTATCCTATTTTCTTTTGTTGGATCCTTCTTCCAATTTTTGAATGAAGATCTTTTGGCTAAAATAGCTTCTTTCACCTCCCTTTTTAACCATGCCCGTAATCATTTTGCCTTCTTTCCACCTTTCTTAATGTGTGGAATACATCTGGATTGTGCTTCTAGGATGGTATTTTTTAACAATGACCACGCCTCTTGCACACTTTTTACTTTTGTAGCTGCTCCTTTCAGTTTTTTTCTAACTATTTTTCTCATTTTATCAAAGTTTCCCTTTTGAACGTTTAGCACGAGAGCCGTGGATTTGCTTACTTGTCCCCCTTCCAGTCATTAAATCAAATTTGATCATATTATGATCACTATTGCCAAGCGGCTCCACCACCATTACCTCTCTCATCAAATCCTGTTCTCCACTGAGAATTAGATCTAAAATTGCTCCCTCTCTCGATGGTTCCTGAACCAATTGCTCCATAAAGCCATTCCATCCAGGAACTTTATCTCTCTTATGTGTCCCGATGATACATTTACCCAGTCAATATTGGGGTAATTGAAGTCTCCCATTGTTACCGCACTACCAATTTGGTTAGCTTCTCTAATTTCTCTTAGCATTTCACTGTCAGTCTTACCATCTTGACCAGGTGGATGGTAGAATACTCCTATCACTATAGTCTTCCCTGACACACAAGGGATTTCTACCCATAAAGATTCAATTGTGCATTTAGTCTCGTGGAGGATGTTTATCCTGTTGGACTCTATGCTATCCCGGACATAAAGCACCACACCGCCTCACGGTGCTCCTCTCTGTTATTGCAATATAATTTGTTCCCCAGTATAGCACTTTCCCATTGGTTGTCCTCCTTCCACCATGTCTCTGAGATGCCAATTAAGTCTATGTCATCATTCACTGCTATACATTCTAATTCTCCCATCTTACTTCTTAGACTTCTGGCATTAGCAAATAAACATTTCAAAGTTTGTTTTTTGTTTGTATTTTCATTCTGCATTTTAATTGATAGGGATAAGTTAGAATTTTTTAGCTCAGGTGAGTTTTTAGTTACAGGCACTTGACTACTTTTCTTATTATTGGAACCTCACTGTCGGGATGCCCTAATTCTAATGCCTCATTAGCATCCTTTTAAGATACCTCTCTCCAAACCATGCACTGCTGAGTGACTGTCGGCTTTCCCCTTTGTTCTAGTTTAAAAGCTGCTCTATCTCCTTTTTAAGGTTAGCGCCAGCAGTCTGGTTCCACCCTGGTTAAGGTGCAGCCCATCCCTTCGGAAGAGACTCCCCTTTCCCCAAAAGGTTCCCCAGTTCCTAACAAAACTGAATTCCTCTTCCTTGCACCATCGTCTTATCCACACTTTGAGACTCCGGAGCTCTGCCTGCCTCATGTGGAACAGGGAGCATTTCAGAGAATGCTACCCTGAAGGTTCTGGATTTAAGCTTTCTACCTAAGAGCCTAAATTTGGCTTCCAGAACCTCCATCCTACATTTTCCTATGTCGTTGGTGCCCACATGTACCACGTCAGCCGGCTCCTTCCCAGCACTGTCTAAAATCCTATCTAGGTGACACGTGAGGTCCGCCACCTTCGCTCCAGGTAGGCATGTTACCAGGCGATCCTCACGCCCACCAGCCACCCAGCTGTCTACATTCCTATTGAGTCCACCAGGAAACTACAGGCTGGTTAGCCTCACCTCGGTGGTGTGAAAATTAATGGAAACTCTGCTGAAAGAAAAGATAGTGAAGTATCTACAATCTGGTGGATTGCTCGATCAGAGGCAGCATGGATTCACCAGGGGAAGGTCCTGCCAGTCGAATCTGAATTTTTTGATTGGGTGACCAGAGAATTGGATCAAGGAAAAGTCCTTGAAGTGATTTACTTGGATTTTAGTAAAGCTTTTGAAACGGTCCCACATAGAAGACGCATGGATAAAATGACAAGCTTGGGAGTGAGCGCCAAGGTGGTGGCATGGATTTCAGACTGGTTAACGGATAGAAGACAGCGTGTGATGGTAAATGGAACTTACTCTGAAGAGAGAACGGTGTTAAGTGGAGTGTCACAGGGATCAGTTTTGGGATCGGTTTTGTTCAATATCTTTGTGAGTGTCCTTGTGGAATGGATAGAAGGTAAAATTTGTCTATTTGCAGATGATACTAAGATCTGCAACAGAGTGGACATACCAGAAGGAGTAGAGAGAATGATACATGATTTAAGGAAGCTTGAACAATGGTCAAAGATATGGTAGCTGGAATTCAATGCCAAGAAGTACAGAGCCATGCATCTGGGGGACAGTAATCCAAAAGAGCTTTATGTGATGGGGGTGAAGGGCTGTTGTGCATCTGAAGATAATGAAGCAATGCGACAAGGTGATAGCTAAAGCCAGAAGAATGCTGGGCTGAATAGAGAGAGGAATAACTAGTAAGAAAAAGTAGGTGATAATCCCCTTGTACTGTGGTACAAGTAGGTGATAATCCCCTTGTACCACAGTACTCCTTGGTGAGGCCTCACCTGGAGTACTGTGTTCAGTTCTGGAGACCGTATCTCAAAAGGGACAAAGACAGGATGGAGGCAGTCCAGAGAAGGTCGACCAAAATGATGGTGGGGGGGGGGTCTCAATCAAATGACTTATGATGAGAGGTTGAAGGGCCTAAATATGTATACCCTAGAGGAGAGGAGGTGCAAGGGAGATATGATACAGACTTTCAGATACCTGAAAGGCTTTAATGATGCACAATCAACATACCTTTTCAGTTGGAAAGAAATCAATAGAACTAGAGGTCATGAGATGAAAATTCAAGGAGGACAACTCAGAATCAATGTCAGGAAATATTTCTTCATGGGTGGTGGATGACTGGAATGCCCTTCCAGAGGAGAAGGTGAAGATAAAAACAGTAAAAGATTTCAAAGGGGCATGGGATAAACACTGTGGATCCCTAAAGGTTAGAGGATGGGAATGAAGAAAAGAGTGCAAGGGGGTAACTTGCTGGTGTGGTAGTTACTACCATTAACTAATAAGCCACCATACTTTTGATGCAGCTCCATCATTGCATTCTGCTTCAACAGCAGGGAAAAAGAGGAAAATGGAAATTAAATTCAGACAGCAACCAACAAGGACATTGAATTGTACAATTTGGGAAAACAAGCATGGGGGTAACTTGCTGATGCGGCAGTTAAAATCCCTTAACTAAGCCTGATACTTTTGATGAAACTCCAACATTGTTCTCTGCTTCAACAGGAAGAGGTAATGGGGAATTGGATGGTGATTTGTATGGAACGGTAGATACTACCATAAGTTTGCTGGGCAGAATGGATAGACCACTGGTCCTTTTCTGCCATCATTTCTTTGTTTCTATGAAACATGAAGCTGGTGTAACATTGAAAGAACAAGTGAAATGTGGTATTTGATCTTTGCACCAGAGAGTATCTTTGCTGTGGAGATTTATATGACCTGTAATTGATAAATAGTATTGGCTGGAAGGCCAAAATATATGGAATTCTAATCACGGGCATTAAGAAAAAATGATTGTAACACAGATCTAAAGTCTTGGGAATCTAACAATGGTTTGCAATATTCTAATAAATGTAATTTATAAAAAGATGATTTACCCACAGCTGAAATATGATTTTTCATGGAAAGATTAGAATCCAAAATAATACCAAGTTTCTGGCTATTCTACCAATGGTGAGCTGATGGTTTAAAAAGATTAGAGTACTGGAAGTTGCATAAGATGAAGACATTGCTGCTGAAAGTAAAATATTTTGAGTTTTGGAGATGTTTAGTTGTAATCTGTGATGTTTGAGCCATTGTTTAGACATAAAGAGGTCCATATTCAGACATAGTCTAGCTAGCAAACGGGCCGATTCAGTAAAGTCCGCGGATGAACGCTGTATTTAAATTAGGTGGTGTGGTAGAAACGGGCAAAAGGAGGCGCTAGGGACACTAGCGCATTCCTAGCGCCTCCTTTTGACCCGAAGCGGCGGCTGTCAGTGGGTTTGACAGCCGATGCTCAATTTTGCTGGCGTCGGTTCTCGAGCCTGCTGACAGCCACGGGCTCGGAAACTGGATGCTGGCAAAATTGAGCGTCCGGTTTTTGACCCAACAGCCGCCGGCCCATTTTAAATTTTTTTTTCTTTTTTTTCTTTTTTTCTTTTTACTTTTTTTACCCTTCAGGACCTCCAACTTAATATTGCCATGATATTAAGTCGGAGGGTGCATAGAAAAGCAGATTTTACTGCTTTTCTGTGCACTTTCCCGGTGCCGGCAGAAACTAGTGCCTACCTTTGGGTAGGCGCTAATTTATTAAAGTAAAATGTGCAGCTTGGCTGCACATTTTACTTTCTGTATCATGCGGGCATACCTAATAGGGCCCTCAACATGCATTTGCATGTTGAGGGCCCTATTAGGTGCCGCGGGTTGGACGTGCGTTTTCCGCCCCTTACTGAATAAGGGGTAAGGGAAAACGCGCATCCAAGGGTAGATTGACTGTATCGGCCTGTGAGTTAGCTGGATAAACTTATCCAGCTGACTTTGGAGGTATATTCAATGGTGAAACTGCACTATTGAATAGAGCTGCTTATCTTTAGGACAGTTTTTGGCCTGATCAGACTTATCAGGCTAACTCTGAATATTGGAGTTAGCTGGCTAACTTAAACGGCTAACTCAACTCCTCCCAGTTACAGTCTGGAATGCCCCTAACTGGCTAAACTTATCTGGCTAAATTATAGCCGGTTAACTTATTAGTCAGCTAGAATTTAGCCAGAGAAGTGCCCAAATATTCATTTAGCGGCTAACTTCTGACGTCAGCTGATGTCCGGAGACATCAGTTCCAAGATATGGAGCGAAAATACAGCAGAACAGTGAGTAGTGTGAAGTAATGCACATCGCAGCAAGGTAAATAATTTTAGTAGTTGGAGATTTCTATGGCAATATTCCCCTGAAGAAAGACTCAAGTCTGAAACACGAATGTGTCAGGACATATTTTCATTTTTCAAGGAAGCCAACACCAAAAATGATTTGATGGCACCCGCTTTAATGTTAATATACTTTTCAACCTAAAAGCTTCAATTTTTTCCACTGTAAAAGCAGAGCCCATACATATCTTGGACATCATTGAGGTTCCGGGACTATACTGAGAAAATAATTCTTTTAAAAAATTGTTTTCAAAAAAATTGGAAACATGGAGGTGGCAGGAGGTTAATGATTATAAACCAATACAGTTTGGTGCGGGAATACCTACACTCTATATGAAACCTTCTGCTCTTCCTAAAAATATTTTTAAATTACATTAGATGAATTAAAAAGATTGGATGTAAATTATTAGATCTATATTCGAGTGTAGGCTCTGAAATTAAAATATCAACCTTGAATATATTTTCACAAGATCCATTTGTAAAAACTTAATTTTTTTTTTTTCAGCAGCGACAGAACAACATTTTGTTCTTGATTGGATTGTAACTTCTGAGTTAGACAGCTAAGTGCTTTTCTATGTGGACCTCAGTGTTACTTGGTCAATAGTATATGACCAAGAGTTTGAATATGGCACAAATAATTGAATATCATCTGCATAAATATTGACATTAATGCCTAAACAGGCAAGGATTTTGCAAAGTGGAGCAAGCTACAAATTTAACAAAACTGTGGATAACACTGACCCTTGGGGAATGCTAGAAATGATATTAAACAAATGAACAAGTGCCCGCCAAGAGAAATGTGCATGATTGTCTTGCGGATGTACTCTTTTAAGTGGACAATTTGTTTGCTGACAAATTTCAGGAAACGGTGGCTCTGGTTAAGAAGCATCAATCCACCATACTGCATCAGCTTTTCCTACGAGTGTACATTATTTCACAATTTTCCCTTCCACTCTTTTGAGCATCATCAAGCTCCTCTCACTCAAGGTCAGCAAAGTGAAAAGTGTCAGCCAAAAACTCAGCAGCAGTTGCAACTTATGCCTGGGACTAGATTGTTTTTATTACATTGAGACCGCTTCCTCTGGTGTGGGGAAGGATACAGTCTTTTCTCCTAGAATGGTTTTGTGTCACCAAGGCCTGATTGGTCCTGAAAATTGTGGAGTATAGCTAATGCTTCTCTTGCTGTCATTTGACCCATTGGATTTCCATCTTCAGATCTGGCCTATTTCCATTTACCCATTTGCTGCTGGAAGTGGAGTCACTCCTTCAACAGAAAGCAGTCAAGCTGTCCCTTCTCAGTAGTTTGGCCAGGAATTCTATTCCCAGTATTTCCTTACTCTCAAAATATCAGAGGGATTGAGATCTAAACTGGACTTTTGAAATTTGAATAAGTTGTTGGTTTGGGGGAGGTTTAATATGAACACCCTCCAAACAATTCTTTTTTTTATTCAACTGAGGAATTGAATTTATGCTCTTGATCTGGATCTTATGTTCCCATTCACCGAAACTTTCAAAATTACATTTGTGGTGAAGGATGCACACTACCAATTCAAAGTATGTCCCTTTGGTCTCTCGGTGGCCCATAAACTGTTCACAAAATATCTTGCAGTAGTGGCAGCACAGATTCATCAGCAGAGAGTCTGCATATTCCCATACCTAGATGATTGGATGGGACTCTGTCAGGATTTCTGGAGTCCCTTGAGAAGACTATACAGCTTCTCTAGTCCCTGGGTTTCTTGGTCAACTTTGCCAAGTCAAATCTGGTGCCATCTCAAAAGATTCAGCTCATAAGAGCCTGAATAGATTCACTTCAGGAAAAAGTGTTTTTTCCCATCAAACAAGCCATATTGCTGATGGGTCGTGAAAGGTCTCTCCTTCAACAGGACCATCACAAGCTCAGTCCTAGTCCTTTTTGGCTACATGGTTCCTGCAGTGCATATCATTTCTTTGACTTATCTGCATATGTGGAGCCTCTGAAACCATTGGTATCTGCTCTATCAGTCATTATTTCACCAAATCTTTGTGGACACCAGTGAAGAGAGCATCCCTTCTGTGGTGAATGAATCTGGAATTTCCAAAGTTGAGTCTCTCGCTGTGAATTCCACTGCATCATGTCAATCTGTCTACTGATGCCTCCACCAAGGGTAGGGGGATGCAAACACTAGTGTGGCATGAATTCAAAGATTGTGGTCCCCAATGGAGAACCATATACAAATCAATGATCTGGAGCTGCAAGGCATCTGCTATGCTATAAGAACTTTTACTTACCATTTTTCTGGAAAGATAATTTTGATCTAGATAAACAATTGAGTGTCCATGTTCTATATAAACAAGCAGTGAGGAATAGGCTCTTATGCTGTCTATGTAAGGCCTTCTGAATTTGGTCATGGGCAGAATATCATAATACTTATTTTATTTATTTATTTATTTATTTATTTATGTATTTAGGGGTTTCTTATATACCGAGGCACGTTTGCAAAACATCACCTCGGTTCACAATGTAACATAACTTAGCAACAGGCTTTACAATAATAACATTAACAGGTAGGGTTAACAAGGGCAGGAGATGATAATACGAGAAATATATACAAATGTACAAGTTGATTTTAACAAGTAGGTTAAATAAAGCAATAAGGATAATTAGCAGGGTTAAGTAATAGATGGAGGGGGAAGAAGGGGAGGAAACCTAGAGTGGGTGAGGGGTAAGGAATAGGCGAGGGTCAGATGGGATAGGGAGAGAAAATAGACGGTGCGAGGGTCAGGTGGGCGGTCGGTTGGTGGTCAGATGGGCAGTCATGTCGAATCTATGGGGGGAGTCAGTTCGTTGGTCAGGAACCTACCAAAAATACAGAATACATTGGTGTATCACCTCAGCAGTGTTAAAACCTCATGAGTGGTCCTTGGAACAAAGAATCATGACTATTTGCTCAGTCACTGGGGAAAACTGGTGATCAACTTGTTCACCGAAGAAGACAGCAGAAAGATTTAGAAGTTTTGTTGCATGCATCTATATTAATGTATTTTATTTATTTATTTTATAATTCTGCTTTTTGTCCCTTCAAAGCAGATTACATTCAGGTACTGTGGGTATTTCCCTATCCCCAGAGAGTCTTACAATCTAAGGCCAAGGTTTATCATTTTGCTATAAATTCCACATGAATAATGCCCATGATTAAAAAAAAAAAAGGGTGTGGTTTCCATGTTTTGAGAGAGAGAAAAAAAAAACTCTTTATAAGGCTTTCCTATTAGTCAACTGTTTATAGCACTGTAGGAGGGTCAACTAGTAACTCGAGGTGAGGTTTTGGTGGTGGTCTAGAGTTTGGGGGCCAGTTTTACATGCACAGTCAGAGGTACGAACAGCACAGTACACATCAGTGAACATTTGATGTGATTTGGAATGAAAAAAGAGAGAGGGAGCGATCGCTCCCGGGACCCTCTGGACCACTAGGGACTTTCGGTAAGTCTTGGGGGGGGGGTCGTGCAAGTCTTGGGGGGTTGCAATTAAATTTGAAGGGGTGGGGTGGTATCTTTGTTTTTTTTGTTTTTAATCTGAAAGTTTGGGGTGGGTTTCGGGCATCGATTCGGGGGGGGGGGGGGGCAGACAAAATAAAATCTGCTCGAACCGCAGGAAAACGAAATTTCCCATGGCGGGCCGATAACGAAGGCCAAACCAAAAGGTTCAGCTGAATCATATCTCTAATAGATAGGAGTGACTTGCCTGATGAGTGTAATTCATATGGAGGGGTATAAGTTGTGATAGTGAAGAATTGCAGAGGGAACGCTCTTGTATATTAGTAAGAGGTTATTTAATTGCATGCTGAAATGGATAGGAAGCAATGTAGTGACTTGAGAAGAGGAGTTATATAGGTATAGCAACAATGAAATCTAAGTTGCACTGCTGAATTTTATATAGATTGTAGCAGAGAGAGATGATTCACTGGGACACCTGTAAAGAGCAAGTTGAAATAGTCTAAACAGTAGATGATGAGAGAGTGGATAAGGGCTCTGTAGTATATTCAGAAAGGAAAGGATGGAGTTTGATGTTATAGAGAAAGAAATGACACATTTTAGCAGTGTTTTGGATATGTATAGAGAGCAGGGTTGAAGATGACCTCAATGATTATGGGCTGAGGGGACTAAGAGGATGACAGTGTTATTCACAGAAATAGAGAAAGGGGGAAGAGGAGAGGTAGGTTTAGAGAGAAGGGTAAAGAGTTACGCTTTGCCATGTTGAGAAATCCAGGCAACAATGTCAGACAAGCAGGCAGAAATTTGAGACTTTATTCCTGATGAAATTTTGGGTATAGAGGTAAATTTGGGAATCATCAGTATAAAGATGGTATTGAAAGCTATGAGAAGAGATCAGAGCACAAAGGGGATTAGTATATATAGAGAGAAGAGGGCCCAAGGCAGAGCCTTATCAAATGATAGGGGCATGGTGGTACTGAAGGATCTGCCAGAGGTCACAATAAAAGTTTGATGGGAGATGAAAGAAGAGAACCAGGTCAGGATAGAGTCCCAAAATCAACTGAGGACAGAATATCATGGAGTGGGTGGTGATCAACAGCGTCAAAATTAGAAGATGTAATGTCCTATTGTGAACTGGTAATTGGCTAAAGCACAGGAAATGGAGAATAGGACTGAATCGTCATGTCTTTCAATGAAAGGAAAACAGGGTAGTGCCTCAGGAATCTATACTGGGACTGGTGCTTTTCAATATATTTATAAATGATCTGGAAATGGAGTGTTATTGAGGTGATCAAATTTGCAGATGGCACTAAATTGTTCAAAGTTGTCAGATCACTAGCCAATCATGAGGAATGCAAGAGGACCTTATGAGACTAGGGGACTGGGCACCTAAATGGCAGGTGTGAACAAGTGCAAAGTGATGTATATAGCGAAGAGTAGTCCAAACTATAGGTACTTGATCATGGGTTCTATACTAGATGCACTACTCAGGAAAGGTATCTTTGAATCATTGTGGATAATACTTTGAAATCTTTGGCCCAGTGTGTGCTGCTATTCCAAAAAGCAAACAGAATGTTATATATTAAGAAAGGAATGGAAAATAAAATAGAAGATATAATACTGTGCTCAGCTAGTAATTATCTTTTTGTAGTGCCTTCTGTTAAGCAGGTCTGTTTGCATGAGACACAGTGTCAAGTGTTTTCTGTAATAGGGTTACTTTATGGAATAGTCTCCCAGAGGGCCTTCGGTCCATTACAGATTTTATTTCTTTTCATAAAAACATAAGGCTTTATTTCAGGATGCTAGAGGTCTTTTAAAATCATGAAAGGTTTAGAACGGGTAAATGTGAATCAGTTATTTACTCTTTTGAATAATAGAAGGATTAGGGGGCACTCCATAAAGTTAGCAAGTAGCACATTTAAAACGAATCGGAAAATTTTTTTTCACTCAATCCACAATTAAGCTTTGCATTCTGTTGCCAGAGGATGTGGTTAGTGCAGTTAGTGTAGCTGGGTTTAAAAAAGGTTTGGATAAGTTTTTGGAGGAGAAGTTCATTAACTTATTAATCAAGTTGTCTTAGAGAATAGCCACTGCTATTACTGGCATCATGAATACGTATAAGAAAGATTTGCATACATTGCATCCAATGTATGCAAACCAATCTCATGCATATTCATTGTGGATATCCTGAAAACCAGACCTGTTTATGGCTATCGAGGACTGGAGTTGACTACCAATGTTAATAGATTTACTGTTTTTGTTTCCTTCTGTACCATTAATTTACAAATTAATGAAAGAGAAAAGTCTAGGAAATTATGTTGTATTTTTACTGTGGGCAATTTTTATACTACCCACATAACTGCAAAGTCTGTAGGTACTTTTCCTCACAGTTTTTGCATCAGTTTTCAGAGTAAAAGTACAGTTTTCTCCTGCGATCTACTCTGACCCCCGAGAACAGTTCTACCAGAATGTGGGAATACACACTTACATTTACTCCTCATACAGGGTGTGTAATTTTCAGATAGACAGTTTATAGGAATAAAACACTTTTTCCCACTGAAATCCCTTTCAAAATTGCCCTTTTGTGTATTCAGAAGGAGAGGTGCCTTTTAAATTTCCTGTGATCTGAGCTGTGTGTGTAAATGAGATACTTGCTCGGTTTCTGCATTTCGTTTGCTTCCTTGATTTTATGTATCCTATATATTAACGCGGTGTCAGTTTTTCTAAATTTGTGTTTAGAGTTCACAGTTTCATTGGCGCATGAGAATTACAGAAACATGAACTGGTTGAAATTTTTTCTCTATTTATTTTTTTTAAATTGTGCAGCTCAGCCCATTTCCTATATAAGCAACGTTATCAAGGTTTGCTGTGTGCATGCTAAATTCCAGATGGAAGAACAATGTGTGCACCTGTTACAAATGGGATCCATTGTTTATATGAAGAGAGAGGCAAGCTTGATGGCACTGTCAAACCATAGAGCATTTTGCAGAGGAATGGGGAGGGGGGGGGGTTGTGGCAGGAGGGTGGACTTCAGCATCTCTAATTCTGTAACGCTAGAGATGAGTCTTTCTCTGATGCATTCTGTGACTGAACATATTGGACTTGTCATCGACGGCTGAAAGCCACATATGTATCTTGTAGAACATTTCCTTCTAATCTGCTCAGGCAAAAAAATATGCCAGCTATTCTGTTCTTTGGAAACTGGTTCGCATGGCAGGTGTCTGAGAACAGACATAGAAAATAGGGATAGTATATAGAACAAAAAAAACCCATAGATTTCCAAAGGTATCTTTGTTGATCTGTGGTATTTATTTATTACTTTTATTCCATAATTAAGTTGGTTGTATTTGTAATTATAATTTGGATTAACTATTGACCAAATCATTGCATCCTGTCTGCTAAACAGCTTATGTGTCTGTAGTAATATTACACAATATGGTGTAGGATTAGCCTAGCTAATCAATGAAAGATAGCTTTTTTTAATGATGATAGACATAGACACAACACAGCTTCATCTTTGTCCTGCAGACCAGTCCAGACGAGTGAGATTATTTTCACTCACTAGTAGGTGGAGGTAGATAACTTCTTCCCTTTTTTCTGACATCATCCTCAATATTCTGGGCTAGCAGGATATTATATCCGGTAGTTTTCTGCCTCCAGCTTAGGTGCTGGGATAGCAGGAGAAAAAAAAAAAGAGGAAAGGGAAGGAACCAGTGCCAAAGGGCTAACAGGTAAAGCTGTTCTCTGTGCTCAAAGTCCAGTTCCCCTTTGGGTCTGGCTGTATTATATTCATTGCCCGCATTGTGCTGGGCTAAAAAAAAAAAAAAAAAAAGAAAATAAGGAAGCAGAAAGAGCAAGGCAGCAAAAGGAGAAAAAGAACACTGAGGGAGAAGTGGCTGGAAACCTCCCCCCCCCCCCCCTCTTGCAGACCAATGGCAGAAAAGTTCAGGAAATGCCTCATCTGTGGAAACCACAAGCAGGGCTCAGTAGCGGGTTCCTTTGGTGTGCAATACAATGCACATGGAGGCCTCTGGAGAGAAACAGGTATAGTGGAGAACATCAGAGGTGAGATGCTGGATCAGCGGGTCAAACACAAAAGCATGTCACTGGGGGAGGTGCTAATACCCACTGAGCAAGAACTCAAGCATCAAGGCAACACAGAATGCGAGGTAGGACCAATTCAGGTAGGCGGTGAAGTCGGGACCCAGGCCTAGGAGAGAAGAATGAGGCAGAAATGTATTTTTCCCCCACAGAGTTCATCATTCTGATGCACCAGGGCATGCAGGGAGCTGAAAGGTAAGGTAGTTACTGAAAGCAGAGACCCTATATCAGCCCCATGCATCCTCAGGGAGAAGTGGACAGGGGCTAAAAGACCTCAAATGAAGAAGGAAGCATTTAACTCCCCAGATTGTTCTCCAAGGTTCTGTCTCTTGGCTTGGGGGCCCTCAGAGTCAGAGCATAACGGTGATCTGCAGGAAAGTAACAGTTAGGCTTTTTAGAAAGGAGAAGCTGGCTGCACTCATTGCTAAAGTGGAACAATCGTTGAACCTAACCGAGAATTAGGAGGATAAGGGTCATGGGGACGAGCCAGAGCCTTCCACCTTCATGTAGTTATCAGAGAAATGATCATGACAGAATAAGAAAACCCAGACTCAGGCCTAAGAGTCAGATACAATGAATAAATTATATCTACTACAGAAAAAGGAGATAGAACGATTATTTAAAGTTCCAATATTGGAAGCTTCAGTCACAGCAGTGATGAGGAAAACCACAATTCCAACAGAAGGGGGTGCAGCCCTCAAGGAGGCACAGGACCAGAGCATAGTCTTTTTTTAAAGAGGTCCTTGAATTAGCCAGCCTATCTCTGCAGGCAGTCATATGTGGTGGATATGTAGCCAGACCAGTGGCGAAGTGGCTATAACAAGTGCGCAAAGGTAAGGATGAAGGAGAGGTTGATACAGATTCAGAAACTGCAAAGTAGAATCAGTGGCAGGATTTGTGGTGGACACTTTGTATGATTTAATTAGGACCTCATCCAAGCAAAAGGGTGCAGTTGTTATGGCAAGACCTTTCTTGTGGCTTAGACAGTGGGTAGCTGACTAATTATCCAAGATTCATTTAAGTAGGCTACCTTTTAAAGGCCTGTTATTGTTTAAGGAAGATCTAGAAAAATTGGTAAAATCCTAGGAGATTCCAAACCTCTGAGATGACCAGACAATTGAGCCCGAGGGTTAGCAAGAACATTTAAGAGTTGACTAAAAGAGTCAAGGCAATATAGGCCAGCTAAAGTGTCATACCCACAAAATGGGAGAGTCCAATGTAGGCCAAATTTTCAGGATATCCAGAGGAGAATCTGATATACAGAGCCTCTCGAAGGGCAGGAGCTCTCAGAGGTTCCAAATGAATATTTGCAGGCCTACTCTTCACTTCCTCTAAATGATGGATACGTATTGAGATTCTACAAAAAGTTGATCCTTATTGAAAAGAACAGATGACCCTCAAGCTGGCTGCTCCTATGCCCCATTAATACTTAATGGCCCCTGCAAGTTCTAACTAAACCAAGGAACCAGTCAATCAACAGTAGATAAGCTACTCCACCTAGAAGTGGTAGTCTGGTCCCTGAGACCAAGATTGGAAGGAGATGTTATCAATTTACTTTGTAGCTCCAAAGTATTAGTATTAGCAAAATATGGTAATTCAAAGGTGGTATTCACCTAAAAAGAGTGAACAGATATCTCAGGATACCAAATTTCAGAATGGAAACACTGAGGACAGTCATGGGGGCATTAAGGATGGAAGAGTTTCTTATCTAGGACTAGGGGACATTCCATGAAGTTAGCAAGTAGCACATTTAAGACTAATAAGAGAAAGTTCTTTTTGTCTCAATGCACAATTAAGTTCTGCAATTTGTTGCCAGAGGATGTAGTTAGTGTAGCAGGGTTCAAAAAAGTTTGGATACGTTATTGGAGGAGAAGTCCATTAACGGCTATTAATCAAGTTTACTTAGGGAATAGCCACTGCTATTAATTGCATCAGTAGCATGGGATCTTCTTGGTGTTTGGGTAATTGCCAGCTTCTTGTGGCCTAGTTTGACCTCTGTTGGAAACAGGATGCTGGGCTTGATGGACCCTTGGTCTGACCCAGCATGGCAATTTCTTATGTTCTTATGTTCTTAGCAGAAGCATATCTGCATATTCCCATCAGGAAAGCACACCAGAGGTATCTAAGGTTCACAGTCCTGGGAAGCCATTATCAATTAAAGGCCATGCTTTTTGAATCTGGCCACAGCACCATTCACGTTTACCAAATTTATGTAGTGGTGGCAATGGCATTAAAGAAAGAAGAGATTTTAATCCACCCATATTTGGATGACTGGCTGGTAAAGGCCAAGTTGAGGCCAAAGAGCGAGCAGTCTGTTTTGTCTAACAAGCGTCATTTATAGCCCTCACAGTCCCTGGTGTATCTTGTCGAGTCTGTTTTATTTTCTACATGAAAGATGGCCAGGAGACTGGACAAGTTTATCTCAGTCCCTCCCGATGCAGCCTCGTGGCAAAACACAGGTTCTATGTCGGGGGACCTGCTTCAATAAGATGCAATATTTTCTTGAAATAGTGGAGTTGCTGAAACAAGTAAATATTTATGAAAACCATTGAAACTTGTGTGGATTTTTAGTTTATTCTGCAAGATTTCCTTTAATTTGTTTGTCTACTACTTGCAGAATTGCCTTCCTCCTTCTGTTTGTGGATTATACTGAAAATTAAGGCATAGATAGAAATAAAGGTGGAAAGTCAAATCATCAATCCATATAGGAATACAAAAGAAGACTTCGCAAGAATCTTACATATTCGAGCTGTTATAAGCTGTTCATAAATAAAGATTTATTGAGTTTATGAAGTCACCAGTGATATGTATTCAATCGAGTTCACAGACCCCTGACACGGCTGTGTTTTGTAAACTGCATTGGGAGGGACCAAATCTTGATATCAATGGTTAGAAGGTAACTAGAACAGATTACGCAGCTCAAGATTTATCAAGATGTTATAAAGATTTGATTCCTCCTGAAGCCGTTTATGAAATGCAGTCTGTGTTGGGGGACTGTGAACTTGGTCAAATATATATCACTGATGACTTGATTAACTCAGATCTTTATTTATGAAGAGCTTATAACATGCAATAGTGGAGTTGCCGAACCAAGTAAATATTTATGAAAACCATTGAAACTTGCATGGATTTTTAGTTTATTCTGCACAATTTCCTTTAATTTGTTAATCTTCAGTAACCCATTAAGTGCTTATCTGATTCACGATAAATAAAATGTGCTGTGCATACTTTGGTATTTCTCATTACAGTTTTCTGAGTTGAATTCTGTTTTGTTTGCTATTACGACTTTTTGGGAACAAATAAATATTTGTTTTATGTGGTTGGAAGTCTCTTTGGCATGTGCAACATAAAATTGTAGGTCTATTGGTTCAGATATGAACAATGAGTACAGAGTTACTGAGATTTCGGAGTTCAAATCCAGCATTCTTACTGATCTGTATTTGACAATGGACAAGTATTTTTTTTGCCTCAGTTTATGCATTTTTGACCAGGTCGTGATGATCACATTGTTTCTTCCATCCACTCTTATTTTGAAGATTCTGTTCAGATCAGACAACAAAATTGATAGCCAAGCTTTTCATTCCATAGGCAGCTATATATCTTGTTCTGAAGTAATATATAGAAAATCTTTGGACTTATGACTTACAGGACCATATCTAACTTACTTTCTATGGGAAACTACTGGAAAAGGTTATTTTTAAGCAGCTGAAGGACTTTTTGGATTCCATTGAAATCCTTCATGAGAATCAATGTTTCGGCAGCACAGAGGCAGTACTAGTGTCAGTTAATGATTATTTACTGCGAAAACTTGACCTAGGTGAAGATGTGATTCCTGTTTATTTGGACATCTCCTCAGCCTTTGATTCAGTACTTCATGCATTATTATTAACCAGGTTTGGAGAGCTGGGATTTGGGAGTAAAGTACTCATGTGGTTTAAATCTTTTTTAGAAAGCCATCAGCAACAGATTAAAATTGGTTCTACTTTGTTAAACTGGTTTAGTGCTACTGTGGGTGTTCCTCAGGGGTCAATTTTGACCCCCGTTCTCATTAATATTTACCATTTACCATTGTGTACCCTATTGGGTTCATTTACTGTGTTTTTCAGCTGTTACACTGATGAGGTCCAATTGTATTTTCCAGTGATTGGCAATATTACAGCTTCTCTTCCCTTGATTACCAATTGTTTAAATGTGGTTGGGGAACAGATGGTCTCAGATGCTTTCGTATTGAATGTCACTAAGTCAAAAGCTTTGTGGATCTCGAGGAAACTGTGACCAGCTTGTTTAACAACTATATTAGTTAGTGGGGATGCTATTTCATTTGTTGAGTGAGTAAAAAATCTAGGAGTTACTGTTAATAGTAAATTGAAATACACTGCACAATTGCAATCTGTTCTTTTCTCAGGTTATTTTAAACTAAAATTGTTTTGTCACATAAGACTTTTGCTGGATGCTTCAGATTTTAGAACAGTAGTGTAAGCGTTTATTTTAACGACAATTGACTATTGTAATTCACTATACCTTGGCTTGCCAAAAAAAATCATACATGTTTTGCGATAATTCAAAACTCGGCGGCTCGCTTTGTGATGAAAACTTCATCGTATGAGCACATCAATCTCCAACTTAGTCAACTACATTGGTTACCAGTTCTGCAATGTGTGAAGTATAAAGCTCTGTTTCTGCTTTTTAAATCTCTGGAAAATTACATTCCTGTGTACTTAACTAGCATGATTAAGCCATACAATCCCATCTTTATGCTATACTCTTCTAATTCACATTTTTTTTTAGATTCCTTTAGTAAGGGAAGCCCGATTACAAGAGACAAACTGATCATTATCGGTAATAGAGCCAAAACTTTGAAACAATTTACCAGAAGAATTGTGTTCTCTTCATGACCTGAAAATTTTTAGAAAGATGATAAAAAAAAAAAACAACGCTTATTATTTAGAGAAACCTTTAATTGAACAAGAACTTTGTCATAATGTGATATGTATGATTTTGTTTTTGTTTTATTTCAGTTTGTTATATTGGTTTAAGTTATGTTATCTGCTTAGCATGATTTTATTATAAGCGGACTATAAATATTTTAAATAAATAAAATAAATAACGCATGTCTGACTTGTGATGTCCTGCACTTCCACCTTTCCGAAATTTACACCCTGCTCGGCACCTCCGATGGAGGTTTCATTTTTTGGCGCTGATTAAGACTCTGGATAATGACTTCAGTGCATTGAAAGCTGTCTTCTGCCACTCAGTGTATAGGCTACACAGGGGTGCTGTCATCAGCAATCAGCACAGCAAACCTGGAAGAAACAGCAGGAGCAAAGCTCACATCTCCCACTGTGGCTCCCTTCTCAGAAGGAGGGGTTGGGTGGAAGATGGCCAGTTGAGTAGAGATAGCTGTGCAAGCTAGTGTAGCAAATTCAGAAGGCAAGGCTGCTCTGAGTGCTTCTTCAGCGAATGCCTCACTCTGTAGGAGATCATTAAAAAGTTAAGATCTGTCTTGTTAAATTTGCCAGCATTTGTCTCCTGTTAAAATGCCAGCATTTGTGTAAGCCGGTGTCTCCTATTAAAATGCCAGCATTCGTCTAAGCCAGTTTGTCTTGTGAAAATTGCAAGCATTTGTCTTAGCCTATCATTTCTTACATTGAAAATTGGGTCAAGACCTTGGTGTTGAAACCAATCTTCTCTGTATGACAATTTTTCCAGTACAAAAATTGGTTACAACTTAAGACACGGCATTCAGGAACCAGTTATGACTTAAGTGCGGGGACTTCCTGCAATTGTCAAACACAGCATTTTCCCATTTGGATAATAGATGCTGCAGAGTGTCAAATTATTATATAAATGCATATGCAACATGCTTTTATCTTTGAAATCACCAGAATCTATTTATGATAATGCATTCCTGTATATATGTTTCTAGCCGTTATTTATGTCTACCTGATTGTTTCTATTTGTAAAACTGTTCATAGTATATCATAATTAATACATAATTTCTAAACAAAAGTGCAAGAATAATGTTATTAAATGTGTTCTTCTGAAATATTTTTAACTTTAAAACTATTTTTTATCCATATTTAAATCAATTCTATAACAATCTTCAGGAAACCTTGCCACCTGATAGGTATGGATTTGTACAGGGTATTATCATTATTGATAAAGTGTCATCATTGTACAGAGCACTGTATATTAGAAATGAGTTTGGAAGGGCATAAGAGTAGAAAAAAAAACAAAACACACAATTTACAACATAAAAATCAGAAGACACAGGCAGAGAAAATAGGACCCCCCTCCCAAAGGACTTACAATGTAAAAGAAGGCAGTAGTGATGCACAAGATATATAGGGAAATGAACATGAAGGAGGTGGCAGTTCATGAATGTTCAGTGCTATTGTTTTCCTACAAAATGTCTATGAAAAATCAAACATTATAATTTGTCAGGCAGCATCGTGTGGTTGCATTCCTGCGATGCATGTTTAGCAGAACAAAAGGCACCAAACAATAGCAAGGGGACTTTAACAATTCTTGATACTGTAACACCATTGTGTTTCAGCTGTCAGTTGGGCATACAGTAATAAATTAACAAAATAACTTAAAAAAAAAAAGTGAACTGGTACCAGGGCATTTCATATGTGAATTGTAGCACACAGTAGGGTATATATTAAAGGATTTTCAGTGCACTTCTTGTGTGTAGAAGGAACTCAGCTTTTTCCTTGTGTCTCACAGTACACCCTGAGCATACCTCAGAGTGTCTGAATGCATATCATGTTGTGCCTCATTGCTTATATAATGGACTGGATTTCAAAGTCACACATTTGGAGATCTCTGATATTCTAAGAAGTTATAAAACTGATGTATTAACAATAGTTTGACTTGTATAGCAAAGAATTTGCAGACTTTTCTATTTCAGACCTATTTTAGTTCTGGGCAGAGCTGTAAAACGTATCATGAAATAAAATGGCTTCAGAATTCAAATCAACATGTTTGTGGGTTTTGGGGTCCTTTTTTTAAACATGAATTGATCTGAAGAAACTAAAACTTATTGATCGGACTGTGCTATACTGTTCTTGCCACACTAGTACCTGCTGAGGAATTATGTGGCAATTAGTTAAAATTTAATAACATTTCTGCACCAAGTGATTTATAGGCTTGTTTCATGAGAATATATGGACAAAGAGGGCTAAAATGCATGCTGCAATAATTTATATTCAGTAGTTAGAGGTTCTGCTATTGTCAGTAAATCTTTTGTAACATGTGGAGTCCTTCAAGGATAGATTCTTTCACCCATGTTATGTAATATTTATATGATTCCTTTGGTCAAGGTTATTCAAACGTTTGGGGTACGTCAACATAGCTGTGCTGATACTATACACTTCTGTATCTCAATAGAATTAGGTTCTGGAGAGGCTGTTACAAAACTGAACCAATGCTTACAGAAGAGGTATACTAGATGAAAGATATAAATTCAAGCTTAATCCAAAAAAGAGAGAAGTTCTATAGTTGGGTAAGTCAAAGTCAAGTTTAAGGCTTAAAGATGCATCCAATGCTTGACGAGGTTGTACTCCCAAATTAGAATTCAAGTTGGTAGTTCAGAGGTCATTTAAAAGTTTTGGATTTTTTCTGTAGGGGAGAGCCCACACATGACACTTCTTTAGTTATGGAGCACACATTTCTAGCACCTCAAAGAACACTTATTTTCAATTAAAGTGGATGCAACAAATACACCCTTTTTCTAGAACAATTTGCACTGACCAGGATTATTCATACTTTTATTACATCTGGTGTAGACTATAGTAATTCTTTTTATTTTGACCTTTCAGCTTGGAAATTTGACTTAACTCTCAATGATGCCACTTGTTTTCCTAACTGGTGCCAACTACTATGCTATTATTTCTCAGTCTTATATTGGTTGTTCATCAACTCTTGTATACAATTTAAGAATATTATCCTGGAACTACTTTACCTTAAAACAGTTTAACTCCATATATTCCTGCCCTATCTTTACATTCAGCTAGTGAAGCTTATTTAGTGGTTTTCTCTTTGTCCAAGATGAGATTAGTCAGGACTTGTGGAAGGGACTTTTCATGTATTACCCCTCACATGTGGAACTCAATCCCGAGGGAAGCTTGTTTCACTGATAAATTATTTTAATTTTATGTTATTCGAAGATGTAGTACTTTGCCTTGAACTGTCATGGAAAGGCAGATTACAAATACGTTGATTGACTGAAAATGAGAGAAAATATCAGCAATTGCAGGGGATTTGCTCCAAGGACTTTAACAATAACATTTGATCTTTATTTGCCCTAGAGAAGAAACTATTGGACACAGTCAAAAAGAGAGCAATTTTCAATAATTGTGTAAGTGGACACGTAGAGCATAGGTTGTAGTGCCAAAAATTACACCAGTATGTAACAAACCGTTGAATGGGATTCATATGTTTTTCAAAATATGCATATCTCTGTTCCCTAAGTTGTGTGTATGTGTGAAATTACATGCCCACTGGATGTTCTATTTCTGTGCATACTTATGGTTGTGAATACATTCCATGCTCTGCAATTCCAATCTCTGGGAATTGTAGAGATTCAGAAAAATGGCACTGTGGAAAAGAGATGGCTGAGGGGGGATATGATAGAGGTGTTTAAAATCATGAGAGGTCTAGAACAGGTAGATATGAATCGGTTATTTACTCTTTCAGATAATAGAAAGACTAGGGGGCACTCCATGAAGTTAGCATGTGGCACATTTAAAACTAATCAGAGAAAGTTCTTTTTCACTCAACGCACAATTAAACTCTGGAATTTGTTGCCAGAGGATATGATTAGTGCAGTTAGTTTAGCTGTGTTTAAAAAAGGATTGGATACGTTCTTGGAAGAGAAGTCCATTACCTGCTATTAATTAAGTTGACTTAGATAATAACCACCGCTATTACTAGCAACGGTAACATGGAATAGACTTAGTTTTTGGGTACTTGCCAGGTTCTTATGGCCTGGATTGGCCACTGTTGGAAACAGGATGCTGGGCTTGATGGACCCTTGGTCTGACCCAATATGGCATATTTTTATGGTCCTGTAAGCCAAATTTTGCCTCCTGGGATCCAAGACACAAGTGTAATGAAAGAGCTTCAAAATTATACAGTTCAAGAAGGTTTAACAGAGTGTTTTGGCTGAATCCTTGGATGGGAGGGACTGAAAGGCGGCAACTCAAACTTTTGCAAGATGTTCTGTGATTGTTGAAGTCTGCAAAATTGTAAAACTGGGTCCTATGACAAAATCCTTCAGCAAGTAAGATCTGTAATGCATTAAGATTATTGTAAAACACAAGTGACCTAGAAATAAAAATTAATTGGTCAGGCAAAATTATAAAACTTTTGCACAACTGTTAACCTCATTTGGGAGTTTGTGGGGCTTGTGGATGAAATATTTTCACTCTAATTTAGTTTTTAGTATGGGTAATTTTATAATTGCATTGGTGTTATGTCTGCGGGTTCTTTTTAAGCACAAGTTTTCACCAGTTTATCCCATTTACACCTGCTAATGCATTTGCATTGATTTTTCAGGGGAAAAATTTACATATGCTGTTAAAAATATAGAAATATTTGTGCAATTCCAAACTCCACCTCCCCTCACACAAACCCGCATACTGAGTAAATGTATGCACATAATAAAGTGAGTAATTTTAAAATAGTCCTTTTCCACGGATAAAGCTATTTTTACTATGTAAATGACTTTGAAAATTACTCTCCCTATGAACCACATTACCAGAGAGCTGAGTCTTAAAGAACCACTATTTAGTGTTATCGTTTAATCTCAACATTTAATATTTCCATTTTTTTCTGTGATTTAGAGAAACAGTTGAATGGATCACACTCCTGGCTCTAAAGAGCCTTCTGGCTTGTGAACCTCAGGATAAACATCACTAGAACAGTTTAAAACAGGCAAGTGATACTGATGTTTTAAAAGATATCATTTAAGACCAACTAGTTAGCATTGCTATTTTGTTGGATTATGCTGGGAAGTATCCACTGCTAGCATCCTGTCTTCTTGTGTAACTATAAAATCATAGAACATAATGTCAGATGAGGACTATTTGGTCCCTCTAGTTTAACGTGTTTAAACCCAGGTATGCCATCACCATGATGAATAAGCCCAATTCGCTCCTGCTTAGTAGTAGATTTTACTACAAAAGATAAAACATGCATAGCAGTATAACTTAGTAGATATCATAGATATTCCAGAAGAGCAGGTGGGATCATCTCAAGAGGCCAGTTGTCACTCCAAGGAGTTCATTAGCCTTGCTGCTATATTAGCAACTCTGCTACGAGTGATGCTTTTTTTTTTTTTTTATCTTCCCTATCATCTGTATGCATGATATTCAACTTGTGGCTCTCTAGCGATCTAATTTGGGACTCTTACACCATAAATGTTTAAAAACAACACAAACATGAAAAAAGTTAAAGCTTAAGGGGATTATTACTTTTTTTTTAAACATTATGCATAACTTAAGCCACACATAAATGCATAAGTTATACCAATATTCAAAGCCGACTTACTGTATATGCGTAAGTCGGCTTTGAATATTATCTTTGTAATACTACATGCACACAATGGCATCTGCAGTTTGGTGTATGCAGTTTTGCTGAGAGAATTTATATGCATGCTTTTTAAATTGAAAAAAAAGTATAAGTGTAAGACCTAATCCCACCCAGACTGCACCTCCCCGAATGCCTCTCCATTATGTGCATAACAATACCTGCATACAATGTGTGTCCGTGTCGTTGTTTGTGCGTATTGGTTGCATAGTTTAAACTACCCACAGAAGTCCCTTTAAAAATTACCCTCTAAATATGAATAAACCATTGTGTCTCTGAGGCTCACGTGACTGAAAAAAAGGTCACTAATTGAGTTAGATTCACTGTCCTTATGAATATGTCCTACTAAATACTGTAAACTTCAGGAGGTAATAAAGGAAGCTAACTTATCTCAGCGTGACTGTGGGGAGGAAAATGTATTTTCCTATTGCGAGCTCAGCTATAATCCTTTTCATATGCTTGGTGAAAACAGAGCTCAATTTTGAAAACTGTTTAGCTCATGGCACATATTTAAATTATTAAATAATATAACGGAAGACTTATTAGATTACCTTTTTCCATGATCTTTTAAAGGTGAGTTTTAAAAAGAGTTGCACGCATAAAAAGGAGCACATGCACCCACAAATAGCACATATTTGCACAACTGCTATTTCATAAACCTCAAGCGTTCATGCGAAAGTAATGGTGGATAGATAAATTTGCTCATATAAAAAGGGGTGGACCAGGGTGTTTTGGAGCAGGGCCATCATTTATGCATATAAAGTGCTTTTTTAAAAACCTGCAAATGTGACGCGTGTTACCTGCGCATATTTACACCTGCTAATTATCAGCTATAGATCAGAATATAATTCTGTATAGGCAAATGCTGACAGTGTGAGGGATCTGGGTTAATTTGGAGGGAGTTCAGGCTGAAGAACCGGGGGGGGGGGGGGGGGGGGAATCTTGATGTCCTAGGGATAGGTTGGGCAAACTGGTGGAATAATTGGTTTGGTTTATAAAATGTGATAATTTACACACACAAAAGCCGACAAATGATAAGGGAAATGCGCGTATTAAATTTTTTCATGTAAATGATTGTAATTAGGAGCACAAATACTTGAGCATAGCAGATATCTGCCACTTATCCAGAAAATCTTTTGCTTCTCTGGCTAAGTGGCAACAAAGCCACCAATTATCTGGATATGTCTTTAAAAGCACTACATAACCAGGTAAGTAAGATAGCTGGATACGTCTTCAAATGCTAGTTATCCAACTGACTTACTTAATCTGTCTGTGTAGCACTTTTCTTTTACTTTTCCAGCTAATTTATATAACTGGATAAATCTTAAACAGCTCTGCTTAGCCTGATATGTCAACATAGTGCTACGTAGCCAGATAATGTCACCATTTAATCAGATAAATCAAAACTTATGGGGCTCTGTTTAAAATACACGCTGCATATTTTTTGATACATGAACATGGGTAGATTTATGAACATTTTATATAGTGTGCACACATTTTTACATACGATAGAAAATATGTATGCCTACGCACACATATCCATATTGCTGCATTTATGGATGTGCTCGCACGTGTTTTAAGGTTCTCCTACCTGCGTACTAGATAATTGCTGTCTATCCAGTTTGGAAAAAGTTTAATATTGCTGTTTTGTATTTCTGTGTACTTTTTGTTCAGCAGCTCTAAAGTATATACCAGGAAACATAGATGTACATTTTACATGGAACTGAGAATTGTGGTTCGCCCCAATACTACAAGTTTGTTTTTTAGATCAGCATTTTCCCCCTGCTTTCTGCGCTATAAATGTTTCCCTCGCTTCTCTAAGTTATTACTTTCCAAATGTTTCACTTCTCTTATATGATACAATCTCCTCATGTTGTTTCTTTCCCGTTCTCTCTTTCTCTCATCCTTACTCTCATTTCTTTTCTTCTTCTTTTGCTGATTGTCTGTATCTTTTCCCAGTTGAGCTCTCTTACCATGTGCCACCTATTTTTTTTTTTTTTTTTTGTAACTAAGCCCAAAACCCTCGGGACATTCAGTTTATTAGAAGTGAACAGTTTTCTTTTCTAATTAATTCAACTTTTTATTACCACTATGTTATACTCAATTTGGAAAAGAACATTAGAATATAAACATATTACCATTCTAAAATTCCCATACATCATCACATTATTTTCATAAAAATAGGCAGATTAAAATAGTGCAATAGTATTATTTCTCTCTCTGTATGGACATTTCTTACCAAAGCTTGTATGTGCTTTGCTAAAAAACGATAACACCATGTAGTATAGTCTCTGCTCTTAGGGCTGCTCTTAGGTATCTTGCTGATTAGAAGGTCCTGCACATGATTAATTTAGTAATAATTGTTTCACCCACATTTCTATGTTAGAAACAATATAAAAATGTATCACATTAAGGAGTAAATTTTCAAAGCACTTATGCCTGTAAAATTAGCATATAAACATTGAAGGTACGCACACACTTTGCATTTCACACACAGATACATACACAAAAAAAAGAGCGATCTAAGGGTGTTCCAGTCAGGGCCACAACATTTACGTGTGTAAGTTGTTACTTTCTAAGATACTTACGCATGCACATTTGGCAACTTACTCGTGTAATTTTATATCTGCTAATTATCTTGCATAATTGATATCAGACTTGTTGATTGTGTACTTTTGACGGGGTGGCAGATCTGGGTGAACTGAGAGAGTTCAGGCTGAAAAACCAGACGGGTCTCAATGACCTCGTGAAAGACTGGGCTGGGCGATCTGGAGAAGGAATTGGAAAACTGGTCACTTCAATAATGCGTACATATTTTAAATATGTGGCAAATAGGGTTTTATGTGAGCCAGTTCTACTTTTTTCATACATAAAATATACAAGGATGACTTTTAAAACTGCTCATGTGTATAAGGGTGCACGCAAAGTTGCTACATTATTTTAAAATCTGTGTGGATATATGCACAAGTTCTAAAATATGAATATATATACATGCACAAATGTTCACCAATGTAAAAACCATAAGTTGTGCAAATTCGGACTTATTCCAAAAAATAGCGACATTTAGATGGATAAGTTCCAATTTATCCACCAAAGTAGTGACACTTAGGGCCTTATTTTCTAAACGTATCGCACGCGGTAAGGGACGTTTTGCACGCGAAATGTCCCTTTTCGCGTGCGATACCAAAATGGGGGCAAAGTCTGCCCTAGAAGAGGAGGAGTCGTGGCGTCACCGGGGCCGACTCCGCGAAGACGCCGCGGAAGATGAAAAGGTAAGGCCCTTTTTGCGTCCGAGTTCTCTCCTAATAGCTACACCTCCTATGGTGGCGCTATTGGGTGCGAAACTGGCAGCGATCACACCGCAACAGTGCGATCGCTGCCGGCTAGCGCAGGCCCGCCCCCCGTTTCGCCCCCCCACCCCTCATTCCCTAAAGTATCGCAGGCCTGCGATACTTTAGAAAATAAGGCCCTTAGCCAGATAAGTCTGAAAAGCGCCACTTAGATGGTATTAAAGATATCCAGATATGTTTAAAAAAAAACGAAAGTGTTATCCAGATAAGTTCAAATTTGTCCATCTAATTTGTGACAAAGGTGCTACTTAGTCAGATAAGTCACAATTTAGTTGCATACGTATATTCAGATGATATAACCGCATATTTGTACTTTGTTTTAAAGGGATATGCAAGTAGATTTTACTTGTGTTATTTAGAGGCATTTACTTCCTATAAGTTGGCTTTTATACCCGTTAAGTCAGGGGATTTTCTAACATGTGTGCAGCAGTGAAATAACCAGTTTTATCAAGTTCCCTCATTTCACCCAGTCATTTTTTTCTCTTTTAAGATGTTTAGGATCACTTACACAAAATAATGACTACATGTAAATATACAAGACTTAGGTGCATCAGTTTGTCAGGTTATAAAATAGGAACTTATGCACATAAATGTTGGCCCCTCTCCAGAATGCCCGTGACCCACACCATTTTTTCATGTGCAAATTTACTCATGGATCCCGATTTAAGCATGTGTGGTGGTGTTTCTAGAATAGCTTATACTTGCTATTTATTTATTTATTTATTTATTTAGATTTTATATTCCACTTTTTCAGCACTTCAAAGCTGATTACATTCATTTACATGTATAAGTGCTATTTTTTATGCATGCAACTTTTGAAAATTCACCTTTATGTGTATATATTTTTTAAATTGAAAGGAAAAACACACACATTCAATGCATTGAACTACTCGCTTTCAGTGCATTGCATATGCTACTCGCTTTCAGAGCATTACAAATGCATGCATTGCATATGCACGCATTTGTGCAAATGTTGCAGAGTACACATATGCCTATTTTATAGTATGAGTATATCTGATACACATGGGTTATAAAATACTAGGGTAGATCCTGCATGGCCATATATGCACATATACAGAGCTGTGTGGAGTTCTATGAAAGTTATCCTCCGTAATATAAAAAAACCCCAAAACAAACAGACATTGTACCATTACTGTTATGTATTTTAAAAACATAATTGTGTTATTTTTGCATGCAATACTAGACTATTAATGAAATAAATGGCTTTACAGAAATGTTTTTATTTGAGCGTCCTGCTACTTAATCAATAGAACTGTCAGCTCATTCACTAGTTGTTTTTACTGAAATACATTGGAATGAAAGTGGAAGGTTGAATCTACAGGTGAATTTACTTGTACTAGGACTAGAAGACACTGCATGAAATTAAATGGAAGCAGAATTAAAACTAATTTAAGAAAGTATTTTTTTCTGTTGATACATAATTAACCTGTGGAATATTTTTGCCAGAGAATATAGTTAAGTCTAATAGTATAACTGAGTTTTAAAAGGTTTGGGCATGTTTCTGGAGGGCAGGTCCATTAACAATTATTAACCAAGCAGATTTAGGACTCACCAGCTCTTACTTCTGGGAGTAAGCAACAGGGAATGGATCTCCCCATTTGGATCTCTAGATACTTACAAGAGACCCAAATTAGCCACTGTTGGAGACAGTGGTCTGACCCAGCATGGCACTTCTATGATCTTCTGAAAAACTAGTTGCTGCTGCAGCACACGCATCCATAAAAAACACCACTGTTGCCATGATCTTTGCTGATAACGTGCCATTGCTAAAATGATCAAACCCTCAGCATTTAATCCCCTGTTACTCACTAAAACAATTCAGGATCTTGGTGTTCAATATATATCCTCACATAGAGTAATGGGCCAGTCATCAGTGGAATTAGTGTCTACCTCTTATTCATCTACAAATGACGTAGTCACTGAAAATTGAACCAATCCAAACAGAACTAATAGGCCTCTGTCATTCTGCCTGTGTTTGATTCCCTAGTCACTTAGGGCTAGATTTTCTATCATTGTGCGGCTCTGTGAATTGCGACGGGGGGCGGGCCTGCAAAAGCCAGCAGCCATCGCATCACTGCAGTACGCTGGCTGCTGGCTTTCACACCGAATAACTACACCATAAAAGGTGTAGTTATTTGGTGCGAAACTGACAGCGATAAGGGTCCTTACCTTTCGCCACCAGCAATGTCTCCTCAGCATCGACCCCGGTGCTGCCCCGACTCCTCCTCTTCCGGGGCCGACTCCACCCGGACTCCACCCCGATCACCCTATCGCACGCAAAAAGTCCCTTTTTGCGTGTGAAAGCTATTGAAAATGACCCCCTCAGTCAGCTCTTTTTATATACTGTAATTTACTTAATGATAAAATACAGAATCACAAGTGTTTCATTAACTGCAGCGATAGAAAGGGTCTCAGTCTTGGCAGACTGGGTCAGCTAGTTGATCTTTATCTTTACTGTGGACCTTTGTAGGTTACTGTGTATTATCCAGAACTCTCACTTAACAAAATGCTGCTCCTCCCATCACAACTGGACCAAATCACTACATCAGGACAGAAGTTCACTCTATCAGGTCGAGAGACTTTGAATACCTGTTTGGAGACACTAACCCAAGAGGAGCAAATGGCATAAGGCTTGGCGGGACAAATACTTTTAACTTCTCATCACTGGAGGAGTTTTCTCAGATTTATTTCCCTTATGTTATCATTTTTATGTTGTTTGGTTTTCTTTTCATTCTGTCAGCTTCTCGGAAGCAGGTAGCTCAAGTATAGGCCATGAGGAAAGCCATTTAATTGTTTGATTCATATGATGTCAGCTGCAGCAAGGGCATATCACACTTTCTCTGGTAAGTTTAGGGACACCATTTTTTCATTGTTCTTGAGATTTTATCTTGTGCCTAAAAGGCAACACTTTAAATATCCGTATAAATTTTAAAGTGTATTCTGGAATTTTTGATTTACAGGGAATTTATGTATGGGAAATGAATCTCTTGGATAAAATTGGCTTCCTAGAAAATGTCTTCTGCATTTATTTACATTTCCAGCAGGTTTTATTGCCAGGTTAAAGAAAGAATAATTTAAATCTGTTCTACTCTCTAAATATTGTTCCCACTGTTAATCTGTTTAAAATAAACTTGTACACTTTAAAAGCACAAATAATTTTTGAATTCCATAATCACAATGAAAAAGTATAATTAGAAAAGCTGGGTTTTTAGATCACATTGTCTATGCTGAAAACAATTTTTCCGAAATAATTACACATTCTTACACCAGGCTCTTAGACAAAATAATTGAGAGTGCAATTTTCTAACAGCCTGCATAAGAAAGTCAGCAAATATGCACATATATTATACCAGTACTCCAAGCAAGCATGCTTGTGCTCATATGTTTGCTTTGAAAATTACCCACACACAGTTAGACCTTTCCATTTGTACACAGACATTTTTCAGTAAAATATTCATACATACTTTTGAAAATGCAAAATTCTTCCTCATGAAATGCCCCCATTCAATCCAAGTAATCTTAGATGCATGCAGGACATGCAGGTGTAACTCTACCTGTATTTGATAGGCAATTTTATAACAAGCATCAAGATACTGGAAGATTATGGAGAAACAAAGAAAAGGACTGTCCCACAAGTTTGTTTTTTTGTTGGTTTTTTTTTACAAAAATGAAAAATTTACAGATGACAATATATATATATTCAAAACATAGTCACAAATTCTGTGATCCCATGACATAGACCATGTTGTGCTAATGTTTGTGTCGGGAGGAACACTGCCTGAGAAAGAGTAGATTAATAAGACAAGTCCATATCTA
This sequence comes from Rhinatrema bivittatum, assembly GCF_901001135.1. Taxonomy (NCBI): domain Eukaryota; kingdom Metazoa; phylum Chordata; class Amphibia; order Gymnophiona; family Rhinatrematidae; genus Rhinatrema; species Rhinatrema bivittatum. The sequence continues at coordinate 143,374,473 of NC_042619.1, forward strand.
AGCATCAAACCACATTGGATAGAGCCATTATATAGAGCTTTCCCGAAAGTTAAATCAGTAGATAACTCAAAAATTGATACAATAACTGCTAGTTTGAGTGCTTAAAGAGAAAGCTGAATGCTTTAATAATGAAAGGGCTTTCAAAAAATGGTGCCAAAAAAAAAAAAAATCACATGGCCAGTAAGAACCAATGAAACAGGATAGATAACCCACCAAAAGAAATGTATCAAAATGAAACTCAATTACATTATAAGAACAGAATACATTCAATAAAGAAAGGAAATAAAGAATGGGGCTGAACAAAACATGACAGCACTAATTAAAAAAAATACCCAAAGATGCTCAAAAATTCAGAAAAGCTCAAAAAATAAACACATAAACAGAAGATACTCACAGGTGAATTTTAAAAGCCCTACATGTGCCAAAGCCTGGAGATATGCGCATCTCGAGGATTTTAGAAGCACCCAAGTATTTCCTGGTATGCGCACAAATCAAAAAGTTAAAAAAAGGGCTCTGTGTTACTGTGGTCTAGGTGGAGTATGGATGGGGCATGAGCATTCTAGGTAGGTCATTTGAAATGTGTGCTTAAGTACTTACCTGCATAAGCGTGTGCCAGGGTCCCTTAATGCATAACTTTACTTCTGCTGTTGATGGCATGCAAGTGTTTAAAAAAAAAAATCAGGACTAGTCAGCAGGGTTTGAAGGGTGGGGCTAATAGGGTAAAAGGGAGGCTATCTAGCTAGGGGCAAACTGGGATCGAACTGGGGAAACAGGTATTTGGATCGTGCGCGTGTCTAGCAAAATCCCCCACTTACACAGCAGAGGTGGCATTTGCACGCACATGCACATGTCCGGGTGATTTATAATATATGTGCATATGTGCACATATGTTATAAAAAAAAAAGTAGGCTTGTGCTTCATTTTATTTTATTGGATCATGCTTTGGTTCGGGTCCCCCCCCCCCCCCCCCCTGCAGAAAATATCAGTTTTCCCATGGTTTTTTTTTTCCATGTTTCTATTGCTTCAGTGTTTGTGCACACTAACAGGGGGCAGTTCATTAGCTAGAGGTATGGTTCTATATTCCCATTCACTGTTTCCTTCTAAAGCGACAGTAAGGAGACAGCCAATGGGAATGCAGAAACATATCTCTAGCTAGCAGTCTACTCCCTATTTGACACATTTTGTAACTTATTGGCAACATATTTTGGCAGTTAGCGCGCCCTAAGTTCTATTAAGGCGCACTATCTCCGGAATTAGTAAACTAGATAGTGCGCACTAATGGAAAAAACCAATTTTTCCAAATTATCGGAAAAATTCCCTTTGTTTATCTATTCTCCTGCGCCCTTCGTCATCAGGAACATGGCAGATCCACAGCATCATGCCAGTACGGGGACACCAGAGGGAGATGGCAAGAAGACACCGCGGCAGCTAACCGTCCATCAGACCCGGAGGGAGTCACTACAGAGGTAAAGAGGGTGGAGTGAGGGTGTTGAGCAGTGATGGATGCAACATTACCCCCTTCAAAGGGTGATCTCCTCTTCAGGTACCAGGCTTAGGTTTCAAAGGATGCACGAGGTGAAACTGATGAAGCATCTCTTTGTCCAAGAAATTGGTCTGAGGCTTCCAAGTGATCAAATCGGGGCCGAAGCCTTCCCAAATCAGAAGGTATTCAAAAATGTGCCTCTGTTTGAACATCCAGAATCTCTTGATCTTGATGTCTAATTCATCTTCTGCAATGGTGACAGATGGATCTTGAGATTTGGAAGAATCTTTCAGAGTGTTATGATGATATCAGCAGCAATGGGTAGAGCTGCTGTGGATGTCACTGAGGAATTCAGTGGAAGTGGTGATGTTGAAGAATGTCCAAAATCCACTTCTAAAGATGACTCTCCAGTAGAAGATGCTGGATGAGAGATGGTAGTATAACAGCAATAGCTAACTGCTATAGACACCACTGAGACTTCAACGGAAGTAATGATGTTGGGGTATGTCCAACCCCACTTCTAAAGATAACTCTTCAGAAAGTAACGGAATGAGATGTTAACTTCAGCAGCAATAACTTAGCTGCTATGACGTCACTGAACCTTCAGTGAAAGTGATGATGTTGGGGTACGTCCAACCCCACTTCTAAGGGTAACTTCTTCAGTAATGTAACTGGCTGAAGTGTTGAACTCAGCAGCAATAGCTTAGCTGCTATGGACGTCACAGAACTTCAACAGAAGTGGCAATGCTGGGGTACGTCCAAAACCCACTTCTGGATAACTCTTCCATAGAATTGCTGGAAGAGAGATGGTGGCAGCACCAGCAAATCAAACAGGCTGGTAGCTAAAGATATCTTCTTCAGATCTAATTTTGCTGTAGAACTTCAGACACAACTTCCGAGTAAAACAATCGTAGCAGATATCTCTAATTTATAGTCCGTGAAGACGGTAAAGATGTAGAGCACCATCTAGCCATGGCGAACATAGCAACTGCTATGAATATCAGCAGCCAGGAGTAGAATGGCTGTGGACGTCATCAAGATCCTCAAGAGAAGTGGCAATGTAAAGGAGCGTCCAAAGCCCACTTCAAGTTGTGATGCAATAATGGATCTTCTAATTTGACGAAGGGACTCCTCAGGTCTTCCACAAGACATCTGAGAATAAGGTTGCCTCCTGCACCTGAGTCCACCAGGGCAGAGGTTCGAACCATGGCTGGTTCAGAGGTCACAGAGACTGAACAAGAGAGCAGAGGAGATAACGCAGTATGGCCCAAGAATAGTCCTCCCGCGGGACTTAAGCCCGTCTGTTTCCTGGATGAATGGAGCATGTAGAGACATCATGGCCAGGATGACCACAGTACATGCACAGGCCGCGTTTCTTCCAGAATCTTCTCTCCTTTGAGGTCAAGTGACCATGACCAAGTTGGATTGGTTCATCTGTATCCACAGCAGGAATTGCTGGACCCATCCGAGGTGCAGGGGTATTGGCCTGTTTCAACCCAGTTAACACCTTAGGCCGGAATTCCTTCACCTTGTCTCGGACCCGACAATCCTTCCGAGGTGCAGGGGTACTGGCCTGTTTCAACCCAGTTAACACCTTAGGCCGGAGTTACTTCACCTTGTCTCAGAGCCAGCAATCAATACGAGTAGCTAAGGCTATCAATTCTTCCAGCGAGTCAGGTATCTGATGAGCGGCCAGCTCGTCTTTCAAGCGGGTATCCAGGCCTCTGCAGAAGAGAGTCTTGAGACAACTGGGGTCCCAGCGAAGTTCCACTTCAAGAGTCTTGAATTCTATGGCAAATTCAGCCAATGATCTGTTGCCTTGATTCATGTCCACTAAAGCAAACCCGGCCACAGACATACGAGCAGGGTCATCAAAAACGGATTTAAACAAGTCCATAAATCCTTCTATGTCCTGCAAAATAGGGTCCTTGCATTCCCACAAGGTAGATGCCCACGACAAGGCTCTCCCATCCAAGTCTGACAGAATGTAGGTGGTCTTAGAGAAGTCCGTGGGAAACAATGAAGGCTGTAAGGTGAAATGCAAGCTGCACTGGTTCAAAAAGCCCCGCGTCTTCTGGAGTTCTCTGAAGAGGTGAATAGGAGCAGCCAGTGGAATCGCAGTCTTTAAAGTTACCTCCTGTAACTGACCTTCTTGGGTAGAAGCTGTGCCTTGTATCTTCTATGTGTGAAGCTGATGGAATGCTGCAGTAAGTTTCTCCAAGGTTTCTTGCTGTTCTGAGATGCGTTGAGCCAGGCCCGGTATAGCCTGCAAGGCGGAGAGGTGTGCCGGGTCCATGGGTTACTGACATCTCATGCCTTAAGCTTGATTCCCAGGAGTTCTGCTTCTCCAATTAAAAGCTGGATCCACTGGAGTTAGCAATGTGATATGAACTAGCTGTTACGGAAGGAGGAGTTAGCAATCTTGTTGTGCTGCAGCTCCTACGAGAGGAGGAGTTAGCAATCTTGTTAGGTTTGCTAGGGAGTAGCAATCTTGTTATGCTTCAGCTCCCGTGGAAGGAGGAGTTAGCACACTGTAGCAGCGGTGTGCTTGGAGAGGACACTCAGCTGTAGAGGAATGTAGATAGGTGGATCCTTTGGCCGATGGCAGATGACTGCGCCGCCCAGGAGGATATCCTGAGAGGGACCACCGGCTAGGCTTGGGTATGGAGACAGACATAGATAATTCTTTTATTAGACAGGTTAGTAGAACCACCAGAGGTGGCAGTAGTGAGCTGATATGCCTGGCAGGGCTGAAGAGCCTCAGGTACTGGAACAGCGATCCCAGGGTTGCTGAGCTGTAGAGAAACTATAGATAATGAGTAGACAGGGTATGCTGTATTCATAGCCAGAACTAGATGACAAAAACTCACATAAGGTCTTTAGAACGCTCAGTAGCTGGAAAGGGTTAAGCCCTCGAGGAGCGAGTACCTGGTTCCAGGGAAAGCTCTGAGAGAGCGGTGGTAACTCACAAATGTCTGTATCTGTGATAGCTTCCAGGCAATAGAGAATCTTCAGAGTGTTCAGGAACATGGGCCCTCGCGGAGCGACTACCGGTTCCTATCGGCAATCTGAAATAAAGAAAAGAGAGCGAGGCCCCCAAGGAGCGGGTACCCCTGGTAAGTCCGAGGAGGCAGAGTAGCTTGGACGAATCCTTGCTAACTAGCGGGCCGATACAGTAAAAATCACGATACAGTAAATTAATTTATTTAAATTAGGGCCGGCGGTAAAAAGAGGTGCTAAGGACACTAGCGCGTCCCTAGCGCCTCTTTTTGGACAGGAGCGGTGGTTGTCAGCGGGTTTGACAGCCGATGCTCAATTTTGCCGGCGTTGGTTCTCGAGCCCGCTGACAACCACAGGTTCGGAAACCAGACGCCGGTAAAATTGAGCGTCCGGTTTTCAACCCACGAGCCGTGGGCCTATTTCAAATTTTTTTTTTTTACTTTTTTTTAACTTTCAGGACCTCCAACTTAATATTGCCATGATATTAAGTCAGAGGGTGCACAGAAAAGCAGTTTTTACTGCTTTTCTTGCACTTTCCCGGTGCCTGTAGAAATTAACGCCTACCTTTGGGTAGGCGCTAATTTCTGAAAGTAAAATGTGCAGCTTGGCTGCACATTTTGCTTTCTGAATCACACGGGAATACCTAATAGGGCCATCAACATGCATTTGCATGTTGCGGGCGCTATTAGGTTCAGGGGTTTAGACGCACATTTTCGACGCACTATTACCCCTTACTGAATAAGGGGTAAAGCTAGCGAGTCAAAAACGCGCGTTCAATCGTGGGTTAACAGTGTGCTCTGCACCTTTTATATTGGACACGGATGACGTCATCTCAGGGGGACACCCCCGAGGTTCGCGCCCTTGCTGGTACATCAATCGGAGCATGTGCGCCCTATGTCATCAGGAACATGGTGGATCCACATGCCGTCTCCCTCCGGGGACACCGGAGGGAGACGGCAAAGGACGGCAAGGGACGGCAAGGGAGACGTCCATCAGACTAGGAGGGAGTCGCCACAGAGGTAAAGAGGGCGGAGTGAGGGCGTCGAGCAGCGACGGACACAATATACACGTACGCCCGTGCAGCTCTTTAAAAGTTATCTTCCCGGATCAAAGTCAAAAGAGAAAAAAAAACCAAAAAAGAAAAAAAAATAGGAAGAATGTTAAAGAAACATTCAGATAAAAAGCTAGGAAAAAAAATCAGACTTCAATTTCTTGATTAAGATGACCGGATGTAATGTATCCAGTGTGAAAATCCAGTGTTGTTCTTACTGGAGCAAAACACTAAAAAAAAAAAAAAAATCACCACCACAAGGTAGAGATTCACATTGCTCAATTATAAGAAAAAAAAAAAAAAGGTCAGTGAGAGAATTATCTGCAGAAAGCCATTGCCCAATTTATGGGGCTTCCAAACGGGGTTGCTGAATACAGGAACAATGTTTAAAAATGTGTTTTCAGCAACCGGAGAGTTTTATCCAGATATGAAAGGCATGGATCAGAAATCACATAAATTACGCCTCTTTTGAGTAATTGAATGTTCAAAAACTATAATGGACAAAGAGGGATCACCAGGTTTTACAATTGCTACAAGGAGCATGGCCAGCGTGGTAAGACACTGATGTGTCAGTCAAACGCAGGGATCAGGATAACAGAATGTCATATAAGTTCTGACCCTGATGAAAAGCAAAATCATCAAGCTTCCTTCTCTGTCTTGGGACTAGTCTGTGATTAGACCAGTAGTCTGTACCTCTCCTAACAAGTGTAATCTTCACAAAATGAACATCCTTCTGTCTGACAGTGATGTAGTTCAGTAGCAAGGCGCCCTCCTAGGAGTGACTAAATGTGTGCAAATATTTTTTTCATGTGCACAACAATTTTTTTTAACCCAACAGTTTTTTCACTGCCAATATTAACATTGAATTTCTGTATATAGCACAAAGAAAAATGTATGTGAGCAGCCATGTAAAACCTGTGAGTGATACTCTGAAATGTATGAGCAATCGCTCACGTGCTGAGCTTAGAGAGAACTAAGTTCAGAAGATGCCATTGTTTGGAATGGAGGGCATCCAGGTAGTCTTTTTCTTGTTTAGCTGCTGAAACATGGTGTTAGTAATTGCAAGTTTGTTCTGTGCATTTGGATAGAAGCAAGATACAACCTGAGTTGGTTTTGCCAATGCCATGTTGTGCCATCCCATGAGGCCATATCGTAAACAACTCTGGCATTGAAGTCACCCATGAGTATCAATTTATCATTATGAGGGACATCCTTTATCGCTCTGTCCAGCTGCTCATAGAAGACATCCATGACATCATCAGTGTGAATTATGGGCACTAATCATTGTGGCATATCTACCCTTGTTTATGTGGGTGGGTATTAATCTGTCATTGATTCCTTTTGGAAGTTTGGCCAAATTACATACCAGAGATGTACAAATGGCAAAGCCCACTCCAGACATTCTTGGTTTACCTTTAGTATTACTTGTTCAGTAGAATGTGTAGCTTGTGTCAACCTCTACCAAATGCAAGTCCTCTAAGAGCTGAGTTTCACTTTGTACTGGTATGTTGATGCTGTATTTCCTGCCTGGTAGGGTAGTGCGCCTCTCCAGTTTTGAGTCAGTATCAGTGTGTGCACATTCCATGTGACAAAATTCATATTGGAGGTACTTTTAAAAAAGGATTTACATGCATAAAAGCTGCATTTATTGTAGCAGCTTGCAAAAGCTCATTTATGCACTTACTGGTGAATTTTCAAAGGAGTTATACATATAAATGTAACATTATTGTAGAGATTTTCAAAAGCCATTTATAGTATTAAATGCACTTAACGCGGGTAAGGCCTATTGACAATTCAAAAAGCCTGTTCTAACAATTTTCAAAAGCCCACTTATATGGGCAAAGTGCATTTGCTTGTGTAAAACCAGTTTTAGGCATGTAAATGCTTTTGAAAATCAGGCCCTTCAAGTGCACTTGCACATGTAAAACCTATTGACAATTCCATAACATATATCATAGCAATTTTCAAAAGCCCATTTACACACGTAAAGCCTCTGTTTTAAGCATATAAATCCTTTTTATGGCTAGGCTCTCTCTCTCTCTCTCTCTCTCTCTCTCTCCTACTAAAACAGGCCTTTCAGGAGACATCACGAAATGCACTAATGCCTTACTGCCCCATAACACAAACTATTGCACAGCTTAACGCTACTGAAAAAGGTGTAGTTACAATCAGTGTTAAGTCTGTGCGATAGCACTTCGCAGACTGGCAAACCCTGCCCCTAACTCCTCCTCTTTTTCAGATTTGCATCGCACCATACGATATGGTGCTATCTTATGTCTTAAAGGCGTTTTCGCGTGCGTTAACGGGGCTTTTCTCATGCGATAAGCCCTTAAAGCATCCGAAAACGCCTTAGCGCATTTTGATAAATGACCCCCAATATTTGCTGTTTTCCGTGTGATATGTTTCTACCGGTATCGACATGCAAATGAGCCTTGTAGAAAAATAGTGTACATAGTTGCACCTCATTCAGGTGTAATTATTATTGTATTTTGCTAATTTGGCTTTGCAAAGCCAATATCATATTTATTTATTTATTTATCGAGTTTTATATATCGTCGTTCGGTTTCACCTTCACAACGGTTTACACTGTTATAGTATTTAACAGTGTTTCTAAAATGGCTCATATGGTAGGTAACATAGAAGATAACATTTATGAACTTAGTATATTAATCAAAACATATTATATAACTAAGTAAAGTCATAAATTTCTTGGGTCCTTTAGTTTGCTTAGTGTTATAGGATGGGAGTGGTGTTTTGGAGTGAGTGGGTGAGTTGGTAGGCTTTGCTAAACATCCATGTTGTAAGCTCTTTTTTGAAGGTTTTTAAGTTTTCTTGTATTCTTAGTTCATTTGGGAGGGTGTTCCAGAGTTTGGGGCTTCCAAGTGAAATTGCTCTCTTTTGAGTTGAGGTGAGTTGATTATATCGAGAAGGTGGGATCTTTAAAAGACCTTTGTTAGCTGATCTGAGGTTTCCTTTTGGAGCATGCAATTTTATGGATGAACTTAGCCAGTTTGTTTGTTTTTCATATATTATTTTATGTAGAATGGAAAGTATTTTGTATTCGATCCTAAATTTTATTGGGAGCCAGTGTAGAGATACAAGTGTAGATACAATATCATATATACTTTTACTATGCACTAACAGTTAATGAGCAGCTTTGCAAAATTTTGTATTGCAGCAACTGTCACTATAAATGTAAATAAAATTTCACAAACACAACATGTAACTATTTGCAAAATTGAAAGTACATTTTGAGCTCTAAAAATGATGAATATGCACATGGTGGCAAATAAGACAGACTATTTGCCATTTTTCTGCATGCATCAGACTTGCCAAAATGTATCTCCTTTCAGTGTCTCAGCATCTTTATTAGCCTGCACCATTGTGTTCTCCCCCTAGCTGGCAGCTTCCTAGGAAGATCTTGTAGATGCCTTTTCAATCATGTATTCCTCTGTAACTCCTTTGCATGGTTTTAGACACTACTTTCTGTCTTCCCATTTCCCACAGCACTGCTCATAATTCCTACACCTGGATGCCCAGGTGAACCTCTTTTTTTAGCTAACCTTGTTCTGTTTTATAAAACTGCAAATATCATGGAGCCAATATGCTGCAGGTCACCCCACTATTGATTTCTGACATGTTTTTATTTGTTAGCCAATTAGTGCCTATGGGGCGGATTTTAAAAGGTTACACGCGTAACCCTTTTAAACCCCTCCGGCGTGCGCCGAGCCTATTTTGCATAGGCTCGGCGACGCACGCAAGCCCCGGGATGCGCGTATGTCCCAGGGCTTGGAAAAAAGGGGCGGGGCGTGGGCTGTCCGGGGTGCGCGCGCATCTTATAAAATCGGGCGTAGTTTTGTGCGCGCCGGGTTGCGCTCACAAATCTACGCCCGCGCGTAGGTTCGAAAATCTGACCCTATGCTTCTTCATTTATTTACCAAGAGGGTAATTTTGTAACATTGTGCATAAGTTAGCCAGCAAATTAAATATTGTTTGCTTCAGTTTTCAAACTGGACTTTACGCACACAAAAAAATGGTCCTGGCAAAACTACAGAAACCCAATTGCATCTGCTATTTGATGTGCATAGGTTTGATGAGAGAATTTATGTACATGGGGTAGATTTTAAAAGACGTGCCAATTTTATAACATGCACTCGCCGACACGCACATGTTATAAAATCCAATACCTGCATGTACATACGCGCCTGATTTTATTTCAGTAAGGGGGGATTTTCTTGAAATGCACAATTGGGACATCCCCAGTTCCCTCCTAAACACCCTACCTAACCTTCATCCCTTTTCCCCTCTCCTCTCCTCTCCTCCCCAACCCCTAAACCCTACCTATCTACCCTTACTCCCTTATTGTTTTTGTTAAAGAACTTACCTGCTCCCTTGGAGCTGTAGTAAGTTACGCGCGCCGGCCAGCTGCTGGCACGTGCTTCCCCAGGACAGCGCCTAATGGCTCTATCCCGGCCGGCCCCTGGCCAGACCCCAACCCTTTTGTAAACCCGGCTCTGACGCGGGTACTGGTAGATATATGCGTGGCCGGGTTCTTCAGAAAATGCACTTGGCGCGGCCACGCGCATTTCTGCCGGGATTTGCGCACACCAAGGATTTAAAATCTTCTCATTAGGTTTTAAAATCAAAAACTATGCATGCAAGACCTAAATCCACCTCCTGGAATGCCTTTCCCCTATACTTGTAAAAGTGCCTTAATACATTATCCATGCACACAGTTTTACATGGCACCAGTCACAACATTTTCTAAAGGGCTGTTTCTGCACATAAAGCATGACTTTACCCACTGAAATCCTTTGAATATTGCCTTCCCTAAGGGATTTTTTTGTTATAGTTTAATTTATATGACATCAACTGAGTAGTCTTGCATAGATTGGGGAGATAAGTAAAGAACTGGCATTTTCATCATAATAGAGTTTATGACTGCTTGCATACATGACTGAGAAGAATTACAGTGCAGACTTTTCATGTCTGAATGATTGCAGCTGCTTTGAAGATGCTGTGGATAGACAATGTAAATGTCAGTGACTAGGCACCTAATGGATTATATAGACAGATGTATATTCTCTATATATATATCTATATTTATATCTAGTATGTGTGTTTGGCTTTTCAAGTGCGATATGGTGGTTTTTGAATGAATGTTTGTTGAAAAACCTTTGTCCATTCCCAGAAGATCATTTGTTTGTATACAAAAAAAAAAAAAAATTGGATTGACATCACAAAAGACATTTTAATCATTCAAAAAAATCGGTAATACCTTCAGGAGAATTCAAGGATTATCTAGAATGAAATTGTAAATGTAAGATATTAGTTGGGTAGAATATAAATCAAATAAATAATCATTCCTTTTCCAGTCTCCTGAAACACCATGCTTATGACCTCATAGAATTGCTATTAGAACATACGATATGCCATACTGGGCCAGACCAAGGATCCATCAAGCCCAGTATCCTACTTCCAACATTGGCAATTCCAAGTCACAAGTACCTTGCAAGTACCCAAACATTAGATAGATCACATGCTACTATTACTTATTAATTATCATCATAGCAGTTTATGGATTTATCATCTAAGAACTTATCCAAACCTTTTTAAAACCCAGTTACACTAACTGCTTTAACCAAATCCTCTGGCAACCAATTCTAGAGCTTAACTTTATACTGAGTGAAAAAATAATTTTCTTTGATTTGTTTTAAATGAGCTACTTCCTAACTTCATGGAGTGCCCTCTGATCCTTCTATTATCTGAGAGAGTTTACATTAACTTGTTCAAGTCCTTTCATGATTTTGTAGACTTCTATCATATCCCCCCTCAGTCGTCTCTTCTCCAAACTAAACAGCCCTAACCTCTTTATCCTTTCCTCATAGGGGAGCTGTTCCATCCCCCTTATCATTTTGGTCACCCATCTCTATACTTTCTCCAGTGCAGCTATATCCTTTTTGAGATGCGGCGACCAGAACTGCCAATATTCAAGGCACAGTCTCACCATGGAGTGATAAAGAGGCATTATGACATCTTCCATTTTATTTTCCTTTCCCTTCTTAATAATTCCTAACATTCTGTTTGCTTTTTGGATCACCACAGCACAATGGGCCGATGATTTCAATGTTTTATCCACTATGATGCCTAGATATCTTTCCTGGGTGGTAACTCCTAAGATGGACTTAACATTGTGTAACTACAGCAAGGGTTATTTTTTCATATATGCATCACTTTCTGAGTTTAAGTTAAAAGGCAGATTTTTTTTTTAAAAAGTGTGAAAGTGACCCCTGCCTATAAATTAAAGGATGAACTAGAGGTTGGTGGGAGAGGGGGTGGAAGAGTTGGGAAATACAAACACACAAACTTCTGTTTGTTGCCTGACTTTCTGACTACCTATTTAAAACAAAACACACAAACACAATAAATAATATACCCCAATAGTTTACTTCTCCCCAATAAGTTTTAAAATTTTCTCCAAGCAGTGCTTACTGATTTTATCAGCCACCAGCAAGGTGATCCTCTCCTCTCAGTGCTCCCACAGACAGAACCAAAATAAAAGCCATTACTCCAAAATGGGCAAGTAGAAGGTTGTACTCAATGGCCTGAAGCTTTCTAGCAACCAAAGTATCCACTGTGTTGTTACTACAATGGTTTTTCCTTATCAAAAGTGGTCTGGGAATCAATTAGTTTACTACATCAGAGTTTGATTTTTATAACAGATACTGGGACAGGAATTCGGTTTACCTTGCCTAGAGTAAGCAGGCTTATAATGGGGGTGGATCATTGTTTAGTTGTCTGAATATTTTTAGATTTTAAGGAGGTAATTTTCAAAATGTTGCAAAGGGGGTTGTACATAACATTTGCATATACTTGAATAAGTACAATGTTTATGTGCATGTGCTATTTTAAAACCTTGCAAGTATATGCATGCTTCCAGTATTGTGTGTACATAACAGAGAAAATAGGAACAGTCTAGGGACGCTCTGGAACAGGGTTCAGAAATATGCACGCAGTTAGCTGTTTTTGAGAGGTATACATGCATATGTTACCAAACTTGTCCAAACACTTTTATATGTGCTTATTCACTCAGTTAAAAGCAAACTTGTTTTCTCTGCAGTTTTTAGGTGAAAGGGCTGGGTGAACTGTTGGGGGTTCAGAACGAAATGCTGGAGGGTCTAGGTGAATTGGTAAACATCTGGGTGAACTGGTGATAGTATTGGCTAACTGGTGATTCCTAGCATGCAAATAAGTATTTTCAGAAGTGAAGTATGCGCATCCTTTCTAAAATATCTACCTCTATGTTTAATGTTAGGTTATTAAATGCACAAAGGTGAATTTTAACTGCCCAGCACATGCATCAGTTGGGGGATGCACGCATAAGTCAGGCTTATGCATGCACGCACATCTCAGAGATTCAAAAGGGAGCAGGGTATTTTCTGGACAGAGCATGGGCGTTCCAGGGTGGGCCCAAGACATGTGCTCGTAAATACTTATGGGCTTGGGCGTGTGCTGAGGACCAGTGCCATGTAAGTTTACTTCTGCTATGGATGTGGTGTAACTTCATTTTTTATAAAGCCATTTTGGCTTGTTTTAAAGGGTCTGGGATAACTGAGGGGAGTGCAAATTCTTAAGTAAGAGGGGATTGGAGGACCTAGCTCTTAACTGGGTGAACTGGTGAAACTGGCAATAGTGTGGATGTGCACCCATTATAAAATACCCTGGCTTGCGTGGCAAAAACTGGATTTATGTGCCTAAGCACGTGCCCACTTAAAATTAGGCAAATGTGTGCAAGGCTAGTGTATTTTAGAGCATGCGCACAAGTGATAAAATCTCCGCAGCAGTGAGCAAGCGCCAATGTACAAGTCTCAATGTGCACCCGCTTGCCGCTTTGAAAGTTACCGTCCCTGTGTTGCAGTTATAATGAGCGTAAAATATCCACTTGTGTTCATATAAAATAGATAGAAAAAGCGTGCATGCTTCAGCATTACAAATATATTCACATACTGAATCATACATGCATGCTTTCAGTGGAGGACATATACAGTATTTTATAATGCTTTCAATGCAGAAATACACAGTATTTTATAAACTCTGCAGCTCCTGCCACCCAGTTTATAAAATACTAACATAAATCTCTGTGTACCCACTTATTCATTCGAATGGTGTCCATGGACAGTTTTGAAGGGGCTTTTTTTCTTTTTTTAAGCTACTGGATTCCTGTTGTCTGAAAGTACATTTTGTATTATTCGTAAAGTCTAGAGGCCTATGTACTAAGCATTTTTCCTATAGACACAAAACAGGAGAACACTTTTAGTACGTACGCCCCTAAGAAATGTCTTTCATTCCAAATCTGATTTGTGCCTCACAGGTGTTTTCTATTGTGATGACACTAAAATGGAAAAAGTATTATTTCTTATTATCCTTTAGCAATAATGCAAGGCAGTAGTACATGATTGCATGGCATATTATGTCTTCATATTAGGTTTTGTATTTTTAGGAAATATAAAGTCTGCTAAAAAGAAAAAAAAAACATACCAATATGCAACAATTTTAATGAAATTACATTTTATGCCTTTCTGTTTTCTCTTAGGACATTCATTGTTTAAAATATGTATGTAAAATGTTTTAAGAAAAATATATATTCAAAATAAATGCAAAGACGTTATCCACTGTTCTATTTCATACACACAGACACACAACGTGTATTTATATATTGGAATTTTTGCAACGTCATGCATTAGTTAGCCTCAGATAGGCATAGAAGTTACACTAATTTTCAAAGCATGAGTCCACTTTGAAAATTGTCTCAGCAAAACTAAGTACACACAATTATACCTGCTGTTTGGTGTGTATACTTCTGCTGAGAGAATTTATATGCATAGGGTTCAATATTCACCTGCAATCTGACTGAGCAAGTTAGCTGAATAAACATATCTGGCAAACTAGACCAGGATATTCAGCGGCACTTCCGAACTGTTGAATATACTGAATATCTAATAGGTAGCTGGTCAAGTTTATTCTTTTCTTTTCTTTTATTTGACTTTTATATGCCACATTATCTGACATTCCAAGTGGCTCATAATATCACATTCAGAAAGTAAAACACAAAAACAGACTAATTTAAAACAAATATCATAATGATCAACATGAGCATTTCTATGCTAAGTTACAAATTAGCTCATTGAATTACAAATCCATCAACAGCCAAACCGATGTTAATAAGAACGTAAGAAGTTGCCATACTGTGTGACAGACCAAGAGTCCATCAAGGCCAGCATCCTGTTTCCAACAGTGGCCAATCCAGGTTCCAATTATCTGTATTACAATTATAAGTACCCAAACTTTAAATAGATCCCAAGCTACTAATGCCTGTAATAGCAATGGCTATTCTCTAAGGGGTAGATTTTTAAAAGCGCGCGATTTGGCGTACTTTTGCTGGCGCATCAGGCGCAAGCAAAAGTAAGCGGGATTTTAGTAGATACGCGCGTAGCCGCTAAAATCCTGGATTGGCGCGCGCAAGGCTATCAATTCCGTATAGCCGGCGCGCGCCAAGCCGCGCAGCCTACCCCCGTTCCCTCCGAGGCCGCTCCGAAAATGGAGCGGCCTCGGAGGGAACTTTCTTTTGCCCTCCCCTCACCTTCCCCTCCCTTCCCCTACCTAACCCACCCGCCCAGCCCTGTCTAAACCCCCCCCTTACCTTTGTCGGGGGATTTACGCCTCCCGGAGGGAGACGTAAATCCCCGCGCGCCAGCGGGCCGCTAGCACGCCGGGACGCGACCTGGGGGCGGGTCCGGAGGGCGCGGCCATGCCCCCGGACCGCCCCGGGCCGTAGCCACGCCCCCAGGCCTGCCCCCGGAACGCTCCCGACACGCCCCGAAAATGCCGCGTGGTTCGGGCCCGCCCCCGACATGCCCCCCTCAGAAAACCCCGGGACTTACGCGAGTCCCGGGGCTCTGCGCGCGCCGGTAGGCCTATGTAAAATCTGCTCGCCTAAATCCGCCCGGATTTGGGCGGATTTAGGCGAGCAGGGTTCTTAAAATCCGCCCCTAAGGGTCAGATTTTTAAAAAGTACGCGCAACTGGCGCAAACAAAAGTACGCCGGATTTTAAAAGATACACGCGTAGCCGCACGTATCTTTTAAAAGCCGGGGTCAGCGCGCAAGGCTGCGCAAATTCGGCAGGCTGCGCGCGGAGAGGCCTCGGAGGGAACTTTTTTTTGTCCCCCCCCCCCACCTTTCCCTCCCTTCCCCTATCTAATCCACCCCCCAGCCCTAACTAAATCCCCCTCCCCTACCTTATTTCGTTGAGTTACGCCTGCCTCGCCGGCTCCCTGCCCCGGACCGCCGTCACACCTCTGGACATGCCCCGGAAATGCCCCGAATGCCGCACTGCCCCCGACATGCCCCCCAAGCAAAGTCCCGGGACTTAGGTGCGTCCCGGGGCTTTGCGCTCGCCGGCAGTCTATGCAAAATAGGTGCGCCGGCACGTAAGGCTTTTAAAATCTATCCCTAAGTCAACTTGAATAATAACTAGGGATGTGCAATAGTTTTCGACGAATTAGGAAATTTCAACAAAATTGCATAATTTGTCCTGGTTCGGGGACCCTGAAAACCGAAGGAATTTTTCCAGAAATTTCAGAAAATTTTGGTTTTCGGGTTAGTGCACGCTAACAAAATGTTAGCGTGCACTAACGGGATTTAGTGCGCACTAACCCAAAATTTCGGGTCCATAATAACATAAGAAATTGCCAAGTTGGGTCTGACCAAGGGTCCATCAAGCCCAGCATCCTGTTTCCAACAGAGGCCAAACCAGGCCACAAGAACCTGGCAATTACTCAAACACTAAGAAGATCCCATGCTGCTCATGCAATTAATAACAGTGGCTATCCCTAAGTAAACTTGATTAATAGCCGTTAATGGACTTCTCCTCCAAGAACTTATCCAAACCTTTTTTGAACCCAGCTACACTAACCACATCCTCTGGCAACAAATTCCAGAGCTTTATTGTGCATTGAGTGAAAAAGAATTTTCTCCGATTAGTCTTAAATGTGCTACTTGCTAACTTCATGGAATGCCCCCTAGTCCTTCCATTATTTGAAAATGTAAATAACCGATTCACATCTACTCGTTCAAGAACTCACATGATCTTAAAAAGGTCTATCATATCCCCCCTCAGCCGTCTCTTCTCCAAGCTGAAAAGTCCTAACCTCTTTAGTCTTTCTTCATAGGGGAGCTGTTCCACCCCCTTTATCATTTTGGTTGCCTTTCTCTGTACCTTCTACATCGCAACTATATCTTTTTTGAGATGCGGCAACCAGAATTGTACACAGTATTCAAGGTGTGGTCTCACCATGGAGCGATATAGAGGCATTATGACATTTTCTGTTTTATTAACCATTCCCTTCCTAATAATTTCTAACATTCTGTTTGCTTTTTTGACTGCTGCAGCACACTGAGCTGACAATTTTAAAGTATTATCCACTATGATGCCTAGATCTTTTTCCTGGGTAGTAGCTCCTAATATGGAACCTAACATTGTGTAACTACAGCAAGGGTTATTTTTCCCTATATGCAACACCTTGCACTTGTCCACATTAAATTTAATCTGCCATTTGGATGCCCAATCTTCCAGTCTTGCAAGTTCCTCCTGTAATGTATCACAATCCGCTTGTGATTTAACTACTCTGAATAATTTTGTATCATTCGCAAATTTGATTACCTCACTCGTCGTATTCCTTTCCAGATCATTTATATATATATATATATATATATATATATATATATATATATATATAGAAAAGCACCGGTCCAAGTACAGATCCCTGAGGTACTCCATTGTTTACCCTTTTCCACTGAGAAAATTGCCCATTTAATCCTACTCTCTGTTTCCTGTTAACTGGTTTGCAATCCATGAAAGCACATCACTTCCTGTCCTATGACTTTTCAGTTTTCTTAGAAGCCTTTCCTGAGGGACATTTGTCAAATGCCTTCTGAAAATCCAAATACACTACATCTACCAGTTCATCTTTATCCACATGTTTATTAACCCCTTCAGAAAAATGTAGCAGATTTGTGAGGCAAGAATTCCCTTGGATAAATGCATGATGGTTGTGTTCCAGTAAACCATGTCTTTCTATATTTCTGTGATTTTGATCTTTAGAATAGTTTCCACTATTTTTCCCAGCACTGAAGTGAAGCTCACTGTTCTCTAGTTTCCTGGATTACCCCTGGAACCCTTTTTAAATATTGGTGTTACATTGGTCACCCGCCAGTCTTCAAGTACAATGGACGATTTTAATGATAGGCTACAACATTTTACTAATAGAGAGGAAATTTCATTTTAAGTTCTTTTAGAACCCTGGGGTGCATACCATCTGGTCAAGTGATTTGTTACTTTTAACTCATGTTTTCTGTCACTATTAGGCAGAAAAATTATGGCAACCACATATATTTGATGTAATCTTTACCTTCACAGCTGTTTTTCAAGTACAGTCTACTGCTCCATTATCAAGACGAATCCTGAGTAGGCATACATTTTTTCTCTTACATACTGACATACACAGAGAAGCAGTGAGAGAAAGAAAGATGATAGCGAGGACAGCAGCAGCCACCAGTCTACTTGTCTCCCTTCCCTGGAAGCAGATGTGGTGACTTGGGCCTATCAGGCAAAGCAGCGTTGTTTAAGGTTTTGGCAAAGCTGGCAGCCACTCAGCGTGATATCCTGGACTCTTGCAGGGACACATGGGGGATCCAGGGGGAAATCAGGAACTAAATCCATTCATAGTCATGGCGTAGAGTGAGATTATGGAAGACACAACAGAGTAGCACTATAGCTGCTACTTTGGGTGGTGCATACATTAAAGCTCCACCCATCTTGTCCAAACAGCAAAAGCAACTTTTGAGACCTCCAAAGGTGCATTTGATGACACAGTATGTAACACATAAGGCCTCTTTGTACCTCATGATTGCCAGCGTGTTAGGAATGGCAACGGGGTTCAGAAGACAGGACCAGCAACCTTACCCAGAATCTTGTGCAGCAAAGAAAGATTTAAGCCGTCAATCATAGCATTGTCACATGCAGATCTGGCTGGCAATCCACTGCATCCTCTAAGACTGTATAAGGTAGCCTGTACCTTACACTGATCCTTAAAGGCGAGTTTGCCTAGCCTAAGTGCATATCACATAGTTTTGGGTCAGTATATGTGCAGGCTGTCAGTAGACTAAAGTAGCTCAGCTGTTCAGGACTGCTACATCGCATCTGGGTATTCCAACAATTGCATGCCAGGACCTCAGAACTGGGCTAAGTCTACTCATGTGTAGCAGCCTGCCAACCTTGAAGCAATAGATAAGTTGCAAAAATGGTACCTCATGGTGTGATTTTGAATGTCCCTGCTGGCTTTGCAGTATGTCCTCCATAGAAACTCATTTGTGAGCCCCACCACAAAGAAAATGCCACGTCACCAGCATGTACAGGACACTGCTTCTGGTTGAGATATGTGAGGCTCAAGACAAACTATGGGCAACAATCTAGATGATCCCTCACTAGCCGGCCACATGTGATCATGCAGTGCCAGCAGTGTGTATTTATTTTATTTGAAGCTTTTATATACCGAGGTTTAGCACATGCCTTCACCCCGGTTTACATTGGAACGAAACAATGATACATAGAACAATTTGAGAAACAAAAGTATATGCAACTAGCATATGGAGAAGGAAGTAACAGGAATAACTAAAAAATAATTTAATTCAAATAACGAAAAAGAAAATAGAAACGAAAAACGAGGAAGGTATGTACAAACTCGTGCTCTGAATACAAGATAGTCTGAATGGGAAAAGTAGGAAATGAGGGGGGGATGGGGTAGGTAATGGAAGGAGGAAGGGGTAGGTAAGCGGAGAAGAGAAGAGGGGAGAAGGATGGGAAGCATGAGGCATCACAATTGTGGATTGCTTAAATCATCATTGAAAGTCTGGCTGAAGATCCAGGTTTTCAGTTCTTTTTTGAATGATTTATTTTCGATGATAGTGGTGAGGTAGCATGGTAGGGCATTCCAGAGTTTAGGCCCCGCTATGGAGAGAGCTCTATTTCTGGTGTTAGTAAGCTTAGCCATGGGATATGTGGGTATTTCGAGTAGACGTTTTTCAGAAGTTCTGGTGTTCCGTTGAGGTTTGTGGGGGTGGAACATTTTACTGACTGCGGAGTTAACTGAATTGTGTAAAGCGTCATGGATGATCGTCAGGGTTTTGTATTCAATTCTTTGAATGATTGGTAGCCAGTGTAGGCTTTTTAGTATTGGGGTGATGTGATCCGATTTTTTATTTCCGGTCAGTACTCTTGCAGCGGCATTCTGCAGTAACTGCAGCGGTTTTAAGGTGGATTTGGGGAGACCTAATAACATTGAGTTGCAGTAGTCTAAGCTGCTGAAGATCAGGGATTGTAGAACTGTTCGGAATTCCTGATGGTGGAGGAGCGGCTTTAGGTGTTTTAGTACATGAAGTTTATAGAAACCTTCCTTGGTTTTGGCTGCTATGTGTGTTTTTAGGTTGAGATCTTTATCGATCCATACGCCGAGGTCCTTTGTTGAGCTTTTTAGAGGTATGGATATGTTGTTGATTAGAAGAGAGTTGTGGGCAATGGTTTGGTCTGAGACGTTTCTTCCAATGAGGATACATTCAGTTTTATTCATGTTTAGGCATAATTTTAACTTGTTGAGCATGTTTCTAATTGTGGTTAGGTGTTTGGCAGCTGTGCGAAGAGCGTCTTCTATTGAGTTGGTGACAGGTATGATGAACTGAATGTCGTCGGCGTACAGAAAGAAAGTTATTCCAAGACTGGAGATGAGGTGGCAGAGAGGAATTAGATAGATGTTAAAGAGGGTGGCCGAAAGGGCAGAACCTTGTGGTACACCGGTGTCTAGAGGGAGGGGTTTTGATGAGATGTTATTCATAGTGACCTTGAAGGATCTGTTATTTAGGAAGGAGGTGAACCATTTGAGGGTGAAGCCGGAGAGGCCGATGTTTGAAAGGCTAGATAGAAGGATTTTGTGATCTACAGTATCGAATGCCGCGGAGAGGTCTAGGAGTATTAGGAGGTGGTTAATCTTGATGTCGGCACTTCTTAGAATTTCATTAGATAGGTTGGCGAGAAGTGTTTCCGTGCTGTGATTTTTTCTAAATCCGTGTTGATTCGGGTGAAGTATGTTGTATGAATCAAGATGTTCGTTTAGTTGGGATAAAACAGCTTTTTCTGTCAATTTGGCTAGTAGGGGTAGATTGGATATGGGGGCGGTAGTTATTTGGGTCTGACGGATCTAGGTTCTTCTTTTTAGAATGGGAGTGATGGTTGCAGATTTTAGTTCGGTTGGGAGTTCGCCTTCTTCTAGTGATTTGTTTAAGATGGCGGCTAAGGTGGGGGCGATGATATGTGCCAAATCTTTGAGGTTCCGCGTCGGGATTGAGTCCAGTTCATGACGCGCAGGATTTATTTTATTTAGCATTTTTTCGGCTTCAGTGATGGAGACAGGGTTGAAATGTGACCACTGGGGTATATTCTTAGATTCTAACCAGTCTTCTGTGGTAGTAGAATTGTTGAGAGAGCTTATTAATCTGTTGATTTTGTCATTGAAGAACGTGGCGAGGTTTTGAGATAAGTTGGTATCAATGTTTGAGTGGGTAGTAGAGTTTTTGTCCTCTGTGAGGTTTTTTACGATGTTGAATAAGGCATTTGAGTTGTTAGAAGAGTTTTTAATCTTTTGGCTGTAGTAGTATCTTTTCGTGTTTGAAATCGTGCTTTTATAGATGGCAAGGTGAGTGCGGTATCTTTGTTGGTTAGTTGGGGACATCGATTTTCTCCATTCTTTTTCCAATTTTCTGAGGTTAGATTTCATTGATCTTAGGTTGGAGTCAAACCACGGGTTATTTTTGTCGTTTTTTAGTTTTCGCTGTCTAGTTTTCACTGGGTTTATATTGTTGGCTGTTATTTTGGTTAGATGGTGCCAAGACTGAGTTGCTCTCTTGGAGCTGGAGAGGTCGAGGTTAGAGATTTGTTTTCCTAGTTCTTTTTGTAGTTTGTCTGGATGAAACTGTGGTCTGAATTTGAAGGAAGAGGAGATGTTTTCATTAGTTGAGATACTGGGTTGTAGTTGAGATTTACAGTGGATGAGGAAGTGATCAGACCAGGGGACTGGGTTGACTGAGGTGTAAGTATTTAAGAAGTGGTGGCTAGTGAAAATTAGGTCAAGAGTATGACCCGCTTTATGAGTATGGGTGTTCACTTGTACACTTCAAGCTTGTCATTAAACAATTAGATTTAAATAGCTCCCAATGTGATGATATGAGCAGGGCCATTTTGACAATGAGCACGTTGAAAGTGTGTAGTGCCAGCTCACACCCCAAGCTTTAGGGCTGGTGCATTGTTTGCCATCATAGGATTTGCAGGCATCTGCAGCATGGGATGAAAAAAACAGGCCCTTGGCCAATGGCCTGCAGATATAACTGTACAAGCTACTTGCCATGGCAGCAATGCTTTTCCTCCCCCACAACCACCCCCTATTTGCGTGCTGTTTGCCACAAACACATAGCCAGAGATGGAATATAGAAAGAAGCGTATATCTTACCTATGAGCCAACCATCACCGTACAAGCTGTCCTCAAAATTTTCAAAGAGGCCCGATTGCCTAAGTATAAAGGAATCGTACACGGTTCCTGGGAACCTGACCATTACTTTGAGCATCACAGACCACTTGCACATTGAAGAAATGAAAGAACTTCCTGTTGCAGTACATCTACCTGTGGAATGAAGATCATGTGAGAGCAGTCGATAGCTTCCAGAACATTGGGAAAGTTTGTGAAGGCATGAAAGTCTCTCTTCAAGTCCATCAATTCCTGTCTGTTCCGAGGAAATGCTATGTAGCGATTAATGCAGTCAGAGACTGCTGTGATGACCTGGTCCAGACAGCAGGAAAAAGTGCTTTGGGACATTCCCCCATGACTCCTCCTGTCGTTTGGAAGGAGCCGCTTGCCATGAAATGCAGGGTGGCCAACAGTTTGGTGAGGCTGGCACAGCTTGGGACCTTTGTGTACCAGATCTAGATCCCCTTGGATTTCTCCATATTCTTCCAGAAGAACCCGAGGACTGAGGTGATTTCTGCAAGCCACATAGTCCTCTGGCATGCCCAGCAAGGATGTTTGTGGAAAGAAGATATGCTCCCTGTATCTCCTGCACCGTGGTCGCCCGCTGGTCTAGGCCCCAACCCTGCAGGGCCCATGGCTCTGCCTGCGGTGCAGGGTCTTTCCTAAGAGGGCTTGGAACTGCCCTTGCCTATTCTTGAGGATGATGTTCTTCCGCTTGTTGTCGGCTGCAGCGAGCCTGCCGATGCATCCGATATCCTGCAACAAATAAACTCGCCACAAACTTTGTGGCTTTAGGAAGGTACACCATATAAGAACAGGTGTTTTTATTGAGCCAGGATGGCCTGCTAGGTGTGTCCCTTACAATTCCTCTTTTTATCGCATGTGATAATCACTGCGATAATACCCGCATTCCACGATATTGCCCTTGATAAATACTTTTTTCACCGTATCATAAAAAAAATAGGTGTAGTTATTTCCCATGTTAAATCCCAGGATTGTGTGTTTATTGAATCGCATGCCATGCTAGCACACCCTCATTTCCATTTACCCCACCAAAACCCCTCCCACTCATGAGGGCCTTATCGTGCCCTAATGCGCACGATAAGGCCCTCACGCGATTTGATAAATGATCCTGTCTGCCAGATGTCTTAGCGCTACTTAGCCAGATAAGTAGTGTTTATGAGACTTTTCTCTCTTTTGCCCCCTTTTTGTCAGATAAGTCAAAACTTATCCAGCTATGCTGAAAATACATGCGACATATCTTTTAGTTACGCAAATACATTTACACAAATTGTATATTGTGTGTGTGCATTTTTGCACACTGTTATGGTTTATGGTGTTTGGGTGGATCCTTGGACACTGTGGTAGCTGACCATGTGCACGGGGGGGGCAGTCCTGTGAGAGACCACAGTGTCTGGCTAGACTCTGGACACACGAACACAGATTTGAATCTTTTATTAAACAGTTTGAGTGACCACCAGACGTGGCAGTAATGAATAGTGGTGTAGAGCCCGGCTGGGTGTGTCTCACACAGAAGGCTGGAACAGCAGATCCTCTGCAAGGCAGTGCTGTAGTGGAAAGAGACTGAGAGTTATGAGCACACAATAAGAATAACTTTCAGAGTCCCAATGTGGAAATAGGAGAAGCTCTGAGGCAGGGAGAGCAGGCCCTCGAGGAGCGAGTACCTGATCCCTTAGAGCAGAGAGACTCGGTAGCATTGTACTCACTTAGCAGTAACAGAGATTCCACTAGACGAGAGATCTGGCACCGGAGCAGAGAGCAGGCCCTCGAGGAGCGAATACCTGGTTCCAGTGAAGCAGTACTGTGGAAAGAGATGGTACCTGTACTCACTGATGGTAACTGTAAGTTAGTTCTTCCAAGTAGAAGGGTAGAGGTTGCAGGCAGTGACACAGCGAACATGGGCCCTCAAGGAGTGAGTACCGGTTTCCTGATAGCACCTGAAAGAAGCAAAGAGGCCCCCGTGGAGCGGGTATCCCGTTAGAGACCCCAAAGGGTAGTAAGAGTTCCAGATAGCGCTGGAGTGGCAGAGTCAGAACAGGGGGACGCCCCTGAGGTTCGCGCCAACGTAGAGTTAAAGATGAGGGCGGTGTGTGCACACGCACCGTAGAGGTACCTTGAAGGAGAATGGTGGGAGGCAGCACCAAAGTCGCTCCAGGGACGCCGGAGAGAACGGCAAGCAGACGCCGTGGCGGCCATCAATCCAAGGTGAGCGGGAGGAGCTGAAAGTAGAGAGAGGTAGGTGGGGCGAAGCCGTCAAAGACCGGACGCAACACACATGATATAAAATACATGTGCATGTGCGCACATGTCCATGTAGCTGCATATATGGGTCTCCTCATGCATGTTTTAAAGTTATCCTCCCTGCAGGCTAACTATTAAGCTGAAAAAATGGTTAGCTCCCTAATTGGCAGCTGCTAAACATGGCTGAATATTGAAACTGTGCCACTTAGCTGGTTAAGTCTGAGCTTATCTGGCGAAGTGGTGCTGAATATTGGCCTATTTCTTAAGATAGCGCCAGCCGTCCATTTCTCCTACCATGTGACAGAGGCCTGCCAATGGCACTGATAGCCCTGTCACATGGTAAGGACAAAGAGCCATAGGCTCCATTTTGATTAGTGGCAACTGATGGCCTGAGAGGGGGAGATCACTCCCGGGACCCTGCTGGACTACCAGAGACTTTCGGTAAGTCTTGGGGGGGGGGTGTCGGGCAAGTCTTGGGGGGTCAGGAGGGTGGGGGTTGCAACTAATTAAATTTGAAGGGTTTTGGGCATAGTTTCGCAGGCAGACAAAATAAAATCGGCCCGAACTGTGGAAAAACGAAATTTCCCGTGGCTGGCCAATAACGAAGGCCGAACCAAAAGGTTCGGCCAAATCACATCTCTAATAAGTGGACCTGAAGAGATTCATGCCAGTGTTTTATAAAGTGTGTGATGGGGGCTTCACGATTTATAAAATGGCATGTATTTCTTCCCCGAAAGTACTCGTGTCCATTTTAACATGCGCGTATATTTGTAATGCAGGACAATGCATGCTTTTTCTACCTGTTGTATAAGATTGCCTGTCTGTATTTTATCTCTATAATAATTGTACCCTGAGCGCATAATACATGGAGGCAGGTGTTTTATAAGGAATGTGCATACTCCACTTGTGAAACTACTTATGCATGTATTTGCAATCTGCAGTGTCCTGACCCCTCCCCCCCCCCCCACCTTCATGACCCTTCAGTGCTTCACCCTAACTCACCACCACCTAATCCAGAGCTTCTACTCGAAGACTGCAGACAAAGGACAAGTTGCAATTTTACTTCCCTGACTAAAGTGGCAGGTGTAAAATGTATATGGACAAGTTGGGAAATGTATGCAGGCATTGCCACTTGCAAAATAGCAACTTGTATGCGTACTTCCAAGCACCACCCCAGAATACACCCTCAGCCGCCCTTTTGTTCTCCTTGAACATTTCCGTGCAAAACTGCAGTGCTTCCAAAGTAGTATATTTTCCTGCATACCTGTCGGTCTTCTGTGCTGAAAAACTTTGATCATTACCCCCGTAAAGTGTATGTGCGCATAATTTTATGCATGGACTGGTCACACATTTTTCTAAAAGGCCATTTCTATGGGTAAACAGTGACCCACCAAAGTCCCTTTGCAAATGATGCTCCCTTTCACTTTGCAGCATTCCCTAGCAAACTGGAGAGCATGAAAAGTCTGCAGACTAATATGTTGTTTCCTGAACTGTATTCTATAGATTGCCGTATCCAATTATACATGGGAAAAATAACTTATGTCCCTACTGTGTTAATACAAAAAAAAAAAAAGTCGTATAACTCTGTATCTCTTTTCAGATCAACATAATGAGTAATGAGTCAAATGTCAGGAGAGAATTAAATTAAATGGTTGTGTAATCCCCAAAGGAAAGTCTGTTTAACTACGGTGAATTCCCATCAGGAAGCAATGAAACCTGAGCTGTTTGTGCAGAACTCCGAAGGGGTTAGTCAAAGCTAAATGAACAGAGTCTGCTTTGCTATATTGTGCTATGGTCTAGCATTTATTACTTTCTTGGTGAAACAAACTATATTCACAGACAGAAAATAATTCACCATGGCAATATGAAAATTGTATCAGTCTCAACTGGAATAGTTGTTTTCTTTTTTTTTTTTAATGTTTTTAGGATACCTTTGCCTTTTTATTTATTTTATTCTTACACATTGTTAAGGCTACTATAGACTGGTTGGATGAATTCCAAGACTCCCATTCTTCTTGGCACACACGAGTGTTCTGTAGCATAGGACACATTGATAAGCAGCAGTTTGTACAAAGTTCTACCTTACCAGAATATTTGAGGATCTTTGATTTTTCTTTTCTGTTCTATTGAACAGAATTTGGCATTTTCTGCTAGCTTCTACATTTTCTTTGCTTCTGTTATGAGTCAGGCAGCAGCTGAGAGTGCACTGGAACCCAAAGCTTTTAACATAGCTTTCAACTAAAGTAGCAGATTGTAGGTCGTTAACAGAGTACACTCAGAAGAACCCTTAGCAAGAATAAAATGTATTCCAAAGCAAAAAATAAAATCACACAGTGACAAAAGAAGAGTTGGTAAACATGTGAAGAGTTTTGCTAGTGTTTAAACAATAACAAATTGCAGATGGATTTCTTGCTTATTAAAACAATTACCAGCCTTGCATCTTCAATTTTTGTATTCAGAATCTAAAATATCAGTATGCCTTTATTGCAAAGACAGATTTAGAATCTTTGGCCTTTCAGTATACATAGTTTGTCACTTTCTGCTTTGAAAAATCAAAAAGATTAAGAATCTTTCAAAAGAGATAAGAAAAGGGAGCAGAGTAATCTGAAAATCTCTAGGTCTTTTACAGCTTTCCTTTTATTCCCTTTAAAGAGAGGAAGCATTCTGAAATATTTGGTATTCATATCAGATCCATTCAAAAGCTTGTATTCAGCTCAGTGCATCTACAGTAACCTATGCTACCATTACACTATCTTGATTTCTGTTTGTTTTGCTTAAATGCCCAGAAGATAATGTATAATATTTCAGCCGTCTTAGACAAACAGCTACTAACTTGGAACACCAGGAAATTAAGTTTATGTTGACCTACTGAGAAATTATTTATAAGGTCGGCTTTTGTGAGAGAACAGAAAGCATAAATGCCTTTCTCTCGAAGGAGTAATGAAATGACAGGCTCTTCCATTAATAAGGGACAGTATCTTTGTGCCACTGGAAAATAAACTGCCAGTGGCATCACAGAGAGAAAGGCAAAACAGTACACTGCCAAGAAAATAGCCAAAGATTAATATCAATATTATTCTGTAACAGCCCTCTAAGAACTCTGAAGTGAAAATATAACGAGTTGTCCACATACTGCATAAGAAATTGTGTTGATAAAAAAGCTCACTGCAGCAGGAAAAGAAAACTTATCTGCCTTGGGAGCATTGGCTCAGAGAGCTATTAATATACAATCTCATGGAAAAGATGCACTATCTTAAATTATTAAGCATGATTTGGATCTACTGTATATAAAATAATTCATTTTCTGGTTGATCTCAGTCAAGGTATTTACTGTGCCCTGCAGACAGCAACATCTAATTTCTCTAACCTACATTCTGCCTAACGCCAGCTGTGCTGCATTCATTTCATGATCCATCATACACAAGACGAGTGAGCCCGCAATCACCTTAACCCTTGAGTAATTGGTTCCTCTTTCTTATTTCCTGGCTTTACTCTTTCTTTCTTGTGTGTGTTGGGCAGTAACTCTAATTGGACTCAAACAGTAACCAACATGAGCCCTAACCTTGGCAGTCTGGGAGACTTATGTATGGAAGACGGCTGAGTATGAGAGCTTGCTAGGCAGACTGAATGGGCTGTTTGGCCCCTTTCTGCTGTCATTTCTATGTCTCTATATGCTGTAAGTGCCATTTATTTCTCTTCTTCACCTAACAAAAATGGTCCCGCTTGCATCCAACATTTCAGTATGCAAGAAAAACCGTGCCAAACTTCCCTTTGGCCAAACTATGTGTCAAAGTGGTATTCCAGGGCAGCCTGCAAATAGTGTCGAAGTCAGAGAAGAGATTTTCTACCTGTTTGGCTGAATGTCAAGTGTCATTTACTAAAATGCTCAGAAGGGACCTGTATTTATTGAGGAACCCTGATTCCCCACTAAGCTATATCACAGTTTGATGTCAGGCTTTGCCCTGGTAAAATCAAATAAGCAGTCTGGAGAGGACGGGCAGTTTCTAAATACAAGAAGACTTCAGCCTGCTGCAGATGGCAGGATACCTTTCACAAGCTTTGCAATGTGTTAGGTGTACTTGAGACATTCATTTAGATGTAGTAGCACATTGACTTACAGATTGCTTCCTTTTTGCCGAAATTTAAAGGATTGCTGTGCATTTCATTTTCCTCTCTATTATGCCAAATATCACAATAGGAACCTAATAAATATGTGCATATTACAGGACTATTCTCAGGTGCTTCCATCTGTTGTGAGCATACACTTTTGGAGCTGGAGGAAAATATACACAAATTAAACTGGGAGCCAAAATTCTTGAAAGAAACATCTGTAGGGCAACAGTGCGAAAAATGTTTAAACTGTTATTTACCACCCAACCTGTTTTATGCTGAAATTCTACATAATTATGTTCCAGGGGAGGGCAAAACAACAACAGATGTTGAATAAAGATTGTAAATAAGGAAATTAGATTGTTCAGGAAAGGTGAAACAGCTCCTCTCAGCTAGAATTTTTTTTGGCAAGACAATTAGACACCAATCTATTTCTCAGATTCATTGCCCATTTCATCAAGATTTATGTGTTTGAAAATAAGTCAGGGTTTTTTTGTTTTTTTTAAGTTTGACTCAGTCGAACAATTACACAGGTCCAGTAATCCCCAAGTCAGCCATTTAGAACAGTCAGATGCCTCCTCAAGCATGATCTTAGGTAGATGAAATGAATATTGTATCAGCTGAAAAGTGGTAAGTGTTGCATAGAAATTGTTTATTAGCTTCCCCGTGAAACAGAGAATGCATACTTCATTCAAGCAAGCAAAACCAAATGTTTCTACATTTTGCATACTAAAGCGTAATTTAGCACAGTGCACAACAAAGTGATTTGTTTTATTACTATTTTTACAAGCCTTAGCAGATTCCTTTTCACTGGAGGCTAGAGGGGTGCAAGGATTGGATAGCTCTGGTAGAAATATTGTATATTACAAAAAAAAGTGCATTATTTTATTTGTATTTTATACACCTTTAATGCCAAAATGCTTTGTGTGATGCAACAAAAATTTACACTAATAGGAATTATAGCAATTCCATTGATAGCAATCAATAAAACATTACATAATTAAAACATTTATCCCCAAGCATATAGGGCAAAGACCATCTTTACAATTAGAGGCTGGCCTACAGCATCCTCTTAAACAAATGGGACTTATCTCTTTTTGATGTAAAAGTTCAGTAGCAAAAAAGGACAACCAGTGGATTATAGTAGTTCAGACCCTCTCATCTCTACAAGAAGGCTTCTGTATAAAAATTAAAGCCTTTAACCCATCCCTAAATGCTAAATAGTCCCTCAATTTTGTAAGGTCCAAAGGCAGATTCTGATGACGGTTGTGGCTATGGATGTTGGTGGTCTGGTCAGCGACCACTGCAGGCATTCTGAGTTTTGGTCTGGGCATTGAGGGTTTTTTTAAGGTCAGCATTTCAGTTTTTTTTATCACTCCAGAGTTATCTTTGGAGATCTCTGAGCCTCTCTCTGACTGCTTTGCCTACAAACAGGGTTGGCATGCCCCTCCTCCCCCCCTCCCCCACACCTGATTCTGTGTTGCTATGAGGTTTACAAACATAGGGATCCTCTACTTCTTCATATCATCCATAAAGGGCGCTAAGGAGACCAAGACTGGGTCAGGATGCTTGTAGAAGGTAGAAGGTTGGATGTGTATTCCATCCATAATCAGGGCTGGTAGATGTCCCTCCCTGATGTCAAGGGAATAGATACGGTGGGCTAGGATGCTTAGAGGGTGACAGCTGAAGGATATGACTGCTGTGACAGGAGGAGTTTTGGGAAATATAAAGTAGAGGACGGGGAGAAATGGACAAAGAGTGGTGACAGACGAGAGATCAATAATCTTGAACACAGCATATATATATATATATATATATATATATATATATATTTTCAAGCAATAGGTAAAAAGAGGACAAAGATCTTTTCTTGACCTTTTAGTGCAGCCGAAGACCATGGTAGGACTTGAAAAGCTCGAGGTTGAATCGAAGTCTGAGCCTTAAAGCTTCTTTGAGTTCTTTGCTTTCAGTTTTGAAGCCCTATCAGATCATTCACTCATTATGGGGTCTATGCTATAAGGTTCTTGTAGAGAAGGGAATGATCAGACAACAGTGCCCTTCAGAGTCATGGCACAGAAAAAGTTGCCTTTTTCAAAAAATCCAAATTGATTCCTTGCTTTTCAGAGGTCTACTCTTAACTGAAGTATAAAGGCCACTATTTAGAGAGGGTCTTTCATAAATCCTTGAAAGAAACTGATATGGTAAAGCCTGCATGTAAAAGCTATAAGCAGACTTTACGCCTGCCTGCATAGTTATAAAATTAACATAAGAACATAAGAAATTGCCATGCCGGGTCAGACCAAGGGTCCATCAAGCCCAGCATCCTGTTTCTAACAGAGGCCAAACCAGGCCACAATAACCTGGTAAGTACCCAAACACTAAGAAGATCCCATGCTAATGATGCCAGTAATAGCAGAGGCCATTCCCTAAGTCAACTTGATTAATAGCAGTTAATGGACTTCTCCTCCAAGAACTTATCCAAACCTTCTTTAAACCCAGTTACATTAATTGCACTAACCACATCCTCTGGCAACAAATTCCAGAGCTTAATTGTGTATTGAGTGAAAAATAATTTTCTCTGATTAGTCTTAAATGTGTTACTTGCTAACTTCATGGAGTACCCCCTAGTCCTTCTGTTATCCGAAAGTGTAAATAACCGATTCACATCTACTCGTTCAAGACCTCTCATGATTTTAAAGATCTCTATCATATCCCCCCTCAGCCATCTCTTCTCCAAGCTGAACAGCCCTAACTTCTTCAGCCTTTCCTCATAGGGGAGCTGTTTCATCCCCTTTATCATTTTGGTCACCCTTCTTGGTATCTTCTCCATCACAACTATATCTTTTTTGAGATGCGGTGACCGGAATTGTACACAGTATTCAAGGTGCGGTCTCACCACAGAGCGATTATAGCGGCATGATGACATTTTCTGTTTTATTAACCATTCCCTTCCTAATAATTCCTAACATTCTGTTTGTTTTTTTGACTGCCGCAGCACACTGAGACGACAATTTCAAAGTATTATCCACTATGATGCCTAGATCTATTTCCTGGGTGGGAGCTCCTAATATGGAACCTAACATCATGTAACTACAGCAAGGGTTATTTTTCCCTATATGCAATACCTTACATTTCATCTGCCATTTGGATGCCCAATCTTCCAGTCTTGCAAAGTCCTCTTGCAATGTATCACAATCTGCTTGTGATTTAACTACTCTGAATATTTTTGTATCATCTGTAAATTTGATAACCTCACTGGTCATATTCCTTTACAGATCATTTATAAATATATTGAAAAGCACCGGTCCAAGCACTGGCCCTGAGGCACTCCACTGTTTATCCTTTTCCACTGAGAAAATTGACCATTTAATCCTACTCTCTGTTACCTGTCTTTTAAGCAGTTTGTAATCCACAAAAGGACATCACCTCCTGTCTCATGACTGTTTAGTTTTCTTAGAAGCCTCTCATGAGGGACTTTGTCAAATGCCTTCTGAAAATCCAAATAGACTACATCTACCGGTTCACCTTTATCCACATGTTTATTAACCCCTTCAAAAAAAGAAGCAGATTTGTGAGGCAAGACTTCCCTTGGGTAAATCCATGTTGACTGTGTTCGAACCCTGTGTAGATCTTCCCAAGAAAAGTGCAAGGCAGGTAATTCAGTATTTTGTAACCTGATTGTTAACAGGCTATATAGATTTAGAAATAATATAGCTCTTGTTTTGTGGGAACTGTACTGACTCGCAATTGCATCAAGTCAAATTTAAGATACTACTGTTAGCTTTTAAAGCACTGCATGATCTTGGTTTGTCTTATGGGTTATGGCTTTATAAGATGAATTTTAAAAGCCTGGTATACGCCAAAATCAAGAAATGCACGCACAACTTGGGCTTGCGCGTGCCCACTGAATTTTAAAAGTCGCCCAGATGCACGTGTATCTCCCGCTGTGCACACATCTCACTTGATTTCAAAAAGGGCCATGGTCTGGGCATCTGGGTATTTCAGAGCAATACCAAGAGATGTGCCCATAAATATTTACACACTCCAGTCCACTGCCGCGTAACTTTACTTCTGCTATGGAGGAGGTGTATCTTAAAAAAAAAAAAAGCTATTTCTGCCAGACTTAATGGTTCTGGGGTGACTGGGGGGGATTCAGGCTATCAAACTAGGGAAAGGGGGTATTGGAGGATCTAGCTCTTAACTGGGCGAACTGGTAGACAAACTAGTGAAATTGGCAATGGCGTGGATTCACATCAGTTAAAAAATACTCCAATTTATGTGGTAGAATCAGGACTTGCGCACCTAAGTGCGCGCCCAGCCAGGCTATTTTATAATGCATGCACAAGTTATAAAATGGCAGCATATCTGGGGGCACGCCAACGCACACGTGCTAAAGTGTTCCTGTGTGCCAGTTTCAAACCTGGGGTAATATTCAAAAGGATTAACAAGTGTGAGTCCCAAAACATGAACCCAAATTGCCTTCTGAAAATCAGCTGGGTTGCAGGGGAAAAGTGTATAGGAAAGATGATTTTTGCATGTACTTTTTTTTCATTCTTATGGTAGGTATTCTGGGGGATAAAGTTGGGGCAGGAAAAGCATGTATGTCCATCCTTTCATATATCAAATGCATGTGCTAAATGTATATGCAGAAAGTTACACCTGCTCAGGGGGTATGTCCACGGGCAGCCCAGCTCAACCAGGCAATTTTCAAAGTGGATCTACTTTGAAAATTCTGTCTAACGTCTGTAACTGCTTTGTACCTGCAAATTTTAGCTCTCCGCGTATTGATGAAAATTACCCTCTACATGTCCTCTTCTGGTTGTTGAGATCAGAGGGCAAGGCCCTTCTTTGTGTCTCGTCTTTGAAAGAAAAGAGACTGGTAGTGGATTTTTTTTACACGCCATACCTTCAGCTGTGGAAACAGTTGCCACTGCCTGCACATCTTTGACTATTAGATGTCTGCTGGAAATGTGGATATTTCGACAGATTCCCTGGAGGTTTTAGTAGGGGCATATTCATATTTATGGAGCTGGATGTCGTATTGGTATTTGGTCATATTTTAGGTTTTTAACAAGTCTATTTACTCTTGGTTTTATGAGCTTAATGAGAGGCAAGAGGAGAGAAGGGGTGAGTGAGGGGGATGGGAGGAGGGGAGTGAAAAGAAGAAGTGAGTGAAATGGGACGGAAGCATGAGTGAGCAGGAAGGGAAGGAAGATTCAGTGAGAAGGGATAGGAGGAAGAGTGAGTGGAGAGTGGAAGAAGTACATGTGAGTGAGAGGTGAGGAAAGGGAAGGGGCTTTGAGATAGAAGAGGAAGTGAGAGGAAAAGAGGGGAAAAGGTGAGAAGTAGAGAGGGAGCAAGAAGGTATGGGGTAGATTGAGATTGAGAAGGGCTGCCTAGGGTGCTATACTTTTGGGAGTGGTATAGCAATGGCAGGACTATGAGAATTGCATCTCCTAGTTCTTCCTGCCCATATAGACCTGGAAGAGAAAATAATGTCATGTGGGCCTGCCCAGGTAGGAAGAAAGAGGAGAAATTATTGTGACCAGAAATAGTAGGATCAACACCAGCCTGTGTGGCCAAAGGAAAGGAGCAGAAGTAGCAACTCCCTCCTATGCCCTAGGAGGAGGAGAAGAGTGAGTGACTGTGTTTGTGTGCAAATGAACATATGTGTCAGATAGTATGTGTATATGAGACAAGACAAAGTTTGTGTGCAGCCCCTACCCCCCTCAGTAATCCACAACAATTTCAGGGTGACTGAAAATCAAAAGTCCCAGGCATGAAGAGTGGAATTTTTTATTTTTTGTTATTTTTATTAGTTTTAATTCTTGGGTGGTGTTAGAAGTGTCTTCTGTTTTTGAAATATTTTATTGGTTTTGAGTACTTTAAAAAAAATTGTATGAGTTGATTATTTGATATATGTTTTTTTCATTACTGTAATATTTATTCTTTTTTATTTATATTGTTTTACTATTATGATTGATGTGTTATATTTCTTGTTTTTATTATTGTTTTATGAGGAATGGTGATGTTCCTGTTTTTTCTATTGTTGCAGTGCATGCAAAGTCTGTCTTCTCATGATGCCCATTTCAGTTTTTGTTTGAACATTTCTATTTATATACATTATGGTCATTTTATTCTGTATTTGATGAGGGTCCTTCTGTATTTTGCATGTGTGACCAAGGTTAGGTTTCTGCATAGTTTCTGTAAATATGTGTAGTTTCTGTGTAGGGATCTATAGCAGCATAGCTTGTCCTGTTTAACTAACACTAGGTATTTTGCTGTTTTAGGTACTAGGGTATTATTTGCATGTTGGCTTTTCATAGATTAGAGTTGTTACTATTTGCCTGCTGGCAATTAGAGCTGTTTTGCCATGGGAGGTTTATTATACTGTCATTGTAATTCAGTTTATTTATGGCTTTCTGAGGGCCAAGCCTACAACTCAGTCACTTTACAATATGTCTAATATTATATGGGTTCCAAGTGTCTTTTTCGCAAGGTTTTCTGTTTGGCTCTACAGCAGTGCATGTAAATATAACACACATGTTTTAAATGAATGTCCTTTTTCATATAAAATCTGTTATTATAAACGCACAATCTTTAATTGTGTATGGTGACTGCTGTGGGATGGAGGGTGTGTCGCAAGGCTTAAGGTTTGCTTAGGGTGCCTAATACCTTTGCACCATCGCAGAGACAGTATGCCACACACAGACCCCCCCCCCACCATTCACCCATCTCCCATTTCTCCAGGGAGTAAATGTTAGGGGAAAGATGGGAGGCAGCTCTTAGGGGTCCTGGGAGTGTAACAGGATTGCCAGCTTCCTAGAAAGATTCTCACTGACAGTGACTATCTGCCACTCCTCTGGGAACACTGACCCCTACTTTCCCCTTCCACAGTATCTCACAGCACTGAAAGGGACAAACTGCAAGGGGGTCACCCCTGGGCTCTCTTGATGATTTGAGCTGTTCCATGCCTTAAGGGTGGGGAGGACGTGCCATCTCTTCCCTGACCGCGGATTGCCTTGAGAGCCCCCTGCATCTTTTTGGAGGGGTTTGGGACGTGGAGGTGGCAGACTCTGCCTGGTAAAGCCCTGGATTTAGCTCTCATGTTGGGAGGGAGGGTACAGTGATAGGACCACTAGGCCTGCAACCTTTTATATTTTCTCACTCTTCAGCTGCGCTTAACTGTCTGTGTTCTTTTGTCAGGCCAAATAACTCTAGATGTGCTGTGAGGCAGGCTTAAGCTTATTCAAATAACTTAGCCAGATACAAATACAAATTGTCTAAGTTAGCCGGATATCTTTGGCCTGACTTATTTGGCTAAAATCTAGCTGGATAAGTGGCCCAATATTTAAAACATTGCCATTTCTGAGTTATCCAGCTAATGGCTTTGAATATTGACCTGTTGTGACCACAGCTGATCAGCGCTGTGGTAAATTTGGAGCGCAAAAACAGTGGAGGCATGAGTGTGCTTTTTAAACTGATAAACAACAATATAATGCCTACGTGCTCGAGCGGCCTTGATTTTAATATTGAAATCCTGGCATATTTGTAAGGCAATTACTATTTGTTGGTATTTCTGGCCTCCTTGAGGGTGAATCGTCAAAAGGTTTATGGCTCCCACTACACAGTTTTATAAAATACTAGCGCAAATCTCTGTGGACCCCACTGACGCTTGCAAGTGATGTATTGGGGGCAGTTTTGAAAGTGGGCTCCCTAATTGTACCTAAACTGTGCTAGTGCCGACTTGTAAATTCAATTTCTGGTTTTGCCCCGATGCTATTTGTGGTGCCACCGCGTTATAAGTGAGCTCTGTTCACCTCCTCCCGGATTTTTCTAGACACAGCACAAACAAGCCTAGTAGGTAGACAAAGAGTAAAAATGGACCTGCTTCCCAGCAATAACTCTGCATCTTGGCTAGAGTATTTTATTTCCACCCATTGCCATCTTTGCCCTCCTTTTTGTTGTCACCCTGAACACCATCGCAGTAGACTTCAAATCTGCAGATCTGTTATTTGCCAGGTGAGCAAATATGGCGACTCTCTTGTGATCTGAATTCGATATGGAAGATGATAATGCTACCCCATTTCTTAAACTTCCTGTCATCACTGATTAAAAAAAAAAAAAAGCATATTTATTTTTAAAGGGTTTGCAAGCACGGTGACTAAGAAAGATCAGCAGACTGAAAAGCATTTTGTATTCCAGAGGAGCTGAACCTACCGTAAATTTTCAAAATTAAATCACTCTGTCCTGCTATATTTACCTTACTTCGGGAATAGGAAAAAATGCTTTGCAAAAGAGTTTATGCAATGCAAATAAAATGAGACAGACAAATAATAGGAATTAATTTAATAGTGTATGTGTTTTGTGCCCACATACTTTTTAAGACATGCATTTACCACAGCTTTCACAGTGATTAATCATAAGCGAGCATCAGCAGTTCCACACTTAATACATTTAATTTTGCATCTGCTAATCTCTATAGGAATCTTGCGGTTCAGGAACCCTAGCAGGGTGATGGATCTGTCTGTGGAATCAGAACGAATCTTTCTTATGATTCATTGTTGCTACAGATAAGCTGTAAAACTAAGAGAAAAGATTGATTAGGGGGTAGGTTTTCTGCTCCTTTTTTTTTTTTTTTTAAAGAGTGGATGCAGAACAAGTTCTCCTGTTTTATAGCCTGCAGCTAAACTGTCACCATAAAAGATGTAGGGACTTAATGCAATATAGTACCTACAAGCTGGTCAGAAGGATTTCTTCCTCCTTTGTGTCGAACAGATTAACCTGCATGCAGTACAGCCTTGAGTAATTTATTGAAAAGTCAGGTTTTGCTAAAGTACATGAAATACTTTATCTGGTTATTGCTCTTCTTTACCGTGAGATGCAAAAAACGGAACTGAAGCAAAGCGCTGTCTGAACAGCTCAGACACAGAACAGTTTCAGTTCAATCACGCTCTATCTGTGCAGATTTCCACAGCTGTCCGCAGTCTGTTTTTTTTTAAAGCGAAATTCACTGGGCTAGAAAACATTATTTCTCGTTTTTCTTCCTCTGTGCTTGACATGTACATACTGATTTAATGTCATGCTTGATGTCGTTTCATTGAAGGGAGAACAGCTTCTGATGTATTTAATCCATGAAGGGAAGGGGGGAAAAAAACGATTAGAGGAAATCTTATGCAAAGGAGCAGAACGGAAAATTATCATTGTACTCCATGTTGGCAGATTGCCGACACCTCCTCCATGCTGTCTCCCTCTGACAAACCAGCAGTGTACATCATTTTGGAATATTATACTGAGAGAAAACTATGCATTTTAAAAGTCTTAAGTCCAGTGGGCTTCCATTTAGCTTAATACTGGGAAGGCTGCCTTGTGTCGTTGTACAGCCTGACCCCTTCCTCTTTATTGCCGCTGATGGGCCAGATTTAAGCCTCGGGCAAAACTCCTGCAACGCTTTTGTGCAAGTGTTTGATTGTATAGTTTTGTCCCTTGAAAGAAATTTAAGCCTTAAGCAAAAAATGTGGTTGTTTTTTCAGTCTTGTTCAAGAAAACATACAAATAATTTGTTTGTTTTTATGGGTTTGAAGTGAGAGTATAAATGTACCGATTTATGATCAGAAGGTCTGTGTTAAATTGTATTTCAGCTTACAAAAAAAAGGTATTTTGAAAATTTCCTGGGTCAGATATTTTAATGCACATACTATTCAGAATCTTTGATTTCCCACCTTTTGGAAGATGGCACAATTTCACAACTTCATGAATAAAATTAGGGAGATTCGTTTGGCATGCATGTTTTTACCTTAATAATAGTCGAAAAAGGAGATTGACATCAACACATTTGATTTTACTATGCTATTTTATACAACTTGGTATTGTAGATTTCCAGTAGTCATATTAGTCCTGAAATAAACTGAATACTTTGAAGACTGTGATTTTTTTTTTTTTTTTAATTGGACCAACATAAGAACTATCCAGATATGTTACTGCAAGGCAATGTTCCCCGTATTAGGCTAGATGGACATGATACCGCTAATCCCCAAAATATGTTTGGGGTAGCTATTCAAAAGCCATTTAGATGGATACTTTACAAGTTGTATGGCATATTGAGCCTCTTATCTGGCTAAATTATAGTCGGATATGTTGTTATCCGGCTATAATTTAGCTGGATGTAAAAGGGGCGTTCTGGAGAGGGCTCCCTTTATCATAGCCAAATATCAGGTACATCCAGCTAAAGCCTAGATTCATCATTTTGCTATAATTTTAGCGAAATGATTGCATGCGATAGGAAATGGGGTGTGGGCAGGCAAATGAGCAGCCAGCCGCATCGCAGTGTACGGTAATGCACGCAGTGCTGCGTTATTGTACGTGGCAATATCAGCCACGCTACTCATTTTCTCCCCCATAGTGCCCCAGGAAAAGCTGTAGCATATTTCCAGCAAAATTGCCCATGGTAGTGTGCGATGTTTTATCGCACTCAGTGCTAGCAGCCCCTAATTTCCATATACCCCACCAAACTCCTCCCTGTTGAAAATTAACTTTAGACTTAACCGGATGTGTTCAAAAAAGAATATATCTGGTTAACATAGGGTGCCTGAAAAAAAAAATGTGTGGCCTGTCCCTCACCTCTCTCCCACCCCAGTTGCAAAGGCTCCATGGGGCCAAACTAGCCACCCCCCCCCCCCAACAAAAACAGCCCATTTAATATAAAACAAAATTATTGGTGCTGGAGTCCCCCTCTCTCTCCACTTACTCCAACTTCCCACTTAAATCTCAAAAATTTAAATTTTGCAGACTCCAGATTCCCCCCTCCCCCTGCAATGGCTACCCCAGCCCTTTCCCTTCTTCCCCCTATCCTGTGCCTTTATTTCAAGATGGTCTGCACAATCGTGGTAGCCTCCTACTATGATCTGGGACCGGCGCTTCTGGGGACGCTTCTTCCGGCGATTCTGGGAACTCTTCCATTGTAATATCCTAGCAACTGCAGAAGCATCCCCCAGAAGCACTGGTCCTGGATTGCACTAGGAGGCTACCGCGATCCTGGTGGCCAACTTAAAATAAAGGTACGGGGCAGGGGGAGATGGGATAGGGTTGGGGTAGCCATTGCCCCAGTTAAGTCTAAAATTATACAGCTAACCATAGCCAAATAAGTCATACTTAACTAGTAATATTCAAAATAATATCCAGTTATATTTAAAGTTATCTGGCTATGGTTAGTCGGATAAGTTTAATCAAGTATATTCAGCGAGATGTTTATCCCGCTGAATATACGGGACAAGTTATCCAACTAATCTTAGCTGGATAACTTGTCCGCTTAATGGCATACTAAATATATTAACCCTGTCTATTTCCAAATCAGCCATTCATATAGGATGCTCAGAATATCAGTTTGCTTCTGCCCTAACTTGATGATTTCCACATGGTCTAATTTTTAAGTTTCATTGCTTTTTGTGATCTCAAAAGGAGGGTCTGTGTATTAACCAATCTTAGAACCAAGTGGTATAGCCCAGGTACATTTATGCAAAGAGCAGATAGAGCAGGATCATTCCAAATTACCCTAGTCAACTGATAAGCAGATTATTAATACAAACAAAAGATATACTTTCAAATGTCTGTATCTAAATACTAGACGTTTAAAAAAAAAAGATGGGAGAGTTAGAATATATAGCACTGAATGAAGAGGTAGATATAATTGGCATTTCAGAGACCTGATGGAAGGAGGATAACTAGTGGGGCACTGGGATACCAAGGTACAAATTATACAGCAATAAAAGGATGGATTAAATTTGTGGAGGGTAGAACTATATGTTAAATTAAGCTTTGGAATTTGTTGCCAGAGGAAGTGGTTAGTGCAGTTAGTGTAGCTGGGTTCAAGAAAGGTTTGGATATGTTCTTGGAGGAGAAGTCCATTAACTGCTATTAATCAAGTTGACTTAGGGAATGGCCTCTGCTGTTACTGGCATCATTAGCATGGAATCTTCTTAGTTTTTGGGTACTTACCAGGTTCTTGTGGCCTGATTTGGCCTCTGTTGGAAACAGAATGCTGGGCTTGATGGACCCTTGGTCTGACCCAGCATGGCAATTTCTTTTGTTCTTAAAGAGGGAATAGAGTCAAACAGGATAAAAGTTCTGCAGGAAACGCAATATACTGTAGAATCT
This sequence comes from Rhinatrema bivittatum, assembly GCF_901001135.1. Taxonomy (NCBI): domain Eukaryota; kingdom Metazoa; phylum Chordata; class Amphibia; order Gymnophiona; family Rhinatrematidae; genus Rhinatrema; species Rhinatrema bivittatum. Next base: position 143,415,161 of record NC_042619.1, read on the forward strand.
TTACGGATAGAAATTCCATATGAGAAGGGGAATAGAATAGCAGTGGGGATTCACTATTGATGACCTGACCAGAATCAACAGACAAGCAATGAAATGCTAATGGCAAATAGGGGATCTAACAAAATTAGCAACACAGTAATAATGGGTGATTTCAATTACCCCAGTATTGGCTAGGTAAATGTCATATCAGGACATAATAAGGAAGTAAAATTTCTGATGAAATAAATGACTGCTTCATGGAGTAGCTGGTAAAATAATTGACAAGAGGGGAAGCCATTTTAGACCTAATCCTCAATGAAACGCATGATTTGGTGTGAGAGGTAACTCTGTTGGGGGCCACTTTGCTTCACTCTTTACTGAGGAAGATGTAAGGTAGATACCCATGCCAGAAGTGAAATTTAAAGGTTATGATTCAGAGGAAATGAAACAAATCTCAGTGAACCTGGAAGATGTAATAGGGAAGATTGAGAAACTAAAGAGTAGCAAAACCCCTTGGCTATATGGTAAACATCCCAGAATGCTGAAAGAACTGAAAAATGAAATTGAAGACCTACTATTAGTAATCTGTAAATTATCATTAAAATCAGCTATGGTACCTGAAGATTGGAGAATGGTCAGTGTAACCCCAATTTTAAAAAGGGTTCCGGGGTGATCCAGGAAACTACACACCAATGAACCTGAGAAAAATAGTTGAAACTATTATAAAGAACAAAATTATTGAACATATAAGTAGTCATAATTTAATGAGACAAAGCCAACATGGATTTAGCCAAGAGAAGTCTTGCCTCACCAGTCTGCTACATTTTTTCAAAGGCATGAATAAACATGTGGATAAAGGTGAGCCAGTTGATACAGTGTATCCGGATTTTCAGAAAGTGTTTGATAAAGTACCCCATGAAAGACACTTGTGGAAATTGAAAAGTCATGGGATAGGAGGCAATGTTCTACTGTAGATTGAGAACTGGTTAAAACATAGAAACAAAGAGTAGGGCTACATGGTCATTTTTCTCAATGGAGGAAGGTCAATAGTGGAGTGCCCCAGGGATCTGTACTGGGACCACTACTTCTTAACATATTTATAAATGATTTAAAGATGGGAACAATACAAAATTATTCAAAGATGTTAAATCACAAAAGAGTTGTGAGAAATGCAGAAGGACCTTATAAGACTGGGATATACGGCATCCAAATGACAGATGGCATTTAATGTGAGCAAGTGCAAAGTGATGCATGTAGGGAGGAACAACCTTAATTATAGCTGCACAATGCAAGGTTCCACATTGGGAGTCACCACCCAGGAAAACAATCTAGGCACCATCATAGATAATGTGTTGTGATCCTGTGCTCAGTGTGTGGCGGCAGCCAAGAAAGGAAATAAAATGCTAGGAATTATTGGGAAAGGAAAAGAGAATAAAATAAAAGGTGTCATAATGCATCTGTATCGCTCATTGATTTAACCTCCTCTTGAGTATTGTGGGCAATTCTGTTCACTGCATCTCAAAAACGATATAGCAGACTTAGAAAAGGTACAGAGAAGTGTGACCAAAAAAATAAAGGGGATGCAATGATTTCCCTATGAGGAAAGGCTAAAGATATTAGAGCTCATCAGCATAAAGAAGAGATGTCTGAGGGAAGTTATGATAGAGGTCTATAAAATACTGAGTGGAATGAAATAGATAAGCGGAGTCAGTTGTTTACTCTTTCAAAAAGTACAAAGACTAGGGGGAACACAGTCAAGTTACTAAGTATCTTTAAGTTATTAGTTTCCTTTAAGGAAAATAGGAGAAAATATATTTTAATCAACACACAAGCTCTGAAATTAGTTGCCAGAGGATGTGATAAAAGATTTTAATGAAGTTGCGTTTAAAAATGATTTAGACAAGTTTGTGGATGAAAAGTCCATAAACCATTATTAAAGTGGACCTGGGGAGATCCACTGCTTATCCTTGGGTATTAGCAGCATGGAATCTATCTACCTTTTGGGATCCTGCCAGGTACTTGTGACCTAGATTAGCCATTGTTGGAAACTGGATTCATGCTAGATTGACTTTTGGTCTGATCCAGTATGACAAATCTTATGGCAGCATAAGTTGCCATGCTGGTTTTGATGCCAGTGTTAGGTTGGAGACAGGGAAATACCTACAATACCTGCATGTAATCTGCTTTGAAGTGCCTGATAGGCAGAATATAAATGGATAAATAGATCAGACTTTCTCCTGATGTACAAATTAATGAAATGCGGAACACGGCAGCATTACTCTGCATTAGACACCACAGCTATGATAGCGCCAAATCATGCTTGTCGTACTAGGTTATACTGTGCTAACCATCCTAAAGGGAAAGAACCAATTTAGTATTGGGAAACCCCCTTCTCCCTCCTTGAAATGTGATCAGGCCACCATGTTGCAGTGCTTAACCCACCCTCCAAAAATGACAGCCCAGTCTCAGTCCTTTCCATGCCCAAAAAACTGCAGTACACCTCCTCTCCCCAAAAGAGTCAAACACACCCCTCACCCCACCCCATCTCAACTGAAAGGAGAGAACTGATATCCCTTCTGCTGGCTGCAGTAGCAAATTCAAAATGCCATCATGGGCCTTCTTACCTAAATGTCAAAGCACTTCATTCTCAGCTGTAGGGCATACCCTTGTGCTCAGGAGTAGTTTTAATCCGTGACATCAGCTCATCACTCATTCTGCCAAAGAGAGAGAATGAGCCAACATTTGTCAATCCTTCTGCAGCTGGACACAAAATGGATGACAAATTATGTTGTTTTTTGTTATTTTGTTACTAGTGGGAGACAGTTCACGCAGATGAATACTGCAGCTGCCTGTTTAAAAGACATGGTAGATGTACTTTAACTAATTTGAATCTTGTCATGACCTCCTATGTAACAAAAACCTCAGGTGTGAGACAGAAAAGCCTGGAGCTAAAATAATTTTGCAGTCATTTGTTTAGGAGGACTGAACTACAGTCAAATGAATGAAATGAGGATACTATATTGTCTTTGCTTTTTGTTGTTTTTATTATTTACTGGCAGTTCCACAGGCACAGTTACTCTACCTTTTGACTGTGTTATCTTTTTCTATCGCCTTCACACTATTTGCTGAGCAGCTGCCAAGTGGATGCATTAAGCCAGAAAACTATCTTGTGCCTAAGATAGGAACAGTTTAAAAAAATATGAATACCTAGCAATAGGTTCTTTAAAGCTGCAGAACTGGTAGCTTCAGGGGTCCTGAAGAATGGAAACTTTGCAATTCCTTGGTGAACTGGAAACCAATTTGATTTTATATGTGATACACCCAGTCTCAAAATAACCACATATGTTAAGGTAGACTATGTTATAGGTCAAACTAATTTAAACCGGGCATGTCATTAAGAAATTATTTATAAGGCGTGATTGAGTGATATCGACAGAGCAGTTTTTTGTTTTTTTGTTATTTTTTACCATGACAAAGGGGGATGATACTTTCAGGCACTTATCAGTTTTAGCTGGAATAAATAAATGAATAAGGGAACATTTTAAATAAATCTTATCAGGGATGAATTTGACAAAGTTTTCTTCTAAACTGAATTGAATCAATGCAAACACAATGTTTTAGCTAAATATTTTAAAATTAGTCATAAGATGATAGACTAAGTGTCACTCATCAGCCATGGCCTCTGAGTGAAGATGGAAATGAGAAGAGATGGTTGACGCTCGCATTTAATACATATTAACAGCCATGGCTCATACATTGTAGCCCAACAGGTGTTAGCAAAATCAATTGCAACGGTCCATGTAAAACAAACCAGAAAATACAATTTAAAGCGGAAAAGTTCAATAATTCCAAAATGCCAAATCTTTATTGAAATGTTAGTCCCCCAACATGGACCGTGTTTCGCATGCGCTGCATCGGGAGGAATCAATTACATGTGGTAAAATAAAGCGGCATTACATTCTTGAGAATTGTGTCCCATTAGATACATCAAGGGGAATTTTCAGATGATAATCTGGGGGGTTGAACCAATTACAATTGGAAGAGCACCGTTCTAATATGTGTGAAGAAGGATGTTAAATCATAGAAAACAATGGCAGAAAGAAGCAGGTTGATCAAAACCACTGCATCTCATGTATGTGAATGAAGTGCCTTTAAATGTGCACTGGTGAGATGTCATCATATGAAAAGTCTCTCGGAGTTATTTAGTTTGAGTTAACTGTGCCAGTTCTTGCTCAACTTTGTACCAGCTTTGGCTGCATCTTGATCATTTAAATACAAGTTCTCCTTATATTGAGGGATCATTCCTGAATCTTTATTTTATTAATTTATTTTAGTTTTTTCTATACCGGCATTCGTGAGGGTATCACATCATGCCGGTTTACAATAAACAGTGGGGTGATAAACGGAAACAGTGAACGAAATAAATAAATAATAGGTGCTAAAAAATAACATAGTTACAGTTACAATAAAACAGGGAGGCGTAAAACTAGGAGCAAGAAGAAATTGATAGGAACTTTAACATAGAATGTTAACCTGAAGTATGACGGGGTACAATATAAAGCATTTTGTGATTTACAATGGCTTGTTCATTTGAGGTAATTGCGGTTTTAAACATAAGGGTGGAGAATAGAAACGAATGCCTCTAAATAACTCCGAGTGACTTTTCCTATGTTGACACCTCACCAGTAGAGATGTGCTTCGTTTTTTTCTACTGGGTCGTTTTTTGACTCGGATACTTCGTGGTAAAATTCGGGTTTTCTCGTTTAGTTTTTTTGAAAAACGAAACGAGGAAACCCGAAACCGGGCCAAAAAATGAAGCGGGAAACGAAGCTTAAAAAAACCCCACCCCAAGCATTTAAAATCATTTTCGTACATACATACAAACTCCCCCCACATCCCGATCCCTCCCCAAGACTTATGAACATCCCTGGTGGTCCAGCAGGGTCCCGGGTGCCATTTGTTCCTCCGTGCCCATGTACGCCACTGCCAGCCTTGCTCAAAATGGTGCCGAATAGCCTCTGAACTACCATGTCACAGGGGCTACCGGCGCCATTGGTCAGCCCCTGTCACATGGCCATCGCCGCCATCTTGTGCTCCTATCATGTGACAGGAGCTGACCAATGGCGCCGAAAGCCCCTGTGACATAGTATGGGCAAAGGCTATCGGCGCCATTTTGATTACTGGCAGCCGACAACAAAATCGCTCCCGGACCTCCGCTGGACCCCCAGGGATTATTGGCAAGCCTTGGGGGGGTCAGGATATTGGGGGGGAGGATATTGCATCTGCTGTTACTAAGTGCTTGCAACTAAAAGAAATTGGCATCAACAAAAATCATCTTTATTACTACAGATGGGGCACTTAGCATGAGAGGAGCACCCAAGGATTTTGTTTCATTAGTTAAAAAGGATATGGTGCAGGATGCAATTTCTTTTCACTGCATACATCCAGCAAGAGGCCCTTTGTACACAAATCCTTCCAGAGGAAATATCCAAATTAATGGATCTACTTGTGCAGATTATCAACAAAATAATGTTTTTTATTTTTTATTTATTTACAGAGATTTCTTTCCCATCAGTTTTCCTAATGGCAAAAGGTCTTACTCATCAGCAGATTTCTGAATTTCTTCGAAAAAGACAACAGCCAATAATCCAATCTCCTTGGAGCCGATGTAATAAAACCCTTGCTAAAATCAGAATTAAAATTAAGTGCTGGTGTTAAAAAATGGCAACCTCCCTCCTCACCCCCCCAGCATGCAGGAAGGAAATGACAGACCAGGATTAAAAAAAAAATAAAGTGTGTTAAACTGAAAAAAACATGTTTTGTTTATTTTTGTTTGTTTAATTATTATTAGATTTAAATTATATTCTTCTTTTCTGGCACTAAAAAGCAGATTACATTCAGGTACTCTTAAGTACCACCGATTGGTCCCTTGGGGATTCGGTCCTTTCACTAACAGCTGGCAGTGAAAGGGATCAATCGGTGGCTGTGAAGGAGTGAATACATGAATAGTAAATAAGTTGCAGCTCAGATTGAGCGTTGTCGCAGCCGGGGTGGGAAGAGGCAAGGTGTTTTCCTCCAGGCTTTCCCGGAGAGTTGCAAGTGGGAGCAGGAGGAGGGTTTGGAAGGGCTGACCACTACTTTACTTTTTGAACTTGGGTGGGAAGGGAGTAGGTTGAGTCCACGGCCCTCAGCTCTGCAAGTTTTTTTACATGGGTGGGAACCCACAGCCGCCTATCAGGCCGATACAGTAAGGAGCGGTAGGAAGAGGTGCGTTAGGGTCGGGCGCACCCGCGTTTGCCGCACGCACAGTTCGGATCACCTACCGCTCGATACTGTATTGAAATAGCTTGCAAATGCAATCCGTGTCCGAGAAGCATCCGTGAAGCGTTAGGCCCGCGCAATCCATTTTACTGTATAGAGCGCTATACAGCGCCTATACAGTATCCTGGGGAAATGTCATTTCAAATGACGTTTGAAATGACAAGTACCAGGGGGGGATTGCGAGTCCTCTCCCCCCACCTCCCGAAGCAAGGCGCAGGGCGAAAATTAAAACAAAAGTGAATAAAGTGTAATAAAAGTAAACTTACTGCATGTGAATTTTCTTTGAACAGTCCTCTCTCTCTCTCCTCCTCCCGAGACGCGTACTGCAGCTCCCCTGCCTCCCGGGGGCAGCTGGCAGCAAAAGTGGCTTCCAGCAGCCCCCGCCGGTGGTGAATGAATGCACGCCTGTGTACGCCTGTGCGTGCAATTTGGGAGTTCAAGGCGTGACGTCACGACGTTTGGCGTCACGGCGTGTGACGTCGGCGTTCGCTAATGCACTGCCTTGAGCGCCCAAATTGCATTCATTCACTTTTGCCGGCGGGGGCTGCTGGAAGCCGCTTTGGCTCCCCTGCCCCCGCCGGCGAAGGTGAATGAATGCACGCCTGTGTGTGCAATTTGGGCGCTCAAGGCAGTGCATTAGCGAACGCTGACGTCACACGCCGTGACGTCAAACGTCGTGACGTCACGCCTTGAGCTCCCAAATTGCACGCACAGGCGTACACAGGTGTGCATTCATTCACCGCCAGCGGGGGCTGCTGGAAGCCGCTTTCGCCGCCGGCTCCCTCCGCCTGGATGAATGCACGCCCACCGGCTCCTTCCGCTGGATGAATGCACGCCCACCAGCTCCCTCCGCCTGGATGAATGCATGCCCGCCGGCGAAGGTGAGTGAATGAATGCACGCCCGCCGGCTCCCGCTGCGTACGGGTGTGCATTCATTCACTTTCACCCGTACGCTTTCACCCGCCGCTTTCCCCTGTACGCTTTCGCCCACCGCTTTCGCCGCCGGCTGCCTCCGGGAGGCAGGGGAGCCGCAGTGCGCACCTCGGGAGGAGGGGAGAGAGGACTGTTCAAAGAAAATTCACATGCAGTAAGTTTACTTTTATTACACTTTATTTACTTTTGTTTTAATGACATGTCGAGCCGATTTTCGCCCTGCGCCTTGCTTCGGGAGGGGGGGATTTTGACCGGGGCCTGCCTATTGCTGTCACACCACACTAACGCCAGGGTAAGGGTCCCGGGGGGTGAGGGGGTCGTTTGCCCATGAAATTTCATCTCTCTGACCTGATGCTCCACACTAACGCAGGGGTAAGGGTAGGCGGTAAGTTAGCAGGTTAAACGCGCGGCAAAACTACAGGTTAAAAAGGAGATAATCGGGGTGCACATTGCTGTATGGGAGGGAATAGCTAATCGGAGTGTTTACATCTCATATACATGCTGCGGGCGGAAAGGGTTACCGGTTGATTTAAAGAAGCGGTAAGGATGAGTTAAAAGGGATAGTGAATCGCAGGTTGGACTTACGCTGCCAAATTGTGAGTTAGAAGCAGGGTAACTGCGGCCGCACTTTACTGTATCGGACTGAATGTTTGTTGTTGTTTTTGAGTGAGGAGGATCTTCCCGACTCCAGGCCGGGATTTGTTAATAGGCGCACTATCTAGGCCTGTGCCTATGGCAGAAAAATCTAGAGGGCAGCAGACTGGCTGATTGATTTACTGCCTCACCATGCCTGGTCCTCCTACCATCCCTGGTGCTCTCCCCCTCTTCCTCCTTTACCGTTCCTGAGATTTGCTCCCTCCACTGATACTTTGAGATTCTTTTTCCTCCCCCCAGCAAAAGGAAATAAATTATACAGACATAAGCAAGGTTTATAATGTAATATAAAAGACGGAAATGTCTGTCAATGTACTTCAGAACCGTCACATTTTTGTCATAGAATCTACACCTGAGAGCTGCCGCAGAAAACTGTGGGGCTGTGCCGTAGACCTACTCCCTGTTGTTGTTGTCTGACCTTGCTTGGGGGGAGGGGAGGTGTGACAGCACCATCAGTGCCTAGGGGCAACAAATCCTAAATCCATCACTGCCTGACTCAGCTGTCTCTTAGAGGAAGTTTAACTCCTGTTTTGACCCAGTAGTTAAATTTCACACAGTAAAAAAAACAAAACAAAAAAAAACCCACCAGGCAGTTTCCTCACTAAGGCGCTTCTCTGCATTGCAAGGAAATGGCTAATAAGCTCATTACCCTGCAGTTTGCATGAAGACTTGCTAATCCTAGCGTGGGCTTTTTCAGCATTGTGTACAGGGTTAGCGCAGAAAAACCTATGCCAAATCAGGAGTTAATAGCCATGCTAGGGTTAGTGCGGCTTATTGCATCGGTCTCCTTATGCATGTGAAGCTGAGATGACTTTCCAGGGGTGATGTGCTAAAGCGGCTGGCAACCTGTCTTGAGGAAGTGAAGACTTTTCTGCATGAGAAGGGACAATGAATTTGCAAAGTTAACAGATCCTTACTGCTTACAGAAATTCTATTTTATGGTAGACATAACCGCTCACCTAATTGTGTTAAATTGGAAGGTACATGGACAGAGAAATATTGCGGTTTTGCTTTTGGAAGAAATATGTGCTTTCGAGTGAAGGTTGTCTTTATTCACAAGAGATATACAGAAAGGCACCCTGGTCCATTTTATTACACAGAAGCTCTATAAAGAAACAAATGTCTGTGATATTGGCATTACATTCTCGGCAGAAGCAGTCCTCTAAATGCAATCTGCTCATGCTGCGTGATTTCAGGAGTTCAGACATGAAAAGGCAACTTTGCCATTTGTATTGAAATTCCTTGAAGTTGACACCTGTGCACTGAATTTTTCAGTATGTTTTATAATAGATCTTGCACAATGTGAGCTTGAAGTAGCAAGCAGACTTACAGGCCAACAAATTATGGAATTCTAAAAAGAAAAGTCTTGTCATGGAGCCTGAAAATCTGGAAATGGAGAAATTTACTCTGGCGCTGCACAAGTGGGTTCATATTAAGAGTCTTAAAATAAAAAAAACAAAAAAACACAACCAAACTGTATTTGACATTTGGAACTGTCTGCCTGACAGCTACAGTCAACTAAAGACTTGCGCATTTGGGATTCTCTCAGCCTTCAGCTCAGCATACTTTTGTGAGCAAATGTTTTCTAACATGAATTTCCTAAAAACCACACCAAGGAGCCAGTACAAAAGATGTGAGGCTTGTGTCCAGCATGAAAATGAATATCACAGCATATTCTCCAAATATTGAGCAGGTCTCTAAAGAAATCACATAAACTACGATTGCCCTGAAATAAATCACTTCCATTCCGAATATCCTGAAAACTAAACCAGTTAATGGGCCTTGATAGCTGGGTTTTGACACATTGGAGTACCACCTGCTTTCAAAGGAAATAATATCCTATGTCTTGTATAAGCACTGGACAGTGCTTTGTGGTCTTATTCACTTGACTCAATGAAATTACAGTATAATTTTGGATAAAACCTTAGTACACCCTGTTCGGCATATGCAAAGACTTTAATAAAAGCCAGTGATTTTTCCCTAAGTTTGCTGCCTTTAGGATATCTTGCCATTTTTCTAGTAGAGTTAAACCTGCTAAACACAATCAAAATAAAATTGGAAAGGTGTAATCTATATAGTACACAAAACTTCAAAAGGCATTCTTTATGTGGATAATGGATTTCCAAAATGTATTTATTATGTGGGTGTGCATGTTTTAGATGTGGGGTGATTGTATTTGTGTATGTGAACAAGAGTGAGACTGCATATGACTTTATTTTTTATTTAGATTTTTATATTCTGCTTTTCAAAGATTTTCCAGCACTTCAAAGTGGATTACATTCAGGTATCGTAGGTACTTCCCTAGCCCCAGAGGGCTTAGAATCTAAGAGGCTGATACCTTAAAAAGTGCAGGAGAGCCGGCGCTCCGTGTTGAGCACCCACTGTCCCGACACGTGCCCAGGCACCTCTCCTGGGATCGTGATTCTCTTTTTAAATGAGGTGTCTCGCAAATAAGGAGGCGCTAGGGACAATAGCGTGTCTCTAGCACCTCCTTATTAGTGGTAGAGGTGGCTGTCAGCAGGTCCGACAACTGACACTCAATTTTATCGGCGTCTGTTTTCAAATCTACTGACAGCCACAGGTTAGAAAAATGGTCGCTGGTAAAACTGAGCATCCATTTTTCTAACCTCCTGACCGGTGGGCTGATTTTTTTTTATTGGTATGTTTTTTATTTTTGCAGAGCTTTTCTGTACACTTTTCTGGGTTGCTTAGATTTTATTTCTGAGAGTAAAATGTGCGGCTTGGCTGCACATTTTACTTTCAGTATCCCAGGCGACTAACTAATAGGCTATTCGTTTTTGTGGTGTTGGCTGTGTGTTTTTGATGCGTGGCCAAACGGTTTGCTCACCCAAGGGCACTGTACTATATCGGCCTGTAAGTTTGTATCTAAGGCCATGGAGAGTAAAGTGACTGGCCCAAGGTCACAAGAAGCAACTGTGGTCTCCTGGTTCATAGCTACTCCACTCCAAGAGAAAGATGTTGATTATGTGTGATTGTGTGTGTTTGTGAGACAAGTTGCTAAAAGAGTTATGGATCAGAAGCTATCAGGCCAATGCAATACCATGCGCTGGCTGCAGCTCACAGCTTGCTACAGGTTCAGACCGTGCACATTGGTATCCTTCCCAGGTACAATCCCAGTAAATGCGTGTGGCTATTTGTGTAGGGGATAAGCTCCTGGGTTCAAGCCCCCAGGTATAATCCCAGTAATTGTGTGTTTATATGGGATGAGCCCCCCCAGTTCAGAGCCCCTAGGCAGGATACCAGTGTGCACGGTCTGAACCTGTAACACGGCTCAACCTGCAATTGGATGCATGTCCATAATGCCCGATGCAAAATTGGGGTTAGCACATCCAAAACACACGTCCAGTTGCGCGCATAGGTAATAGCGCTCATCACATGCAAATGCAGTTGATGAGGTTATTATCTATTCCCCTCATGCGCACATTTTCATTTGCCAAAATTAATGCCTGCCCATATCCCAAAAAGTGTACAGAAAAGCAGTAGTTCTGTACAGAAAATACTGTTTTTTTGTACTTCCTCCAACTTAAAATCGTGGCGATATTAAGTCGGAGGAACTACAAAATTATAATGTCCCCCCCCCCCCAAAAAAAATTTTTTTTGAAAGGGTGCTGTGCACAGGTTAGGAGTGTCTGTTTTCCTAAGTGGCTGACCGCCACTTCTCCTTGGTGCCCACTGCCATGGAGGCGCTAGGGGCACAATTTCCCCTAGCGCATCCTTTTTACCACAGCAGCCCATTTGCATTTTGTATTGGGCGCACTGGAGAGGTGGATCGGCGCGCATTAAGAAGGCGGGTGCTCAATCATGAGCGCGCCCCTTTAATGTGCGCCAATATTGCATTGGTCTGTATATGTGTAAGAGAGGGGTGGCTGTTTATTTATCTGTGCATACACTGTATGTAACATTGAGGCTTATGTTTATTCAAGAGAGAGCTTGAATTTGTTTGCATATGTGTGTCTCTTGATGATAGAGATACTGTTATGGTTTGTGTGTGCATGAGACATGGTGGTAGTATGTATCAATGTTTTTGAAAGACTGCACAAAAATGTTCTTTTTGTACAACTGTTCATAAGCCAAGTTCAAATTTGTGTACTACGAGCCAGTATAATGCAAATAATATCAGGATATCTTGTACACACTATCAGGCCGATTCAGAAAAACGCGCAGGAGAGCTGGCGAGCGCCCGCTCTCCCGGCGTGCACACAGGCCACTCTCCTGGGCGCGCAATTCAGGAGGGTGGCCTATGCAAATTAGGGCCTGCGGTAAAAGGAGGCTGTCAGCGGGTTTGACAGCCGACGCTCAATTTTTCCGGCATCGGTTCTCAAACCCGCTGACAGCCACAGGTTCGGAAAACGGACGCCGGCATAATTGAGCGTCCATCTTCCGACCCGCGGGCCGATTTTTAATTTTTTTTTTTTAATTTTTACTTTTTTTTTACTTTTGGGGCCTCCGACTTAATATCGCCATGATATTAAATCGGAGGGTGCACAGAAAAGCAGTTTTTACTGCTTTTCTGTGCCCTTCCCCGGCGCTGGCAGAAATTTATGCCAGGCTTTGGGCAGGCGTTAATTTCTGAAAGTAAAATGTGCGGCTTGGCTGCACATTTTACTTTCTGTATCGCGCGGGAATAACTAATAGGGCCATCAACATGCATTTGCATATTGCGGGCACTATTTGTTTTGAGGGGTTTGGACTTGTGTTTTCGACACGCTATTACCCCTTACTGAATAAGGGGTAAAGCTAGTGCATCAAAAATGTGCATCCAAATGCGGGTTAACAGTGCGCTCCACCAGAGTGCACTGTACTTTAAAACAAGTGCACGGTGGCATACAAGGAGACACATGCTGGAATTTAAAGTCATGCACACAGTTGGGCACATATGGCTACTGCACATATGTGTACTTCTAATTTTAAGCCGTTATGCGAGCAAACTTACTTCGGGTATCTTCCTTAGGACTTTGTCGGCTTTAACTCGTGCAGGAAAGCGGATTTTAAAAGATGCTTGTGTGAAGGACATTGCCAGTTTTACCAAAGTAGTCCATCAGTTTTCCCAGTCTATATCAAGGTCATCCAGCCTGCACTCCAGTCAACTGACCCGACCCCTTACCCTGTCATGTTAGGCTTAAAAAGTGATTTCTGCAGATTTACACCTCATCAGGAACAGCAGTAAATATACACAGCTAACAGGCCGCTGCATGCTGCAGCCTCCAGTTTTAAAATACGGATGTATACATGTAACTGTTGTCCCCGCCCGGAACTCACATGTCCCATCCATGCCTTGCCCCTTTCCTGCTCTTATTTATTTTTGCTCAAGTATGCACATATACAAGTGCAATTAGAGGCTGTTAAAATATGCATCGCTCATGCATATGAGCCTTTTCTCGTGAGCAATGATTTTAAAATGCACCTCTTTGTTTTGCTGTATGCACAGGGTTCACGACCTGTGTACACACAAACAGCTTAGCGGGAACAGTGGTGTATGTCTTTTGAGAAATGGAGTGCGTTCGCGGTGAACTCCTTATGTGCGCTTTTTCAATATACACATTAGGGATGTGAATCGTTTTTTGATGATTTAAAATATCGTCCGATATATTTTAAATCGTCAAAAATCGTTAGGGCCACGATACAATACCAATTCCCCCGATTTATCGTCAAAAAATCGTAAATCGGGGGAAGGGGGAGGGCAGGAAAACCGGCACACTAAAACCCCCTAAAACCCACCCCCGACCCTTTAAATTAAATCCCCCACCCTCCCGAACCCCCCCCCCCCAAATGCATTAAATTACCTGGGAGTCCTCCGTAGCGGCGGTCCGTGGCTAAATCGGGGGAAGGGGGAGAGCACGAAAACCGGCACACTAGATCGTGAGGTCTTCAGCCGGCGCCATTTTTCAAAATGGCCGCCGCAAGATGGTGGCAGCCATAGACAGAAACGATTTGACGCAAGAGGTCGTTTCGGACCCCCGCTGGACTTTTGGCAAGTCTTGTGGGGGTCAGGAGGCCCCCCCAAGCTGGCCAAAAGTTCCTGGGGGTCCAGCGGGGGTCAAGGAGCGATTTCCTGCCGCGAATCGTTTTCCGTACGGAAAATGGCGCCGGCAGGAGATCGACTGCAGGAGGTCGTTCAGCGAGGTCCGGAAATCTCGCGAGGGTTCCGGACCTCGCTGAACGTTCTCCTGCAGTCGATCTCCTACCGGCGCCATTTTCCGTACGGAAAACGATTCGCGGCAGGAAATCGCTCCTTGACGCCCGCTGGACCCCCAGGAACTTTTGGCCAGCTTGGGGGGGCCTCCTGACCCCCACAAGACTTGCCAAAAGTCCAGCGGGGGTCCGGAACGACCTCTTGCGTCGAATCGTTTTCGTCTATGGCCGCCGCCATTTTGCGGCGGCCATTTTGAAAAATGGCGCCGGCTGAAGACCTCACGATCTAGTGTGCCGGTTTTCGTGCTCTCCCCCTTCCCCCGATTTAGCCACGGACCGCCGCTACGGAGGACTCCCAGGTAATTTAATGCATTGGGGGGGGTTCGGGAGGGTGGGGGATTTAATTTAAAGGGTCGGGGGTGGGTTTTAGGGGGTTTTAGTGTGCCGCTGGACCACCAGGTAATTTAAGGCATTGGGGGGGGGGGTTCGGGAGGGGGGGATTTAATTTAAAGGGTCGGGGTGGGTTTTAGGGGGTTTTAGTGTGCCGGCTCACGATTTTAATGATTATGACGATACTTTACACACACAAACGGCAACAATACGATTCCCTCCCCCTCCCAGCCGAAATCGATCGTTAAGACGATCGAGGACACGATTCACATCTCTAATACACATAGAACTTTCAGCTTATCCATGTAAGTTTGGCAGCACAGATACAATATGTGCTTACATGAACCAGGATGACCCAATGGATGGCAACTTGTTGCATCCATAATTGCTGACATTTGCATATGTTTTTCTAACGTCGCAATATTTCCTGGCAGTGGAAAGTTACATGCATAAGTTGAAAAAGGACATGGTCAGAACTTGATGTCAACATAAGGCATTCTTTACCACATACAGTAAATAAAGCCTTGAAATGCTGCTATCAGAGCGACCTTCTGCGGAGAGCAATAAAAAGATTTTTGTTCCAGAATATTAATCTTTCATGTTACTTAATGAGGGTAGTTTGCAAAAGCATTTTCACACATGAAATGCAGTTTTATGTGCATAAATGGGCTTTTAGAAAATTTCCCTTGGGGTTGTGTGCTTAGAAGTAAATATGGAAGCGATTTAGTGCATACTTGTATGCATTCTTGACAGAGGTGCTCCTGGGGGCGCAGTTTAGGTAGAGAAACCCATTTTTGCCCATACTTTCAGTTTTCAAAAGTATGCAGGCGTAAATGTGTGTGTGCGTGTGTATATTCCACGCAGGATTCCAGGTATCTATGCTATTTTCATTCAGACTTGCATGCTTAAGTCTTCTTTGACAATTTGGATGGAAAGCACAGGCACAAAGTACGTGAGGAGTTTGGCCCAACGTGGGTTGTTATAAAAATTATCCTCCCTATGATCAATTGTAGCTCAGCTGACTGACCCATACTTTTTCCAGCATATTTTCTTCCTCCTTCCAGCCCTACAGAAATCTGAAGGTCAGCAAGAAATGGAGCAAATTGTCATTTTCCCAGCTTTTTAGCTATGTAGTGCATCAAATCACAAGGTATTATGAATGCACTTTGACTCCCGGGTTTAGTTGATAATGTCAGTGGAACTGAATATATATGTTATCCTTACATATTTATACCCCACCTTGGTAGTCCAAAATGGTAACCCAAAGCAGCTTACCAGGTTGATAAGCAGTTCATAAATACAATTCTTAAGCTCAAATATGTACAATAAAATTCACATATCATATATCATGCATCACAGTGTTAATGACACTGCATTATAGTAGCGAAGCTTGAAATCTTTGCAACCTGCTGGTTTCAACCCAGTTGATTGCAGCCTGCCAGCCCAAACCCCGCTGCCTTCTGGAAACTGTAGCCTCTGCTTGCCACCATCATCCATGCTCCTGCTCAGGGAGGTGAGAGCACTTGTGACTGACTCGCTGTGAACAGGGAAAGCTTCGTCTGAAACCTAACCCAGGAGTCAGGATCCCTTTTCCATTAATTGCAAGAAATATTCTCCCTTCCCTCCATGAAACACACCCTTTAGCCTGGATTATGGAAGGGAGGTTAGGTTCACCGTGGGGAAGTGAGTAAAGCTGTTGAGTAGCACCTATGAGCTTGCTTTAATCCCTAAACCAGCTCAGCAAGACCACATTCCTCTCTTCACATGCAAGTGACACAGACTTTTGCTGGCTGCCTTTGCCTGATTCCTCCCCATCACTGCTGCCCACCGACTCATGCTGGGGGAAGGGATGCTATGCTTGCCACACTGCAGCCATGGTATGTTGCTTCTCATAGATCTCCAGGCTTTCCTATAGAGGAGTACGGTTCTCTTGCCCATCTGGCTTCGTGTCAGCCTAGCATAATTTAATTTTATTGCAAACCTTGAATCTCTCTTTGGAACTCTGTGTATAAATAAAGTGAATGATCTCAGGAATGGAGAATTCCATTAAAGGAGCAGAATGAAACTCTTCCCTTTAAATTCTTGTCAGGCTACAAATCCTATTTGCACACACAAAATCCTGAATAATAAGCAGGAGAGGATTAGTTGCATCTACATTAACCGTCTCTTTAGAGAATGCAAATAATAACACTAGTGCTGATTGTCTACCTTTAGGAAACGAACAAAGGAAATTTGTTAGAGAGAAAATATGAATACAAGCATTTACCATAGTCAACAGATGCAAGTCCTTGAAGAATTCAGAGAAGAAAGCACAAGGCAACCTGCTAACTAGAAACACTGCTTACTTCTTACAGCCTTTTCCAAAGGAAGACTAAAGTGATTGATATGGCCATCCATAAGATAGATGCTCATTACCATCAGATTTGTTGCTAGTTAGCTATACTGCTAAAAACAGGGTTAAAAATCGTTTTAATGGAAAAGCAGATAGTAAGGATACATGTAGACTGAACAATGATCACAGTCTGAAACACACTTTACTGTAGATCTTCACTTTTAAAATGCTAATTGTTACAACTAGAGGTGGAGAATAGAACTATGCCCACATAGTAATTATAAGTGTAGGAGCTACATTTACTAGAAAAGTAGCAATCCTATGCTTACCCAGGAAAACTCATTAAATTATCCCAGTAATGGTATTTTATCAAAAAGCTATTCCATATTAAGTACAAGTAGCTCATAATAAAAATTGGTTTTGATTGCATAAAAGCATAGTTGGCTAAAAATGAACATGAAAACAAAAGACATAATTATATAATAGCAGGTTCTGCCAGCCTTGTTTCTATTAAATATTGAGGAAAGCTATATGAATATTGCGAACTTTTGTCTTTCAGTCTTTCCCGCCTCAGCTTAGGGCTGCAGCATCTGTTCTTAGATACCTTTCAATGCAGATCAGCAGATACTTGCCTAACAAGTTGAATTTTTTTTTTTTTTTAAGCTTGCTATTTTCTTGCAATTCAGTTTAGTGTTCTGATTTCTTTCATCTGTCTTTTGGGGTTCATGACCTACTTTTCTGTTGTTTTTCTAGTCACTTTCTTTACACTTTGAATACCCTTACAGGCTGCCTTTGCCTGCTGAATATGCACCCCAGGACATACCGTGCATGTTAGAGTGCGCTTTCTAAAGGGTCAGCAGTGTTCTGAAACATTTCCTGGTGATGTGCAATCATAGGAAGCAGCTTGGAACTTCCAGCTGCCACTGAATTCACTTGAATATGCTGTAGTGCACAGCAAGAGCTGATCTCTGGATAAAAATATGGTAATATGTCACTAACTACAGTTTGTACTAAAGTCGTACCCTGCAGGACTACAGTTTTAAATTTCTGCTTTTACACATGACAGTGATGTAAGAAATGAGCTGCTTTTAAAATGGATGTTGGTCAGACGTCCAGGTGCCACTATGCAGCGTTTGTGACAAGTAGCATGGTAACTGCTTACAGCCACCCTGAGGGCATTTCCTGAATGCAATCAAGTCATTCCTCTTATCTGGCCTGCTCAGTTTATAGAAATGATGTTAATCCTTATCACTTTCATTGTGCCATTCTAAAATACATTTGCATCTTTTAAAAGTTCTTGAAAAGTAGAATCTCAATTCAGATGTCTCATAGACAAAGCATGGTCTTCTAGAACAGTGGTCCCCAACCCTGTCCTGGGGGCCCACCAGCCAGTCGGGTTTTCAGGATAGCCACAATGAATATGCATGAGAGAAAATTTGCATGTCATGGACACAGTGCATGCAAATTTTCAGTCATGCATATTCATTGTGGCTATCTTGAAAACCCGACTGGCTGGTGGGCCCCCAGGACAGGGTTGGAGACCACTGTTCTAGAACACTAAATTGCTATTGAACACAGCTAAACAAGAGGCACAGCCAACAGCTCTTTATCATCTGACCTTGGGCAAGAATAGAGACAGAATATGGGTTCATAGCTACAGAGAAAGGGCAGGTGATCTGGGGGGTAGTTACATTTGGGGAACGTTAATGCATTGCTGCTGCTTGGCTTTTGGATCTCCCGATGGTGGACAGTTTTATTGAAATCCTATAGGCAAGAGTGTCACAACGAAGACAAAGATCCACGAGTACAGTTAGACTTGCATTGTCTGCATCTGTGTGCTTGTTTCTACTTTTAATGCCTTATCACGTTCTGCCCCCTCCCTCTGGCCAGGACTGGAAAAAGTGCCATTTTAAACAATTGATAACTTCTTATTGTTAAAATTCATAGAAAGACATACTACAAAGGTCAAATATTTGTTTCGTTCTCTACAGCCACAGTGACAGTATGCAGGAGGATACCTTAAAATCATGTTTTGACTAGCACTTTGAGTAAACATGACATGGAAGTCATAGAGGGAATCAGTACCTACTCCACAAAGGTGTCATTTTACAAAGTGACTTCTTCACCAGAGGGACACTTTAAGAGCTTTGAGTTGGTGGAGAAATGTAAGTGAATGTTAATAAGCTTTGCAGAAAGGGAATAGACCTTGAGCAGATTTTTTTCTGCTGTTTTGATTCATGAGAGATGTCAGATTTCTAGCACATCACAGATTTTTGTACCTTTCCGCAGGAAGAATCCATTTGTACAGAGTTAAGTGTGTGGTTTTTCAATCTAAATTGAGATAATTGCAAACACTGCCATCTCAAGCAATCTAAAGCATTATAAGATAGAAACTGAAAAGCTTGAATCAGCTGTTTCTCTGTGTTTGTGTTTTTCTTGCTATTAATTGCATAGTATAACACTTGGACTAATTTGATGTCATAATATGAGCCTTGGGGGTACCCGGGATCTGCATTTAGTATAGTTTTGGGACCCTTGCTCTTCCAGTTGGCAGAAGCAAAGTACTTAGCTGAATTTTATTGTTTCCACTGATGACTTAGTTACTGCTTTATAGAGTACCTTCTGAGAGCCTTGAACAGCAAAAGTATACATTATGTATAGAAAAACTGATTGGACGCTTTTAAAGAGGTATTATTTTCAGTAATAGAATCTCTAAAACAGTCTGCCTCATGCTGAAATGATAACTCCATGTGTATCACACCAAGCAGCTGGGCCAGGCCATGTTTTCCTAGCATGGACCAGACAAGGACATGCCTGCTGGTGGCTGGTATCTTTAAATCTGGTTTATTCTCCTAGTCCAGAGAAATTCAGGCTATACATTTTCAAAAACAAACATAATTTCTAGCTCTGTCAAACCACTTTTAACTGGGTCTACGATCCCTTCACTAGATCTGTGTTTCTCCCAGTGGAGGGCATATTGAGATTGGTAGAGTACTGAGTGGAGCCCTCTGGGGACAGGGACATGCTACAGAACCTGAATGTACTTTGAAGGCAAAAAATAAATAGGAAAGACTGAACTATTTACTTGCTATGGCATTATCTTATAGAAATGGCCACAATGGGGCAGTCCAGGGTTTGGAGAAAGAAGCTAGGAAGCATTCTGATCAGAAGGTTAGAAAAAAGGAGACAGAGAGGAAACGAGCCTTCTGTGCCTGAGAAAGATTGAAAGTGAGCACGAGAGAAGTCCTGATTTTCATCTCTCTACAGGAGTCTGAAGGACGGGGGTGGAGGAAGTCTGCCTTCTGTCCCTGGTTCTTCACCACCCTGGGGTGGTGCATCTGATTCTTGACTGGAAGTGGTTGTTTCTGTCAAAGCCATCAGTGGGGTAGAGATCATCTCTGCTCTCGGGGAGTAAACTTCTCACCTTTGATCTGTCTTTCTATGAGAGACGAAGACCCTGATCTGAATTCAGTGTCTAAACAAGTATCGATACAGGAAATAGAAGTGAATGGTAGACTATGAACTGACTCCTTAGCATGTAAAGTGGTATCTGCTGCTAGTGAGGGAAGGGATTGTATGGGATAACCTTTGTCTCTGAGCCAGATGAGTTCCAATTTTGATGGATTTAGTTCGTGTTTGTAATTACTAAGTCACTGGGCTATTGCTGTAAGGCAGCTGTTGAAAATGGTAATGAATGATTATGAACAGATTCTGTTTTGATGCCGAGTTGTAGCTCATCTGCAGATAGGTGGCACTTGATGTTGAAGGGTTGGATGAGGTTGCGGATAGGGCACATATAGATGTTGAATAGGATCAGGGAAAAGACTGAGCCTTGAGACACTTCACAGGTAAGCTCTCTAGGTCTGGATAATTTGTTGGCCCAAATAACTGATTGTATTCTGTTGGCAAAGAATGATTCAAACCATTTCAGGCTCATGCCATCAATGCCGATGTACTTTAGGCATTGAATCATGAGATGGGGGTTCAAGCATATCAAAGGCAGCTGAGAGATCAAGTAGGAAAATAAGGGAGTCACCACCAACTCTAGTTGGGCAATAATGATGATGATAATATTATTTCTTCTTACAAAGCCCCTTTGGAACTAGTCTAGCAACACAAGTAAGTTGCCAGACCATCCATTCTGGAATTGGCTGAATGTATGTTTCCCTAAGGATAGAGCTGTAGATCATGCTGGAGTTCTGCTTGGAATAAAGAAGAGAAGAACTATTTAAATGTTATTCTTTAAAATATATTTAGCTATAATTGTTGGATTTCTTGTTTGAAATTTTTGTTGATTCCATTCCTTTCAGCTGTATTTTTACTGTAGTTCATGCCCCAAAGCAGAAAATATTGCTTCACAGGTAATTAAAAGTTTGTTACATGTATATTTGTGCTCTACAATAGCTATATAATTAATATTGTTATCATTTGAGATACTGCTTAGTGGTTAATTGAACTACTAGTCATAGTGAACCAGTTATATTAAGCAATTTTCCTCATAAAGTTAAAAGGCCTGATTCATTAAGGTCTTTTTCTATAGATACAGAAGGAGTTAAAAAAATCTTTAAGGGTGAATATTCTGCACATTACTTGCGTAAGTAGCCTCTACTCGCTTAGTCTATATTTTATATAAATCCAAAATACAAGTGTATTTCACCTTTGCATGCACATATATGCTTATAAAAACAGGTGGTCTAGGGCATTCCTTGATAGGGCCAACAGTTACTCACGTAAGTTGCTATTTTAAAAGACACTTATGCGCATACATTTTCCAACTTATGTATTTTTACACCTGGTAATGATCTGGCATAAGTTACATTAATTGTGTTTATTGTATAGTACTGACTGGGTGGGAGATATGGGTGAACTGAGGTAGATGTTCAGAGTGAAGAACTAAGAGGTTCTTAATAGCCTGGAGAAGGATTGGGTAAACTGATGGACTAACTGGTAAAAGATGTCACTCGTGTGCATGTTTTAAAATGCACCAACTTACATAAATTCCAACTTATGCGAGAAGGTCCTCTTTATTTTCATACATAAACTATAAGATGAATTTTAAAAGAGATGCACGCACCTAAATCAGGAGATGTGTGCACATGTAGGACATACAAGTGTCCACCCAATTTTAAAAGCTTGCTTTGATGTGCACACAAGTCCTGATGCACAAATATCTCACTTTGAAGAAAAAAGGGGTGTGGTATGGGTGGAGAGTGGGCATTCCGGAGCAGCTCCATGAGATGTGCAATTAGGTAGGTTCATCTGGGTGCGTGCCCAGGTCTAGTGCCTTATAACTTTACTTCTACTATTGAGGAAATGTATATCTAAATAAAATTATATCCAAGCAACACTAAGCTGTTTGAGGGGTCTGGGATAACTGTGGGGAGAGCAGGCTAAAGAAGCAGGGATGATTGAAGGACCTAGCTGTAGAATGGGCAAACTGATGGATGAAATGATGAAACTGCTAATGGCATGCACACGCGCCAGTTATAAAATTGCCCCACTTACATGGCTCAAATCAGTCTTTCAAGCCAATGCAATATTGGCTTGTATAAAATGAGCGCTTGTGATTGAGCGCCCGCTCTCCTAAAGTGCCCAGCCACCTCTCCTGGGTGCGCGATGCATTATTTAAATGTGAGAGTCGTATGACCCTGATCTGAATTCTGTGTCTGAACAAGCATCTATACAGGAAAGAGAAGTGAATGGTAGAGTTGAACCCTTAGACTATGAACTGACTCCTTAGCATGTAAAGTGGTATCTGCTAATGAGGGAAGGGATTGTATGGGATAACCTTGGTCTCTGAGCCAGAGGGAGGTAGCTTCAATATCTTCAAAGGATAGTAATGAAGCATTAGTTAGGGCATCCCAACAGAGAGGTTCCAATAATAAGAGAAGTACCAAAATGATAAGGGGAATGGAACAGCTTCCCTACGAGGAAAGACTAAAGAGGTTAGAACTTTTCAGCTTGGAGAAGAGACGACTGAGGGGGGATATGATAGAGGTGTTTAAAATCATGAGAGGTCTAGAACGGGTAGATGTGAATCGGTTATTTACTCTTTCGGATAGTAGAAAGACTAGGGGGCACTCCATGAAGTTAGCATGGGGCACATTTAAAACTAATCGGAGAAAGTTCTTTTTTACTCAACGCACAATTAAACTCTGGAATTTGTTACCAGGGGATGTGGTCAGTGCAGTTAGTATAGCTGTGTTTAAAAAAGGATTGGATAAGTTCTTGGAGGAGAAGTCCATTACCTGCTATTAAGTTCACTTAGAGAATAGCCACTGCCATTAGCAACAGGAACATGGAATAGACTTAGTTTTTGGGTACTTGCCAGGTTCTTATGACCTGGATTGGCCACTGTTGGAAACAGGATGCTGGGCTTGATGGACCCTTGGTCTGACCCAGTATGGCATTTTCTTATGTTCTTATGTTCTTAGTCCAAGTGCCTTTAAGTCTAAGTGGTAAGATGGGAGAATTAGAGTGTATAGCAGTAAATGATGACATAGACTTAATTGGCATTTCAGAGACATGGTGGAAAAATAATAAGCAATAGGATAGTGCTATACTGGGGTACAAATTATGTCGCAATGACAGAGAGGAGCATCTTGGTGGTAGGGTGGCACATTTTGTCCGGGATGGCATAGAGCCCAACAGGATAAAAAGGACGCGCTAGGGATACATTTTGTGTCCCTAGCATGTCCTCGAGCACCCAGGAGAAGTGGCAGTGTGCTGGTTAGGAAAACGGACGCTGAATTAATGGGCTTCTGTTCCCTAACCTGACTGCTGGCAATTTTTTTTTTTCATACTGCTTCTTGTGGTTCCTCCTACTTAGTATCCAGATGATACTAAGTAGGAGGAACCACAGAAAAGCAGTATTTTGGGCTTTTTTGTAACTTTTTGCATCGGGAGTAAGAGCTAATAGCCTCAGGTACATGCATTTACATGTGATGAGCGTTATTAGCTACTCACTGGTTTAGATAAGGGGATTTGGACACGCTAATCCCCTTATTGCATCAAGTGTTAGCCTAGCACATCCAAAACCCACATCCAACAGCTCGTTAGCCTGTGCACTAGGCTCAGCACATGATATAGCATCGGCCTTTTTATGCGGCTGTGCGCTCCTACTTGCAAAATTAGGCTCACATATATGCATGCCGGGGCTATTTTATAACATATGTGCATATTTTATAAAATGGCCATATATCTGGGCACGTGCTGATGCACACACATTTCTAGGCACCCATATGCCATTTGAAAGTTACCATCCCTATATGCATATGCTTGTATATTTCCTTTCCGTCTCTCCCCTGGTATTGTAATATCCCCTGCGGCTTTTCTTATGGCACTTGATTCCTTTAAAGTTTTATATTGTGTTTTTTTCTTTTTAATTTTTATTTTAATTGCTAGTTTTTTGTAATTTGTATTTTCTCTTTTATTTTATTACTATTAATTTGTTTTATTCTTACTATTGTAAACCGTTTTGATTAAATTACATTTGTAAAAGCGGTATATAAAAATTTTTAAATAAATACATATAATTTTAAAATAAGTGGGTAAAGTATGTGCGTTAAATGCATTGATACAAGCTGTTTCAGTTCATTATATGTATTTGTGCATAAGCTTATATATGCACCTATGTTCTGGAGTAAAAATATGAGTATTTTATAATACATGCGTATCAGATTCGTGGGGGTAATAAAATACTAGTGTAGATCTACGTGCGGCCATATGTGCGCATACATGCTGCCACGCATAGTTGTTTGAAAGTTATCTTCCCTGTAAATTGATCCCAAAATGAGAAAACTCCTTTAGTACATCTGGCCTATTTATTATGCAAGTTCAGCTTCTCTTAACCACTAATTCTCCATGTGACCTTGTAAAGGGGACTAATAATGACAGTATTGGTCCCACCTTCTTCAGTCTGAAAGCTTTCGTGTAATCCAGGTGCCAGGAATGCTTCTAAAGTATTAAAGCACAAAACATCTGATCTTCTTATTCACATGGAAGACACGATATAAATCCAAATTATTAGCATCAATATTTATTATATGAAGATCACAATCATGAGGTCTTCATTGATATTACATTTATTTGATGCATTTCTGATTCTAATATGGCATTCACTTTTCTCGATTTTTTAAATAATTTATAGTTGATTCAACGGAAATTGAAAATAGAAAAAATAAACAGGAAGTAGTAATAGTTTTCTTTTGTGGTAATTAAAATGTTATTAGTGTTTTCAACTATGTCTAATAGATCAGGTGGTTAGCATCAAGGCACATCCAAGAAAAAAGGAATCACCATGTCTGACAGCAGTCATTTTAAGGACTCCGTAAAACTGTTTTCTTAAGATATTGCTCACGTTAAATTGTTTCTGCATAGCTTGTACTTCTGCACTTGTTCGTGATCACAGTTGCCCTTTTTAGCAAATATCCATGACAGAGATTCATAGCAATGCCGAGTCAATTAATCCTGTTACAGACAGAGGCAGAGAGAGATGGGTAGCAGTATCTCTGGAAGCATATGTATGATTTCAGCTTTACAAATAGATGGGCTCCCTAGGTACAAGAAAACTTCAAACTGAGAGGAGAGAATCTTTTTAAGGTCTTTAGCATTTTCCCTCAGTGGTAACAAATTAGCTGCCTTGCATTCATCTTCAAGCAGAGTTTCAAAGTGGAGCTTTTTAGCCTTGCAAATAAGTTTTAAGGTTCTGTTCTATCTGGTGTTACACTTGAAAACTAAAGTAGATAATGCAGCAAGTCTGATTTGTCAAGGATTTTCTCCCATTCTGATAAATCAGCTCTAATGTAGGAGAATGGCAAAAGCAGATGATAGAATCATTAGGGTCTCCATAAAGAGGCCAATTTTGAAACTCCCTGTAATGTTTGCAGGCCCGCAGGTAATTTCTACTTTGTACCCACAGGCCTGGAAGTCAATTTTCAAAGGGAAACTTTGTGTTGTCTCCCTTTGAAAACCCCATGGCATGCCATTGCCGTAGGGAGTCTTTACCCTGTATACATTTCTAGTGCACCATACACAGGGAATAGCAGGTGCAGGAACTTAAAAATGAAATCATCATGCATACTTAACGGAGCCTTCTCTTTCT
Source organism: Rhinatrema bivittatum (assembly GCF_901001135.1). Classification (NCBI taxonomy): domain Eukaryota; kingdom Metazoa; phylum Chordata; class Amphibia; order Gymnophiona; family Rhinatrematidae; genus Rhinatrema; species Rhinatrema bivittatum. Next base: position 143,441,026 of record NC_042619.1, read on the forward strand.
GAACCCGCTTTGCCTCTGTACACTTTTCCCCTCCATGGAGGAGGAGTACAAATTTCAAAGTTTTTTTGTTTTGTTTTCTTTTCTTTTTAATGCAGGCAAACACCCATTTGCTCATGGAAATTCTCTTAGGGGCGGATTTTAAGAGCCCTGCTCGCCTAAATCCGCCCAAATCTGGGCGGATTTAGGCGAGCAGGGCCCTGCGCACCGGTAGGCCTATGTTCAATAGGCCTACCGGTGTTCAATAGGCCTACCGGCGCGCGCAGACCCCGGGACTCGTGTAAGTCCCGGGGTTTGGCGAGGGGGGCGTGTCGGGGGCGGGCCCGAGCCGCGCAGCGTTTAGGGGGCGTGTCGGCAGCATTTTGGGGGTGGGCTGGGGGGCGTGGTTACGGCCCGGGGCGGACCGGGGGCGTGGTCGCATCCCGGCGCTCTAGCGGCCTGCTGGCACGCGGGGATTTACGCCTCCCTCTGGGAGGCGTAAATCCCCCGACAAAGGTAAGGAGGGGGTTTAGACAGGGCCAGGCGGGTGGGTTAGGTAGAGGAAGGGAGGGGAAGGTGAGGGGAGGGCGTTAGAGGATTCCCTCCGAGGCCGCTCCAATTTCGGAGCGGCCTCGGAGGGAACGGGGGTAGGCTGCGCGGCTCGGCGCGCGCCGGCTATACAGAATCGATAGCCTTGCGCGCGCCGATCCGGGATTTTAGCGGTTACGCGCGGCTACGCGCGTATCTACTAAAATCCCGCGTACTTTTGCTTGCGCCTGGTGCGCCAGCAAAAGTACGCCTATTCGCGCGGTCTGAAAATCTACCCCTTAAAGAGTAAATTTCAAAGTGATTTCTGCAGATAAAGTAGTGCTTTAACCTGCAAAAATGATCCTTTAGAAAATCATGCAATCGATATCTGCACACGGTATGTGCATACTTTTATGCACATATGGGAGAGCTATTCCAGGGGTGGATTCTGGGCAGGTTTGGTATTTATGTACATACTTTTTGATTTCAAAAACATTAAGGATAACTTTCAAACAACTCTGTGCGGCCCTATATACATACATTAATGGCCATGCGGCGATCTACTGCAATATGTTATAACCTGCACGTATCAGGTACATGCAGATTTTAAAATACCTCTATGTCTACCCCCCCAACATATGTATGCATGTATGTTTATGTGTAAATACCTGCAATATATAGAAGGCATGTACTGAGCACTGAGCACTGAGAAGAGAGAATCACTTTGCTGGTGGCTGGAAAGAATCAGTAAGTACTGGTTGGAGACATTTTTAAAACTTAAAAGTATTGGGGAGAAGTAAACTATTAGGGTATATTTTTTAGTGAGTTTGTGTGTTTTGTTTTAAATAGGTAACCAGAAAGGCAGGCAACAAAGAGAAGTTTGTGTGTTTTATTTTAAATAGGTAGTCAGAAAAGCAGGCAACAGAAGTTTGTGTGTTTGTATTCCCCAACCCGAGGCCTTCTCCTTCCCCTCTCCCTCCCTTTAATTTATAGGCATGTGTCACTTTCACAGTTAAAAAAAAAAATCATTACAACAGGCAAGAGGAACACAGTTATTATGACATAACTTGTGATTTCATAATAATAGACATGAGGATTATCACCTTTATGATATTGACTAATAATTGTCATTATAGATCGCTGTTTTAAGAATAATTGAGTTAATTTATAGTATGATAGGTATGGGGTGGGTTATGAATGGATGTTATGTATGAGTATTGGGGTAACATCAAGTATGAATGAGTTTTGGTATGATATATATTATAAGAAATGTGTCTTTAGGAAAATTTTAATTTTTTGAACTAATATAAAATTGTGTATAAGATATGTATTAATATGTTGTTTAATGTTGTTATATGATTAAATTAACATTGTTTATAATAAAAATTCCTTTTGACAAGATTTTTTTGTTTTAATTATCACAAAGATATTCTTTTGCAATACAAAAAGTGGTTTTATTCCACTTTGTTTAGAGTGTTTTATGTATGTATGTGTGTGTGTGTGTGTGTGTGTGTGTGTGTGTGTGTGTATATATATATATATATATATATATATGTATCAAATCAGTCTTTTAACTTAAACTCAGAACTCCCCCACACCTTATCAGAGTTTGATCATTACCTTGTAGGTCACTATGAGATATATAGTGAATATACTAATACATTTAAAGGACCCTAACTGTACGCATTCCTACTCCCATAGCAACCTAAAGCTTAAAATCTACAAATACATAAAATTAATAAATAACTAGGAACTGAACAAATTTAAGATGAAGGCAGCAGTCCAGCAGCAAGAAGGGGGGCCTCCCAGTCTTTTGCATTCAGTGTCACATGTATGATTTTTTACCTGCCGGTGAGAAATTGTATGGGTGCATCTGATGGAAAGAGCTCCTGTCTCTCAGAGAATGAGTCTGATCTCTGTATGCTTGAGTGGCAGACCTAGATGAGCTGAGGCAGACAGAGAGGTATATTGATGAGACCTTCAGGGATACAGTCCCAACTCCAATCTGGCAGCTCTTGGACATGCATTGGAGGAGGAAGATCTCATGATCGGAAAGCATCAACCTGGTGCAGCAGGAAATGATTCTGCAACAAGGACCTGCTCTCCAAGTGGTGCATTGTCCTCTCACACCGAGGCTGTGTCTCCCAGGGCTACTGCCCAGGAGGGAAGGGTTAGGTCAGCTATTATAATTGGTGATTTGATTATTAGGAATGTAGACAGCTGGATGGCTGGTGGGCGTGAGGATCGCCTGGTAACATGCCTACCTGGTGTGAAGGTGGCGGACCTTACTCGTCACCTAGATAGGATTTTAGACAGTGCTGGGGAGGAGCCAGCTGTCATGGTACATATGGTCACCAACGACATAGGAAAATGTGGGAGGGAGGTTATGGAAGCCAAATTCAGGCTCTTAGGTAGAAAGCTTAAATCCAGAACCTCCAGGGTAGCATTTTCTGAAATGCTCCCTGTTCCACGCGCAGGTCCCAGAGGCAGGCAGAGCTCTGGAGTCTCAATGCGTGGATGAGACGATGGTACAAGAAAGAGGAATTCAGTTTTGTAAGAACCTGGGTAACCTTTTGGGGAAGGGGGAGTCTTTTCCAAAGGGATGGGCTCCACCTTAATCAGGATGGAACCAGGCTGCTGGCGCTGACCTTCAAAAAGGAGATAGAGCAGCTTTTAAACTAGAACAAAAGGGAAAGCCGACATTTGCTCAGCAGCACATGGTTCAGAGGGAGGTAACTTCAATATCTTCAAAGGATAGTAATGAAGCATTAGAGTTAGGGCATCCCAACAGAGAGGTTCCAATAATAAGAGTAGTCGTCCAAGTGCCTTTAAGTCTTAAGAGGTAAGATGGGAGAATTAGAGTGTATAGCAGTAAATTATGACATAGACTTAATTGGCATCTCAGAGACATGGTGGAAAAAGAATAAACAATAGGATAGTGCTACACTGGGGTACAAATTATGTCGCAATGACAGAGAGGAGCATCTTGGTCGTGGGGTGGCACTTTTTGTCTGGGATGGCATAGAGTCCAACAGGATAAAGATCCTGCATGAGACTAAATGTACAATAAAAAATAGAACGTGCTGATGTAGAAACCTGATATATAGGCAGAGGTTGATATATTTTAATTGACATCACCAGTTTGCCGATACCTCCTCTAGTTTGTCCATTCCTTCTCCATGTCATCGAGACCCTCCTAGTTCTTCAACCTGATCTCCCCTGTTCAAACAGACCCAACCAATAACAGAAAACAGATGAACCTGATATCAGTTGCATTAGATAGCTATTTGGTGTAAAATTGTGTGAATAAGTTGCCTAATATATTTGTGTACCTCTCTTGTAAAATAGCAATTTCCATGCATTCCTTATTGCCCTGCCCATGAATGCCCCGGACCACCCCTTTTTTGTGCCATTTTCAAAGTGAAGATATACACAGAAGTATACTTTGAAAGTTGGACTATCTTATGCACATATTTTCTAGCTAGCATGTGCAATTTTACAAAAACAAAGTCTGTTCTTGAAAAGTGTATGGTATACCATCTTTTTTCACTGTATGCTTACAGCTTTGACTTTTTTAGTCAGCCTTAAAATATTTGTAATTATAGTCTACAAACACTCAATTTATTTTTTGGCCTCTGAAGGGCAAAAAGAGCCAAGTATCTAAGTAGTAAATATTTTAAATTCAGATAATACAGGATGTATTTGTCATTTCAAAAAATATATTCAGCCCAGTTGAGAAGAAGATATTTGGAGCTTGCAAAAGATGGCGCCACCATAGGCATTTCATTGTTGTCCATCTTTTGCATGCTCCAAATATCTTCTTCTCAACTGGGCTGAATATAATGCACACAAACCCTGATTATCCTAAATTTCTCTGTGCCATTTATTTACCTCTAGAACCTTTCAGACTTAAATATATTTATTCCTGCCTCCGGCTGGTGGAAATTTAAATCCCAGCACAGCTGAAACCACATAATTTCTCTTAGCTTCTATGTGAGCAATTTTGGACACTAATAAAATGTTCTTGTTTGTGGACAGATAAGAACCCATCCTTATTCACACCCTGATCTTTATCTTTACAATACCAAAAATCCAATTAAAAAGTTGTTGAAATGCATTTCCTATTTTTCCCCATTTCTGAAATTTCCCTATGCAAAGGTTACCAGGATCATCTTCCTGGTGCTTGTCTATAAAAAACAAAAAGTGTTAATCTATCGTATTATCTATAATCTTTTCCACAACATGCTCATCATCTCTTTCCCTGTTCTTTTACAGTCTGGCTCCTTCTCTCTGATACATGCTAGATGTTCACACCTCATACACTCCTTCTATCACTCTACATATTTATCTACATGGGTGCAAACTCGTTTTCACATAGCCTCTCAGATGCTCATACTGCAGATATCAATAAGGGAGGGGGGGCACTAGAGAGCTAGTTGCCAGACAGACATGAGAAATCTGCTTTCTGAAGAGCAAGTTACAAATATGTAAATGCTTCAAGTAAAATTGCTGTCTCATCCAAATACTTATCCCAAGTGATATCTATAATGGTCACTGGCAAAAGAGAAGTAACATGGAGATAAACGTTTCAAACAGGACTCTCCATTTCTGAAAATGGCTGCTACCAAAAAAACAAACAAACACTGAAACCTTCCTTACAATAATTTTGAGGGATCTGCAGTCTCTAAAGGTATTAATGATAGAGACACAACTAGAGAAATTGAAATGGAGATGACGTCCCTTACAACACAATGGGGTAGATTTTAAAACCCCTACGCGCGCAAATCCTCCCGGATTTATGCGCGCAGGGCACTCATGCGCCGGCGCACCTATTTTGCATAGGCCGCCGGAGCGCGCATAGCCCCGGGACGCACGTAAGTCCCGGGGCTTCCTAAAAGGGACGGGATGGGGCGTGTCCAGGGGCGGGTCTGGGAGCAGGGGGCGGTCCGGGGCAGGTCCGGGGGCGTGGTGACGGTTCGGGGGCAGGCCGGGAGGGCGGTCTCGAGTTCCCCGGCACTGCGGCCTGTGCCGGGGGACTCGCGCAAGTTACGCCTGCTTCAAGCAGGCGTAACTTGCCCAACAAAGGTAGGGGTGAGGGATTTAGGTAGGGCTGGGGGGTGGGGTAGATAGGGGAAGGGAGGGTAAAGTGGGGGGACGCGGAAGGAAAGTTCCCTCCGAGGCCGCTCTGATTTTGGAGCAGCCTCGGAGGGAACGGGGGCAAGCTGCATGGTTCGGCGCGCGCAGGCTGCCGATTTTGCACAGCCTTGCGCGCGCTGACCCCGGATTTTATAAGATACGCGCGGCTACGCACGTATCTTATAAAATCTGGTGTACTTTTGTTCGCTCTGGTGGCGCAAACAAAAGTACGCATGCGCGTATTTTTTGAAGATCTACCTCAGCTCTCTTTATTTCAAAAGAGAGTGGATGAAGGAAAAGAATACCTTGTTGGAAGATTGTATCTTACTGCTACAGTTCAAAGTCAAAATGATTGCAGAACTAAAAAGGAACTTCAAGGGAGCAAAGAAACAATTAAAACATGTTGGTGATTCCAGAGGGAATGGAATGTGATTATCCAATGAAATTTATGGAGCTGTTTCTGCCAAAATTATTGGAATTTCAGATTATAAAGTACTTTGAGATTACAAGAATACAGAGTGACTTCCTTTCCAAAACCAGTGGTGATTCATATCTTGAGATATCCTCAAATGTTAGAAATCCTGACACGTTGGGGTATGCCACCAGTACTGTGTAAATTCAAGCATCTAAAAATGCAGACAAATTCTCCTTAATATTGTACAATAATATATCATGCATTCTAGTGGCCTACTCGTCCCATGCATTCTACCCTTTGATGGAAGGTAAATTCTGAGGTTATCCTATAACAAGTGTAGCTCAGGATGGAAACCTTGTGGCTGTATGCCCTGGCTACATCCCTTTACTAGGAACAAGGTAGCTTACCTGTCCTGCATTGATCTGGGAAAATAAGCAAGGACATACTGAGAATCAAAAATTGACCATCCTCTATTCAAAAATAATAGTTGCCAAACAAGGGGAGGAAATAAGTTTTAAAAATGATCAGTTATAGCATATCCTGAAGAAAGAATCTTTACAACACAGTAACCAATTTATTCAGAGTCTGGATATAAGCAATGTGTTGTGAAGTTTCTTTCTGCAGATAATTATGATAGTTTGCTTCCTCTACTTGTTTAGTTAATATATATTCAAAAATATTAACATTTCAAATTTTAATGTAGGTTATACAATGCAATTTCTAATCATAAATTGTAGACTAACAAACCAAGGGGCAGATTTTCAAAGGCTACGTGCGTAACCCGAGAAAATCTGCCCCTGCGCGTGCCGAGCCTATTTTGCATAGGTTCGGCAGCGCGCACAAGCCCCGGGACGCACGTATGTCCCGGGGCTTCAAAAAAGGGGCGGGAAGGGGCGGGTCTGGGGGCATGGTCGTGGTCTGGGGGTGGGGCGGGGCGTGGCAGTGGTCTGGGGGCAGTCCTGAGTCCTCCGGCACAGTGGCCTGTGCCGGGGGATGGCTCGCTGGCTCGCGCAAGTTACGCCTGAGTTGGGCAAGCGTAACTTCTGAAACAAAGGTGGGGGGATCTAGTTAGGGCTGGGGGGTGGGTTAGATAGGGGAAGGTGCAGGGAGCGGTAGAAAAGTTCCCTCCGAGGCCACTCCAATTTCGGAGTGGCCTCAGAGGGAACGGAGGCAGCCTGCGTGGCTTGGCACGTGCAAGTTGCACAATTGTGCACCCCCTTGTGTGCGCCAACCCTGGATTTTATAACATGTTATAAAATCGGGCATAGATTTGTTTGCACCTGGTTGTGTAAACAAATATGTGCCTGTGCGCAGTTTTTAAATCTGCCCCCAAGCATGGAGGTAACAAGTATAGATTTCCCCATCCACAACCAGCACATTTCATTCATAGATCAAAAAGCATATTACAAAGACAAAGACTAACAGGGGTAATCAAAGGGACTCTCCAGAATGCCTCTGTGGGCCTGTGGGGTAAATGTACTGCAACATTGATCCCTGACAAGTTGTGCTGGCTCAATCAATGGTATCAGTACCACAAATTAATCAAATACTGATGAAAATCATATGCGGGTGCAACATGAAAGATTTGTTGACAGCTGTAAGAACAGCACTGAAGAGTAGAGATGTGAATCGTGTGATCGATCGTCTTAACGATCGATTTTGGCTGGGGGGGGAGGGAATCGGATCGTCGTGGTTTTGTTTTTTTTTTTAAATCGTGTAAATTGTAAATCGGGGGAGGGCGGGAAAATCAGCACACTAAAACAACCCTAAAACCCACCTCGACCCTTTAAAATAAATCCCCCACCCTCCCGAACCCCCCCAAAATGTCTTAAATTACCTGGGGTCCAGTGGGGGTGTCCCGGTGTGATCTTCCACTCTCGGGCCACGGGTGCGTTAATATGACAGGGCAAAGGTAGCGCTGGCGCCATTTTGGTTCCTGTCCCCCGACGTCACGAGCATAAGAGATCGCTCCCGGACCCCCGCTGGACCCCCAGGGACTTTTGGCCAGCTTGGGGGGGCCTCCTGACCCCTACAAGACTTGCCAAAAGTCCAGCGGGGGTCCGGGAACGACCTCCTGCACTCGAATTGTGTTGCCGTATTGCAAAATGGCCATACGGCCGGCGCCATTTTGCAATACTCGAGCCGTATTGCAAAATGGCAACACGATTCGAGTGCAGTAGGTCGTTCCCGGACACCCGCTGGACTTTTGGCAAGTCTTGTGGGGGTCAGGAGGCCCCCCAAGCTGGCCAAAAGTCCCTGGGGGTCCAGCGGGGGTCCTGGAGCGATCTCCTACGCTTGTGACGTCGGGGGACAGGAACGAAAATGGCACCGGCGCCATTTCTAATAACGCACCCGTGGCCCGAGAGTGGAAGATCACACCAGGACCCCCCCACTGGACCCCAGGTAATTTAAGACATTTTGGGGGGGTTCGGGAGGGTGGGGGATTTATTTTAAAGGGTCGGGGTGGGTTTTAGGGTTGTTTTAGTGTGCCGTTTTCCCGCCCTCCCCCTTCCCCCGATTTACGATTTTTGACGATAAATCGGCGGAATTCCTATTGTATATCGCCTCTAACGATTTTTGACGATTTAAAATATATCGGACGATATTTTAAATCGTCAAAAAACGATTCACATCCCTACTGAAGAGTAATGTAACGTAATGTTTCCCAGTCCTCTCCTGGAGAGACACTTAGGCCTGAACTTAGAAAATCTGGCAGTAACTGGGGGCTGGGGGGCGAAGTGGGGGGTGGGCCTGAGAAAGCCGGCAGCGATCGCACCCAATATCGCCACCGTGAAAGGTGGTGCTATTGGGCGCAATACTGGCGGCAGTAAGGATTCTTACCTTTAACCATCAGCGAAGTTGTCGCGGAGTCTGCCCCGAGGCCACCCCGACTCCTCCCCTTCTGGTGTGGACTCCGCCCCAATTTAGAAATTGCATGCGAAAAGTTCCTTTTTGCATGCGATACCTTTGGAAAACGACCCCCTTAGCTAGTTGGGTTTTCAGGATTGCCACAATGAATATGCATGAGATAGATTTGAATACAATAGAGACCTGGTGTATGTAATTCTCTCTCATAGATATTCATTGGGGCAATTCTTGAAAGCCGACTGGATAGGTATACCTCCAGAACAAGTTTGGGAAATACTGAAAGGACGCCAGTGGATCCCCAAGATAAGGGCAGGATATGTGATCAAACTTTCTTTTTATTTGGTTTATCAGTGATGAAAATGCAAGATAAATGTCTTTATTTGTGGTATTGCAAGTGACCCTCTTGTTTGCTTTGTATTATTCTGTTTTTTTACCAATTTGCTGATATGTAGACTTAACCAAAACATATTCTTTCTGGAGGAGCTGTTCATGGATGCCTCCTTTCCATTCTGCGGTTCCACATACATACAGCATACTAACTCTGAATCAAGGCCGGCTGCAACATTTTTTCCCCAACACAATTTTAATGAAGACAATCAACTAGACTACAATGCATGATGTGGGATCTGTATTCAGTTACAGTTTTTAACATAAATAAGTATAAAGTGTTTTGCTTATATCCATTGTTGTACCATCAAATATATATGTGTTATTCTATATGCAAATATTTTTTGGGGGTCTTCATAGATAGCTGTCAATAATGAAATATATATAGTTCTGTCTGATTTTACTAATTAATAACCAGCTTTCTCCCCCCACTCACCCTGTAAAGAAACTAAATGCACCCTGTTGTTCATGTTAGCAGGGAAAATAATCCCCTCACCTTCCATCATTTGAGACCCAAATAAATTATTTCAGTGTCTAATTCCTCTTTCATTTTTTTCATTAATGGCTAAGGGGCAAATGTAAAAGTGTTGCTCATGCTAAAAGGCCCACGTATGTGAGTATCTGGGCCATGCGCGAGTGATTCATATTTTAAAAGCTATTAATTACGTGCATATATGCGTGTGCTTGAGCAAATAAGAAAGGGAGGGCAAGGCATGGGTGGAGCATGGGTGTTCCAGGGTAGGGCCAAAAGTTACACGCATAAATCCATATTTTAAATCTGGCGATTGCAGCGGCTGTTAGCCACATATGTTTGCTTCTTCTGATGAGGTATACGTCATAATCCACCTCTGTTTAGGCCTATATCGACTGGGTGAGGGGTCTGGTTCAACTGGGGGACATGCTGGCTCCAGAACCAGAGGGGTCCGGATGACTTTGAGACAGAATGTGCGAACTGATGGATTAATGGGTAAAACTGGGAATGTCCTTCACGCGAACATGTTTTAAAATCTGCTTCCCTGCACGCGTTAAAGATGACAAAGTCCCAAGAAAGGTACATAAAATAAATTTGCTTGAGTAAAATTAATGGGGCTCACATAAAATATTTGCACACCTGATTTAAAATTCTGCCATATGTTAATTTGTGCACCCATAAGCATGTGTATGGGCAAGCACGCTTGTTTTAAATTTACCGTCCCTATGCTGAGACCGAGATAATACTATGCTTTGTGGTATTTTCAGGGTTTTTTTTTTTTAATTTTTTGTCCTCTACATTGAAAAACTAGGTTGATACTTGAAGTTTTGGCTAACTGTTATTTTATAAAGCATCTGATATTGCAAAATGCAAAGTGACTTTGGCCACCAAGGAGGAACCACTTTACATTTTCAGTCTACATGCAGTCTTTACCGAAGATTTTCAAATCTTCGGTAAAGACTGCATGCAAAGATTTTCTTTGCATAAGTTTGCTTTGAACATCCTGCCTTATTTGGCCGGGTATGAATTGAATTGTGTATGCACAAAGTTAGACTGCTCCAAGCAGGATGTGACCTGTGCGTGCAACTTGCACACATACTCCTGAAAGTATGCTCGCTAAGTCTTATCCCCGCTTGCTCTTTTCCCCATAGAATGCCTACCACAAGTTTGTGTAAAACTCCAAAGGTCATAGTTTAGTTCCGGTACCGCAACTTAGAAGCTATAGGACACCGCAGCCCAGATCTAGGGCCTTTTCTAAAAATGCTTCAGTGCTCTGGAATGCTTTACCCTTTGAATTAAGAACATATGAGTATTATAAATATTTAGAAAACATCATAAAGTTTTTTTCTTTTAAGAATGTTTATTCTGCTTGAATGGTATCTGAATTTATGATGAGTTTTAAATTTATTTATGTTTTTGTTATGTATTTGCAATTTAACGGGTTTACGATCATTTATTTTGTTGTCCACGCTGCTCAAATATATTTGGATGCTGCAAAATACAAGAATTTTCAATAAGTAAATAAATAAAGTGCATGCCTAATAGGGTTATGTGCACATTTTTACAACATAAGAACATAAGAACATAAGAAATTGCCATGCTGGGTCAGACCAAGGGTCCATCAAGCCCAGCATCCTGTTTCCAACAGAGGCCAAAACCAGGCCACAAGAACCTGGCAATTACCCAAACACTAAGAAGAACCCATGCTACTGATGCAATTAATAGCAGTGCTATTCCCTAAGTATAATTGATTAATAGCTATTAATGGACTTCTCTTCCAAGAACTTATCCAAACTTTTTTTGAACCCAGCTACACTAACTGCACTAACCACCTCCTCTGGCAACAAATACCAGAGGTTTATTGTGCATTGAGTGAAAAAGAATTTTCTCCAATTAGTCTTAAATGTGTTACTTGCTAACTTCATGGAATGCCCCCTAGTCCTTCTATTATTCGAAAGTGTAAATAACCGAGTCACATCTACTCATTCAAGACCTCTCATGATCTTAAAGACCTCTATCATATCCCCCCTCAGCCGTCTCTTCTCCAAGCTGAACAGCCCTAACCTCTTCAGCCTTTCCTCATAGGGGAGCTGTTCCAACCCCTTTATCATTTTGGTTGCCCTTCTCTGTACCTTCTCCATCGCAACTATATCTTTTTTGAGATGTGGTGACCAGAATTGTACACAGTATTCAAGGTGCGGTCTCACCATGGAGCGATACAGAGGCATTATGACATTTTCCGTTCTATTAATCATTCCCTTCCTAATAATTCCTAACATTCTATTTGCTTTTTTGACTGCTGTAGCACACTGAGCCGATGTTTTTAAAGTATTATCCACTATGATGTCCAGATCTTTTTCCTGGGTGGTAGCTCCTAATATGGAACGTAACATCATGTATCTACAGCAAGGGTTATTTTTCCCTTTATGCAACACCTTGCACTTGTCCACATTAAATTTCATCTGCCATTTGGATGCCCAATCTTCCAGTCTTGCAAGGTCCTCCTGTAATGTATCACAGTCTGCTTGTGATTTAACTACTCTGAATAATTTTGTATCATCTGCAAATTTGATAACCTCACTCGTTGTATTCCTTTCCAGATCATTTATATATATATTGAAAAGCACCGGTCCAAGTACAGATCCCTGAGGCACTCCACTGTTTACCCTTTTCCACTGAGAAAATTGACCATTTAATCCTACTCTCTGTTTCCTGTCTTTTAACCAGTTTGTAATCCACGAAAGGACATCACCTCCTATCCCATGACTTTTTAGTTTTCATAGAAGCCTCTCATGAGGGACTTTGTCAAACGCCTTCTGAAAATCCAAATACACTGCATCTACCGGTTCACCTTTATCCACATGTTTATTAATCCCTTCAAAAAAATGAAGCAGATTTGTTAGGCAAGACTTCCCTTGGGTAAATCCATGTTGACTGTCCCATTAAATCATGTCTTTCTATATGCTCTACGATTTAAATCTTGAGAATAGTTTCCACTGTTTTTCCCGGCACTGAAGTCAGACTCACTGGTCTATAGTTACCCGGATCACCCCTGGAGCCTTTTTTAAATATTGGGGTTACATTGGCCACCCTCCAGTCTTCAGGTACAATGGATGATTTTAATGATAGGTTACAAATTTTAACTAATAGATCAGAAATTTCATTTTTTAGTTCCTTCAGTACCCTAGGATGCATACCATCCGGTCCAGGTGATTTGCTACTCTTTAGTTTATCAATCTGGCCTACTACATCTTCCAGGTTCACAGTGATTTCGTTCAGTTCATCTGAGTCATCACCCCTGAAAACCATCTCTGGAACTGGTATCTCCCCAACATCTTCATTAGTAAACACAGAGGCAAAGAATTCATTTAGTCTTTCTGCAATGGCCTTATCTTCCCTAAGAGCCCCTTTAACCCCTCTGTCATCTAATGGTCCAATCGACTTCCTCACAGGTTTCTTGCTTTGGATATATTTTAAAAAGATTTTATTATGAGTTTTTGTCTCTATGGCCAACTTCATTTCAAATTTTCTCTTTGCCTGTCTTATCAATGTTTTACACTTACCTTGACAATGCTTATGTTTTATTCTATTTTCTTCAGAGGTATCCTTCTTCCAATTTTTGAAGGATTTTTTTTGGCTAAAATAGCCTCTTTCACCTCACCTTTTAACCATGACGGTAATCGTTTTGCCTTCCTTCCACCTTTCTTAATGCGCGGAATACATATGGACTGCGTCTCTAGGATTGTATTTTTAAACAATGTCCAAGCCTGTTGAACACTTTTAACCTTTGCAGCTGCACCTTTCAGTTTTTTTCTAACTATTTTCCTCATTTTATCAAAGTTTCCCTTTTAAAATTTAGTGTCAGAGCTGCATATTTACTTATTGTCCCCCTTCCAGTTATTAGTTTAAATTTGATCATGTTATGATCACCATTGCCAAGTGGCCCCACCACCGTTACTTCTTTCACCAAATCTTGCTTTCCACTAAGGATTAAATCTAAAATAGCTCCTTCTCTTGTTGGTTCCTGAACCAATTGCTCCATGATGCAAGAACCTCTTACATGCACAAAAATGTGTTTTATGCATGTAAATACTTTGGAAAATGATTTTAATAGTTTTCTGTTCAGCCTTAAAGCTTGCGAAGTAATTAAAATGAATTTTTTTTTTGCTCAACTTATCAGTAATCTGGAAGTCTGTATTGTTGCATGAGCCAAACCTGTTTTTCTCCATTTCTCCATTGCACCCCATCACTTTGTTTATGCCAGAATACATTTTCCTATAATTTGTTGTAGTGGGGGAGGTTTTTCTTTTTTTATTTCTCATACTTTGCACTTCTTACAAAGGCTTTGAGAAATTCTAAACATGCAGCAATCTTCTTGCTTTTATCCACATATCAAGCCACATGATCATGCTGCTTTTTTAGTCACGTAGTTTAAAGATGAAAATGGATAGATCAAGGTTACTGTCATTTTTTTCATGTAAGCTCATGGCACATTTGGTACTCTAACATTTCTCCTTTACAGCAATAATATTGGCTCCTAATTTCTGGAAGATGTTTCCAGTTCAAGCCACTGCTAGTTGTCTAAGCAGAAAAAAGAAAGAATAAGAAATGAGATTTTTATGATAATTCACTTGTTTTATTTTAAGATTTCTACTCCCTAGCATGTAGAAAGTACTTCTGATTATTTACACTGGAAGCCCCAGAGATTGACAAAAGCCTCCAGGCTTCTGCTGTTTATTTTACACACTTGGAATGTTGAAAGGCTTTAGTTTGTACATGAGGTAGACAAGACGAGAGATAACAAAGACTGATGGTGCATATCATCCAGCTAACTCTTCCTTCTGCAGAATCCAGGATTGCAACCTGCTTTTTTTTTTTTTCCTTTACATTGATTCTACTTTCTCATAAATACTAATTTGACCCTTAGCCGTGATAGTTCACTCTGTGTTTATCATTTCTGTAGCTAGTACAAAAGTGCCTGTTCGATTTTCTTCACTGCCTGCTGGATGCAGCAGTCAGAATTACAGGCTAATGGTGAGGTGAGGGGGCCTATAATGTATGATAATCAATACTCGGAATCTGCTTCCTATGATGTGACATACAGGAGTGAAGCCAGAACTGCAGTTCTCAGACATCAGAGTGAAAAATCTCATGCAGTGCAGGAGGTTTCTTCCTCAAGGTCATCTTTTACTTATTTTTCTCCTCCTTTACCATTTCCCTTGCTGTCCATATTTAATGTGGTTAGTGGCAAGCTAGATGACTAGCAGAAATGAAAGCTTAATCACTACTGACTGATTGCAGATATATATTTAAAATAATTACCCTTATTTTAAAAACAGCATTTTGTATAAATTATGAATTGTTGCAGTATGAGAGGTTAAGAACATAAGATATGCCATACTGGGACAGACCAAAAGTCCATCAAGCCCAGTATCCTGTTTCCAACAGTGGCCAATCCATGTCACATGTATCTGGCAAGTACCTAAACATTAAATAGATTCCAAGCTACTATTCCTTATTGATTAATAACAGTTTATGGACTTCTCCACTAGAACTTATCCAAACTTTGTAACCACATCCTCTGGTAATGAATTCCAGAGCTTAACTATGCACTGAGTGAGAAATAATTTTCTTCTATTTGTTTTAAATGAGCTACTTGCTAACTACATGGAGTGTCCCCTAGTCCTTCTATTATCTGAGAGAGTAAATAACCAATTAATATTAACTTGTTCAAGTCCTTTCATGATTTGCAGACCTCTATCATAGCCCCCCTCAGTCATCTCTTCTCCAAACTGAACAGCCCTAACTTCATTAGCCTTTCCTCATAAGGCAGCCATTCAATGCCCCTTATCATTTTGGTTGTTGTCCTTCTCTCACTTTCTCCAGTACAACTACCAGTATATCTTTTTTGAGATGTGGCGACCAGAATTGCACACAATATTCAAGATGCGGTCTCACCATGGAGCAATACAGAGGCATTATGACATCCATCGTTTATTTCAGGAAGAAACTACCACAGCTTTCAAGCAATTGGTGCTGGCGCCATCTTGGATCCCCTGTCACCAGCTGTCAACATGCCAGTACTCTTTTTATGAAACATTTAACAAAGTATGTGTTACGATTCCTGCCCGCAGAGCTACCCTCCGAGAGCAGGCCTCTCACCTCTTTGACCGCCACGCTGACTTCCGCAGCAGGGACCCACTGTTTCTGCCGCTCCTCCGTGGCCCGAATTGCCACACTGACTCCACCTTTGTGGTCGGGTGACCGCTGAGCTTCTGCCACCCTTCTGCGGCCAGAAGGATGTTGCTGCCGACTCCCTTTTCATGGCCGATGCCGCCACTGACTTTCTCTGCGGCATGGAGCCAAGACGCCATTGCTGGGGTCCTCGTCGGGCGGCAGGAAGCTGTCCTGAAGTCTGCCTGATTCTCCCTGCTCTGTTTCTTCCTGTGTGGCTAAGTGCTGCTGTCCACGGAACTGCTTCTTCTCCAGGCCTTCTTCTAGGCACCGGCACGTGCCTCTTCTACTGTATTTAAAGGGGCAGGAGGAGGAATTGCTCCTGGCCCCACGGGATTCCAGCTGGTCTTCGTTTCCTGTATCTGCCCTATAAAAGGGCTCCTCTTCAGTTACTCCTGGCCTTCAGATCGGGTTCTACAGTTGTCTGTGTCTTCTCTCCGGTCCAGGTCCTCAGAGGTCTTCTCCAGCTTTGACGGCTCCATCTTCTTATTCCTGATGTCCACCGACTCTTCGTCTGTGTCTCCAGATGTCTTCAGGTTCCTGATGCCCTTCATCCGTGTCTTCAGATGTCTTCATGTTCCTGATGTTCTTCGTTCGTACCTCCTGATGTCCGATGTCCTTCCTGATGCCTTTGTCTTCGCATCTCCCTCCATGCCTTGGTTCCTTGATGTCCACTTTCCTGGCATGCTGTTGTCATGGTCCATGACCAGCCCATGGGTGGGCTGTGTATGGTGCCTCATGGTACAAAGGCCATTTTCATCTCCGCAGTGCTAGCCTCCAGAAGACTTCTGCTTCATTCCTAAGTCTTGTATCCTGAGTTGTCTTTGAATCCTTGAGAATCTTGAATCCTGTGCTTGAAACTTGCCCTGGTCTTCGGAGTTCCTTGCATTTGCGTCTGTCCATGTCAAGACTCTGTTCGAACCTGCTCCACACCAGCGTAGTCCGCGACCAGTTCAGCGGGTGGACTGTGTACGGCGTGCCCCGGTGCAGGCCTCTTCAGTATCTTTGCCATATTCCAGCATCAGCTTCCATTATCGCTCCTAGAGTCTGCTTCGAGCCCAGCATGGTCCGCAACCAGTTCCACGGGTGGACTGTGTAAGGCATGCTGCGTCGCAGTCTCGACCCAGCACTTTGATCCTTCATCCTACGTCTGCAGTGCCTTGATCCTTTGCCTACGTCTACAGTGTCCTCGCCTGAGTCTTTGTCTACAGTGTCCTTGCCTGAGTCTTCATCCAAGGTCTTCTGTATTCTAAGGACTCCGTCTGCCCTCATCCTCTGTCCGGCCTGCCGCCTTTTGCCGTTACCCAGCAGCAGGTCTGAAAGGGCTTGAAATGGTCAAAGGACTATTCATTGATCAACATTGCGTTGTTGGTCATCCTGGGGTGTGCAGGTTCGGTAGAGGGTCAGACCTTCGTCTCCTTGTCTTCGCTCCAGCCTTGTTTTGCTCCTTGCTACCCGTGCTCGCACCAGCTCAACTCCCGCGGTGTGTCTTGGGGCTCCTCCCTGAGCCATGCCGTGGTTCAAGGGCTCACATCACCCATTTCAGAAATGACCACACCTCCGCGCTCATAACAGGATCTGAAGGCCTCCAAGCCCTCGGTTCGTATGGACATTGGAAGGCCGCGCTCGTAACAGTACGTACATGGAGAAAAAGGAAATATAGAGTCTAATTTTGATTCAGGATTTTTGACTTAAAAAATAGAAGCAACTGCCAATTTACCCACTGTGCCCTCTTAAAGACTCTGGGATCAAAATTCAGCTGCTGAGCGGCAGTTAAGTTAGCCAGATAGACATATCCAGCTAACTTAAACAGGATATTTAGCTGTGCGGTCGTGCCGCTGAATATACTCAGGTAACTTAACCAGCTAACTCCACTACTCCCCAGAACACCTCCCTTCCCAGGAACACCCCCAACTTATCTGGCTAAATTCTAAGCTATTTAGATGGATAACTTTCCCATTATCCGTCTAAATGGCTTTTGCATATCTACTCATAGGGGGTAATTTTCAAAAGGAGTTACATGCATAAATATAGCTACTATTGTAGCAATTTTCAAAAGCCATTTACTCAAGTAAAGTGCACTTATGTGAGTAAATCCTATAGACAAGTCAATGGCATATATTGTAGCAATTTTCAAAAACCCACTTACTCAAGTAAAGTGAATTTACTCCAGTAAACCTGGTTTTTACTCGAGTAAATGCTTTTTAAAATCAGGCCCCCAATGTATAACATTATTGCATAGAAACATAGAAAAATAGAAATGACAGCAAAAAATAACCAAAATGGTCCATCCAGTCTGCCAGCAAGCTTCTTATGGTAGTATCTGCCCTGCTGGGCAGGTTACCCCATGTTTCTTTCAAGGGTAGCAACTTCTGCTCCATGCAGTTGTCTTAAAGTCATATAACCTAACTTAAAATCATCAGAATGCAGAGAACTGCAATAATAAGAAAGACAATAGAAATGAATTGAAACATGTGGAATAAATTTAACGAGTGAATTTAAAAACCTTAACATAATATACTGACCAATATATGAAATCTGTTGTATTATTATTTGTTCTGTACATCTCACTTTATGTCCTAGATTTTAGTTAATATGTAATGGTACATTTCATTTGATGCCTGTTGATGAATACTACCTGTAACCCGTCTTTTATTGAGTCATAGTTATGAATATCAATCATGATTTTTACATGGAATGACAGTATATAAAATGTCCAAATAAATCATAATCCATAAAAATTTACTGCAAACATTTTTACTGGGTGATGAGCCTTTTCGAAAATTCAAACAGTGCTGCTTGATGTGCTTTGCTTATGGACTTGGCCATAGAAGCAGTCCTATATTTTTTCCCTTATGTCTCCGCAATAGTTCCCAGACTGTAAAAGTCTGAGCCCTTGTTGTTTGCTATCTGAATCAATTTCCCCTTTTCCCCTTGCTGTTGAAGCAAAGAGCAATGTTGGATTTGCATCAAGGCTTATTGGTTAAGGGTGCTACACCAGCAAGTTATTCTCATGCACTCTTTTCTTCATTTCCATCCTCGAGTCTTTAGGGATCCATAGGGTTTATCTCATGCCCCTTTGAATTCTTTCACTGTTTTCATTTTCACAACCTCCTCCAGAAGAGCATTACAGGTATCTACTAACCTCTCCATGAAGAAATATTTTCTGATGGTTCTGAGATGTCCTCCCTGGAGTTTCATTTCATGACCCCTAATTCTACTGATTTCTTTCCAGCGGAAAAGGTTTGACATTGGTACATCATTAAAACCTTTCAGTTCTCTGAAAGTCTGTATTATATCTCTCCTGCACCTCCTCTCTTCCAGAGTATACATATTCAGATCCTTAAGTCTCTCCTCATAGGTCTTCCAATACTGACCCCACACCATTTTGGTCACTCTTCCCTGGACTGCCTCCATCCTGTCTATTCCTTTTGAGATAAGGGCTCCAGAACTGAACACAGTACTCGAGGTGAGGCCTCACCAAGGAACTGAGCAAGGGCAGCATCACCTCCTTTTTATTACTGTTTATTCCTCTCTCTATGCAGCCCAGCATTCTTCTGGCTTTTAGAGATATGAATCGTTTTTTGACGATTTAAAATATCGTCCGATATATTTTAAATCGTCAAAAATCGTTAGAAGCGCGATACAATAGGAATTCCCCCGATTTATCGTCAAAAATCGTAAATCGGGGGAAGGGGGAGGGGAAGGGGGAGGGCGGAAAAACGGGCACACTAAAACAACCCTAAAACCCACCCGACCCTTTAAAATAAATCTCCCACCCTCCCGAACCCCCCCAAAATGCCTTAAATTACCTGGGGTCCAGAGCGGGGGTCCCGGTGTGATCTTTTACTCTACGGCAAAACGATTCGAGGGCAGGAGGTCGCTCCCGGACCCCCGCTGGACTTTTGGCAAGTCTTGTGGGGGTCAGGAGGCCCCCCCCCAAGCTGGCCAAAAGTCCCTGGGGGTCCAGCGGGGGTCCGGGAGCGATCTCCTACGCTCCTGATGTCGGGGGACAAAAAACAAAATGGCGCCGGCGCTACCTTTGACCTGTCATATGACAGGGAAAAGGTAGCACCGGCGCCATTTCTACAACGCACCGCAGGCCCGAGAGTAAAAGATCACACCGGTACCCCCACTCTGGACCCCAGGTAATTTAAGGCATTTTTGGGGGGTTCGGGAGGGTGGGGGATTTATTTTAAAGGGTCGGGGTGGGTTTTAGGGATGTTTTAGTGTGCCGGTTTTCCCGCCCTCCCCCGATTTACGATTTACATGATATTTACAAAAACAAAACCGCGACAATCCGATTCCCTCCCCCCCCCAGCCGAAATCGATTGTTAAGACGATCGATCACACGATTCACATCTCTACTGGCTTTAGCTATCGCCTTGTCACATTGCTTTGCCATCTTCAAATCTCCAGACACTATCATCCTAAGATCCCTCTTTTGGTCTTTGCACATTAGTCTTCACCTCCCAGCACATACAGCTCTTTTGGATTACCTTATCCCAGATGAATAACTCTTCACTTCTTGGCACTGAATTTTAGCTACCAAATCTTTGACCACTCTTCAAGCTTTCATAAATCACTTTTTATTCTCTCTTCTCCTTCAGACATGACCACTCTGTTGCAGATCTTAGTATCATCTACAAATAGAAAACTTTACCTTCTATCCATTTTGCAATGTCACTCACAAAGATATTGAACAGATCTGGTCCCAATACTGATTCCTGTAGCACTCCACTTATCACGGCTTTTTCTTTAAAGTAGGTTCCATTTACCATTATATGCTGTTTCCTATCAGTGAATCAGTTTTTAATCCATGCCAGCACCTTGGCGCTCACTCCCAAGCTTCTCAATTTATTCACAAGCCTCCTATGTGGGACCATATCAAAAGCTTTGCTGAAATCCATGTAGATCATATTGAGCGCTCTTCCTTGAACCAATTCTCTAGTCACTCAATCAAAAAAATCAATCATATTTGTCTGACAGGACCTTCCCCTGGTGAATCCATGCTGCCTTGGGTCCAGCAACTTATGGGATTGGAAATAGTTAAGTATCCTTTCTTTCAGCATCTCCATTAATTTTCCTACCACCAAGGTGAGGATAACCAGCCTGTAGTTTTCAGCCTCCTGTCTGCTACCACTCTTATGAAGTGGGAGAAGAAACTCTCTTCTCCAATCTTGTGGCATAACTCCAATTTCCTTGGATCTATTGAATAGGTCCTTCAGTGGACCAGTCAGGACATCTCTGAGTTCCTGTAATATCCTGGAATGTACATCTTCTGGCCCCATGGACTTGCCCACTTTCAGTTTTTCTAGCTCTTCCTATAAGTTGTTCTTCTGTAAAAGGAGTCGTGTTTAACCCCTGCCCTTCTACCGTCTTGTCAACCAGTGACGGTCCTTCTCCAGGGTCTTCCTTAGTGAACAGTGAACTGAAGAATTTGGTTAATATTTCCACCATTTCTTTGTCTGTCTCTACACATTGCTTCTTGTCACCTTTCAATTTTGCTATACCAATTTGGGTTTTCCTTCTTTCTCTTATATATCTGAAAAATGTTTTGTCATCTCTCTTTATCTCTTTGGCAATCCTTTCCTCCACTTGATCTTTTGCTTTTCTGATTTCTTTCTTCATCTCCTTCAGTTTTACTAAACATTCTTCCCTGTGTTTCTCTTTATGTGATCTTTTATACTTCCTGAATGCAGATCTTTTTGCCTTTATTTTTGCAGCTCCTGTGAGAACCAAATCTGTTTTTTTTTCCTTGTACTTTTGTATACTTTTCTAATTTAAAGATTTGTTGCCTTAGTAATAGCTCCTTTTAATTTGGCCCATTGTTGTTCCACCTCACCCATTTTCTCCCAATCTTCTAGTTCTTTCTCCATGTGCATCCCCATTTTGTCAAAGTCTGTATTTTTGGAATTCAAAATTCGGGTCTTCATGTGGCTTATCTGTATCTTATTTGCGATATCAAATATACTGTCTGATGATCATTTGTGCTCCAGACATTAGACACATTATCCCCATTTGTGAGCACTAGGTCAAGTATCACACCCACCCTCATAGGTTCCATTATCATTTGTTTGAGCAGAGCCCTTGAAGGGTATCCACTAGCTCTCAACGTTTTGTAGATTCCGCAGAAGGGATACTCCAGTCTACATCTGGCAGCTTAAAATCTCCAGCAAGCAATACTTCTCCCTTCTTCCCTCTCTTATAGATGTCTTTGATCAGATCTCTATCCAGCTCTTCTCTCTGAATTGGAGGCCTGTAGACCACACCAATGTAAATGGAAGCATCATCATCTTTTTATGGTTTTTTTTTAGGATAGCCGTGGCGTTTTGGTGATACAAGATAGTCGAGTTGGTTTGGAAATTTGTCTTAAGATGAATACAGGTTTGATGTGATTCCTGAGTTCAAATTGTTGGAATTGTGGAGAACATTAGGTGAGCTGCGGAGCAGTCAAATAAAAGTAGTATTGGCGTGGAACCTGATGTAGATGCTATAAGGATGGTGGCGTATTATTGAAGTTGATGAAACTGTATTCGTAGAAAAGTATAGAGAATGTGTATTGGTTGAGAATCGCACTGGCCAATAGTTTGAACGGTGAGAATAGAAGGTATTTAGGAGACATCGGACTAAGAAAGTTCCGTATATACAACAAGAACAACAAGGTTAATGATTAAATGGATGTTCCCTGTAATGGTAATGAAGAAATAATAGTTTAGTAGTGATCTCCTGAGGAAACCATTGGGTGAAACGAGAGTCTCTCGTCGGGAGTTCTATGAATATCAAGAGAAAAGGGAGCTATGTGAGGAAGTACTAAGAGAACATTTTGGGAGTTGTATGAGGAAACCTCAAGAGACAAGGAAGTTATGTGAGGAAATACTTAGGGGTAGATTTTCAAAGGGGTACATGCGCAGGATACGCGCGTTCCCCCCGAAAACCTATCCCAAACCCCCCCTGCGAGCACTGAGCCTATTTTGCATAGGCTCGGCGGCGCATGTAAGTCCCGGGGCTTGCATGGAGAGGCGTGCCGGGGGCATGGCGGGGGGCGTGGTGGTCATGACGCTGCGTTTTGGGGGCGTGGCACGGGTGACGCGATGTTTCAGGGGTGGCGCCGCGGGCATAGTTTCGGTCCGGGGGCTTGGCCGCGCCCTCCGGAACAGCCCCCGGGTCGGGTGATGGCCTCCAGCAGGCGTAAATCCGGCGATAAAGGTAGGGGGGAGGTTTAGATAGGGCCGGGGGGGTGGGTTAGGTAGGAGAAGGGAGGGGAAGGTGAGGGGAGGGCGAAAGAAAGTTCCCTCCGAGGCCGCTCCGATTTTGGAGCGGCCTCAGAGGGAACGGAGGCAGGCTGCGCGGCTCGGCGCGCACAGGCTGCCCAAAATCGGCAGCCTTGCGCGCGCCGATCCCGGATTTTAATGGATACGCGTGGCTACGCGCGTATCTATTGAAATCCCACGTACTCTTGTTCATGCCTGGTGCGAGAACAAAAGTACGCGCTCGCACAAAATTATAAAATCTACCATATTGAGAACATTTTGGGTGCTTCTGTGCAGTAAATATTATGAGAATACATTTTGTGGGAATTGTGTAAGAAATATTAAGATATAACCTAGTAAAATGTGGGAGGTGTAAATGGTAGGGAACTATTTGGGAATTGTTGGATAATGGGATTAGTCACATGTATGTAATAATGATGGAAAATGTATGTATTTTAATGTAATAGGGATAATTGCAATAGACAATATTGTGTTATGTTATGTGGATGAATGTGGTATGTGTGGATAATGTCATAAATTTTTAACGGAATTATGAGTATGTAATCAAAGCAAATAAAATTTTGTTGATAATAGATACAGGTATATATTGTATATTTATTCATGACAGAATAATACCTGTAGATTATCCATATGTTGAATTTATATTTGACCATTGTGGGTTTTTTTAGGATATCCCATAATGCTTCTTCTCTATACCAAGTCTCTTGCAATTCTATTGCTCGGATATTGTTTTTGACATAAAGCGCTGTTCCTCCCTCTTTCCTGTCCTCTATCCTTCCTAAATAAGTTATAGCCCAGGATGGTCATATCCCAGTCATGTAACTCCATGAACCATGTCTCTTTAACAGTAACAGTGTCCAAGGCTGCTTCCACCTGCAGGTGTGAGATTTTATTCCCCAGACTATGAGCATTTGTGCTCATAGCTTTACAGCTTCTCTCCTCCTTCAGCTTACTGCTCTTTTTGGACATTTTTTCTGCCTTATTCAGCTGATTTTTGTTAATTTCTTCATCCACTTCTTGGAGATATTGGTGGTGACATTGCAGTTTCCTTCTGCCACCCTCTTTTAGTTTAAATGCATTATGGCATAGGATTTGAATTTTTCACTTAGGATCCTTTTTCCTGGCACAGATAGATTTAATCATCTTTGACATAGAGCCTTTTACTGTTCCATACACAGCCCCAGCCCCCAGTATATCCAATACTTTCTTCTTTACACCAGGTTTTCATCCATGCCTTGAAATTGTCTATATGGCTTGGCCTCTCCTTCCCCTTTCCATGAACAGGTAACACTTCCGAAAAGGCAATCATCTTTGCCATGTGACTAAACTATTTCCCCAGAATCTGGAAATCTCTCTGTGCCACTTGGATGTTGTTCGTAACAAGGTTGTTGGTTCCAAGATGGATGATAATGTCATTTTCAGAGTCCTAACTTTCTTCATTGACTGCATTGACTATCTTATTAGCATTTCTAGCAGCCGATGATCCCAGAAGGCTTTTAACTATAGTGTTCGCCTTGAAAAGAATTCCCAAATTAGTGCCTCTGATGACTGAGTTACCCCGCACAATGAGCTTTTTCTTATGGTTTTTGTTTGTTATGGAATTTCTGTGCACATTGGGTTTCTTCTTTCCTTTTAGGTACCACTTCTGTCTCCATTGCTTGGGCTTCTTCATTTTCCAGTACAGAGAAGGCATTTTGTACTTGTGTCGCTTGAGAGAGTGGGTGATACCCTTATTGTAAAACATGGCACTTCATATCTTCGGTTCTTAACAAAAGTTCAAAAGAGTTGATCAGAGGTGGCACAGCCTCAAAAATTGTCCTACTGGCAAATTATCACACAAGTGTGATGGTTGGCAACTGTTATAATGGAAACATTCTGGGGTAGATTTTTAAAAACAGCGCGTTCGCGTACTTTTGTTCGCGCTCCAGTCACAAACAAAAGTACGCTGGATTTTAGTAGATACGCGCGTTGCCGCGTGTATCTGCTAAAATCCAGAATCGGCGCGCGCAAGGCTGCCGATTTTGGGCAGCCGGCGCGCGCTGAGCCGCGCAGCCTGCCTCCGTTCCCTCCGAGGCCGCTCTGAAATCGGAGCGGCCTCGGAGGGAACTCTCTTTCGCCCTCCCCTCACCTTCCCCTCCCTTCCTCTACCTAACCCACCCCCCAGGCCCTATCTAAACCCCCCCCTACCTTTGTCCGCGGATTTACGCCTCCCGGAGGGAGAAGTAAATCCGCGCGTGCCAGCGGGCTGCTGGTGCACCGAGACGCAACCCGGGGCCGGTTCCGGAGGGCGCGGCCACGTCCCCGGACTGCCCCGGGCCGAAACCACGCCCCCCAGGCCCGCCCCCGAAACGCCGCGTCCCGCCCCCAAAACGCTGCGTCGATCGGCCCCGCCCCCGACACGCCCCCGACAAAAAACCTTGGGACTTACGCGAGTCCCGGGGCTCTGCGCGCGCCGGCAGGCCTATGGAAAATAGGCGCGCTGGCTCGGAAGGCCCTGCTCGCGTAAATCCGGGCGGATTTACGCGAGCAGGGCTTTTAAAATCCGCCCCTCTATTGTCAGAGAGATTGTAATGTATAAAAATAATATATTGTCCTTGTCTATAGTATGTGTAAATTGTAGGTTTTGATCATGGGAATTCAACCAAATGAAAATACTAACCAACTTACTAGAGCCCCCCCCCCCCCCCCCCTTAACATCAGAATGTCACTAATGCACTGCCTACACAATTGGACATGCTTCTTAAAGGAATACAAAGGAAACCAAGTGCTCTCAAAATTACCTATGTAGTGGTCCCCATTGCTGTCCATTTAATTTGTTGAAAAAACATTCCATCAAAACTGAAAAAATTCTCCTGCAAAGCTATGGCAATTGGCTGGATCAAAAAAGATGGGGGAATCCAATTAGGCTCTGAATGGCTATCAAGAGTTTTCCAATAATCTCAAGTACCCTATTCTGAGGGATATTAGTATACAGTGACACAATGTTAAATTAAAGTACACTTTTCTTATTAATCTTTCATGTCACTAAAATATGATTGTTGTTTTATGTATACTATCTGGGGAATTATAATTTGTAAACCAAACCTCATTTTTGCTAAACAGTTTGCTAAAGCAATTTTTGTTTCCTGCTCAAGTTTTTATATGCATGAAAAATGAAATTGACTTTTATATGATTATACTATTAGCAGGCCTGGATTTGTCAATAGGCACACTAGGCCTGTGCCTAGGGTTGCAAAAATCTGGGGGGGGGGGACAGCAGGCTGGCTGAAGATTTATTGCCTTCCAGCTGTGTTGGATTTCACTCAGTAAAGAACAGCCCTCTGCTTCCTGATCCAGCCCCACCCTTCTCAGGCAGTAGGGATGCAAGAGGGGGCTCAACAGCAGCAACAGTGCCTAGAGGTGGCAAATCCCTAAAGCCATCTCTGACTATTAGGGGCAGATATTCTAAAGCCATTTAGATGGAATATTTAGACAGTTATCCGACTAAGGCCTGGATTTATCAAAATGCACTAAATATTGCCTATGATAGAAAAAGGGGCATGTTTTATGGTAATATTGCAATTTGTGCTAATACTAAGTTACCACAAATTGTGATAACATTTTCACACTTTGAGATAAGTGCCAGAATGTGGTATTTCCTACATACAACCACTGGGGGGCCCATGTTACTATGAGTGAGAGAGAGACTAGCCATGATGCTCTTACGCTAGATAGGTATTTATATCTCTATGGGAGGCCCACCTAGTAACTCGAGGTGAGGTTTAGGTATTAGTGTAGGGATTAGGGGCCACTTTGACATTCAAAGTGAGACGTACGAACTAGGGATGTGAATCGTTTTAGGATGATTAAAATTATCGTCCGATAATTTTAATATCGTCTTAAACCGTTATGGAACACAATACAATAGAGATTCTAACGATTTATCGTTATAAATCGTTAGAATCGTGAGCCGGCACACTAAAACCCCCTAAAACCCACCCCCGACCCTTTAAATTAAATCCCCCACCCTCCCGAACCCCCCCCCAAATGAGTTAAATAACCTGTGGGTCCAGCGGCGGTCCGGAACGGCAGCGGTCCGGAACGGGCTCCTGTTCCTGAATCTTGTTGTCTTCAGCCGGCGCCATTTTCCAAAATGGCGCCGAAAAATGGCGGCGGCCATAGACGAACACGATTGGACGGCAGGAGGTCCTTCCGGACCCCCGCTGGACTTTTGGCAAGTCTCGTGGGGGTCAGGAGGCCCCCCACAAGCTGGCCAAAAGTTCCTGGAGGTCCAGCGGGGGTCAGGGAGCGATTTCCCGCCGCGAATCGTTTTCGTACGGAAAATGGCGCCGGCAGGAGATCGACTGCAGGAGGTCGTTCAGCGAGGCGCCGGAACCCTCGCTGAACGACCTCCTGCAGTCGATCTCCTGCCGGCGCCATTTTCCGTACGAAAACGATTCGCGGCGGGAAATCGCTCCCTGACCCCCGCTGGACCTCCAGGAACTTTTGGCCAGCTTGTGGGGGGCCTCCTGACCCCCACGAGACTTGCCAAAAGTCCAGCGGGGGTCCGGAAGGACCTCCTGCCGTCCAATCGTGTTCGTCTATGGCCGCCGCCATTTTTCGGCGCCATTTTGGAAAATGGCGCCGGCTGAAGACAACAAGATTCAGGAGCAGAAGCCCGTTCCGGACCGCTGCCGTTCCGGACCGCCGCTGGACCCGCAGGTTATTTAACTCATTTGGGGGGGTTCGGGAGGGTGGGGGATTTAATTTAAAGGGTCGGGGGTGGGTTTTAGGGGGTTTTAATGTGCCGGTTTTGCGATTTTTAGATTTTTAGATTTTTCACGATTTTTCACGATTTTTCACGATATTTTACCCCCCCAAACGGCAACAATACGATTCCCTCCCCCTCCCAGCCGAAATCGATCGTTAAGACGATCGAGGACACGATTCACATCCCTAGTACGAACAGAACAGTGCTCTCTTGTGAAGATTTGATGATCCTCGGAGTGAGGAAACTCACCCAAAGATGAGATTTGTGCAATGTTCTCTCATCCTAGCTTGATGGACTTTCTACCTGGGTAACATCAAGCTAGGTTGAGAGAACACTGCACAAATCTCATCTTTGAGTGAATTTCCTCACTCCGAGGATCATCAAATCTTCACAAGAGAGCACTGTTCTGTTCGTACGTCTCACTTTGAATGTCAAAGTGGCCCTTAACCTCCTTCACTAATATCTAAACCTCACCTCGAGTTAAATAGGTGGGCCTCCCATAGAGATATAAATACCTATCTAGGGTGAGGGCATTATGGTTAGGTTCGTTCTCTCTCTCTTTTTCATAATAAACATGGTGTGTGTCCCCCCCCCCCCCCCCCCCCCCCCTGGTTGTATGTAGGAAATACCACATTCTGGCACTTATCAAAAAGTTATTGTAATTTGTGGTAACTTATGTATTAGTGCAAATTGTGATAAACTGCCTATTACCATAAAACATGCCTCTTTTTTCTATCGCAGGCGATATTTAGTGCATTTTGATAAATGACCCCCTAAGCCAGATAAGTCGTCATCTGGCTATATTTTAGCTGGATAAAAAAAATGGGCATTCTGGGGTGTGACAAAATTATCCAGCCAACTTCAGCTATAACCAATTAAGTTACAGGGTCATTTATCAAATTGCATTAGGGCCTTATTGTGGGTGTCAGGGCCCTAACACCATAACGCATGCGATAAATAACTCATTGCGAGATGTGTGTGCAAATTTTTAAAATGTTGTCAAAAGGGAGGAGTTTGGGTGGAGTTTATGAATATGAGGGGTGTTGTATGTTTTAATGCTGGAAATAACTACACCTTTTTTCCTGGCATTATGCTGTGCTTCCGGTGGAGGGGGGAGGGAGAGAGAGAGAGCGCCTCTGGGGTGGCACACATTTTAGACAACTATTTATACCACTGTAGGAGGGTCAACTAGTAACTTGAGAAGAGGATTTAGTCGCGGTCTAGGGTTTGGGGAGCAGTTTTACATGCACAATCAGATGTACAAACAGCACAGTATACAGCAGTGAAGCTGTGCTGGTCGCCACATCTCAAAAAAGATATAACTGCGATGGAGAAGGTACAGAGAAGGGTGACCAAAATAAGGGGAATGGAACAGCTCCCCTATGAGGAAAGACTAAAGAGGTTAGGACTTTTCAGCTTGGAGAAGAGATGGCTGAGGGGGGATATGATAGAGGTCTTTAAGATCATGAGAGGTCTAGAACATGTAGATGTGAATCGGTTATTTACTCTTTCAGATAATAGAAAGACTAGGGGGCATTCCATGAAGTTAGCATGTTGCACATTTAAAACTAATCGGAGAAAGTTCTTTTTCACTCAATGCACAATTAAACTCTGGAATTTGTTGCCAGAAGATGTGGTTAGTGCAGTTAGTATAGCTGTGTTTAAAAAAGGATTTGATAAGTTCTTGGAGGAGAAGTCCATTACCTGCTATTAATTAAGTTGACTTAGAAAATAGCCACTGCTATTACTAGCAACAGTAACATGGAATAGACTTAGTTTTTGGGTACTTGCCAGGTTCTTATGGCCTGGATTGGCCACTGTTGGAAACAGGATGCTGGGCTTGATGGACCCTTGGTCTGACCCAGTATGGCATGTTCTTATGTTCTTATGATGTGATTTGGAGTGAGGAAAGGTACACAAAGATGAGATTTGTACATTGTACTCTCGATCTAGCTTGATGCGGGTGTGAATAAATTTAACATGCGTTGCGGTATCTCAAGCATTTCCTTAACCACACCCTTTTTTTATCGCGGGACCCCTCCCCCACCTAATGGCCACTGCAACCTTTCCCTTTCCAAACCCCCTACCCTGTATTTTAAATTATTGTATTTCTTCAGCCCAGATCACAGTTGCTATCTTTAGAAGGTGAAGAAAAATGTTACTCTTTAATCTTAAAGAACACCCCCTTGTTTTGTTTGTAGCTGCTATGGTAAAAATACTGCCTTGAATATCCCTGTATCTTACTTTAAGAGGCCATGATAGTGGCAGTTATCTTGATAAGAGTTAATGTGTAAGTGGATGCAATGCTACAAGGGGGTCATCGCTACATGGCACTGGGAAGAATAAACCTGGAAGAAAACCTTGATTCTGAGCTGACTGGCATATTTGAAGTCAGGAAGGAATTTTTTAATTGCTACAGACTTGGCCACAAACGTACAGTATTTTATTTAGTTTGTTTTCATTTTCCCCTTCCCCAGATTCAGAGGACACAAAATTGGTAAAAATCCCTTTAATACATATGGCCCAGAGAGAACAGTTTAATAAAAAAAAGGTTGGACTCAGTGGACCTCTGGACTTCTTTCATACTAAACCAACCATGTAACTATGTTTGTTTATTTGTATCTATTTAATTCCACTTATTGATTGCCTTAATGAAGCACTCAGAGTGATTTACAATAGAATTATACAACACATATATTTAAACATAATCAATTTCACATAATATAACTAATATCTATTATAAGAATGTACAATTTTAGAGAACTAGGTAAACAAAATCATTAACAAAACCCTCTGTTGCCAACACATACCTGCGTTCCCACTGACTCTTCCATCCCCCTCTCAAAACAGTCTCTTATTCCATCACACATAATAGCATTAGAGCATCAAATGTAATTACCAATTGTTTACAGTCTTAAAACCTACCCCCAGCCCTCCTCCTCCAGCTACAGCCCAGCAATAGTCCCTATTAGGTCATCTGATATGCCACCTGAAAAAGCCAAGTTTTAACCTTTCTTCAAAAATCCAAATAATCTCTTTGCCAGCGGTGATCTTTAGGAAGACTGTTCCAAGAGAGAAGTTATACGTTTGGTCTCACATCTGTTCTATGCATAACTTTCATGGGCTGGCTTTGTGTTCATGTGTGACGTGTTCACTTCTGGGTTTCTAAATGCTCTCGTTGACCTTTTCGTCACTGCTGCAGATTAGAAAACTCAGTTCTCCCCTCTGCCATGGGTTCTCCAGCTCATCAGTGCTTGGCTGCTCTTCTGCTCCAAGAATTCTCCACTGTGTTCCCAGTGAATTTACCCTTCTTCACAGCAAATTCTCCCTCCAAAAAAATGGAGCTTGTATATACCCTTAGTAGAGGGACATCAAAATAAAAGCATCCACATTAATTAGCCTTCCAAGCCTGTGACGTTATGCTACCCTAATATAAATAATCCCTCTCTATTTGAAATCAACATTTTACTTACCATTTTGTATAAAAGCAACCATATTTTTCCTGTAAGATTGAAAAAAATACAGTTGGAATTCCAATATCTCTCTGCATAACAAATTTTAATAGTGTCCTTTTCTAACTTAAAAAGTATGAAAACGTTAAAACCAACTTTCACAAAACTATATTAGAGTAGCAAGTATCTGAAATACAGGAAATTATGAGTTATGACTTCTTAATCAGTTATAACTACTCAACTCTCCTGTATCATCATGGTATCAAAAAGACATCACAAATAAAAATTGCTATGAATTTAGGTTAGAAAAAGGCATTAGAAAAAGAATGAAGAGTCAGGGAGAATAGCTTTCAAAGAACCCTATATGGACCCATATTCACATGTATTGGTCCACAAATATTTCATATAGTATTTAAGAATCTGTGTGGCTCTATCTGTGCAGGTTCTAAAATATGTATATCTATGATCCCTAAAGTACATGCATACTTTTCTGTATGCACAGACTTTTGCATGTTATTGGGATCTTTAGTGTACATATCATTTTTTACATGCACACATGCACTTTGGATTTTGCTACATTCACTCATTCTAAAATGGACATCTCACCCCTGCAGCAAGACAGCCAAACTTCACTGCCAGGGATATAGCCATGCTGGCCTCCCTGGTGGTGAGCGATAAGGCATAGCTGTTCCTTATCCGGAGGTTCTGGTGGAACAACCAGAGGATGAGGTAGGCCTGACTAGGCCTGCAACATGAGTTTAATCATGGAGCTTCATCTCCCTGTAGGGTATCTTGTGTGAAACAAGAAGGTGGGTGGGGTTATGGGTAGAGTATGGGAGATTGGGAGTTTTGAGGGGGAGGAGGGGTTTAGGGCAAAAGCTAAATAGCATATATTGATATGCAAAGGGATCGGCAATGAGTCACAGTAACAGTGGAGCAATGGTTAAGTGGAAACAATAGAAACAATACACTGTCTCTACCAGTAGCTGCAAAAATCCCTCATGCACATTAACTTCCTTCTTCTTAAACCCCTGAGTCATGGACTGCCTATTCATGAAGCACAAACTTTTCATGCACTCACAGGCCAACTATAGAAGTAAATAAGGTGTTAGAACCTACTTCTGATACTCTTACCAAGGAATGTCTATGTCTCCCTTCCAAACATGACCCTTTGCCTTGTGGCTGAATCATGGCCATTGACGGCTTGAAATCCAAGGCACCTTCCAACACATATCTCCTGGGTACTGGAGCTACCTCTGACCCCTTTTCACTAGCTAGGCACCATGCTGTAAAGGATCAACCCAACAGATCTCAGGGAACTTAAACTGTATGTGGCTTTACAATCTCCTATAGCACATGGGTGTACCACATATTGGATTATTCCCCATTGCCTCCAACTCTACCATAAATGGAATCAGTCTAACAGTTCATATGTGGCTGCACATTCCACCCCTGTGCACACCAGCTGACACCACAGCGAAGAGGAGGAAGAGCATTTGGCCCTTCCTGCTGGAGCAACAGCTATACTGGTTGCAGATGGCCAGCAACCACCACCACCAACAGACCTTGCAGCAGCACAGCAACCACCACCATCCAACTCTTGAGGTGCAGCTTCCTTTCTCTTCCTCTATAGGGCCTCCTTCCCATTTTGCCCCAGAACCTCTGGATTCGGATCCTGATGGTGCCCAGACTCTGCTGGGCAAGGGAGATGAGTAGTTTGCAGGAAAGCTTCCCATGGATTATGGCCTATACTCATAAATTCAGAGACAGGCACCAGCTCTGACGCCCAGGCTCTAGCGGCTATTAGGGATACATTACAGGAGGACCTTGCAAGACTGGAAGATTGGACATCCAAATGGCAGATGAAATTTAATGTGGACAAGTGCAAGGTGTTGCATAAAGGGAAAAATAACCCTTGTGGTAGATACATGATGTTACGTTCCATATTAGGAGCTACCACCCAGGAAAAAGATTTATTTATTTATTTATTTATTTATTTATTTAACAACTTTTAATATACCGACGTTCGTATGGCACATCACGCCGGTTTACAGGTAACTCAAATAAAGGAGGAAATTACAATGAACAGGGAGCATGGGATGGGAGCAGGCCAGAAAGAGGAGATGGGAAGGGGAGAGAGGAGAAGAGAGGGAAAAGATAGGTAGCATGAGATGGAAAAAGCAACCGTCAAAGTAGATGGAACTTATTAACAAAGGTATGTATTTACAGTAGAACTATTTACCATAGATTACATTAGTTTAAAAGATCTAGGCATCATAGTGGCTAATACTTTAAAATTGTCGGCTCAGTGTGCTGCAGCAGTCAAAAAAGCAAACAGAATGGTAGGAATTATAAGGAAGGGGATGGTTAATAAAATGGAAAATGTCATAATGCCTCTATATTGCTCCATGGTGAGACCGCACCTTGAATACTGTGTACAATTCTGGTCACCGCATCTCAAAAAAGATATAGTTGCAATGGAGAAAGTACAGAGAAGGGCAACCAAAATGATAAAGGGGGTGGAACAGCTCCCCTATGAGGAAAGGCTGAAGAGGTTAGGGCTGTTCAACTTGGAGAAGAGATGGCTGAGGGGGGATATGATAGTGGTCTTTAAGATCATCAGAGGTATTGAACAAGTAGATGTGACTCGGTTATTTACACTTTCAAATAATAGAAGAACTAGGAGGCATTCCATGAAGTTAGCAAGTAGCACATTCTTTTTCACTCCACGCACAAAAGAGCTCTGGAATTTGTTGCCAGAGGATGTGGTTAGTGCGGTTAGTGTAGCTGGGTTCAAAAAAGGTTTGGATAAGTTCTTGGAGGAGAAGTCCATTAACGGCTATCAAGTTTATTTAGGGAATAGCCACTGCTATTAATTGCATCAGTAGCATGGGATCTTCTTAGTGTTTGGGTAATTGCCAGGTTCTTGTGGCCTGGTTTGGCCTCTGTTGGAAACAGGATGCTGGGCTTGATGGACCTTTCGTCTGATCCAGCATGGAAATTTTTTATGTTCTTATGAAGAAACGATTACAGCCAAAACATTTCTGGAAAAGAATGTTAGCTCCACCCATTCCTCCTAGCTAGCAGCCCTGTCCAATTACCAGGAGAAGTGAGCACACCAAACTTCAGTTTGAAATTTTCACATTAAATAGCAGGTGCAAATGTGTTTGTATGTTCTTGATAATGTTTGTGGGTATGATCCTACACGAACACCTGAGTACACACACACTTGGTTACTTTAGAAAATTGCTTGCATGAGCGTTTGTCAAACATACATAGGTACAAGGCATTTATTTTTATGCATGAAATGTGTTTGAAAATTTACGCTAGTGAAATAAGAGACATAGAAAGGAATTGGACACTGAGAAAGATCAATGGTAGAGTAGAGATAAGAAGATCCATTCATGGAAAGAAGCAAGAGGAGATATCTTGGGCACAGAAAAGATGGAGAAAGGCAGAAAGGGATTCTTCAAATTTAAAGTTAAGAAAAAGGTGGACTGTGTCCCCTACTGAAACAGGGATTGTTAACTCCAAGTAAAGAAAAGAACTAGCTATAGCAGATGACGTACATGCAGAAATAAGATAGTGGAGAAACAGATATGGGTTGGAAAGAGGCATCAGAATCTAAGATGCATAGGAGGGATCATGAGGGAAGGCCAGAGCTTTGGGAGGGGGAGTTAGGTAGAAGAATAATGGAGATGAGGGTCAAAAAATGATAGGGCACTATGAAGGAGCATCTCTGAAAATCCTCGTTACCCAGCTTTGGACAGGCATCTAGCCTGGTCTGCCTGAAAAGTTAGACATGCAGATAGCTCTGTGGGCAGGACCTCTGAGAACAGGTGCAGTAGGTCCAAAGGAGAACAGACATGTCCCGGGTTTCAGGAGAAGGCAGCTCCTGACACATCTCTGTCTTGAATATGAATGAATCCAGCATGTGAATGCTGAAGTTAACTGTGATTAATTCTGAAGGGAAGCAGTTTATGCAGATGTTCCTTGTGCACTATGAATAAAAGGACATAAAGAATAGAGATGTGAATCGTGTGATCGATCGTCTTAACGATCAATTTCGGCTGGGAGGGGGAGGGAATCGGATCGTCGCAGTTTGGGTTTTTTAAATATCGTGTAAATCGTGTAAATCGAAAACCGGCACACTAAAACATCCCTAAAATAAATCCCCCACCCTCCCGAACCCCCCCAAAATGCCTTAAATTACCTGGGGTCCAGTGGGGGGGAGGGCGGGAAAACCGGCACACTAAAACAACCCTAAAACCCACCCCGACCCTTTAAAATAAATCCCCCACACTCCCAAACCCCCCCAAAATGCCTTAAATTACCTGGGGTCCAGAGGAAGGGTCCCAGTGTGATCTTTTACTCTCGGACCTCTGACCTCCGTGCTCTGTAGAAACAAAATGGCGCCGGCGCTACCTTTGCCCTGTGGGCAAAGGTAGCGCCGGTGCCATTTTGTTTTTTTTGTCCCCCGACG
Source organism: Rhinatrema bivittatum (assembly GCF_901001135.1). NCBI lineage: Eukaryota > Metazoa > Chordata > Amphibia > Gymnophiona > Rhinatrematidae > Rhinatrema > Rhinatrema bivittatum. The sequence goes on from NC_042619.1 coordinate 143,477,001, forward strand.
GCAGGAGCGTAGGAGATCGCTCCCGGACCCACAGGGACTTTTGGCCAGCTTGGGGGGCCTCCTGACCCCCACAAGACTTGCCAAAAGTCCAGCGGGGGTCCGGAACAACCTCCTGCAGTCGAATCGTGTTGCCTTACGGCCGGCGCCATTTTGCGCAAAATGGCGCAGGCCGTACGGCAACACGATTCGACTGCAGGAGGTCGTTCCGGACCCCCGCTGGACTTTTGGCAAGTCTTGTGGGGGTCAGGAGGCCCCCCCCAAGCTGGCCAAAAGTCCCTGGGGATCCAGCGGGGGTCCGGAATGACCTCCTGCAGTCGAATCGTTTTTCCATATGGAAAAACGATTCGCGGTAGGAGATTGTTCCGGACCCCCGCTGGACTTTTGGCAAGTCTTGTGGTGGTCAGGAGGCCCCCCCAAGCTGGCCAAAAGTCCCTGCGGGTCCGGGAGCGATCTCCTACGCTCCTGCCATCGGGGGACAAAAAAACCAAAATGGCGCCGGCGCTACCTTTGCCCTGTCATATGACAGGGCAAAGGTAGCGCCGGCGCCATTTTGTTTCTACAGACCACGGAGGTCCGAGGTCCGAGAGTAAAAGATCACACCGGGACCCTTCCTCTGGACCCCAGGTAATTTAAGGCATTTTGGGGGGATTCGGGAGGGTGGGGGATTTATTTTAAAGGGTCGGGCTGGGTTTTAGGGTTGTTTTAGTGTGCCGGTTTTTCCGCCCTCCCCTTCCCCTCCCCCTTCCCTCGATTTACGATTTTTTAACGATAAATCGGGGGAATTGTTATTGTATCGCGGCTCTAATGATTTTTGACGATTTAAAATATATCGGACGATATTTTAAATCGTCAAAAAACGATTCACATCCCTTATAAAGAAAGCCTTCACACTCATTATTGTGCCACAGGCACAAAGTGGGCTCTGGGATATATTGATATATATTATTCTTTTAGATTGAGAAATATTTTAGGAATTTTTTTTCTTTTTCACAGTATTCTTACTTGTTATGTCAATAGTGATGTCTTGGCAGTGCAAAATGCTGCTTTTATGGTTTACATAGTAGATATAACTCAATATTTTCTGACTTAGTTGCATTTGTGTTATAAACATAATTTTAAAACCACCAAGGAGCTCCCTTTCCTGTGTGAACTCAATATTCACGCAACTCCTGATTTCCTAAAGAGAATGTGTTTTAGGCAGCCTGAAAGAGCAAATACTGCAATTTTCCTGGAAAACAGCGATTAGTCTAAAAAACAAAACAAATAATAGGTTTTTGCCACAGCTTTTGACTCTGTCAAAATGTCCAGAATTCTCAGTGGCCAGAGCCGTTATGTACATTGATCAGGATCCCTTTTCACAGTCCAGAGGAGAGGTGAGGAGAGAGCATTTGCTCTGAGTAGTGTTCTCCTCTGCCAAGCCTGGATGGACATAGTAGAAGATTTCAGTCACCACAGAGCCAGGGATCTCCTCTGAGAATTTTCATGGACTGTCATGTGCTTTTCATGCATTGCCCAGGATGTTCTTTATTTTGGCCTTCAAATACATCTAATGCAGGTTTTCAGGGAAAACATATCACTTGCCCACAAATCCCCTTAGCCACTGGTTTGTTTAAGGTCACAGTCTACTACCTTTTGTTTACAATTAGGGCTTAGCAAGGTTTTAAACTCCATTTCTTTCCCTTCTGATTGCCTTCCTGTATATATGAAGGCTTTGACACCTTGTCTGCAGAAGATGAAAAAGGCTACCCTTTACTACTAGACCATCCTGAGTGTTCAAGGTGAACTGTCAGTCAAAGATGACGCCTCAAATATGGATTGTATCATGCAGCTGCAGTTTTCAATCTCTGATTAAAGAATCTGAATCTAAACGTGTGAATTCTGACAGAAAGGCTCCCCTGGTGATGAGTAGACTTTCTTTCTTATCCTAACTGAGTCTTAGCGAGATGTCCATCATTCATTCTGTTTTTTCAGTCTAGGTTCATTCACTTGCTGTTATTACTTCTACCTCCCTTTTCCCTATTTTTATAAAGGGGACATTTGTGTTACTGTGTACCAGATGTCTTTAAAAGTCAAATAAATTGCATCAACCTTATAGAGTAAATTTTTAATAGGATACCTAACTTCAAAAGTGCATGCTTACTTCTCAGCCCATACAAACTGAGCAGGTTTTCAAAGTATGTACATTCAAGTTGAAGATTTTGTTATGCAACTAAAAATGCACAGTGTTGGACAATAGCATAAAGTATGCATGTTAGCAGGATATCACTATGCATGTACATTGTTGTGCCTTAAATGTGCATGAATAGCTTTCAACCACACCCCTGAAATATCCTCCACCCCCACCCTGAATGCCTGCTTTTTACATGTGTTATGAATTTTAATGTGCCCCTACAGGGACAGGGAGTGTGAATGTATGAATGAATGAGGTATATGTTTTTAGGGGGAATATTTAAGTGATTGTGTATTGGGGATATAGTTGTATATTCCATGTGTCTGTTGTGTCATATGGCAAAGGGTTCTACAGTGCGTCTAAAGTATTGCTATGCATTTAATGATGTAATAATGAAGTAATATTTAATAAAGGAATATGTATTTAAGAAATGTTATGGTGAATGATATTGACTGTATGAAAAAAATATGCAGGATCCCTTATTTGTTGTGATATACCCCCTTCTGGCAGCCAGGCATCAGGAGGCCCTCATCTCAGGGCTATCATGTTAAGCATCCAGGATAATGAGGGTCATTGGAGGGATCCTGGAACATTATGCTATGCTGTTTGGTAACTGGGCCACCAAGACTTCAAAGGCATCCATGGGCCAGCTCTGACACAACATAGCCCAGGGCATCTTCAGGTGCAGCGGAATCCAATGAACTGGGGAGCAGGTGACCCACAGGTACCGGAACATCAAGACGCAGCTGAAAGCCAAGGTGGTCACCAGAAATAAATATATGCTGCAGACCGGAAGAGGAGCCCCTTATCCTATCATCCTCACTCCCATGGAGGAGCATCTTGTGGAAAGGCTGGGACCGGATGGCTTTGAGGGTATGGTTGAGTGTCTGAGTACCATGTGAGCCACAGCTGGTAAGTTCACTTCACCTGTAAATAGGCATGCAGCAACAGGTGTATACATCATTTGGCATAAGATGCTCACAATGCTAAGAAGCAGAGTGCACCTCTGTTGCCAAATAAAAAAAGATACTTGCTGCCATTGGTACTTATGTCTTATGATTTGTTTCCACAGCTCTCACCCAGGAAGTTCCAGGGACCAGCCAGGAAGCCTCAGGGACCAGCAGTGTAGCGGTCCTTTTGCACAGGTCCTTCCTGACGCATGCCCAGAACCAGGTGAATGAGGAGGAGGAGCTGCAGCAGCAGCCACAGGCTCAAGAGCCATTGTAGATGCTGCAACCCCTGGGTTCATCCAGCCATTCAATTTGTTTCTCAACCTCTCTGGCTTCATGCAGGAACAGAGCCTTGAATGGGAACCTATAGAATCATCAGAACCTCGAGCTAGAACACCACAGCTCCAGCTTGAAGCATCTTGTACTTGACAGGAACAGCCAAGAAGCCTGGACATGCCACCTTTAGAGGCCCAAATTCCTGCAATCCACACCACCATCACAGCACCAGTACCAGTCCCAGCACTAGCAACAACATCCCCACCACCAACAGAAGAGTCTATGTAGGAGCAGCTGGACCAGCTGGAAAGGAGGCATGGGGTACACATATGGCCAGAGCTAGTACGCCTCCAGAGGGCTGTCAAACAGCAGAACCAGATCCTGTGAGATCAGACTGCCATAAACACACTGAATGTTACAATGCTGGCCACAGCAGTCAATAGCATGACGAGTGTGCAAAGGATGCCCGAATCTTCCCCAGCAACACTGGAGTCCACACCTTGCAGTATTCCCCGGGCTGACAGATGCCTGAGGGATAGGCCCCCAAAAGAGATGCCCCCTCCCCCCAAGTGGCAAGCCACAACATGGCAAAGGGCCTTAAAGGACCAAATGTTGTGGCATTGAATGCCAAATAAGAAGAGTTGTACCAACAATCCTAGGAGGGTCCTCCTAGGATTGCTGGCACAGGAGAGTTCCTGTGCCAGCTGGATGGAAGAAGCCTGCTGTGCCTATCCTCACTACAATGCTCCTGTGTCAGCATACAGAAGGGATAGTCTACTGTCAACCATTGTTGTCCAGCAGCCTGACTCTAAAGCCCTCCTTGATGTGACCTCCAATCATGGTCCAGCTACTGTCTTTTCTCATTATGTCTCATCCCCTGCTCCAGATGCTGGTGTCTCATCTCAGCTCATGCTGCGGCTGTTGCCTCCATGCTGCTGTGTCTTCTCCTGGTCCTCTTGCCTCCATGCTGCTGTCTTCTCCTGGGCCTCCTGCCTCCATACTGCTGTGTCTTCTCCTGGGCCTCCTGCCTCCATGCTGCTGTGTCTTCTCCTGGGCCTCCTGTCTCCATACTGCTGAGTCTTCTCCTGGGCATCCTGCCTCCATGCTGCTGTGTCTTCTCCTAGTCCTGCTGCCTCCATGCTGCGCTCTTTGGTCCTGGTCCTGCTACCTTCACTTGAACTCTGCTGTCTTGGTCCTTAGGCTGTCCCCTTGAGTGCACTCTTTCAACATGGACTATCTGGGGTCTTTTCCTAGCCATCACATAGCAAGGCTGCTATCAACAACATTAGCTATTGGGGGTGCCACTTCCACTTTCTATGGTCCTTGTTGTAATCATGGTTGTGCCAAAAGGATAAGATGCTAACCCTGTACATGTAATGAAACCAATTCAATGTTATGAACAAGTCAACACAGAATTTGCTGTGCATATAATTTACAATGTTTTGTGTTGTTTGCTATCTTGCCCTTACAGATTGTAATTACCTCCTGCGTACCTGGCCACCACGTCAAGGATGTGCATTTATGCATCATAGAACACTTGCACATTGATGGAGTGAAAGACCTTTCTGTTCTGGTATATCTCCTCCCTGTCATGGGGAGGAATAATGGCCACATGAGTGCAGTCGATAGCTCCCAGAATATTGGAAAAGTTTGCAAAGGCATAAAAGCCTGTCCTCAAGCCAATCAAGTCCTGCCTATCTCAACAAAATGCTATGTAGCGATTAATACAGTCAGAGATTGCTATGATGACCTGGTCCAGACATTGTGAAAAAGTGGTATGGGACATTCCTCCCATGACCCCTTCTGTTATTTGGAAGGAGCCAGCTGCCATGAAATGCAGAGTGGCCAACAGTTTGGTGAGACTAGGCACAGTGTGGGACCTTTCTATGACCGGATCCAAATCCTCTTGGATTTCTTCATATAATTCCAGGATATCCCGAGAGCTGAGGCGATACCTGCAAACCACATAGTCCTCTAGCATGCCCAATAAGGAAGTTCATGGAGGAAAGATGCACTCCCTATATCTCCATTGCTGTGGCCACCTGCGTGCCCGTCGCTGCCCTCAGCCCATGAACCTGCAGGGTCATGGTTCTGCCTGTGGTGCAGGGACTTCCCTAGGAGGGCTTGGAACTGGCCTTGCCTGTTCTTGAGGTTGTTGTTGCTCCTCTTGTTCTCACCTGCAGTGAGCCTCCTGAAGCATCCAGTATCCCCAACAATTAAACTTGCCACAAACATTATGGGGCAGATTTTCAAAGGGGTACACTCGTAAGATACACGCGTACCCCCTGAAAACCTGCCCCAAGCTCCCCCGGCACGCGCCGAGCCTATATTGCATAGGCTGCCGGCACGCGCAAAGCCCCGGGACGCGCGTAAGTCCCAATGCTTTCCTGGGGGGGGGCATGTTGTGGCTGACACACCATCAGGGGCATGTCGGGGGGGGGGGGCGTGTCATGGCTGGCGCATCATTGGGGGCATTCTGGAGGCATGGCCCCGGCCTCTGGACCAGCCCCCGGACCGGACCATGGCGTGCCGGCAGCCGGCCCAGCGTGCGCAAGTTACGCCTGCCTCGGGCAGGCGTAACTTACGCAATAAAGGTAGGGGGGGAATTAGTTAGGGCCGGGGGGGTGGGCTAGTTAGAGGAAGGGAGGGGAAGATGTGGTGGGGTGGAAGGAAAGTTCCCTCTGAGGCCGCTTCGATTTCAGAGCGGCCTCGGAGGGAATGGAGGCAGGCTGCGCAGCTCGGCGCACACAGGCTGCCGATTTTGGGCAGCCTTGTGCACACCAACCCCAGATTTTAAAGGATACGTGCGTATCTATTAAAATCCAGCTTACTTTTGTTTGCGCCTGGTGCGCGAACAAAAGTACGCACGGGCGTACTTTTATGAAATCTACCCCAATGGCTTTAGGAAGCTAAACCAGGTAAAAACAGGTGTTTTTATTGGGACAGGAAGGCCTGGTAGGTGTGTCCGTTATAATTCCTCTATTAATCGTGCACAATAATCACTGCAAAAATACCTGTGATTTGCGATATCGGCCACATCAGTGCGATAAATAGTTTTTTCACCGTACAACAAAAAAAGTGTAGTGATTTCTGGTGTTAAATCCTGCGATAGTGTGTGTTACTCTATCACATGCCGCACTAACAGACCCTTATTTCCATTTACTCCACCCAAACACGTCCCACCCAAATACTCTATGTTTAATTTGCATACGCATTTTGCATTTGCATTATTTTTCGTGCGCGTTACAGAGTTATTGCGTGCGATAAGAACATAAGAAATTGCCGTGCTGGGTCAGACCAAGGGTCCATCAAGCCCAACATCCTGTTTCCAACAGAGGCCAAACCAGGCCACAAGAACCTGGCAATTACCCAAACACTAAGAAGATCCCATGCCACTGATGCAATTAATAGCAGTGGCTATTCCCTAAGTAAACTTGATTAATAGCCATTAATGGACTTCTCCTCCAAGAACTTATCCAAACCTTTTTTGAACCCAGCTTTTTTGAACCCTAACACGAAATGATAAATGACCCAGTTTGTTAGTTGGCAAATTCCCCCTCCTCATTTGGAGTAAAAATTATATTTGTTTAAAAATTTTATTATGCTTTCTACCTGATCTAGAAGTTAGAATTGATCCATGTCCCTCTATGTGTCTGTATAAAAATACCTGCTTCTTGTATACCAACATATTTTTAACTCTATTTTAATTTTTTTTTAATCAATTTGCAAGAAATTGCATAGTGATTGTTTTTGAAGGATGGTGATTTGAGACTAATCATTTTTCAAAAACTAACAATAAAATAATGTGGGTTAGTGTTGTTAGCTTAAAATGTAACTCTGTCATCACTACCATCAGCAGTAAAGTGAACTACACCATAGAAAGGAGAAAATCTGTTAGAAAATGGACGCAAGATAGTATAATAAGTAGTATGGTAGTGTAAAGATATTTCTGACAAAGAGACCAATATACCAAGTGTGCTGAGTTTTACATAGAGGTTGTGACTTTCCATGGGTAAGTTTTCTACTAGGACTCACATGGAAATAAGCCTGGTATAAAAACTAAAGCGCCAAAATGTCTTATGGACAGTTTTGCAATAAAATAACTAACTCTTTGAGATGTAGTTATCTTTTCAGGAAACAACGGACTTTGAATATCTTTGAAGGCATATTTTAGCACTGCAAACATTTAATGAGCAGCTTTGCATGATTTTGCATTGCAGCAGCTTATTAACTTGAAATTCACACAACAGTTTGCAAGAGTAAATTTACATGCATAAGTTTACTACTTGCAAAGTCTGCGTTACGTTACAAGAGAACTCTGCTCTTTATGCACTCAAGTTTTCATTTTTACATGTGAAATGGGCTCTGGAAAATTCGGCACAACTAAATCAATCGCAATGTTTACTAGAAAACAAATTTAAGTATTCCCTATTATAGATTAAGTAAATTATCTTGATTTTCCCTCAAAAAGATATAAGTGAAGAAGCTAGTATCCTCAGATTCCTCTTCGCAAATCATATGCCATTCAGAGAGAAAATTCCCACTGTGAAAATTATTTCATTTATTATGTAAATATTTTCATCCAGAAAACAATTGAATGGTACATTTGGATTATGGCTTCACTCTTTTTTCAGTACTTTGGGCTTGCTGTCTTCAACGGCTTTTTTCCCATGTTGTGTCAATGGGAAAAATGCTCAGCACATAGTGCCCTTATTGTTTTCAGTACGGGCCTGTTTCACTAAGGGGTAGATTTTTAAAGTTACGCGTGGGCGTAGATGTATTCGCGCAACCTGGCACGAACAAATCTATGCCCGATTTTATAACATGTGCCCGCTGCCGCGCGCACATGTTATAAAATCCAGGGTCGGCGCACATAGGGGGGTGCACAATTGTGCAAAATGCGCGCGCCCAGCCAAGCAGCCTGCCTCTGTTCTCTCCGAGGCCACTTTTTTTTCCAGTCCCCCCACCTTCTCCTACCTAACACACCTCCCAGCCATAACTAAATCCCCCCCTACCTTTGTTAAGAAGTTATGCCTGCCCGTGGCAGGCATAACTTGCGCGCGCTGGCAGGCTGCCGGCGACCCATTCCCCGGCCCGGGGGCTGGTTCGGAGGCCTCGGCCACGCCCCCAGAATGCCCCCAGGCTTGCACCACACCCACGTCCCCGCCCCCAGAATGCCCCCAAATGTCATGCCGCCCCCGACACACCCCCCAAGCAAAGCCCCGGGACTTATACACGTCCCAGGGCTTTGTGCGCGCCGGCGGCCTATGCAACATAGGCACGCTGGCGCGCAGGGCTTTTAAAATCTGCCCCTAAACTTTTTTCCCCCATAAACACAGAATGGAGAATAGTGAATTAAGCCCTAAGTCTGCTTTCACACGTTTCATTGTAGTAAGAATTAAAAACCTGTCTATTATGCACAAATCAAATAAAAGAAGATACTTTTGTGTGCAGATTTCTACTTGCTTTGATTGGAATTCTATTTCTTTTTACTGAACAGAAGCAGATTACTTCTTAAGTAAGCTGTTTAATTTATGACTCTCTACCATAAGTACAAATAAAATGAAGAGCTCGTGGAAATATAAAATCAGCTCTCTGCTTTTATGAACTGCTTGAATTTCCTGAACCATATTGATATCATAGTCATTTTTTTAGTTACTTGATATGAAAAATTAATCCTGATAATGCCTTTCAATTCCTCAACTACTATTCACTGTTTCCTGGGATGAATTATAGAGAACACGGATGAAGAGATTTCAGCTGCAGATTAGTTTAGAGATAAAGCAGAAGTCTTTTGAGGGTTATTCTATAATGGCCCTTTTTCTTTTCCTTTGGGCTATGCTAATGCTTTAATATCCTGAGAATAAAGTTAATAAAAAAAAACATTGTCTCAAGCAGTTGCTTTATGCAATCCTTCGGAAATGCATTAATTATTGTTTTTCTTTTTAATTATATGAGATAAGAGGTCAAGCAAGTCCCATGGAGAGCCGATCATATCATGTGTATAAATCTAATGGAAACCTTAATGATTTCAATTGTTGTCTATTTGTTTTACAGAACAAGAAGAGTGTGTTAATTGCACAGATGAATGCAGAGTTCTCGGTCATTCTGACAGGTGCTGGATGCCACAGTTCCCGACAGCCAACCAGGCAGAAAATGCAGATTATCGCACAAATCTCTTTGTACCCACAGTTGAGACTAATGTTGAGACTGAGACATATGAAACTGTGAATCCCACTGGGAAAAAGACATTTTGTACATTTGGAAAAGACAAAAGAGAGCACACAATTCTCATTGCCAATGTTAAACCTTATTTAAAAGCCAAGCGTGCCCTGAGTCCTCTTCTTCAAGAGATTCCCTCAGCTTCAAACAGCCCAACCAAGACATGCATTGAGGCTTGCACCTCAACAAAAGGACCTTTGGATGTTTGTGAAGTAAAATCAGGCTCATTAGCTGAAACAAGCAACCAGTACTTATCAACTGACAGTCAGTACCTGTCACCCAGTAAACAGTCAAAAGACCCTCAATACATTGCATCAGATCAGATGACTCGGGTGTTTGCAGATGGCCATTCCAGAGTGAGTCGAGATTCAAGTGAGATGGACTCTGTTCTTGCACAGTTAGACCACTCAAACCGAGATTTAGGCCGAGAGTCAGTAGATGCAGAGGAAGTTGTGAGAGAAATTGACAAGCTTTTGCAAGACTGCCGAGGAAGTGACCCTGTGGCTGTGAGAAAGTAAAAAAAAGAAAGAAAGAAAGGCTAAGCATTTGCTGCCTCTTCTGTTCATTCAACAAATTATGCTCCCTGGTTATAAGAATTTTACAGGGATGGAAGAAGACCAATGCTGCTTTAAGGCTTTTAGTGAACATCTGAAGTGCCCACAATATATTCTTTTCACTGCTGTTTATTTTTCACAGATAACAATGGTTTTATTTGACCAAAATTACATTAGGATGGATGTCAAGTACTTTAAAGAAGGTGACATTTTGACAATCCAGTTGGAAGCTGAGTGGAAGTACTTATGATGTTGTAAGATGTCCTCTGTAGTTGATGCTGACTTAACTGTTTACTTGTAAAACCCAATGAAAAACAGGGTTGAATACTTTCTGTGGTGGATTTCTAACGATCATCACAGGCTTCTACTGAAAGTCCTTCATGATCTTGCAGTAGTCCTAGCTACACCAAACATCAGCACTCATTTGTGGTAAACATTTCTGTATAAAGTTACCTGCCACACACACAAAAAAGAAACATTCCAGATCATTCATCAATAAAACATATCCTGGTCACATAGTAGCACCTCATGTCATATTAAAAGTTAACTGTAAGATGCTATAGTACATTGTGTCCTGCACCTACATAAGCTAATTCACTTTATATATTAAAAGAAAGGTCTTAATGCCTATTTAGCATTTTAGTGTCCTACAAATATAAATATGTATTCAGTACTTTTTAAGCCTGAACTAGAATGCAGGCCAAGAAATGATTGCCATTTAAAGGTAATATTTAAAAATGTAACATTATTAACACTTTTTTAATTCCTTTGTGGACACTAAAATAGCTCAGGAAACTTAAAATGTCCTAAACATCAACACAAATTACATTACCATTTAAATGTGCAAATGTAAGAAGATTTAATGTGTTTACATCAAAATGACATATTTTTTATTGATTTATTGCAGATTCCATGCATATGAGCCAAAATTGTTGAGTGTATAAGAGCTATATTGTGTATTTTATTAAATTAATATATAGTTGTGTTGCAAAAAAAATATTTGGGCTTATATTGTAAATGGCAAGTGTTGCCTCAGTAGATGTCAAACTCTATGAGTTTTTTTTTCTTTCCTGCTTCCCTTTCCCTGTGGAGTGTCAGGAAGCAGTGCCTCAGAGCAGAGTCTCTTGTTTAATGTATGATCCACCAACTACTGCAGTGCATAATCTGTTCAAAATGTGCTTGAGGAAGCTGATAGAGCCAACTGAACGGGCATCAGTCATGGTTATGTGCAAGACCTCACAGACGCTCCCATCGCATCCCATGCTTAATAACACAAATTACTCTTGAGCTGGTTCTTACTGTCTCTTATGTTTTCTGGCCAATGTAGCTGACAGTGTGTAGGAGTTATCACACTCTTGGTTGCATTTATCGATGATGTTAATATTTCAAAACATGTACTGTCATACAGTTCATAAAGCAGAAAAGTGCTTCAGCTCGAGAGGCAACATTTCTTCTGGTTCTTGAGAGTGCACTTCACATATTATAGTTTGGAGTCTGCTTCTTATGGGGTGAACTTTCAAACCAGTCAGCCCTGTTTCCATTCCCTTCTTTAGCACCCCATATTTTTTGATAAATATAACAGTGTTTTCAATATAAACGAGGTTCTAGTAGGCATACAGGTCCTGGAGAAAACTGGGGGTCTTAGTAGGTTATCATTTAAAAAAAATAAAACAACAAAAAATATATTGTAGTATGCGCACTTTAAATGTCTGAAAAAGGGACCTGTGGTAAACTTGAAAGCTCAGGTACTACAACATCTTTTTTGTAGGGCATTCTAAGGTATCGCAACTGAGTATGACTCCAGCTGAAATTAAGAGTTTGTTTACTTTTAATTGCCAAAAATAAACTAGCACAAGCACAAAGTTAGGAAAACCACGGCAAACAGCCTTTTCTTTTCAAATATTTTTAGGTAACTCTATGACAATGCACCGAGAGAGACTGCGACAATGTTGAACAGTACAGGGGGAAAACTATGGCGTTGATCCGAGCCCAAATTAAGCTAAGTCCCTATGAGTTTATGAAAAGCTTTCTGAATTTAAACTCAGGTTTTCAATTTCAAATTTCATGCAGCTGCACTCAAAAGTACAGTCTAGCCTTTGTAGAAATGATGTCAAATAGGTCCTCATTAGGATGCCTAACCTACTCTTCAGAAAGACTAGCCAGTCTAAGAACTGTCTCTGTTTCTTGGAAGTACCCGCTTTAAATAAACTGTATGCTTGGTTTCCACAGCACAGAATACTTAATATCATCACAAGAGATCTTGTACAGACTCTGCCAGGCCACCAATCACGTTTGGGACACTTTATGTATCAGAAATGCGTTGTCTCTGTGCTCTACAATGTTACTTTTCCCAGGAGGCCCGAGGCGGGTTTTTCTTGATAGCTGATATTCCATAAAAAGTGGCTTCCATTATTATTATTAGCCAAACACTGTATTTATAAGGCACTTTATATGCCAAGAAGACCATAACCAGTAAATCGGCATACCCAAGGAACAGATGCTGGTAGATTTTTAAATGCTTTTAATTCTGAGAAACCAGCCTTACAATCCGTTGCCTTTGACTGAAAGCACCAAAAGATAATATTAGTAAAAGCTATGTTAGTAGAAAAGAAATTTGCCTTCAGACTTTCTCTCAGTAGTGATTTACTAGCAGTATCTGTTCAGCAATGTATCCATATTTAGTGTGGATTACTTAGCATTAGTAATTTAGTGTCTGAAGTAACTTAGCATTCAGAAGTCAGCTTTGTAGCTGAATTCACAGAATTTTGCTTTCATTTCATTTGACAACTACATTATGTTACAGATATTTGGCTTCTTGCTTCAGAGAAGGATAATACAGGCTGCTGCTGCTGCAGTTCGATGACCAAAAAAAGGCATTTTCAGGGCTATAACAAATGTGCTGGTTGTATGTTAAATAAGAATATAACCACACAATGTTTATTCAATCAAGTAATCATAAAGCTATTTCCACTACAGTGTACAGAGCGTTTGCCCATGTCTTATATAAAGAAAGATACACTTAAACACCATTGAATGGCACTTCTAAGTCTGAAAAACAAGAACAGTTCTTCATAAAATATAAGTGGATTTGTGGATACAACAAAAAGGCAGACATCTCATATGGAATGGCAGAAAAGAAAATTCTATTCTATTGATTTATAAACTAAGTTACATTACTGCTAAATGTTAAACACTGACTATGTACAACATAATTAACATAAAAATGTCGAGGCCAATGCATTATACTCCTAATGTAATGACAGAGAAAAGATTATTTTTTAAGTTGGAAAAGATTCCCTTCCTACAATGAAATCATTCAGCCTCATTCTATTTGTCAGTATTGCCCACTTAAATATGTACACACATAAATATGCACACTTCAACATTATTCATCTACACAGCCATTCAAAACTTTGAGTTCAGATAACCATTTTGCAGTACTTTCTACTTAACTGATTTGGAGAAGACATTTCGTGAGTTAGGGTATGATTACAAAAATAAAACAAATTACTAGCAATGAAGCATGTTACTTTTTAAAAATTAAAATTGGCTTTCGTGTTCTTTATTGGAGAAACAATTCTTAAAAACAAGTAATCTAAATCTGGCGTTATATGCACCCACTTATTGTTTTCTAATTACATTTTTTTGACATTAGATAGGATTTTTTCAGTGCACTAATTCAAAAGGGAGTTTTAGCTATCAAGATTTGTTGATTTGAAGCACAATTGAATGAAACCTGATGAAGGTCTTGACATTCCTGGCCCCATTGGTCCACAGGTTGGCAATTCACATTTATCAGCCCCCTGTCACCCCCTAAGGCTCAGAGCTGCATTAAGTGATTGGTGAACAAAACAAAAAGCAGCATACATTGTATGGATTATCTCAACCGCTCTTGTTTAATGGCTGTGTTTAATGTGATCTATCTGGAAAATGAGGACTACGAATAAAAAGCAATTACTAATGGTGTTGCCTGCTCTTGCATTCATTAACACAAAAGAAATGTGTTAAACACTGCATACCACAGGGAGCCAGATAGTAATTACTTAGGAATGCAACTTGTGGCAATGTCACTGTTACAACTAGTTGTCACTTTGCCAAAAAAAGATGACATTTCTTGCAGCATTTATTAGAAATATTGAAAACTTCTCAACAGGGAGCTGGTAAAAGAATCAGGAAGCTGGGCACCTTGTTCTTTCAGACTTGCACAATAGAGGCCTATTTGCTGGTCATTATTTGTTCACAAGAGTTTAGGGCAGGTTGGCTTTGTATAGGACATTGGAGTGAACTTACAAAGAATTCTATGAAAAAGAAGCTGTCCTTTTCTAAAGGTTTCCATTATCATTAAAAAAAAAAAAAAAGTCATGAGAAGCTTTGCAGAATGAAAAACAACACAATAGGTCTTGATGTAAGAAAAAAGAAGAGTTGTGTCAGTGTCCTAGGTATAGCTGAAAGTCAGCTCATTATGAATTCGGTGTATAGTCATAAACAAAGTGACAGAGAGCTAGACAAAAAAAATACCATCATGAGCCTTAAAAACTATATATGATGACAATATATTGCCAGTTAGCCAAAAATGGGACTAATGTACTAAAAGAGTTTTCCCTTCTGAGGAATTTTCTATCTGCCCATATTGGTGAAAAGTCTGCTGGTACTTTTTACAGCAGAGTTCCTGTCCATTTTCCAAGGGAAAGTATCTCATCAGAACTACCCACCTATATTTATACCTTCTAATGCTTACATTGGAAGGGTAACTTTCAAAACTGCTTGAGTACACCCACATGCACCTGTATTTGGACACACGGTAAGTTACTATAGTATTTTATAAATGCACATTTCCGATATGAACAAAAAGAGAATAGATGCCTTGATCTTTTCCAAATATTTATTAGAGACGTATTCATAACAATGCCCAACTCAGGCTGAGTTTCGCGGCTCAACAGCCGCTGCCTCAGGGGCTTTGACAATCAAGAATCTCAGATGAATTACAATGGTATGAAATTATCGAAAGAAGGTAACTGTGAACCAGTGCTGTAAAATAGCTAGCAAATCGCTGTCACTAAATCCGGCAGGATTTACGCACGCAGGGCTTTTAAAATCTACCCCATAGCTTGCAAATATATGTGCCTATAAGAACCCCTACCCTTCTCCGCTGCAAATACACATAGAAGACCAATGTGCCTCCTTTTGCCTGCATATCAAGCAAACAATTTTTAAAAAGCCCATTTCCCTGAGTAAAGCAAAGTAAAAATGACCTTCCCTATGGCTTTGTACATAGGCCCTAATATGTTTATATTTTGGAGACATTATCATGAATTCAACATGGGCCGATTTTGTGCAAGCAACGCTTTTAAAATCTACCTGTAAGTACCCCAGATCTAGAGAAATGAATAGCAGGCCCCTACATTTTATGAGCTTTAAAGTTGGGTGAATTTTCAGTCATAGTAACAGAAATCATGGCAGAAAAGGACTAATTGGTCCATCCAGAATGCCCAGCAAGCTTCTTATGGTAGTATCTATCATGCCATGCAGGTTACTCTATGTTTCATGTTTCCATGCAGTTATCTCCACGCCTTATGATAACCCATAGAAATGTACTACTAGCAATATTTTTACTGGGTGATGAGTCGTTTTGAAAATTCAGACAGTTCTGCTTGACATGCTTTGCTTCTGGACTTGGCCATAGAATCAGTCCTATGTTTTTTTTCTCTTATGTCTGCACATCAGTTTTCCAGACCATAAAAGTCAGGGTCCTTGTTGGTTGCTGTCTGAATCCAAATTCCACTTTTCCTCTTGCTGTTGAAGCAGAGAGCAATGTAGGAGTTGCATAAAAATATCAAGGTTTATGGGTTAAAGGTAGTAACAGCTGCACCAGCAAGTTACCCCCATGCTTATCTGTTCTCCAGACTGTAAAAGTCAGGGCTCTCGGTTGCTGTCTAAAGACAATTCCCCTTTTCCCCTGCTGTTGAAGCAGAGAGCAACATTGGAGATGCATCAAAAGTATCAAGGTTCATTGGTTAAGGGTAGTAACCACCATACCTTTAGGGTCATGTGTTTGACTGAAAATAGGCCTAGATTAATCATTTTGCTATATTTATAGCAAGCCTAATGCCCGCATTAAAAAAGGGGGCATGGCTAGGCAAATTTCCCACTACGCATAGGTATTTACCGCAAATTGCGATCGCAGTCCACGTTATTATCGCAATTTGTGGTACCAGTGGAAAAAAGTAGGAGAGAGAGAGCGAGAGACTCAGTATTAGGAAAATGGGTGGGTTTACTATTTATATCACTGTTAAGGGGGGACCTTTAAAACTGGGGTGAGGTGTCAGGCTGGGGATGAGATGTCAGGGTGGGGAAGCTTATGGGGCAGATTCAAATACACCATTAAATGTACAAACAGCATAGTAGACACTTGTGAAGACTGAGTGTCATTCAGAGCGCTGAGAGTTGAAAGAAAAATAGATTTGTACATTGTACTCTTAAGAGTTAAGCCCTTATGGCAAAATGATGAATGACCGTGTTAGGTGCCTAAATTTAGGAGCTAAGTTTTTTTGGGTTTTTTTTTTTTAATGTTTAGTGAAACTGAGCTTTTTAAGGTATCTTTTATTAATTTTCTCTTGTCATAAAAGTTGAAATTTAAAGAAGAAGGAGGTAGGGATCTAGACATCCACATTGAACACAATCTGAAAGTAGTAGAATATCAAAAGACTAAACTCAGAGGTTAATACACTAGATTGTTGCTGTGTTAAGATACATTAACTTGAGATAATGGTGATTAGGCCCCAACAGAAATAATTAGAGGTATGGTAAATAATGTCTGCTTTGCTGCATTAATGCGGTAGGATATTTTAGAAAATCAGCTTCTTAATAAAATCAAGTTGCTATTCTATATTCTCCTTCTATAGCAGTAGCCCACTTTCATTTTGGTTTTATATCAGCAATGAAGATGGACATTAGAGGTTCAATATCTTTCAAATGGACATAGCAAGTACAGTAAGTGAACTGTTTTCAGGCAAGTTATTTTATATAGAGAGAGTTATAAAAGTCACAATACCCACTAAATAATTTTTGATGTATTTAAATATCCCTTTTTTTGATGAGCTGGAATTTCAGACACATTGAAGACTTTACAGTGCAAGTATTCCAACATTTTGTGTAAGTATGTGGGTTCTTTTTTGGGGGGAGGCTGTTGTGGACACTTGTTTTATTTTTTTGTTTCTTTTATTTCATACATTTTGGTTTTGTTTGTTAATTGTATTTGGTGCTGCTGGGACTTTAAGTATTTTTTTTTTTTTTTTTTGCTGTTTATAGATCATATTCGTGGTCCTGCTTTTTCTTTGAGTTTCTGCCAAAATTACCCCTGAGCAACTCTTTTCCGGATGAAACATGTTTCATGCTGGGACTGAATTTGATTAAGAGAGGATCAGTGCTGCTTGCATTGGAAAATATTTTACAACAGATGTAGCCTTTGCATTGACTGCACGTTTATTATTAGTTTTTCAATTATTTTTCATGGTTGCACACTTTCATATTTTTCTAATGGACAGTTTTAAAATTTGTAGAATTAAAACAAAATTGGTGGAAGATGATTATTTGCCAAATTTAAGCCTAGATTCATCATTTTGCTATAAATTTCGCATGAATAGTGCCCATGATAAAAAGAAAAGGGGGGTGGGGGGGCATGGTTAGGGTAATTTTGAGTTACTGTAATGTGTGCTATTTTAGCACTTTGCAATGCATAGGTATTTTACTACAATGTGTGCTAAATGTATCACACCCATGATATTTTGACTTCACAAGTTGCAAGAGAGAGAGACACTTTATAAGGTTCTCATATTAGTCAACTATTTATACCTAACTCGAGGTGAGGTTTTGGTGGTGGTCTAGGATTTGGGGGACAGTTTTACATGCACAGATGTATGGACAGCACAGTTAACAGCAGAGAAGCTTTGATGTGATTTGGAGCTAGGATAGGTACACAAAGATGAGATTTCTACAATGTACTCTCGCCGTAGCTTGATACACTCTCTACCTGGGTGCTGTTCATACATATGACTGTGTATGTAAAACTGGCCCCCAAACCCTAGACCACCACCACCAAAACCTCACCTCAAGTTACTAGATGACCCTCCTATAGTGGTATAAATAGAAGACAAATTTGTGTGCCACCCCAGTCTCTTTCTCTCCCTCACTTTCTCTCCCCTCTCCCTCCCCAAAATGCACAGCTTAACACTAGGAAAAAAGGTGTAGTTATTTCTGGCATTAAAACGTGCATTTATGCTATCACACTCAACGTTAAACACCCCTAATTTTCATAAACCCTGTCCAAACTCCTCCTCTTTGAGAAAATTTGCATAACCATTACGAGATGCAAAGAATAACGCATGCATTATTGTGGACATTAGGGTGCTAACACTCTAATGCATTTTGATGAATGACCCTGATAGTGCTTAGAAATAGAACTCAAGTTCAATTAATGCACTGATTTGCACTTGTATGAAACACCATGTAGAGAAATAATCTTGGCTAATAACTTTTCTTTTTGTATTTATTAGGGGTGTGCATTCGTTTGCAAGGTATTGGCAATCCACAATGTATAGGGCCATATTTGTTATATTCGTTGTGTCGTGAAATGTATTGCGATTTCCCATGAATACAACAAATCTTCACCAAATTATTCGGCCATCTAAAGGACAAATTTAAACGAAACCCCCACCCTCCTAACCCCCCCCCCCCCCCCAATACTTGCCAAAACTCCCTGGTGGTCCAGCGGGGATCCGGGAGCCATCTACTGCACACACGCCATCAGCTGCCGGTATTCAAAATGGCGCCGATAGCCTTTGCCCTTATTATGTCACAGGGGCTACCGGTGCCATTGGTCGGCCCCTGTCACATGGTAGGAGCAATGGATGGCCAGCATCATCTTGTGCTCCTACCATGTGACAGGGGTTGTAGTTAATTAAATTTTAGCCGGGAAACAAATAAGAATGGAACGCATGAACAGATCGGGGACCCCCCTTGCCAAATGCAATGTATATGCCCCCCCCCCCCCGACGAATACAAATACCGAATGTAATGTATGCGGTCCCTCTGCACATCCCTTGTATTTATTAAGAGGGCAATTTCAAAACCCACAGACGATATGCAGGTTCTTGTATGCCCATCTATTTTACACCTTCTTTATATCAGATGCAAAATACAGATGGTAATAAACATGCTACACTGTTACTTGAAGATCTGCACTGATAGCCAGTTTTATGTAGAGTAAAATTTAAAATTATATTTCTCATTTTTAATAGTTTACATAGCTGGCATCCGCATTACTGAGCTCACTTGCTTTGTCTCTGTAATCCATGAAGATCACTTTGATCATTTCAGCAAGACCATTTGAGGATTCCTTCCCCTACTAAGATCAAATTAGAAATAGTAGGTGGACCACTTTTGTATATCAGGCCCCCTCTTTGTGGAACATCCTACCCCTAGAAATTTGATAAGATACAAACTATGGGGTTCATTTATCAAAATGCTATAAGGTGTTTTTGCATGTGAAAAGTGATTTTAATGCTTGCGATAGCACCATGACATATGGTGTGATGCAAATCTGGAAAGAGAGAGAGAGAGAGAATGAACCTAGTCATTATGCCCTCACCCTGGATAGGTATTTATATCTCTATGGGAGGCCCACTTATTAACTCGAGGTGAGGTTTAGGTATTAGTGTAGGGGTTTAGGGGCCACTTTGACATTAAAAGTGAGATGTACGAACATAACAGTGCTCTCTTGTGAAGATTTGATGACATTCGGAGTGAGGAATCTCACTCAAAGATGAGATTTGTGCAAGGTTCTCTCAACCTAGCTTGATGGACTCTCTACCTGGGTAACATCAAGCTAGGTTGAGAGAACATTGCACAAATCCCATCTTTGAGTGAGTTTCCTCACTCCGAATGTCATCAAATCTTCACAAGAGAGCACTGCTTTGTTCGTACGTCTCACTTTGAATGTCAAAGTGGCCCCTAACCCCTACACTAATACCTAAACCTCACCTCGAGTTATGAGGTGGGCCTCCCATAGAGATATAAATACCTATCTAGGGTGAGGGCATTATGGCTAGGTTTTCTCTCTCTCTCTCTCTCACAATAAAACACATCCCTTTTTCTATCACATGCGGTATTTAGTGCATTTTGATAAATCCAGGCCTATGTCCATTTTAGGGCAAGAATACCTAGCTTTTTATAATAGCCAAAAATCTAGGAAGATCTAGATCAAACCCTTTTTTAGGCTAGTTAGTTTGATTGTTAAGATAAGGATTGAATTTTCTAATTTTATTTTATTTTATTTAACTTAGGATTTAACTTTATTTATGGGTTAATTGTCTATAATTTGTAAATGAAACTTTGCATGTAAAAATGTATTGTTTGTATAATTATCTATTATGAATGTTTTAGCTCATCAACCACTTTGATTTACACAAGTTAAGTGGTATATTAAATCAATAAACTAAACTAAACTGTCCCTGACCATAGGACCCTACCCGGCATGAGCAAAAGCATAGCATGTGCATGGAGCTGGTTTTAAGGAGCCTTATCTAATAGAGATGTGAATCGTGTCCTCGATCGTCTTAACAATCGATTTTGGCTGGGAGGGGGAGGGAATCGTATTGTTGCCGTTTGGGTGTGTAAACTATCGTGAAAAATCGTTAAAATCGTGAGCCGGCACACTAAACCCCCCTAAAACCCACCCCGACCCTTTAAATTAAATCCCCCACCCTCCCGAACCCCCCCCCCAAATGCTTTAAATTACCTGGGGATCCGGCGGTGGTCCAGAACGGCAGCGGTCCGGAACGGTCCCCTCAATAGAATCGTGTTGTCTTCAGCCGGCGCCATTTTTCAAAATGGCCGCCGCAAAATGGCGGCGGCCATAGACAAAAACGATTCAACGGAGGAGGTCGTTCCGGACCCCCGCTGGACTTTTGGCAAGTCTTGTGGGGGTCAGGAGGCCCCCCCAAGCTGGCCAAAAGTTTCCTGGGAGTCCAGCGGGGTTCCGGGAGCGATTTCTTGCCGCGAATCGTTTTCGTACGGAAAATGGCGCCGACAGGAGATCGACTGCAGGAGGTCGTTCAGCGGGGGTTCCGGACCGCCGCTGAACGACCTCCTGCACTCGATCTCCTGCCGGCGCCATTTTCCGTACGAAAACGATTTGCGGCAAGAAATCGCTCCCGGAACCCCGCTGGACTCCCAGGAAACTTTTGGCCAGCTTGGGGGGGCCTCCTGACCCCCACAAGACTTGCCAAAAGTCCAGCAGGGGTCTGGAACAACCTCCTCCGTCGAATCGTTTTTGTCTATGGCCGCCGCCATTTTGCGGCGGCCATTTTGAAAAATGGCGCCGGCTGAAGACAACACGATTCTATTGAGGGGGCCGTTCCGGACCGCCGCTGTTCTGGACCACCGCCGGATCCCCAGGTAATTTAAAGCATTGGGGGGGGGGGTTCGGGAGGGTGGGGGATTTAATTTAAAGGGTCGGGGGTGGATTTTAGGGGGTTTTAGTGTGCCGGTTTTCCTGCCCTCCCCCTTCCCCCGATTTACGATTTTTTAACGATAAATCGGGGGAATTGGTATTGTATCGTGGCCCTAACGATTTTTTGATGATTTAAAATATATCGGACGATATTTTAAATCGTCAAAAAACGATTCACATCCCTATTATCTAACCATGGTTAACATGGCTAGATTCATTTAAGAGATTCCTTGCTGTTTTTAATAATTTGATATTCTGTTTGTTTACTGAGATAGAAGATGAGTTTTTGAGTAAATTAATTTTCCACTCATGTTTTCTGGAAGACACAAAATCATCTAATAAGGATGTGCAGTCATTTCTTTTGTTTCATTTCATTTAATGCATGTTAAATTCTTAGCATGTCAAAAAGTTTTACATGTAACAAATGGTTTAATGCATATTAATAACCATTTTTATTGCATTTTATACCCCAAGTAAAATTTTTAGTGCTTGTTAAAAAATGTGTACTAAAATGAAACTTAAACCCCCCCCAGAAACTACACAAAATGAAACAAGCAAATGTTTTTGGCTACACACCCCTACCATCTAGATCAACGATTCTCAACCAGTGTGTTGCAACACACCAGTGTGTCACCAAGAACCGGAAAGTGTATCGCGTACATCCTGGTCTCCCACTGCTCTTCCCTCCCTCTCCTCAGTCCCAGCAAGACACATAGAATTCTTCAATGAACCCTACCCTACTGCTGCTCCTGCCTGTGCTATCAGCACATTCAAGCATATAGGGGAATGGCAGCACTGTTTGTGGAAGCCAGCAACAGCAGCATGGCCTTTTCTTCTTCCCGGGAAGAGGAAGTGATGTTTACCGGGCATGCAGGAAGAAGAAAGGGCCATGCTTCTGCTGCTGCCACCACTGCAGAAATTGTGATCCAAGGCTCCCAAGACTCTTCCCAGCCCCACAGCGGTAAGAAGGCAGCACTCAGCTGTTTGCCAGTCCTGTGATCATCATGGCACAGAGCAGTCAACTGGGAATGTGGCCTCGGGGATTTCCTGCAGCTAATTGATGGATTTTCCAAATAGCCACACAGCAGGAAATCCCTGCGGCCACATTCTCAGCTGGGCGCTCTGCGCCACGTTGATGGCAGTACAGGCTGCCTTCTTCTCACTGAGGGGCTGAGGGACTCACTCCTGCTGCGGTTTCCTGCCTGTCATGACTCTGCTTTAATAGTAGCATTCTGGCTGCCTTGTGCTGTAGCTGTCATGTGTGCTGGGGGTGGGAGTGAGTGAGTGAGACAGAGAGAGTGAGCCAGCATGTGTGTAAGTGTGTGAGAGAATATATGTAATTGAGACCGTGTGTGTAAGTAAGAGAGAGAAAACGTGTGAGAGCAAGAGAATGATCAAGGAGGTAACTGGCATGTGTGAGAGATATTGGTCAGGGAGGTGACTGGTGTGTGTGTGTGTGTGAGAGAGAGAAAGAGATTGAACAGGGAAGTGACTGGTGTGTGTAAGAGAGACTGGTCGGGGAGATGATTGGTGTGTCTGAGAGAGAGAGACTGGTCAAGGAGATGACTAGTGTATAATAGATAAACTGTGTGTGAGACAGACTAGTTGTAGGCCCTAAGGAAGAGAACCGTGAGGACAGAACTTCAGCAAACACTACTGCTTTTGGTGTCTGCTATTGGCCTACAAGGGAAAGGAGTAGGAACATTGCTGGAGAGGTCAAGTAAAGGTGGCTTTTAAAGTTTTTCTTGATTGACTGCCATTTTAATTATTGGGAATTATATGATGTGTCTGCCACCTGAAATATTTTATTGGTGTTTGGAGAATTTTTTATAATTTTTAATAATTTTATAAGTTTTTAATGATTGGATGTTATTTTATTTATCAGTTGTTTTGAAACCTTTATTCTAGTTTTAGAATTATATTATATTTCTTGAGGAATGTATAAATAGAAATGTGTAGACAAACTGAACTGGAAACAGCAAGAAGCCACACTGAGTGTATGCAGTGCAACAATGGAAAAACAAAAACTAACTTGATGGCCACTTTATTCTGTATTTGGTGAAGGTCTTTCTGTATTCTGCGTGTGTGACCCAGGTAAGGGTATTCGGCAAGATTGTAGTTTCTGTGTAGGGATCTATAGCAGCTTGGCTTGTTCTCTTTTCTTAATAGGAGGGTATATTGGTTAAATATTTGTAGCATTGCCTTTTCATAGGTAGGGTTGTTACTGTTTGAGTTCCATAATACAGGTGTAACTTTGTGCAGATTAATTTGTGAACATAACTGCAGATCCTGGGAGTCTGTTAGGTACTATATTTCAGTTCCATTTCTCCCGTTTTGCACTGTATACCGAGTATCATTTTTGGGTTTCCATTCCAGTTTCTGTCTCCATATTTGTAATTAGAGATGTGCTTCGTTTTTTTCTACCGGGTCGTTTTTTGACTCGGATACTTCGTGGTAAAATTTCGAGTTTTCTCGTTTAGTTTTTTTGAAAAACTAAACGAGGAAACCCGAAACCGGGCCAAAAAACGAAGCGGGAAACGAAGCTAAAAAAAACCCCACCCCAAGCATTTAACATCATTTTCGTACATACATACAAACTCCCCCCCCCCCATCCCGATCCCTCCCCAAGACTTAAGAACATCCCTGGTGGTCCAGTGGGGTCCCGGGTGCCATTTGTTCCTCCGTGCCCATGTGCACCATTGCCAGGCTTGCTCAAAATGGTGCCGAATAGCTTCTGAACTACCATGTCACAGGGGCTACCGGCGCCATTGGTCAGCCCCTGTCACATGGCCATCGGCGCCATCTTGTTCTCCTTTCGTGTGACAGGAGCTGACCAATGGCGCCGAAAGCCTCTGTGACATAGTATGGGCAAAGGCTATCGGCGCCATTTTGATTACTGGCAGCCGACAACGAAATCGCTCCTGGACCCCCGCTGGACCCCCAGGGATTATTGGCAAGCCTTGGGGGGGTCAGGAGGGGGCTGATGGCGCTGATAGCCTTTGCCCATACTATGCCACAGAGGCTTTCGGCGCCATTGGTCAGCTCCTGTCACATGATAGGAGCACAAGATGGCGCCGATGGCCATGTGACAAGGGCTGACCAATGGCACCGGTAGCCCCTGTGACATGGTAGTTCAGAGGCTATTCGGCACCATTTTGAGCAAACCTGGCAATGGCGCACATGGGCAAGGAGGAACAAATGGCACCCGGGACCCCACTAGACCACCAGGGTTGTTCGTAAGTCTTGGGGAGGGATCGGGATGAGGGGGGGTTGTATTATAGTTAATTTAAATGTTTGGGGTGGTTTGGGGTGGTTTTTAATTAAAAAAAAAAATGTGCCCCTCTCCCCAGGCAAACCCGAAAAACGAAATTTCCCCGAAGTTCGGGGAAAATCCTTTTCGGGTTTCGGGGCCCCCGAACCACTACGAATTAGGCAATTTCGTTGTAATTGCCTAATTCGTGATAAACGACTGCACATCTCTATTTGTAATCTGTAGTCTTTCTGTTCTTGTTGAAGGTTGATTCAGTGTGTGTGACCGAGGTCAGGTATTTTACTAGCATGTAGGCATTTGTATCAATCTTATTTGTTGTGTTTTCTCAATAGGACATGCATGGGTGGTAAATTACTGGTTTTTCATAAGGAGGACTATTGCGCCTGGTAGGAGAGAAAGTTTATGTTGCTATTACTGAGATGACACAGAAATATCTTTTTTGTATTGTAAATTGAACGGGGAATGTTCTAGTTCTGCTCTACACCTATTGTTGGGGGGTCAGGGCGGTTCCTGTAGATACAAAGTATGTGTTTACATTTAGTGTGCCACGCATGTGAGAACCATCTGCCAGGTGTGTTCCGACAGAAAAAATGGTTGAGAACCACTGAATAGATATGTTACTCCCTAACCTAGACAGATTGTCCTATTTTATTCTGCTGTATACCCCAAAATCTAACAGCATTGCCAAGATAAACCTTATGACACTAAAGACCTTATTAAAAAAGGTCTTATTTTATGGTAATCAAGTCTGTGTTTCAGAACATTTGTATGGAGTCTATGCAATAATATTCATGCAAAAACAATTTAGCTTGGGCTTGCAAAAATTAAACTTAAAAGCCCTTAAAAAAAGTATTGCAAAACAGATTTAAAATACTTGCAATTAAAACATGTCAGAAATAGTCCTTATGCTATTCTCATGCATGGAAGCCCAAAAATGCATTGGCGTAAGCATGTTACATATTGAGGTCAAGGGCATGCTAAATTGAGCATTCCCAAGTTTCTTTTTCTCTTTGTTCCTCCTGCTGACTTCAAGGGATAGACAACTAATTCTGATACATTTGGGTTGCTTGTCAGTACAAAGGAAAGAACTGCCAGGTCTACTACACCTCATGTGCGTTGATCACGGGAGGCCAAAGAGTTCCAGGTGAGCAGAAAATGTACATGATTTCATGTTTAGAGTGCTGGATGTCAATAAGGATCATCAAAGATTAGTGTGAGAGGATGTGATGGAGACAAAAGGGAGCATGCAAGAGGGAAAACCAGGCAGAAATCTGGCACTCTGACTTGAAGGGCACCAGCATCTGATCATTTCCCCTCTATGTCTACCCTTTAATGTAGGCACTGCTTTGGCACTCCCCAGAGTCTGATATTACCTCAAACTCACAAAAATTTGCTCTGCCTTCAAACCAAAACAATTAAAGGTGAATTTTCAAAATGTTACGCTCATAAAAATGAGCATATATGCACACAACTACCCTCTACTTGCGCACACCATATTTCCAAAATATGAGTGTATTTTTGCTTTCACATGCATATAAATGCTTGTAAACTGGGCAATCCTGTACATGGCCAACAATAATGCATGCTAGTTGCTATTTAAAGAGACGTGTGCAATATACTTTCCAAATTGCACATTTTTATACCTATTTATCTGGCATAAATTTTATTAAATGTGTTTATTGTATAGTGCTGACTAGTTGGGAGAACTGGGTGAAATGGGGTAGTTCAGGATGAACAACTAGGAGGTGTCAATGACTTGGAGAAGGACTCAGCAAACTGATGGACTAATTGGTACTTGACGAGGACATGTTTTAAAATATACCAACAGATGCACATAACTGGATTTATGCAAGTCCTATTTTACTGTACTCTTTGAGGAGTCACAGGGCTTGCTTCTCCTTGTACTCAAGGAACACAGCTGGGTTGCCTCCCTGGTCCTGCGTGTCACCGAGGCGCTCCTCCAACTCCATCACCTCCCTTGAGAGGCGCTGGAGAGTCAGGCACTGCTCAGCCTTCATGCCTCTGTTGTATTATTGACAGAGAACCTGGAGTCAGACTTTACCCATGTCCCACCACTGAGCAAGGGAGGGAATGTCTGTCTCCAGGTGGCACCAGTTCACCCAGAACTCTCGCACTGCCACCACCAACGCCTTGTCCACCAGAAGCGAGTTGTTGAAGTGCCAGTGGGTCAACTTGGGCTATGCGGGGCTGAGCACGACCCTCAGGGCCACGAGATTGTGGTCCAAGAGGGAGGCTGGCTCCACCATGCACGCCCCGGCTCCACCGTGCATGCCATGGCCTGGTGCATCAGCCAGCGGGACAGATACCACCAATCGATGTGGGAGAAATGCATGTACACCTCCTCCACTCTTACATAGGTGAAGCCAAAATGGGTGTCCAGGTGCTGCTCACGCCAGATGTCCAACTGAGCGCTATGCAGGAAAGCATCCTTCAGGATCCTGGCCTGCAACGCTCTCCACTCGTGGCTCCCACAATCGAGCGGGCCGAGGGTGACATTGAAGTCATCCCCAAGCACCACTTCCTCATTGGGGCGGGGCAGAGCAGGGGCCGAGAGGCCCATGGCCCTCTTTCTTCAGCTGCTCACCCACGTCACACTCACCCCTCTCCCTCCTCATCATCGGAGTGGGCCCTCTGTTGCAAGAGCCCCTATGGTGATTCCTCCTGGATGAGATGCCCTCCATCCCCCCACCCTCCACCAGGCTCTGGCCTGCTCTTCTGGGTGCTGGGCCACCCAGGGCAGGGGTTGAGGGTGGGGAAGGCAAACCAAAGATAGGAGAGAAGGGATGGGAGTGGGAGTGGGAGGAAGAGGAGAAAGGAGAGGAGGAACAGGGGTTTGAGGGGCAGGGTTGGGAGGAAGAAGGGAGGGGGGGTGGAAAAGGGGGGTTTAGGGGATAGGGGCAGACATGAAGGGAGCGGGGCAGAATGCTGCCAACTCCGAAGGGAGGGAAGGGATGGGAAGGGATCTCCCCCTCTTTCAGATCAAACCCACATTGTAAACCTACTAGCCATGTGCTATTAGCTAACACTTTCCCAATTTGCACCAGTAAGTCCCAGAAACACTCCCATCTTCTGCCTTGCTCCTGCAGCCAGTGAAACAAAGCGAGGAGCCAAACCAACAGAAAATACCCAAGCAAAACAAAAGTTAGCACTCGCTCACGTATACATGTAGTAGCAAATATACACGTGTAAATTTGGCTGAACATGCCATCTCATAAGCATGCAGCCCTTACAAAATACGTCAAACATGTGTATGTCTAGTGTTCATCCCTACCCGCCCCTTTTTAACACATGTATATTTGTGCGCCCAAGTATACATAAGTGCACAACTACCAGCTATGCAAAATTACATGTATGCCCACCGGCATTACAAACGCGCATAAGCCGGTGATTTTGCACATGCAGTGCGTTGAAAACTTGATCTTTAATGTGTTCAGTGCATTCAAATATTAGAGATGTGAATCGGAACCGGAATCGATTCCGGTTCCGATTCACATCATGAATTTTTTTTCGTGAGGCCCGATCGGGTTTTTTTTTATCGGCTGCGCCTGAGCCGATAAACAAAAAACCCACCTGACCCTTTTAGCTTCCCCCACCCTCCTGACCCCCCAAAAATGTTTTAAAATTGCCTGGTGGTCCCGGGGGCGATCTCCCGCTCTCGAGCTGTCGGTTGCCACTAATAAAAATGGCGCCGATGGCCCTTTGCACTTACCATGTGACAGGGTATCCATGCCATTGGCTGGCCCCTGTCACATGGTAGGAGTAATGGACGGCCGGCACCATCTTTAAAAAAGGCCCCCGATTTCTGAGGACTTTGAAAATATCGTACGATATTTTCAGTCGTCAGAAATATGATTCACATCCCTATCAAATATGCGGTTTCAATGCATCGCAGGTATTTGCATGCAAACCATCATACATGCATATGTTGAGGTATAAAGATACACGTATTTTATAAAACACATGTATGTGCGCCAGTTATAAAATTCTATGTTAAAAGTATGAGCAGCCATATACATGCGTATATTCCACCGTGTGTATTTGTATGAAAGTTATCCTCGTCCACAGTGGTCTCTGGCTAAACTTACCATGTCAGTGACAGGAAAGAGCTTTGCCCTGTGCGAATCATGTCAGTATTACAAAGTACTGTTCAGCAAAGCTTCCTGGGTTACCCACAATACAATTCAATGACCAAAGTAAGGTCAAAGCCTTGAATTTTATCACTCTGGGTAATATTTCTTAAAAACTGGCCTTGGCTTGCCAATATGTCACCTCCACCTTGATAGCCCATCTGCTAGGAACTTTAGTTCCTTTCTCCAGGGAAGCCATGCCTGGAGTCATGTTAATAGATGTGTCCTGGAAGACTCAAATATATATATATATATATATATACATCAAACACCATTGTACGGGACAGAGCCTGGAAACAAAGGCAGATGCAAACAAGAACTATAGGCCTTTTACTGTAGGTATTGGCTGATTTGTAATACAAAATATGTCACAAAGCAGAAAAGGGTACTTTTTTTGTGGCCTATATTCCTTTCATACTGACAAGCCTGAGTCAGCTAATATTCAGTATTACCCAGAGTGCAATAGCTTAGCCCTGTCAGATCCACAGCACAAGAATGGGCTTTACTTTAATCGAGTTGAATGTGAGTAAGCCTGCCAGCCTTGCTGAACAGTATTGTGTGATACTGACAAAGCTATAGCTTAGAAATGTATTTGTGTTTTTTAAAGAAAGGGAGATTTATTTCTGAAGTGTATGATTGTGTCTTTTCTGTCACCTCCCTCTCTATCCCATTCTCTCCCTCTTCTCCATGTTTCCCTGTCCTGCTGGTGCTCTGTGAAAGCTTTCTGTTTTCAGGGTGGAGGGGAAGAACTGTAATGCCCATTGGCTAGTCACTTTCACCCCTTCATG
Organism: Rhinatrema bivittatum; assembly: GCF_901001135.1. Lineage (NCBI taxonomy): Eukaryota > Metazoa > Chordata > Amphibia > Gymnophiona > Rhinatrematidae > Rhinatrema > Rhinatrema bivittatum. The sequence continues at coordinate 143,506,889 of NC_042619.1, forward strand.
GATGACCCCAGTGCATTTGTGACTAGCTAGAGAGTGGGGCTGGATGTTCTGCAAGAAAAGGCTGTCATGGAAAGATATTGAAAGAGTCATTTTATATCAGCCCTGCATAAATTCCACCAATTTTCAAAGTGAACTTGCATGCATATGTTCACTTTGAAAATTATCCCACCAAAACTACCTGCACATAATTAAACCTGCTAATTTGTGCACAGGAAATCATCGTAAAAATTTACCTGCATGCTTTTGAAAATCCAAAATTATGTATATCAGTCTAAACCCTTTCCTAACCTCATCCTTGGGTACACCTCTGCTCAGTCCATTTAAACTTGCATGAATACAGAATATACCCACATACGTTTACTTGTGTATCAGGTGGGCAATTTTATTACAAGCCATTGGCATGGGTAAACATTTTTACCCAAAGTAATGCCTTTGAAATTACCTTCTTAAATAGTAGTAGAGGAAGAGGCAAAGGGAAGTACAGCCTGCTAGACAAATCCAAATGCTAATTTTTGTACGCTCCACTTTTTTTGTAACAAAGTATTCCCTATGCTGAAGAACATAAGAGGTCCCATACTGAATCAGGTCAAGAGTTCATTAATCCCGCATCCTGTCTCCAGCAATGGCCAATCCAGATCTCCAAGAAGTTTCCAACAGATCCCAAAGAGTATATCCATTTCTTACTGCTCACTCCCAGGGATGAGTAGTGGCTTTCCACAAGTTTACCTGATTAATACTTGTTTATGGACCTTCCAGGAATTTGTTCCAACCCTTTTTCAACTCAGCTAGTTTCTCCAATTAGATTTATAACTGCTACCCATTAGGTTCCTAGAGTGTCCTCCAGTGCTTGCACTGTCTGAAAGAGTAAATCACCATTTCCTATTTATCTGATACCCTTCACTCATAGTTTTATGAGTCTCTATCATTTGCCTTCTCAATAATCTCCAAGCTGAGGAGACATAACTTGTTTATCCTTTCTTCCGAAGGGAGCCATAACATCAATTTTTTTCATTGTTGCCCTTCTGTGTACCTTTTCTAGTTCTGCTATTTCTTTTTTGAGATGGGGCAACCAGAACTGAATGCAAAACTCAAGGGGCATTCACATTATATATCTATATAGAGTCGCTATAATCAGAGCTGGTGCAAACATTTTTGCTGTGCTACCCCCACCCTCCAGTTCTCTTTTTTAATACAAAAGTTTTGTTGTTTCCCCAATAAGCAACACACTATAGAAACTGTCAGTCTCACGTTCTATTCCAGGCCTCCAAAACTAAGCCCTGCTCCCTCCAGCAATCCAAACTGTCAAAATTGACACGCCCCCACAAACCTATTTTACCCCATCCACAGATCTAAAATTTTTAAATTATACGTAATGATCCCAAGGTACTATTGACCCACTGACCAGTACATAAAATTAGTGCTAGATGGGCCCTCTAGCTGGCACCATTATTTTTGTTCAGAAAAACATGCACTGATGTGATACCACTCAGAAAATCCTGCAAGAAAAGACACTTGGAACCCATATAGTATTAAACTTACTATAATGTATGCTAGGTATGGGTTTGGCCCTTGGACAGCCTTGAGTAAACTGAATGACAGCAATAAAGTAATATTGCCATATTACAACAATACTAACTGCAAGCACTCAAACAAGAACAACACTATCTATGAAAAGGCAAATATTATACAAGGCCCTAAAACACTTCCCATTAGGAAAGCAGAACAAACCAGTCTGCTCTAAATCCCTACATAGAAACTACATGCTAGCAGAATACCTCACCTTGCTTACACATAAAGAACATAGACTCACCCTCACAAAATACAGAATAAATAGCAAGAGACCATAAAGTATAAATAGAAATGTATAGACAGAAACTGAATTGGAAACTGCCTCAAAGCCAAACTCTGTATTAGAGATGTGAATCGGAACCGGAATCGGTTCCGATTCCGGTTCAGATTCACATAGTTAATTTTTTTTTGTGTGGCCCGATTGGGTTTTGTTTATCAGCTGCGCCCGAGCCGATAAACAAAGAAACCCACCCGACCCTTTAAAACTGTTCCCTTAGCTTTCCCCACCCTCCCAAACCCCCCCAAAACTTTTTACAAGTACCTGGTGGTCCAGTGGAAGTCCCGGGAGCAATCTCCCGCTCTCGGGGCCGTCGGCTGCCTCTAATAAAAATGGCACCGATGGCCCTTTGCCCTTACCATGTGACAGGGTATCCGTGCCCTTGGCCAGGCCCTGTCACAAGGTAGGAGTAATGGACGGCCAGCGCCATCTTTAAAAATGGCGCGGGCCATCCAGTGCTCCTACCATGTGACAGGGGCCGGCCAATAGCACAGATACCCTGTCACATGGTAAGGGCAAAGGGCCATCGGCGCCATTTTGATTAGTGACAGCCAACAGCCCGAGATCGGGAGATGGCTCCCAGGATCCCCACTTGACCACCAGGTACTTGTAAAATGTTTTGGGGGGGTTCGGGAGGGTGGGGGAAGCTAAAGGAACATTTTTAAAGGGTCGGGGTGGGTTTAGGGATTGTTTTGGTGTGCCGTTTTTCCCGCCCTCCCCCAAAACGATAAGAGAACCCCAGGAACAAAATCGTGGGGTTCTCTTATCAGGAGCTCCCGATTTCTGACGATTTTGAAAATATCGTCCGATATTTTCAATCGTCCGAAGCCTGATTCACATCCCTACTCTGTATGTAACGAAGCAATGGAAATAGAGAAACATCACTTGTCCTCATAAATCAAATAATAAAATTAGGAAATATAGATCAATGATAATTAACCATACAAATAAAAAGAATTTTGCCAAACATATGACAAATAGAATAACATTCAATAATTAAGAACTCATATAAAAAGTTTTACAAATTTCCAAACACCAGTAAAATATTTCCAAATAGCAATCACATCAAACACCGAATAATTAAAACAAGAAGGAAGGGGGCCTTCTTATACCTGAAAACATTTGATTTCCAGTCACCCTGGGCTTGTCATGAATTGGTGGGGGTGGCATAATTATTTTTTCACATCCTCCCCAAGGCAGTTCCCCATTCACATATACATCACTCCCAGGCAGGCTCACATTCACAAACAACTAACCTACCCATCTATCCCAGGCAGGCTCCCATTCTCAACCGACCCACCCATCTATCTTAGGTGGACTCCCATTCACATCCACTCCTCCCTGGCAGACTCCCATTCTCACACACACACACACACAAGCAATCTCTACACAGACAGGGTCCTTGGATATCTTCTTCTTCTGCTGCTGCCGCCACTGCCACCCAGTGCCTTGCTCCTTAGGTGAGGACTGGATTCCTTGCAGTGCTGTAGAAGTCCTTCCTATGGCTCCTTCTCATGTGCTGGCTGACCCTGCAGAACTCAACACTGGTGGTGCTAGCACTTCCTCTATGCTTATCTTGCAATACATGAGATGAGCATACAAAAAGTGTTAGCACCACGAGTGTTGAATACCACAGGGCTGGCCAGCACACGAGGAACAGCAAAATGAGCTCTGTCTTCTTCTGATAGAGTGCGGGCCTGTCTCTTCTTCTTTGTCTGCCGCTGATGGGATGGGGTCTACTGGTGGCAGAACAGTCCTCTCTCTTCTTCTGTCCCCAGTGGTATGGGGTTCACCAGCAGCCTCATGGGTGTTTACCTGCTCCCTTTGGTGGGCGCTGTCCACTGTCCTTCTGGATTTGCCTCCCCATTCAATTGTACAGTTTGCACACCCAGTAGCCCCGGGCCTGGCTACGATATTCTCAGTTTTGTTCTCAATACCTTTCTGAATAATTCCTAATATTCAATTTTATTTTTTGAGCACCACTGCACATTTCAATATTGTAGTCTACAATGACACCGAGATTCTTTTACTGAGTGGTGACTTTTAATATGGAGTCCAGCGATGTGTACCTTTACTTAGGATTATTTTTCCCTAAGAGTGCATCTCTTTGCAATTGTCCACATTACATTTATTCTGTTATCTACATGGCTAGTTCTCGAATTTAGCAAGGACTTTTTGCAGTTTCTCACAGTCTGCTTGTGTTTTAACTACTTTAAATATTTTTCTGTTATCTGCAAATTTGACCACATCACTCATTGTTCCCATTTCCAGATCATTAATGAATAAGTTAAACAACACCAGTCACAGTACAGATAACCTGAGAAACTTCATTTTTTACCTGTTTCCATTGAGTTCTACTCTTTTTTTCCTGTCTTTTAAGCGGGATCATATCATCCCAGTTCTGTGTGACCTGCACTGGCTACCTATCCAGTGGGGGATAAAATTCAAGGTTGTTTTCTTGGTCCATAAGTCGCCATCATTAAATGTGTTGGCATGAGCCAATGCTCTGCTTAGAGTATATAACCCAGGTAGATCACTTTGTTCCTTTCAAAGAGGACTACTTGACCTAACTTCAGTCCTCCATGCCCGGCTATCTGATACAGGAGACTGGGCCTTCTCTATCGTCGCTCCTACACTATAGAGCACTCTGTCCAGCCTTGGATTTGTCAACAGCAGAGCCGTAGCCAGGCAATGTGGCGCCAATGGCCAAGTGAAAAACTGCGCCCTCACCCATTACCAACACATGAGAACATATGACACCACAAGTTGGGAGACTGTTAAATGCCTGTACAGCAATGTCCACGGCTGGTTCAAGGGTATTAGGTGCCCTAGCAAAACCTTATAGCCTTGCATCCCCCACCCCTTCACACCCTCCTCACACACAATTAAAAATGCATTTATAATAACAGATTTTACATGAAAAATGGCATTTAAAGCACAGTGCTCTGAGGTAAAAATATCACAATATGTATATTATATTTGCATACACTGCTGTGGTGCTAACAAGAAAATTGTGCAAAAATGCAAGAGACACTTGGAATTCATGTGGTATTAGACCTACTGTAATGCGCCATGGGCATGACCCTCAGAGAACCACAAGAAAATAGAATTACAATGAAATAAACTTTCTATATCAAAATAAAACTAACTACCAGCACTCAAACATCAAAATCTTTACTTATGAAAGTTAACACTATAAATATAACACAAGACCTAAAACACGAATACACCCCTATTAGGAAAACAGTACAAGCCAAGTTGCTATAGATCCCTATACAAAAACTACACATTGATGGAATAATTCACTTCAGTGTCAACATGCAAAACACAGATAGACCCTCAAATATAGAATAAAGAGACTATAAAATATAAATAGAAATGTACAGACAAAAACTGAACTGGAAACTACAGCAAGCCAAATTCTATATTCACTGCAACAATGGAAAAACAAAAGCATTACTATTCCTCATAAAACAATAAAATTAGGAAAACCTTACCAATAAAAAGAATAATTCAAAACTAATGAATAGAATAGCATTCAATAATTTAAAACTCGCACACAAATTTTCCAAATACCAATAAAATGTTTCAAATAACACTTTGAATACCCAATAATTAAAACTAATAAGGATTTTAAAATTTTCCCTGTTATCCATACCTGGGAACTTTTGATTTCCTGATATTGTCATGGATTAGCAGGCAGGGAGCCTGGTTTGAATTATGGGCCAATAAGAACATATACCTCTAACAATTTGTCTACTAATAAGAGAATATCTTGTAACACAAGTCACAATGGGCCTTATTTTCTAATCGGATCGCACGCGATAAGGGATGTTTCGCACGCGAAATGCCCCTTATCGTGTGTGATACCAAAATGGGGGTGGAGTTAGCCCCGGAAGAGGAGGAGTCGGGGCATCACCGGGGCCAACTCTGCAAAGATGCCACAGACGACAAAAAGGTAAGGCCCTTTTCGCGTCCGAGTTCGCGCCCAATAGCTGCACCTTCTATGGTGGTGCTATTGGGTGCGAAACCGGCAGTGATCGCACCGCGACGGTTTGATCACTGCCGGCTAGTGCTGGCCCGCCCCCCGTTTCGGCCCCCTGCCCTTCATTCCCTAAAGTATCGCAGGCCTGCGATACTTTAGAAAATGAGGCCCAATGTTTTCAGTGATTTCTTGAACTTTATCATTTAATAATATCTGTCTATCATTATAAAGTGTTCGTTTGTACCCCTCTTTAATACATCTATTAGGATATCTCCTCACTCTAAATTGTTGTTTCAATTCATCTGATTTCTGTTTAAAAATGGATTTGTCTGAACAGTTACGCTGATATCTAAAAAATTGAGAAACAGCAAGACTGTTTTTAAAGGTAACAGATGTGCACTAGAATAATGAAGGAAAGTGTTTCTGTCTTTAGGTTTCTTAAAGACACTTGTAGAGACTTCCCCGACATCTGTTTTATTGATGATCAAATCCAGAAAATACATTTTGTGAAAATTATAATTTTTGCAAATTGCATGTTTTCATCACACGTATTAATCCCCTTCCCAAACATTAATAATTCTTTTCCTGTGGCGTTCCACACTATGAATATGTCATCAATATATCGCTTGTAAAATGTGATCTTATCATGAAACGGAGAGTGTTCTAACCAAAGTTGTTCAAATTTCATCATATACATATTGGCTATGGAAAGAGCCATGGTTGCCCCCATGGCAGTACCGGATATCTGTTGGAAATATTCTTTTTGAAAATAGAAGTAATTCTTCTTTAACGCTAAACTTGCCAATTGTAATATGACGTATATCAGTATTCTATGTGGGCGTTCTCTATTTTCCAAAAATTCCTTTAATACTTGTAATGCACTGTCCTGCAGAATGGAAGTATATAAGAACTGTATGACCATAGTCACAAACCATTGTTGTGAAATATCTATTGTGATTGCTTCAAACATAATTATGAAATGAGATGTGTCCCGTACATATGTAGCCCCTTGTTGTACATAATCACTTAGATGACAATCTACATATTGTGATAGTGGCTCTAAAATAGAGTCATTAGATGAAATAATAGGTCTTCCGGGTAGATTATTAAAACTTTTATGAACTTTTGGTAATATGTAGATTGTGGGAATCCATAGAAATTTTGGATTCAAATATTGATGTTCCTTAATGTTCAAATAACCTTGATCCTTAGCATGATCAGTAATGTCTTTGATCAATTTTTTCAGTGACTTTGTGGGATCTTTATTCAGTTTTAAATATGGAGTGTCATCATTTAGCTGTCTTTGAATTTCCATTACATAATCCTTCCTGTTCATGACAAATACTGACCCTCCTTTCTCAGCCGGCTTAATGACCACAGCTTCTTCCTTAGCCAATTTGAAAAGGGATTGTCTCATTGTTTTATCTAAATTATTATAAAATTTAGGGTATTTGGAAATAGCAATACCACCCATTCTATGATGTCTAGTTTGCTTTACACAAACATTTGCAAGCAAACCATTTGAAGTTTCTATTCTGTTCAATGGATTGGGATTTACATGCTAATGGAGGGTACTTTTTTTGAAGCAGTCAAGAATTTAATGAGAACAGAGCACAAATATATATGATTTTTAACAAGTTTTGCAGTTATTGCACACAATTTCTTTGCACTGTTATTTTTTGAAGCACAACATTGTTTAAAAAACATGTAAAATAAAATGTTTTCATAGTTAAGGCACCTATGCACACTGGAGGGAATTTCCAAAGGAGTTGTTTGTGCATGTAAAAGTAACATATTTTGGAACAATTTTCTAAAACTCATTTATGTGCCTAAGGTCCAAATGTGCACATGAAACCTTTTGAAATTTCAGCCCTATGGAGTGAATTTTCAAAGCTGTTATGTGCATAAAAGTAATTTTCCAAAGCCCATTTATGCATGTAAAACCCAGTTTTATGCATGGAATCCTTTAGAAAATTACCTTCTATGCATTTTCCCAAAGGACACAACATGGGAGAAGTGTTTTAGCACAGTGGTTCCCAAACTTGTCCTGGAGGACCTTCAGCCAGTCGGGTTTTTCAGAATATCAACAATGAATATGCATGAGATAAATTTGTTCCCCCAGGACAGGTTTGGGAACCTCTATTTTAGTTTATTAGGATGTGGGATTGTTTCCCAATCTGCTTTCACTGGATGTATTTGAATTATAATATGATACCCATGTTCTTCAACAGGGCTATGATTAATAGCTTTATACTCCTATAATGATGGAATTTTAAAATGTTCTCTATCCAATTTGCTTAGAGTTATTTTGTATTTTGGACCAAGATTTTATTTCTTTAGTCTTGTTTTACAGGATGTATAGACCCCAGATGTTGCATAAGTTTGACATAGTCTCCAGACATAGTTTGAAAGAATATAATCAGATTGGAACATACAGACATATGCTGTGAGAGTTTTCTAGTACAGCAGCTCTGAGTGATGGTATTTTAGCTTTATAAAATGAATAATGCTGGGCTTCCTTAATCTTTTCCTTGAGCAATGTCTGGCTTAGATACACATAGATCTTAGTCAAAAACTATGGTTGATGGGGGCCTTACTCTTGGCCAAGAGTTATAATAATCTGTAAATGGAAAGAGATACATAGGTATATGTTAACAGAATAATTAACCTGATAGGTCCATATTCAGTAAGCCGATGAGCTGATAAGTTATCCGATTAAAGTTAGTGGGATAACTTGTAATGGAAATTCACAAGATAACCATTCCAATGAATATACTCACCTAAAGTTATCTATCTACTGTATATATACTGCTGTGAATCACCATGATTGTATTCAGAGTGACAGTATACAAATAAAATAATTAAATAAACAAATAAATAAATACATAGCCGGATAAATTATAAAATCTTATCAGTCAGGTTTTTAAGATATCTAGCCTTGTGTGACCTGATAACTTGCTACTTAACTGGATATCTTCAAAGATAGTCTGTTAAGTAGCACTGTAAAGAAAAAAAAATGCCTTGCAGCCTGCGGCCTGATTCCCACCCCTCTTCCCAATATGTCTTAACTGCCCTGCCAGGTTGATCAGTCCCCTTTTCGCTAGACTTGCAACAGTTCATAGAGCAGTTCTGCACTGTTTTCAAAGAGCCAGTTCGGATGGCAGCCATGGCTTCCAATCTCCTCTACTTTTATCAAGGCTCACAAACTCTAGCAGAATATGCAGTGGAATTCCGGATGTTGGTGTCTGAAATGAACTGGCTTGAGGACAGTCTAGTCGCCATATTCTTGGAAGGCCTCTTTGAGGATATTAAAGACGAGCTCGCCACCAGGGATCTTCCCACCTCATTAGAGACCTCATTGCCCTGACCAGCAAATAGATCACCCCAGCTGCCATATCCTAGATCTCCCTGCTTCCAGAAGATCCCATGCAGTTGGGACAATGCCGCTTGGCCCCAGAAGAGAGACTCCATCATAGACAGCAGGGCCTTTGTCTGTACAGCGCTGCCTGAGGCCATCTCTTCATTCAATTTTCACAGAAGTCAGGAAACCTCAATGTCTTGGGACCTTCAGGAAGATGATCTTAGGTCTCACCATTCCAGCTCCCTAACTACTTCTACCAGTCTCATTGGAATTAGGCTCCATTTGTTTCTCCACCCAGGCTTTTGTGGATTCTGGCTCCAGGGAAAACTTGATCTTAAAAGAACTAGTTGACAAACTCTAGCTTTTCCTAGTCCAAATGACCACTTCTTTGGTGATCTCTACTGTCTACGGAGACCCACTGCCAGGCCAGGTCACCATGACTATGGTGCCTGTGGTCTTACATACCGGCTGGCTACATGTAGAAAAAAGCAGCCTTCTTTTGATATCCAGAGGCATCCACCCTATCATCCTGGGCCTGCAGTGGCTCCAACAGCATCAACTGCATTTCAACTGGTTTGCTTTACAACTTGCCCAATGGGGCCATGAGTGCACAGAGTCCAGCCTGGTGCCAGTAGTACCCTCCCCAAGGACTTCCCCCTCAGTATGCGGATTACAAGGATGTTTTCTCAAAAAAGAGTGCTGAAGTCTTGCCCCCTCAATGCACGTACTACTGTGGCATTGATCTCATCCCAAGGGCCACACCTCCACATGGACAGGTTTACTACCTGTCTCGAAACCCAGGCCATAGCTGCCTACTTTCAGGAAAATATAGAACAGGGATTTGTCTGCATTTCCTCTTCTCTGGCAGGGGCTAAGTTCTTTTTTGTTGCAAAGAAAGACAGGTCACTCAGACTGTGCATAGACTACTGCAGTCTGAACACCAACACTAAGAAGGAACATTATCCATTACCCCTAATAACAGAGCTCTTTGATCGCCTACAGGGTACTGAAATATTCACAAAGTTAGATCTCAGGGGTGCATACAACTTCATCTGCATCAAGTCTGGTGACAAATGGAAAACTGCATTTAACAGTGAGATCTTTTGCGATGTACAGTACACCTGTGTGGTTGAATACTTGAATGACATATTGATCTTTTCTGAAACCTTGAGTTCCCATCAAAGAGACATTTGCATCTTCCTGCAATGCCTGTGAGAGAATAATCTCTACGCCAAAGTGGAAAAATGTCTCTTTGAGCAAGAGGAGCTTCCCTTCCTTGGGTCTCACAAGATGGATTCTTAATGGATCCTGACAAGGTAAAAGCTATCATGGACTGGCCTCTCCAGGTGGGCCTCTGGGTCTAGCAAAGGTTCCTGGAGTTTGCTAATTATTTCTATCAGTTTATAACTATCAGTTTATTCCAAATTACTCCTCAGTGGCAGCCCCACTTAACCGCAAGGGCGCCAACTCCAAAGATTAGCTGCCCGAGGCTACAAACGCATTGTAACAACTAAAGAAGACTTTTGCTGACAAGCCCTGCCTATGTTACACAGATTCTACATGACCCTTCATTGTAGAGGTAGTTGCCTTTACCCTGGGGATAGGGGATGTCCTCAGCCAGTACTCTCCAAAAGGGTTACTCCATCCATGTTCCTTCTTTTCTAAGAAGTTCTCCCCAGATGAACTCAATTACAGCATTGGAAATTGAGAGCTCCTGGCCATCAAACCAGCTCTCAAGGAATGGTGCCACCTGCTCAAAGGAGTCCAACATCATGTTACAATATACACAAATCACAAGAACCATCTACATCAAGCTCAGCAATGCAAGATAAACCCCTTGGTCTTTGTTCTTCTCTCGCTTTGACTTTGAATGATGGTATCTCCCAGCAACCAAGAACCAAAGGGCAGACACCCTCTCTCACTCGTTCCAGACAGATGATGTTCCAGAACCTCCCAGATACATCATTAATCTTGCTAAGATACCTCTGGCCACTATGGTATCAAACCCTCCAGGGAAGATGGTTGTACCTTACAGATTGCATGAGAAAGTATTGAAATGGACCCATGACTCCCATGTCGCAGGTCACCTTAGATGGGCACAAACCCTTGAATTGCTTCAGTGAAACTACTGGTGTCCCCAAATGAAGCAAGATGACAAGGTCTATGTTGACTCATGTCCCACTTCCGCACAGCAAAAAGCGCTGCATGTTTGACCCTGGGGGCTGTTACAGCCTTTGCCAACCCCAGGGAACCCTTGACCCACTTGTCCATTGATTTTCTAACTGTGCCACCATGATTTGGGTAGTGATTGAATGGTTCTGAGCCAGAATTAGCACGTCACTTCATCCTCCACTTCTTTTGCCTAATGGTCTACCTCAGCATGTACTATCAAATAGAGAAGTTCAATTCACTGCCAATTACTGGTGCTCTTTTTTCAAAAGGTTTGGTATCACCTTCGACTATACTACAGCCTATCACCTGCAAGGCAATGGACAACAGGAGTGTACCAACTGTACCCTCAAGGCCTATGTCAATGAGTGCCAGTATAACTGGGCTCCTCCTTACCCCAGGCCAAATTCTCTCATAACTCTCACATCAAAATTGCCAGCTGCTCCTCAACTTTTCAGCTAGTGTTGTGTTCCGCGCCCATGGATGGCCACAGGCGCAGCCTCCTACCTCACCTGCAGTGGCGACCCGCGGCGGCAACTCCTAGAAATACCTCTGGGCCGATGCCCTTCGCTCTGGCGCAGATCCCCGGTCTGGCCGCTGGGTGGGGATCCGTCCCTGCTCCTCCCTCATGGTGTCCTGCAATCTTTCCTCCGTGAAGTAAATCCAAGATGGCCACCACCATCTTTAGGCGCGAGGCCATGCCTCCTCATTAGAATTAAAGGGACCTTATCCATTTAACCATCTACAGCTGTTCCCTATGAGCCAGAGCAGAGGAAGTATATAAGGAGACTTCCTCTGCTCATTCCTCAAATTGGCAACGTCCCACGTAGTCAGGTCTGCTTGCTTTGGTGAGTTCTTGTTCTTCAGATCCTTGTTCCTATCTTGTCTTGGTGTTCCTGGTTCCTGCCTTCGGATTGCCTAGCGGTGATTCCTGGTGTGCGACTTCGGACTGGCAAGCAGTGATTCCTGGTGTGTGACTTCGGACTGGCAAGCCGTGACACATTCTATTGTCCCACACCACGACATCCCTCCTGGGAAAACTATGGTCCCGCCACACTTGTGGAAACAAGTCCTGGCGTGGGCTCACGATTCCCGCTGCTCTGGTTATCCAGGACAATCCCGGACCTTACAGACCCTGCGCTGATACTACTGGTGGCCGAAGGTCATCAAAGATGTCTGGGCTTATGTAGAGTCCTGCCAGTCATGTGTTCACCACAAGAGGATCCCCGGTTTGACCCCAGGCTTGCTTCAGCCTTTACCAGCGCCCTCAGAACCATGGACCCATTTGGCGACTGACTTCGTGGTCAATCTGCCATTATCCAGTGGCAACACGGTCATATGGGTGTCGTCAACCGGTTTAGTAAAATGGCGCACTTCGTGCCACTTCCAGGATTGCTGTCCACACCACAGCTGGCCCAGCTGTTCATGCAGCACATCTTCAGACTACATGGCTTACCAAGAAGTATCCTTTCGGATCGAGGGCCTCAATTTACTGCCAGGTTTTGGAGGGCCCTCTGCCAGAAGTTCAACATTACCTTAGACTATACGTCTGCTTACCACCCACAGACCAATGGTCTTGCGGAGAGAATGAACCAAACTTTAAAGCAGTTCCTCCATATTTACGTCAATGAGAAACAGGATGACTGGGCAAGTCTGCTACCTTGGGCGGATTTTGCACTCAATTCTCATCTTTCCATTGCTACCGGATCCTCACCATTTCAGATAGTGTATGGGAAGCAGCCACGCCCACCACTGCCAGTTCCCATTTCAGTAACATCCCCGGTAGCCCAACTCTCTGCAGACTAGTTACACCACCTGTGGATCTCCACACGGCGCACGCTGATCAAAGCCAGTCAGGCGGCAAAGAGGTATGCCGATCAACGAAGAAGACCATACCCACCTCTCAGGCTGGGCCAAAAGGTATGGCTGAGCACACAGTTCATCCGCCTGAAGCTGCCATCAGCGCGACTGGCCTCGCAATTTATTGGGCCGTTTCCCATCATTCGACAGGTTGGTGCCATATCATATCAGCTTCATCTGCCGCCTTCCCTCAAGATACACAACACGTTCCATGTTTCCCTCTTGAAGCCTCTGGTGTTATTGTGGCCTTCCAGCATGCCTCCGACTCCCCAACCTATTGCCTCCAAAGTTGTCCTCACCTATCAAGTCCGAGAGGTCTTGGATGTGAGAAAGCATAGGAAGAAATGGGAGTACCTGTTAGCTTGGGACGGCTTTGGGCCCGAAGAAAACACCTGGGAGCCATTGGCCAACAAACTGGACCGGGGCTTGCTTGAGCAATTTCACAGAGACCATCCGTCTAAGCCCAGTCCTCCGGGGAGGCATCCTAAAGAGGGGGTACTGTTGTGTTCCTCGCCCATGGACGGCCACGGGTGCGGCCCTCTACCTCACCCGTGGCGGCGACCCACCCTGGCAACTCCTAGAAATACCCCTGGGCTGGTGCCCATCGCTCTGGCGCAAGTCCCTGGTCTGGCCGCCGGGTGGGGAGCCATCCCTGTTCCTCCCTCACGGCGTCCTGCAGTCTTTCCTCCGCAGAGGAAATCCAAGATAGCCGCCACCATCTTTAGGCGCGAGGCCATGCCTCCTTATTAGAATTAAACGGACCTGATCCCTTTAACCATCTATGGCTGTTCCCTATGAGCCAGAGCAGAGGAAGTATATAAGGAGACTTCCTCTGCTCATTCCTCGACTTGGCAACGTCCCACATAGTCAGGTCTGCTTGCTTCGGTGAGTTCTTGTTCTTCAGATCCTTGTTCCTGCCTTGTCTTGGTGTTCCTGGTTCCTAACTTTGGATTGGCTAGTTGTGATTCCTGGTGTGTGACTTTGGATTGGCTAGCGGTGATTCCTGGTGTGTTACTTCGGACTGGCAAGCGGCGATCCCTTGGTATAAGACCTCGGACTGGTAAGCAACGACCCTCTGGCACTTGACCTCAGACTTCTTTTGGACCATCATCTCCAAGGGCCCACATAAGACCCAGCGGCCCGGGTCCCTACGGGCTCCTCCTGGGGGGACCGTGGGCTTCCAGGGGTGAAGCTCCAGTTAGCCCTTGCACCGAACTCTCAACTCCTTGACCTCTCAAAGGTCCACTTAAGTCCCAGTGGTCCGGGTCCCTACGGGCTCCTCCTGGGGGGACTGTGGACTTCCAGTGGCGAAGACTCCATTCCTCTCCTTGACATCACGACTCTTCGTCTACTTCCACAGTTGCCTCAGTCTCCAGTGCCGAGGGTCAGCTGGTTGCATCTTCTGTTCTGCCTCGCCACCCGATGGGAGAACCTACGGATCTTCCTCCTAAGGTATACCATCCTCCCGTCGCCCAAGGGTTCATAAGCCTGAGCATAACAGCTAGTCTATGGAAAACAGCCTCTGTCTTCTTTACCACTGCTCATGAAATTCCCGTCTCCAGTGGCTCATCTCCGCCCAGCAATTGCATGTATAGGAACAGACCAATCAGTTGATTGAGAAAGTCTCTGCCAGAGTCAAGAATACAGCAGATGTCCATAGAAGACCAGATCCTTAGTTCAAAGTAGGAGGGAAGGTTTGGCTGAATACCCAGCAGTTATGCCTATAACTCCCATCTATGAGTCTCGTACCACATTTTTTGGACCTTTCTCTGTGCTTTGGCAACTTAGTCCTGTCACATATTAGCTAAGATTACCACCCATGTTGAAAATACACAACATACTTCACATGTTGCTGCTCAAACCAGTAATACTTTCTTGGCTCTCTAGAGTACTGTCTGAACCACAGGTTGTGGCCGCTGATGAAGATGCTATATACAAAGTCCAAGAACTTCTGGATTCCCATCGGATAGAAAGAAAGTCAAATATCTGATTTAGTATAAAAACTACGGCCTAGAAGAACATTCTTGGGAGCCACCCTCCAACATCTTGCACCTCAATCTTTTGAGAGACTTCCATCGATGGTAGCCCAAGAAACCCAGAGCCTCAGGGAGAGGGCTTAAAAGGGGGGCTACTGTTAAATTTGGCGGTCTGTGGGCTGCTCCCATGGATCAATTCACTCACCTCCCTGGCCAGGCCCTTCCTTCTGGTTCCCAATGTGGTCAGGTGCTGCCGGTGCTCTGCCATGGTGAGATGCCATTGGCCCCATCTTGATGTGCACCTCCTTAGGTGTGCGTGCACCAGACCTTACCTCTTTTAAAGGGCCAGTGGTGGGAAAAGCCCCATGGCGCCAGATGATAACATCACACACCGATCCCCATAAAGGGCTCGCTCTCTCCTTCACTCACTGCCTCTACAGCAGATCCAGCTAATTTCCAGTAGAGCATATTGCTTCCAGCCTTGTCTTAGATCTTTGTTCCAGCTTTGTCTTTAGTCTTAGTTCCAACCTTTTCTTCAGTCTTTGTCCAGCTGTCTTCTGTTTCCATGCCTTGCTGTTCCATCCTCGATGCCCTCCTGTGCTTGTCCTCACCTGCCTGCCCTGCCAATCTGTCCCCCATCTCTCCCTTCAGAAGGATTCCTGGTTTTGACCTTGGCTTGGACCTCAGATATGACTGATCTCTGCTTGCCTCTGACCATTGCCTGGACCATGGATAAGCTTGACTGCCGCTTGCCTCTGACCATTGCCTGGACCTCTGCTATGCCTGATTGCTACCTGCCTATGACCAAGCTTACTATGGACCTTTTCTGCCATCTGCAGAGATCCCACCTAAGTCTTGCTGGCCCCTGCACCCAAAGGCTCAACCTGAGAGAATGAGGGCAAGTATAGGTGAAGACCCTGACAGGTCTCTGCATTGCCAGGGTCTACCTGCTGATAGTGAGAACATGCAGGGTTCCTCCCTGCAGGTAAAGTGAATCCTACCTTGACCCAAGGGTCCACAAAGACAACAAAATCTTAGTCAGATAAGTATTTCAATATTTAAATATTTGCCATTTAGCCTGATAACTTGTGAGTTATCCTGATAAATGGCTTGGAATATGGACCTCTAATATTTTAAATATCAGTATTTAAGCAGAGCCTTACATAACAAAAAGGGAGTATGAAAAAGTTCTTCAATTTAAAACCCAATTATACCATTTGGGATATCTACCAGAATCCAAAAGACTGTCATGGATTAATGGAGGTGAATTTGCTTCATATAAAACTGCAGTGGAACTATGGAGAAGGGAAGGAGAGCATAAGGAGTTCTGAACAATGGGAGAAGGGCCAGATTAGATCAGAATGGAAGAAAGTGATTTTGACACATTTCAGTTTTTGGGTTTTTTTTTGTATAGGACAAACTTGGAAATCTAGTAATTAACAATCCTTTTAGCTATAAAAAAAAACTTAAAACTTTATCAGAACCTTTCTCTATTTTTAAACACTTCCTAAAATGTATTATGGAAAAGCTACTTTGAAAAGTTCAGTAGTGCTTTTCCTACCAAAACTTCTGGACTTTACTTTTGAAGAACTACTTTTGCCTCCCCTTTTGCTTATGTTATCTTACAGCAGGGGTAAGCAACTCTGGTCCTCAAGAGACATCAATTGGTTTCAGTTTTTAGGATGGCCCTAATGAATTGCGTGAAATAGATTTGCATACAATCAAGGCAGTGTATATGCAAATCTCTCTCATAAGGACATAATAAATCCCATGCTGGTCTATCAAACCCATCATCCTGACTCCAAAAGTGGCCAGTACGGGTTGTAAGAACTCACCATATCCCAAAAAGTAGATCTGTTTCCTGTTATTTGCACCCTGGGGTAACAATATCTTTCTTTAGTCTTCCTGGCTAATAATGTTTTATGGACTTTTCCTCCAGGAACTAGTCCAAACCTCTTTTAATCTCATGTTGCAAGTCACCTTAACCACATCCTCTGACAAGAGATTCTATAGTTTGATTCTGCACTGTGTAAACATTACTTTCTATAATTTGTTTTAAATTTGCTGGTTGTTAGTTTCATGGAGTGTCTCCTTGTGTTAGTATTATTTGAAAGGGTAAATAATCCTTTATGTACTGATCCCTCCTAGTCATGACTTTTTTTTATTTTATTCAAATATTTTTCATTAAACTATACAGATATAGATATAGATATATATAAAGATATATAGATAGATATAGCTATATATACACCATGGGCCGGATTTTAAAAGGGTTATGCGCATAAGGTATGCTCGTAACACTTTTAAAACCCCCCTGCGCATGCCGAGTCTATTTTGCATAGGCTCGGTGGCGCGCACAAGCCCCGGGACACGCGTAAGTCCCGGGGCTTCACAAAGGGGGCGTGCCGGGTGGGTGGCGGTATTTTCAGGGCGTTCCAGGGGGCGTGTTGGGGGCATGGTGCCGGCCCAGGGGCGTGGTCGAGGCCTCCGGACCAGCCCCCGGGTCGGGTGATGGCGCGCCAGCAGCCCACTGGCGCGCGCAGAGTTACACCTGCCTCTGGCCGGCGTAACTTTAGCAACAGAGGTAGGGGGAAGGGTTAGATAGGGCCGGGGGGGTGGGTTAGGTAGGGGAAGGGAGGAGAAGGTGCGGGGGATAGAAGGAAAGTTCCCTCCGAGGCAGCTCCGATTTCGGAGTGGCCTCGGAGGGAACGGGCAGCGCACACAGGGCTCGGCATGCGCAAGTTGCACAAATGTGCACCCCCTTGCGCGCGTCAACCCCGTATTTTATACGATACGCGCGGCTACGCGTGTATCTTATACAATCTGGTGCACGAACAAAAGTATGCGCGTGCGTAGATTTATAAAATCTACCCCCATAAATATATACTGTATATATATGTAATGGCCCCTCCAAGGGCATTACTATTTAGCCTGGATGAACCCTTAGTTTAGCTTGGAGAGTATAGCTTCTTGAATGGGGGAGGCTACCATTCAAATACACTTCGTCTCTTTGAGGGTGCTGGAATGGCCGTACCCCTGATAGGGTTTTTAAGCAGCTCTCTTCAGAGTCTGTGGGCAGTCTCTTTAGGTTTGCTTGAAGTTAGGAGATAGTAGGAACTTTTTTTTCTGTGTTGGATTTTCAGGTCTAATCAGAGGACTCAGACACATCTTGCCTGGGGATTCTTATCAGGGCTGGGAGGGTATTCCTTCCAGTCCACTCACTGGCTGGTTGGGATTTGCATCTGGATTAATTTTTGGGTTTTACACTTTTTCCATGGTAAGAGCCCTGTGAGACCCTTAGGCATCACCTAGACATGGGGCATGGGGAATACTGGGTCTGGGGTACTGGTGGTAGGGAAGTCCTGCCCCCCCCCCCATACCCTCTACAAGGAAGGAGGTTCAGTGGTGTCCTGCTGCAGGGAAGAACTCCAGTGGTAACTTCAGTTTAAGGGGAAGAGGCTTTATTTATAGATCCAGGAGGAAGATTTTGAATGCTCCTTCCTGCCTGAGAGCATTTTAAGGTAATGGAGTGGGGGTGGGCGATCTGTGGTGGAGTGCCAGTAGGCCACAATGCAATTTTTGAACAGTTGGGGGTAAAGATTTTAGAGGGTCCTCTATGAACCTATTATTTACATGAAAAGAGGGCCACGGTAGATAACTCTTTGGGGGGAGGTTATTCAATATGGAGGGTGTTGGCCAGGGAGGTCATCATCTTATCTTTTTTCACTTTATTTTTATAGGCTGTCTCAAAAGGCGACCCCAGAGTGGAGGTGGAGGGCTATTAAGACCCCTGGTGATTTATTTTTTTAGTTTTCAGAGGGGAGCTGTGTTGGGCTACAAGGCTCTTTAATTCTACTATGGGAATATTGAGACCAGCGTTAGGGTCTCAGTGCTCCTGCGGTAGAATAATGGTTCTAGAAAAGGTGTAGATAATATAACATGGCTTCAGTTTTCTCAGCCATGTTATTTTATTTAATATGATTAGGTATGCATGAGTTGCTTTCCATGTATTTGCAAAATTCATGCATGCAAATGCCTTGCAAAACAACTCATTATAATAGGAGTGGGTTTCTAGCCCATATTGCGTGAAATATGCTGTTTAATGTACGTTATAACTCTATTGCAGCTTGATAAATCTCCCCCTAAGTTTATACATAACGCAATGGAGGGTGAAGTGACTTGCCCAAGATTATAAGGAGCAGTAGTGGGATTTGAACTGAGCCTACTCTGGTTTCTAGCCCACTGCTCCAACTACTGCTCTATTGTATCCTATTTAGCTAGCAACTGTTTCCAAATTTCCCAAAATCCAGCCCTTCAACTCCTTAGAGATTGATTGGTTTGTATCATGCAATATATACAGTAGATATGAGTATTCACCATCAATGGAGGTTAAATTCTAGAATGAAAGCTTACTGTGGTGCACAGCCATTTGGCTTGTTTGTGAATGGAACAGACCTCCTGTGTGCTTTTGCTGATTAGTGGGATGATTATATATTTCCATATTAAAAGAGATGAATGAGCCATCACTATACATTGTGCACTTCTATAGTAGGCAAGTCTAAGCCTTGCACTCTTCAATTTTGCTTTCTACAAGACCAATATTTAAGCCTAACACCCAGACCGCATTCTATACCTTATCAAATTATGTAATGATACCCACAGCCACCAAAGTTAATGAAGGTGTTATAAAGAAACTTGCCTCCCCATGCTCATTCATTTGGATTTCAACTATAGTTCCTTTAGCCAGGTCACCCCAGCCTTCTTGGAAGGCCAATGCTTTTGTATCATTGCTGTTCATGGTTGTCACCACCGCTCTCCATGCAGGATACCAGTGTTTTCCTAGATGTCCAATGCAATTATACCTCTGTTGCTTAGGTTTATAACTGCTGCTCTTTGCAGGCTACTCCAGTGCATTCTTGGAAGCACAATGCAGTCATACCACTGTTGTTTTGGATTTAATTGGATCAATATTACCCCAGTGGTTCATTACCATCCTTTTGCCACTAATGATTCTCTGTTTTTCTCATGGTTTTTTTTTAATTCTGTTACCATTTTTATCTCTATCACCTTCTCCAGAAGGGAATTCCAGGCATCCACTACCTGTTTCCATGAAAAATATTTCTTGATGACCACCATACAAATTGGCGCTGACTTATCTCATACCCTCCTGCTCTCCTACTCTCTTTAACTTATACATATTTTCTAATGAGGGTAGGTGGGGGTGTTCTCATCCTGGAGGGAAAGAGAGGGTTAGTGGGGTTTTGGTAGTCCTGACTCCTGGGTGACCTTACTTGACTGTTGGAGAGAATTGACTTGGGAGTACTTATCTGGGTCATTGGGAAGTGCACTATGGGGGAAATCAGGCTGTCCAAGGGGGCCTTTCTGTGTTGTCAGTGGGGGATGGAAAACATTACATCATACAACGAGCTTTGCATTATGCCCTAATGCCGAGAAGGGAGTAGTGAACTCACCTGGTGGCCCACAGCAGATCTTGTGATAGCTAACAGTGGTAACTGATTTGTTACTGGTGGCAGTAATGCATTGTCATTATCTCTCACAAATCTCTGGGTTTAATGATCTTTAGCATACTGAGCATTAAACCATGTGTTTTTTGGGATACCACCCACAGTAAAAATGACCATGAACACGTATTAATGGATGCTTTTACTATGGCTTAGTACAATGGTGCCTTAATTCCATTTCCCAAGGTAATGAAGCACTGGGATAACATGCACAGAACAATAGTTACAACTATACAGAGAGTGTGAGGGTAGCCTGGACAGATCAGCAGTTACAAACCTAAAAAAAACCTTGCTGGGCTAACTGGATGAGCCATTTGCGTCTTTTTGTGCCATCATTTATTATGTTACTAAGTTAAGAAATTATAGTAGCATAATAGATGACAGCAAATAAAGGCCAATTTGGCCTTATAAGTGTGCCCAGTAGATATTGGTCATGAGCACATCTTACAGCCTTGAGCTTCTAGAGAGCAGGAACCACAGGCAGAACTATAAGAAGAGTTTCCAGTTTTACAATAACCAATTTTAATCACACAACTATCAATTGCCAACTTCTGTCATTTCTACTCTATATGAATCATAAAGGAATTACAGCTTGTTGTTATGATTTTAGAGATGCAGTGTTTGCTGAAATCCTGCTGTTATTGCAGTAAAAGGAGATTACAAGATCTTAAATAACAGTTTTCACTGGTGACCCTATAAATTATAAGAACAGCCTCTGGTGAGAGAAACAAACACAGCTATGTCTAAAAGACTCCACATATCAGCAAGTAATAAGCAGCACTATTACTAGATAATGTCCATTCTAGCAAGGTCTCTCCAAAACTGATTATTGAAAGACTGCCCTGATTCTTTGCAGATTGTGGTACCTATTATTGGGCCAACATAAAAATTATCCAGAGATGATTTTGTCCAAGAATTGCTTTGTCTGTGACCTGCAAAAAAACCCAAAAAACACATTTTTCTCCAGAATCAATGCAACTAGTAGTACTCTGCATTCAAAAAATGCAAGCAAGACCACTCTTATCAGCATGACAGCCTTCATGCATAGCAGTGTTTTATCGATAATGAAGTAAAATAAGCAGTGTCAAGGCATCCACTATGAGTTATGGAAAGCAGATATAGTTATTCAACTCAAGTCAAAGCTGCAGATAAATAACAGAGGTAAAGTCTATAATTTAAGCTACAGCCTACAGCCAAAAGTTATTAACTGTCTGAAAACAAATAAAGCACCACTGGCTTCATTTTCTTCCAGCTTTTCCACTACTTTTTAATCTTTTTGTGAGGTTTAGATTGTTTGAGATACTACAAGAAGCCTCTGATTGAAACTGCTATTTTAGACTATGTTCTCACTATCTTTAAAACACTTCTAAGTTGTGTTATTTCCAGAAGAAACCAATGTAGAACAAATAGTTGCTGAAATTATATACTAGGTTCTAGAAGCAGTGTGGTTAAAAGAATGATTGCAAATGTGTGATTTAAAATAAATTATTTGCCTGACATCTGGATAAAGATGGAAGGGGACAATTTTCAAACTATTCACTTTGGTACTTTTTACCCAGGGTGTGTGCACCAGTTTTAAAGTTTTAAAGATACTTGCCTATCTTCAATGAACAAGAGGTGGACCACATTCAAAGGAAAGGAGATTTTGGAACAAAGGGTCATGGGATGAGGGTGAAATGAAGCAAGCTGAGGGGTAATCTAAAGAAATATTTCTTTACAGAGAAGGTGGTGGATGTATGGAACAGCCTTCCAGTGGAGGTGATGATGACAAGAATTCCAGAAAGCATGGGGGGATCTCAGAAGAAGTGGTAAGGATTATGGACATGGGTAGACTAGATAGGCCATATGGCCTTTCTGCCATCATGTTTCTATACTGCATGAAATATGCTTGTCAACGCTCAAGACACTATAATGGGCAATGAAAGAAATCTATAGGAAAAACTGGCAAGGTGGAGCTAGTCCTACAAACCTTTATATCCCTAAGGGCAGGACAGTGGAGAAGACTGGTGCTCTGGATTTAGGTCAAATCTTCAGCACAGCTTGAGGTGCTAAAGAGAGTGGGCCTGATGCCAGTATCAGTCACTGAGGAAATGGATTGGTCTTCCAACCTTAAAAGGGAGTTGCTAGGAACAAGGAAGCTGTTCCCATTAGTTCATCCTATGCTTTAGAATCCCAATTCTGCCTCTGCTAAACAGAACTTTTATTTGAGTCTAGGGATTTGCCGGCCAAACATTTTCATTTCATTTTGGTTTAGTCAATTTAGGTGGAGATTTTTGGTTTGGTTCATTTAATTCAGTTTTTTGTTTTCAGTTCTTTTGTTTTCAGCAACTTGTGCACATAACTTGTGCACACAGCTTGGAAGTTAGGTGTACAAATCAGAAAATTGTGCTGTAGCAAGTTTGATAGCTGTGTGCAAAAATTACTGAAAATTACTGAAAATGTTCATTTATTGTGATGCTGCTGTTCGTTCAGGTCAATCATTTGAAATGAACTGAAAATGTCAGCATTTATCATATTTTATGCATTCATTTCAGACAAATGCACATCCCTATCAAGTTCTTTACCATGCTCTGTTCTGGATCCTAGCTCCTATGAGTTTTGCTTTGGCTTCTGTACTTGGTCTTCTTTGTGAGGCATGCTTAATCTGGACCTGACCTGTCTGCACCTCACTTACTCTAAGTTAAGAGACTGCTTTCTGTTATTATACCTACTATTTGAATGAAATCAGTTGGGAACCTGGGACATTCTTACACAGAAAGATAGGAAAAAGACATACCAGATTTATAGATTTGGCAAGAAGATTCACCAGGGTAGAACTTCTTGTCACAATAGTGGTCCAAGAGAACAAGCTAAAGGAAAGATAGTGAGTGGTATTTGAAGGTGGCATAGTTGATGGCTGAGGTTGTTACCAATCTAGGCTTTTAATCATTTAATGAGCATTAACAAGATAAATGCCTTTCAACCCCTAACATCAGCAGTATGGTGGCATTAGACTTATAAGAAGGCTTGCATAATTGGAATGGAATGGCCTTGGTTAAAATCCCAACAGCAATGATACAACAAATTTCCAAGATGGCTGGAGTAATCTAAATGTAGTACTACAGTTATAATTCTAAAATCAATGAGCATGCTTGGGACAGATATAGAAGGTAGTGGAGAAAACAGACTTGAGAGGTCAGATAAAAGACATGAGGAGCTGGTGTTGGTTTATGTATGGAAATTTATATGCTTCTTGCTTTGTACCTAGTTAGAAAACTGGAGAGGAAGACATGAAGACAACTGGGAAGATTAGAACAGCCAATTAGTTTTTATCTGCTGTCATTTATCATGTACTATGAACATATAATATCTGCATGTTTATACTATATCCAGTATCACTGCTAGGGTAGTGCATTACTAGGATTTAAAGGAACCGCATCTGCTGGTGTTGACAGGAATCCTGAGCTCTTTGTGATTCCAAGAAGCAGGTTTTAGAGAAAGGTTAAGAAGGCTGATTAGTAATAAGCACTCTTTGGTTTAATATGTATTCATTTTTCTAGTTCTGTGTAAGTCACCAAATACTTGCCCAAGTAGGCCATTGGATATTTATGCAAGCATTTTATAAACTGTGGTAGGAGCTGCCCAGGTTGTAATGTGGCCCGTGTGTGCCACATAAAAGATTGCAGAATGTGTAATGTTGAGAATTTGTTGTTTCCTCCAAAAGGAGATTGCTAAAGGGCTGATGAAATGGGAGAGTTTCCAGAATGTGTGGGGTCATTTCGTGGTCAGATGGAGTGTATAGTAACACTTTGACTGACAGACTGGTTCAGCCCCTAAGGGCTGGGTTTTGGAAAGGGCATATTACCCTGCTTTTTGAGCAAGGGCAGGGGCTCCCCCAGAAAAACTGGGTCAAAAGAAGGCAGCAGCTGGGATCCTCTGCCAGGGTACTAGGGAGCAGAGAAGAGTGTTGGCAGAGATTCTCCAACTGTGTCTCAGGGAGCCTGACTGAAGTAACTGAAAATTGGATCCACGAGTACAAAATTACATAAAAGAAAAGGAACAGTGAAGGGACCATTTGGTATCAGAAAAGAAAACCTGTGCCCGGCTGGTTTCTGGCAACAGGGTGGAAAGTTTCCCCTTTCCTTCTGCAACAAGGGGAAGTGAGTAGCATGAACCCATCTGAGAGTTAAAGTGAGTACTTTGAGATCTACTATGTCTGACAAGAGAGTGTGAACATGTGGCCTGGTATGGGTTGATGAGTGGTGTATATTGACCATAACATAATTGGTTTCAGGCTTTCTGGAAGACTGAGAGGGAAGCCTTGCTGGATTTGCTGTGAAGTTGCAATTTATACTTGTCTCCATTAACTGAAGATACATCTAATAAACAATTTTTTTATTTGGAGCACAATCTTTGAGGTGGACAGAGATTTTTTGGAAGAGCCTATGTGTGTGTCCTACTTTCAGTTTGGCCTTGCAGTTTATCTGCTCCCAGCCCACAGCCCAGAAAAGACTGACTTCCTCACTTTGGGTGAGTTACCCCAGGCCCCCCGAAGCAGAGAAAGTGACCTCCAATGGACAGGGAGTTTCAATAAAATACCTCCCCAAAGTCCACATATTTTTCAATATGCTAGTATAGATACAATGCAGGAAAACCTACTTTCTCTACTCATTTTATACAATTACACACATATATATTTTGTGCATGCAGTAATTGCAATATGCATGCATTATAATCCTGAGTTATAAGCGGAAGCATGTATTTTATAAAGAAAGCATGTCTCCCACTTCTGCAAATACTTATTTGTGGTCATACTTGCAATCGCACTGACAGACATCTCCATCAGATCACCCAGACTCTCCAGCACTTCACCCTGACCACACACCATTTAACCCTGACTTCCCATCCAAAACCTGCAGACAAAAGACGAGTACAAGTTCACTTTCACAATTAACAAATAAACAAGTATAAATGT
The DNA here is from genome assembly GCF_901001135.1 of Rhinatrema bivittatum. Classification (NCBI taxonomy): domain Eukaryota; kingdom Metazoa; phylum Chordata; class Amphibia; order Gymnophiona; family Rhinatrematidae; genus Rhinatrema; species Rhinatrema bivittatum. Next base: position 143,532,562 of record NC_042619.1, read on the forward strand.
GTACAGACAAGTCTGGTAATGTATGCACATTTGCCACTTACAAAATAGCAACTTGAGTGCATGCTTTCAAATCCCACTCCGGAACACCCCTAAACCATCTCTTTTTCTTCCTAACATTTAAACACGACACTGCAAGTGCACACATACCCTCAATGTTTCCAAAATAGCATCATGAATGTGTATGCAACTTACATACTCATAAAGCCACCACAAAGATCTTTAAAAATTACCCTCTATAAATATTGACATGCATCCTTGCTCAGGGCAGTGACATCAATAGGTATTCAGGGAATCCTAGACTTCTATGCCAATCAATACATATAATGACCCTGTTCCAGAAAGTAACAATATACTTGCAGGACTAGGATGAATGAAGGTAGGAATCCGTTTACTATGCCATAACTGCTGGGGACACAGGTTACACGATGCCATGATGGAGCCCTTCTGTGTGACAAAAGAGACTCCAGTGACTAATGCTCCTAATCTCATTGGTTTGTGTGGAAGTATATTGTGAGGCCATATTAGCTATACAGTGGTAGATGACTGTATTGAGTGTGACTAATGTCTTGTGAATACTGTCCCTTCATACAGAGAATAGCTGTGAGTAAAAGAAAAAGAATAACGATTTAACTGATAGGAAATAGTGGAGGGTTTGTTTGTTTGTTTTTTACATTTCAACTCATCCTAGCCTTCCATTCCAGCAGTTCCCTATTCACTGGAGCCTGTTGTGACAATGCCAATTTGTTTCTGACTGTAATATACATAATTTCTAGGTTTGAGAGTGTTGGGATGTTCCACATTGATTCATATGTTGCTAGAGTGAATGACTGTTGTAGATAGAATGTATATGAAGTGGGGGTCACTAGAAACTCCACAGCCATTTTTGTTTTCTTGTTCTTAGTTCACACATGTATTATAGTAAAGCATGTCAGTTCAGGTTTTCTTGTCTTTTCTCTAGGAGGCCTACATGACCCAAGTGACTTTGTTTGGATACAAAACAAATATTCAGGTTCATGTATAGGGAAATGAAGCAACTAATACATTAGGTGACTTGGAGCATGACAGGCTCACTATGCTTTCTTATACACTCATCATTGTTCAGTTCATGCATACATAAAAACTACCATACCATACCAGGTCTGACCAAAAGTCCATCAAGCTCACTATCTTGTTTCCAAAAGTAATGAATCCAGGTCACAAGTATCTGTCAGGATTCCACATAGTAGAGATAGATTCAATGCTGTTTACACCCAGGGATAAGCAATGGCTTTCCCCAAGTCTACCTGGTTAACAGCTTTTTATTACTTTTTTTATAGGAACTTGTCCATACCTTTTCACCACTCCTTGGCCCTCGATCTAATAACAACCAAACAAATTGGTAAATTTGACTGCCTTATTCTAAACTTCCAGGGAGATGATGTTCCTAAACTTGACCTATCAACTGCCCACCAGAAAATCAATCTGGCTACATTTTTAAACTCTGCAAACTCATACGTAATTTAGTTATCACCATCCAAATCTCCTAGTATTAGGTGATTTCAACTGCCATACAGAGGCCCCTGTCAAAGCTAAAGCAATCAGCTTTCAATGCAATACGGATTATCTTAGCCTTGTTCAGCTAATCAAAGTTCCTACCCACAAAGGTGGACACTCTCTTGATTTGATTTTCCACTTCCCAAGGATGAATGTAGACCCTAATATAATAGGCCATCTATCCAATCTCCAAACAACTGCAGATATGCATTTGTTTTTCCCGTATTAGACAATTTCAATGAAACTGTCTAATTCGACATGGCTCAGGGGCAACACAAAATGAAGTGAATTTTCCCAAAATTTCAGAAACATTTGTAGTTCGTGTTAGTGCATGCTAACTTTAAAATGTTAGCGCGCGCTAATGGGAGTTAGCACGCTCTAACACGAAAATCGGGGGGCCCATGAAAAAAGACCCTGAACCGCGGAAAAAATGATATTTCCTGCAGGGGCCCAAAAACGAAGTCCAAACCAAAAAAAAAAACCAATGCACATCTCTACAAGTAACCTCATCCTGCTCTTATACTCAACTCTACTATCAGAAACATGCCCTCCTTATCTGAACTCCTCAATCTACCAAATAACTTGAACATGTAAGAATCAGCTGGTATCCTAGTCCAAAAATGAAATGAAGCCATTGAGACCCTAACCACTCTCAACCCAATTTTATCAGACTTCCTAAGTGTAATGCCCCTTAGCTCTGATCTGAAGCGGGTCCAGCATGCTGCATCCAAGAACCTTACCTAGAACTTTCTGCAGATCTACACTTCTTTTTATACATCCTGACAACCTATGGCACTGGCTGATGCTATCACATCCTACATGAGTGTATAATGAAGCTCAGTACTACCAGCCAGTACCTCTGCTCATTTAGCAGTGCTAGTTGCAAAAGCATGTTTCTGTCTTGTTCCTGCTTTGTTCCTGTGTGTTCCTGCCTTGTCATTCCAGCCTGTCTTGCCTGTCTCATCTGTCTCCAAACTCTTTTAATTGCTTCTGTCCTACTGTGTCTAATCTCTCCTGGACTATTTCTCATTGCTGACCACAGCCTGGACCTTGACTTCATCTTGTTTTCCACCTACCTTGACCTCAGCCTGACTTTGCCTTGCTCTCTGCCTGTCTTTACCCTAGCCTGGACTCTGACTCTGCCTTCTGGTGTCTCAGCTACCACCTGTTAAGGCCTATCTTGTATTTGCACAAGATATGCTGTATCAACTTAACAGTGGTCCAAGGACTCATTAAACCCTTAGAGCATGACACTAAGAAGTCCTTCCCCTGAAGGTCTCTGCCTAAAAACTCCAACCCATGAAGATCTCCTTCTTAAGCAATCCCATCAACTCAAATGGAAAGGGTGGAAATAAAAAACTGATACTAATCTTTGTACTTGCATGGAACATGCCAGAATATAAAAAACAGCCATTCCATTAGTTAATAAAGATTACATCTCCAAATATATCTTGAACTAGCACAAAATCACCCAGTAAAACTCAACTACCACAGAAATTCGTAGTCCAAACCACAGACACCAATTAACACTACAGCGGAGGACTTCGCTGAATTCTTCATGGAAAGAATCAAAACTATACTTTCTGCTTTCAATGCTTCCCTCTATCCACCACAGACACAAGAGACATAGTTACCTCTGAAACCCCTTGTTCAACCTCAACTACCCTCCTATAATCACATCCAGAGAAAGTCATCTCCCTTTAGACCAGGGATGGCGAACTCCAGTCCTCTAGTGCCGCAAACAGGCCAGGTTTTCAGGATATCCACAATGAGCATGAATGAGAAAGATTTGAATCCAATGGAGGCAGTGCATGCAGATCTTTCTCATGCATATTCATTGTGGATATCCTGAAAACCTGGCCCTGGAGTTTGTTATCCCTGCTCTAAATAGTAACCTACTTTCTGAATTCAGAATAGTCTGCTCCATAGAAGTAGAAAAAATCCTCCAAAGCATCAGTAAATCCATATGTCCATTAGAATTGATACTCCCAAATTTATTTTCAACTTAAGACAAGACTTAGCCTCTTGGCTAACTAGCATAGTAAATGCCATAATAATGGCTCCCTGCCTTTCACACTAAAAAGGCTATAATCAAACTTATTTTAAAGAAACCGGGCTCTGATACAAAATTAGTTGACCACTATCAACTGGTCTCCGGCCTTCAAATTATAACTAGTAAAAAAATTAGTGTACTTCCTGCTCCTAGACTTCCTAGGACAGGGCAATATACTTCACTCATATCAATTCCTCTTCAGAAAAAAACACAGAATAAAAACCGTCTTGCTAGCCATATCATACAGCATTCACATGAATGCGGACACAGGTGGTGACATATTTCTAGATCTACTATATCTTTCAGCCACCTGTGACTCCATTGACCATCAGCTCCTGATTCAAAACTTAGGACAACATTGGTACTGAAGGAACAACGCTCAATTATTTTGACTCCTTCCTCAATAACAGAGCACAATTCATCTCATGGGCCAACAAATCTTCACCTGCAGAGTACCTCAAGGCTCAGTGTTGCCCCTTATCATTTTCAATATATATATATATCCATTCAATTTGCAACCTCATTCAGTCCTTCAATATTGGATGCCACCATTTTGTTGATAACATTCAATTCTGCAAAAAGACTCATCCACTGACAATCTGAATGACTTTCTCACAGTAGTAGCCTAATAGCTCAACATTTACAAACTCAGACTAAATCCCTCCAAATCTTATTTCCTCTGGCTAAGTTGAAAAGGCCATTCCATATTATCTCTACTCTGCCTAACAGGACTTCACTTACAACCTAGAAACTCAGTATAGAGTCAAGGGGTTCAATTCAACCACAACTTTACAATGGAAATCCACATCTCAAAGGTGATAAGGACCATCATCATGGCTTGTACTAAATTTGTCAACAGTGCAACTACTTTGAGAAATATAATCTTGTATCATTATTCAAGCATTAATTACCAACTGCATTGAATACTGCAACTCTCTACTTAGCATCTCGCAATATAATTTCAAAAGTCTTTAACTTTTGCAGTGTATGGCTGCCAGAATTTTGACATGGGGACAAAGCAATAGAACAACCAGGACCAATCCTAAAGCAGCTATACTGGCTCCTAACCAAATACAATTGAAAATTATATGCCTAATTTTCAAATGCATGAACAAACTGGCCCCTGAGTATCTCTCCCAACTCATATTCTCTTACACTCCCACAAGAGAGCTTTGATCCTCTGAAATGACCATTCTATATCCTCCCTCTGACATCTGCCATATTAATTTGCACAAAATTTTGTGCATTCAACTGCTATATCCCAAAATTATGTAACAAGTTATCACTACCTCTTCACCTCAAAACAATATATCTTACCTTCAGGATGGAAGTCAAGGCCTGGCCATTCATCCAAGCCTTCTCATAGGTTCCATGGCAGAAACATCCTTTCTTAAAATGACTAACTGAACTCTCTGTGATTTGACCACCTTATCAACTTCCAAAGGCTTTCCTATTACATAATAACATAGTACATGTCAATAGAATAAGACCCAAGTGGACAATCCAGTCTGCCCGCAATCTTTGTTTTTATTATTATTATTATTATTATTATTATTATTATTATTATTATCATTATTATTATTTATTTAATTTTATTCTTAGGGTAATTGTTGCTCTGTGCAGTTACCCCAGTCAACATTGGTTTTACTTTCCTTCATCTCCATCATTTAGCCACTATTAAATGACCTACTATACTCGGTGCCTGCTTTATGCTTAGTATATGCACCCATATCTGTCTCTACTGTTACTCTCTAATTTATCCATCAGAACCATGATTTAGTATATGATCTGCAACATCCCAAATAATCATGTTTATCTACTTCATATCTCTACTTGTATCTGGTTGTGTGTCCTCCATTGTAATCAATGCTCTTGTGATTATTGTAATTTGTAATGCAACTGTAAATTTGATTGTCATCCTACCTGGAACTATCTTTTGAAAAAACAGAATATCAAATGTTTTATAAATAAAGAGTGATTCATAATTGCTTTATAATTAAATAAATAAACAAACAAACAAACAAATAAATAAATAAATAAAATGAACTAAAATTGTCTGGAGCAATTAAAATTGCAAAAAATCAAATGAATGAATGTATTGCTCAAAAAGACTTAGACTATGAAAATGTTCCCTGTTTATTATTATTAACAGTCACATCAAAATGTGAAACAAAAACCCATGGGACAGACAATTTATGTGAATACTGGGATCTTCAACACAGCGGCATAAAAGTTAGGAATATTTGATTCATTATGCTTCTGTATTTTTTATTACTATTTCTTGATAACTGGATATTAACTGTGGTAATAATATGACAATTGTTAGATGATAGACCATGTTTCCAAATGTGCCAAAATGTATTTTATATATAAACAACAACCCTTATTTGGTAGCAAAATGTTTACACTGTATCGTGTTTCATTTCATTCACTTAAAATGAATATGGGATTTGTAGCCCATTATAAAGTGAATTGCTCACCGCTAGAAATTTATAATCATCGGGTTTGTTGAATTAGAGTTCTTTTTTTGAAGTGAGAAAATGGCAGTGCTGTATCTTCTTTCAATTTTTTTGAACAATGTTCACTCAATGTATTTCACAGCAAAGTGCAAAGTGTATCCACAGAAACAAAAATGAGAAACCACTTATCGTAATGTTGAATCGCAGCGGCACTTAACTCCTGTGTCCTGTCTGTAACGCCCGACTATGTACAGCAGCTTTCAACTTGGAACTGCTTGATCAATAATGCCAGACACAGCGTGTGTTTCGTTGAAGGAACTTCATCGGGGGCTCGGGCTTCAACTTTTAGTGTTTCTCTACGGGTGGAACTCCTTTCAGCGTCTTGGCGTGTTTCAAAAGTTTTTGAAACATGAATGAAATGAAACACGATACAGTGTAAACATTTTGCTCCCGAATGAGGGTTGTTGTTTATATATAAAATAAATTTTGGCACATTTGTTAACGTGGTCTATCATCTAACAATTGTCTGTATTTTTTATAACGTAGCCACTAAACACTTTTATCATTGGTTCCACAAAGTTCCTTTCTTTTGTAATTTTCATTTTTATGAATGCAATTTAAAAAATGAGCATAATTAAAATATTTAACTCTGTAAATTGCAGTAAAATCGCTTCCATGAACAAATCAATGTCCAAATTGATGATTTCTCCCAGATAGCTGCATGGTCAATTCAATGTCCAAACTGATAGTTCATCCCAAAACAGACCAAATTTTGGAAATCTTCTTGTATCAGGTAACTTCTTTCAATATGCAACTGTTCAGAGCATCACAATGTGGTTTACTCACATAAATACATATTTGCCCCTTATTCCTTTCCAGCCTCATACTGGGTGAATCAAGCCTAATTATACACTATTCTCAGTCCCTCCCGACGCAGCTTTTAGTGAAACACGGTCCGTGTCGGGGGACCTGGTTGAAAACTGGTTGAAAACTTATGTACTGTACACTGAATACCTTGGAGTAGCCACTGGAATATGTTCAAATAAAACAACAGATTTTCACTTTAACTTGAAGAGTTTATGGACTGTTTATGGACAGCTCTCTGTTTGCATTGATGTTAGTACGCACTAACATAAAATTTGGGAACCACGAAAAAAAAAAATCCTGAACTGTGGAAAAAACAAAATTACCCATGGGAGACCAGAAACAAACCATAAAATAAAAACAAAACAAAACAATACACATCTCTACCAGTTATACCATTGTATATATCCCTGCTATATCTCTGTTTCTCTACTATCAAGGGGAACAGATAAAATTAAAGTCCATGAGTGAAGTTTATCTCATGAGAGAACCTCTACTATGCGATAACTGGATTCTTGGTAAATGGAGAAACAAGACAACCTCAGTAATCTAGGACAAGGTGTCTGACAAATTAATATTGGGGCGGATTTTAAAACGAGCGCGAATAGCCTACTTTTGTTTGCGCTCCAGGCGCAAACAAAAGTACGCTGGATTTTAGTAGATACGCGCGGAGCCGCGCGTATCCGCTAAAATCCTGGATCGGCGCGCGCAAGGCTATCGATTTCGTATAGCCGGCGCGCGCCGAGCCACGCAGCCTACCCCCGTTCCCTCCAAGGCCGCTCCGAAATCGGAGCGGCCTCGGAGGGAACTTTCCTTTGCCCTCCCCTCACCTTCCCCTCCCTTCCCCTACCTAACCCACCCGCCCGGCACTATCTAAACCCCCCCCTTACCTTTGTCGGGGGATTTACGCCTCCCGGAGGGAGGCGTAAATCCCCGCGCGTCAGCGGGCCTCCTGCGCGCCGGGACGCGACCTGGGGGCGGGTCCGGAGGGTGCGGCCACGCCCCTGGGCCGTAGCCACACCCCCGGGCCCGCCCCCGGAACGCTCCCGACACGCCCCGAAAACGCCGCACGGTTCGGGCCCGCCCCCCGACACGCCCCCCCGACACGCCCCCTCCGAAAACCCCGGGACTTACGCGAGTCCCGGGGCTCTGCGCGCGCCGGTAGGCCTATGTAAAATAGGCTTCCCAGCGCGCAGGGCCCTGCTCGCATAAATCCGCCCGGTTTTGGGCGGATTTACGCGAGCAGGGCTCTGAAAATCCGCCCCATCATGTATTGGCTATTTATGAAATATATATTTTTTGAAAAATACATACCGGGGTTCTTTCTGTCATTCTATCTTTCTGCTGTACTCCAGATTTTACCCCATGAAGTGTTCCTGCCACTCTGGGGGTGGGAGAGGGACTTAGTTTTCACCTCTTATGTTACTTTGATGTGTTTATGCACTCTGTACTGCTTGGCACCTTAATCAATGCCTTGGTTTTATCTGCCAGCTTTTCTGATTTGTTCCCCTTCATGGTGCCAGTTTTTCCTCTCATGCTGCCTTCAAGAGTTCATGCAACTGTTGTTGAAACCCTCTTTTGAAGCATTGGGATGTTCCTCCCACTCTAGCTTTCTTCTTTGTTTGTTATATTAGGTGTTTTGTCCTCAGAACAAAAATGTGAAAAAAGTCAAAAGATATAAGTTTCTCCTACCACAGCACCTGTTTTATCATTTTTCTTTGTCTTCTACCCCTCTACAGTCCCAGCCTGATTCTCCCACCCTGTTTGTTTGTTGATTATGCTGGGTGGTTTGTCCACAAGACAAACCATAAGAACAAAAGAACTTAAGAAAATGCCATACTGGGTCAGACCAAGGGTCCATCAAGCCCAGCATCCTGTTTCCAACAGTGGCCAATCCAGGCCATAAGAACCTGGCAAGTACCCAAAAACTAAATCTATCCCATGATACTGTTGCTAGTAATAGCAGTGGCTATTTTCTAAGTCAACTTAATTAATAGCAGGTAATGGACTTCTTTCAAGAACTTATCCAATCCTTTTTTAAACACAGTTACACTAACTGCAGTCAGAAGGAAGAAATGCAGGCACAAGAGAAAAATTGATGATGAGAAAACATTTTGATGTTCAGAATAGAATAAAAGTTACAGTAGGGAAAGAGAACTCATGCAAAACCAGAAAACCAAAAAATGGAACATGGCACGAGGCACATAGGAAAAGGCTCACACTAAAGAGAAAATGGGCCTTTTCCTATATTCACTCCTTGCCTTTCTCAGTTCTCTATATTAACCAGCCTGAGTTCAGCTACAGAATATTGAAACAGCTTTCTTAATAAATCAAACACAACGTACCAAGAAAGCTACACTGATCAGAAAGTGAAACCATTTACATGTTGTAAAAATAATAAAAATTTAATTCAGAAATTCCATTTCATAAGACGACCATAATTCCATTCAGTAGCAAGATCAAGATTAAGTAGGAAATTAAATAAAAGTTCATATCACAAAAAATTATATTGATGTCAGATCTTTATCTTGCATTAAATCTTACAAGTGGCAAGCATTTCCACAGGAAGACAGAATTCTTCTATACCAATCTGCCTAGCTGCTATACCACTTATACTGCACATTGGGAGTACCTATGTCACTCAGCCTTTCTACTATACCCAGACTTTACATCTTGGAATACCTTCTGCCACCCTGCCTTGCTGCCGTACCCCAGACCTTATACCTTCAGGTGTTCTTGCCACTTTGGGGGTCTGCTTTATACTTAATATTGCTTTGGTGTGTTAATGCTATTCTTTGTGCTGCTTTACCACTTTATCTGTGCTTTGGGGGTTTTCCTGTCACGGTTCCTTAGGATGCTGATGCTACATTTAGGGTCTTATTTTCCAAACTTATTGCACGCGGTAAGGGACGTTTTGCACGCGAAATGACCCTTTTCGCATGCGATACCAAAATGGGGGTGGAGTCAGCCACGAAAGAGGAGTCGAGGTGTCAAAGGGGCCGACTCTGCGATGACGGCGCGCACAGCGAAAAGGTAAGGGCCTTTTCGCTGCCTATTTCGCTCCCAATAGCTACACCTCCTATGATGGCGCTATTGGGTGCGAAACCGGCAGCGATCGCACCGCGATGGTGCGATCGCTGCCGGCTAGCGCAGGCCCGCCCCCCATTTTGGCCCCCCGCCCCTCATCTTCTAAAGTATCGCAGGCCTGCGATACTTTAGAAAATGAGGCCCATAGTGCTGCTTAGCCTCTCATGCTGCCTTTGAGGGTACCTGCTACTGTAGTTGGTGCCCTCTTTTGGAGTCTGGGGTGTTCTTTCCCCTCTTGCTCTTCTTTGTCCCTCTGATGATGTCTTGGAGAACTCCTGCCACTTCTGTACCCCTTTGCCCCCTTTTCAGATGCTTAAGCTATTTATGTCACTTATTGTGCCACTTTGCCACAGCCTAGATACTTTGGAGTTCTTTCCCCCTTTGGATGATTTCTTTCCTCAAGTTTCATGAGAATTGATTACAGAACCCCAATTTTGGAGCCCAACATATGCTTCCTCTAATTATTTTAATGGTAAATGGGGAAAAAATGATTTAAACTAATAAATACTTTTTTGGTTTTAAAACTAATGATCTGAATTGAGGTTGTCCAAAAAATGAATGAATAAAATTAAATGAATGTTTTCTTTTATACAACCCAAGCAAGAAGGAAAGTTAAATATGTGATAGTTTGTAAGAGTGGAGAAATGTGTTTTATTTTAATATAGTAAAATTTTGAATAACTATTTTCATCTTACCCTTTAATTTCACTGGTCTTTACTCAGAATGAAATAATTTTTGGTTCATGAAATAACAAATACATTATTTTTATTAGCTTGTATTTATTGATTCACATGACATGACATGACAAGAAATATTTGACTTATTAATGAAGCCATGATGTACATTATGTCTAGGTCCAGCAATTCCCATTCAATTAGCATTGCTTTACTACACACTATTAGTCACATTGCTGTCTTTAAACTCTAATGCAACAGACAAGCAATATTATACAGGCATAAATAGTAAATTATTTCTTTATTAATGAATTATACAAAAAAATTGAGGGGCTGAGTCACTAAATAGCTCATTAAATATTTTTAGCATACTAAAATCATTATTAGCAGCACATTTATGCAATGAGTGCACATGGCAAAAGGCTCACTCTTTAAGAGAACATGGACTTTTTACTATGTGCACTCTCTGCCTTTCTCAATCCTCCCTTTAATCAGCCCAAAATGTAAAGCTGGTTAGAATGGGTATGACCCTTCACCCTGCTGACAAACACCTTGGCCTTTCCGAACCCCTGGAATCCACAAAGGTGCTCACCCCCCTCCCCCCTTGCCAAAAAAAAAAGCATGGACCTCTCTGGTTTTCATCCCCAAAGTCCCAAATCACTGATGCTATTTCCCCAAAATCTTAGCTAGCAGGAGTAAGGCCATCGAACTTTGCCAACACTTCACACAAGTTCAAATGGCACCAATTAGTAGCACTTCACACTATATTGCTTTTTCTCAGGCCTTTGATCACTTACAGGCCGATACAGTAAGGACGCGGTAGAAAGAGTGCGGCAGTGCCGGGCGCACCTGCGTTTGCCGCACGCACAGTTCGGATGACATACCGCTCGATACAGTATTTAAATGGCATGCAAATGCAAGCCATGTCCAAAGCGCGTCCAAGAAGCGCAATCCATTTTACTGTATAGGCGCTATACAGTGCCTATACCGTATCCTGGGTGCGCTGGTACCTGTCATTTCAAATGTCATTTTAAATGACAGGTACCAGGAAGTGGATACAGGAGAAGGGCTGCCTGACCCCCTCACTCCCCGGGACAAGACCAAAGTGAATCGGGCAAATTTTCCGCCAGCCCCTGCTCACCTGCCCTGGCCGCGTCCATGGGTGCTGATCTCCCGTGCTGACAGCTCCGGAGCAGCCCCAGTCCTCTCTCCCCTCCTCTTGGGGACAGCCGGCGGCGAGAGCGGCTTCAGCAGCCCGGGGCGGATTGGGCGCTCTTCATGGTTCCCTATTCTCTAAAAGGTAATGAGCGCACGCCGTGACCTCGGACGTCGCACGCCGTGACCTGAGCGCCCGGCTGGACATCCGAGGTCACAGCGTGCGCTCATTACCTTTTAGAGAATAGGAATCCTGGGAGCCATGGGGAGCACCCGATCTGCCCCGGGGTGCTGAAGCCGCTCTCGTCGCCGGCTGCCCCTGGGAGGAGTGTCCTTTTCCGAGCTGCCCTTCTGCCCCTGCTGGGGCTCAAGCATGAGGCCGACCTGCAGCACCTCTCCTCGCCGATCCACCCCGTCCACCCAGATGTCAAAATGAAGAGCCTTCCCTTCTACGACGTATACGACGAGCTGATGAAGCCCACCATGCTAGGTAAGCCCCGCGCTGGTGACCGGGTGGCTCCATGTCGCCCGGGAAGGCCAAGCCAGTCCTGGCTTTGCCCCCTTCCATTGCACGGAGGCGTATGCCCGCTTTTCTTTGTAATACGTACGGTGGGGCCTAACCTGTCCTAGGTAACCTGGAGTGACCCGGTAGCTCCATCTGTTTGCCTGGCTGACTTGGAATAGCTGGTCCATGCGAACTACCCCACCCCCCCTTTCCCTCCACAAAAAAAAAGGGCAATCGGCCATGAAAGTTCACGATGCGCCCTCCAAGGACTGGGTTTTACTCTGCGTCCATTTCTTGTTGAGGGGGAGGGTGGTTCTCAACTGGATCATGGACGCAGCCAGGGCAGGTGAGCGGGGGCTGGGGGAAAGTTTGCCCAATTCACTTTGGTCTTGTCCTGGGGAGTGAGGGGGTCAGGCAGTGAAGCGGGGCTGACTGGGGCTGCTCCGGAGCTGTCAGCGCAGGAGATCAGCACCCATGGACGCGGCCAGGGCAGGTGAGCGGGGGCTGGGGGAACGTTTGCCCATGAAATTTCTTCTCGGCTTGCCTGACGCTCCACACTAACGCAGGGGTAAGGGTAGGCAGTACATTAGCAGGTTAAACATGCGGCAAAACTGCAGGTTAAAAAAGCGATAATCGGGGTGCACGTTACTGTATGGGAGGGAATAGCTAATCCGATCGTTTACATCTCATATACATGCCGCGGGCGGAAAGGGTTACCCGTTGATTTAAAGAAGCGGTAAGGATGGGTTAAAAGGGATACTGAATCGCGGGTTGGACTTACGCGGCCAAATTGCGGGTACAAAGCAGGTTAGAAACGGGGTAATCGGGACCGCGCTTTACTGTATCGGCCTGTAAATAGGATATATTTTGGTAGGGAAGTCATCTAAGAGTAAATATCTGGAGATCCATATTCAGTAAGCTGGTGAATGGACAAGTTATTCAGGAGGATAAATGTCCCACTGAATATGCTTGCCCAATGTTATCTGACTGCATGAAGCTGGATAACTTAAAAACCTAACCAACTATGTCTGAATATAACCAGTTAGGTTTTTTAGTTATTCAGCCTTGTATGGACTGATAATTTGCTAATTAACCAGTTAAGTAGAACTGTCCAAAAGTAACAACCAAAAAAAGAAAAAGTTCAAACAGGAGCTAAAAACCTGGTTGTTTGGGAAGGCTTATATGGTTGAAAAATGAGATAGCTTTCTAATTTTAATACTCAATACTTCTTATTTTAATATCTAATAGAGATGTGATTCAGCCGAACCTTTTGGTTCGGCCTTCGTTATCGACTCGCCACGGGAAATTTCGTTTTCCCGCGGTACGGCCCGATTTTATTTCGGCTGCCTCCGAAATGAAATCCGAAACCCGCCCCAACCCTTCCAATTTAATTAATTACAATGGGGGTTGTAAAAAATAAAAACAAACAAACAAACCCACCCCAACCCTTCAAATTTAATTAATTGCAACCCCCTACCCTCCCGACCCCCCAAAACTTGCCGAAATTCCCTGGTGGTCCAGCTGGATCCCGGGAGTGATTTCCCCCTCTCGGGCTGTCAGCTGCCACTAATCAAAATGGCGCCGATGGCCCTTTGCCCTTACTATGTGCAGGGGCTATCGGTGCCATTGGTCAGCCCCAGTCACATGGTAGGAGCAATGGATGGCCCTCGCCATTTTTTAATGGTGGGTTTGGGGTTGGGTTTTTTTTTAATGTGCCCTTTCTCCCCCCAAAAAAATGATAAGAAAACTGCATGAAATTTTGTGGGTTTTCTTATCGTTTTGTCTCTCCCCCCCCCCCCCCCCCGAAATGCGACAAAATAGGAAATATCGTCTCTATTTCCTATTTCATCACAAACAAATGCATATCCCTAATACCTAATCATTTTACTATATTTTAGTTCTTTTATACTATTTTACAGTAATGGTTTTCTTTTATCCTAACTGTGATTAATGATAGTTTATTTTTTATTAGTTTATTATATCTTTTGTACGCTTTTATCTTATGTATATCTCTTTTAAAAATTGTAAACCATTGTGATGGCTTGCCTGAATGACGGTATAGAAAATCTGACAAATAAATAAAAGGGGCCTGTAGACCGATTCTCTCCCTCACTACTCCACTCCAAATTTCATATATGGCCCTGTTGAACCATGCAGATCCTACCCTCTAAATGAAAAACAAAACAAAACATAGTAACATAGTAAATGACAGCAGAAAAAGACCCAAGTAGTCCATCCAGTCTGTCCAGCAAGTTTATTTATTCATTCTTTTAATTATATTTTTGTATTCTGTTAAAGAAGTAACTGTCGTTCTGTGCCAGTTTCCCCTTATCTTCTTTTCGATTTTTTAGTCATTAGGGATCATTTTTGTTTATCCTAAGTCTTACTACCTCCACCAAGAGGGAATTCAGTGCATTTCCCACCCTTTCTTAGAAGAAATATATCCTTCCAGGGTGCACAGGTTGGGCCTCCCCCAACCCCTTTCCCCATTTCTGTTAATATAATAACATCGTGCTGCCGCCAGACACTCCCACCCACCAGCAGTTCCATTGGCCTGTGCTGCAGCCTCCATCTCCCCTCAAATCATAAAAATCCCTGCTGGGATTGGGAAATGAACGTACCTGCTCCCGGCTCTCCAGAGCTGCTTCTGTCATAAGCAGTGCTGGAATTGTTAACTAAGTTGTTTACCCTTCCAGCGCTGCTTGTGACTGGAACAGCGCTGGAATGCTGGGCACTGGTAAATTCATACCCCGCTCCTGACAGGGATTTTTATGATTCGGGGGATAGAGGGGGTTGGAGTGTCACACAAGTGATTAGAACTGCGTGGATGTTGGAGGGTCCAGTGGCAGCACGATGTCATTATCTTAATAGAAACAGGGAGGGGAGGGGTGGGGGGGGGACTGACCTGCAGACCTGGGAACATTTCTGTTAAATTTAGGAGAGGATTAGGATGTGGTGCAAGGCTCAACTGAATCATATCTAAACTTTTGGTGGAGAATCAAGCCGCAGGCTTCTTTATATCTTTTTTGACAGTGCTTCTTAACTGGATATCTTTTGAATTTTTCTCTGAAACAGGTCTTAAGTAATCCTGCTAGCTGACAGGGTCATTCATCAAATAGTGTTAGGGCCTCATCGTACAATAAAAGGGGTCAACATGCTATAAACACGTGATCTTTATCCCGTCGCGCGCTTGTATACAAATTTGATAATGAATATACAAAAGCTGGCGTTTTATGCAAATGAGGGACTCCTACCGCATGTCGTGAAAATTTAACGCACACTAATACAGGTTTTACCGTTGGAAATAACAAAACCTTTTTTGGTACGGTAGAGGGAGAAAAAGGTTTTATTGCAGTATAGTCGCCATAAACATGGGTCGTGGCTAATAACGCGATCAGGAAAATGAGGGCTTTGTTCACACAAATCTATACTGCCCTGCTGGGCCAAATAAAATACCTTTTCTTACCTGCCCTGTCTTCCGAAATATTCTGTGTTAGGGGGAAGACTAATAGTAGGATACTGGCTGCTTCACTGGTCCACTTATATAATGGAATTGATGATTTGTGCGCACATGTAGGCGCTTTCAGCCTATTTGATACCAATCATGCATATACACTTTTATGTTATAATAGTTGCAGCCATTTTATTAGATACGCATGTATGTATGCAACAACTGGCAGCGTCCACATATGTACATTTTACAAAGTGTGCACACAGGCACATGCACATGTTGCAAAATGTCCTCCTTTGCGCATTCACGCCCATTGCCATGTATTTATAATGGATGTGCATGTGCTCGCAAATCTTATTTCCACCACATAAGTGGGGGAATTTTAAAAGGGGATGTGCACTGATGCTATTGCCAGTTTCACCAATTTTTTCCAGTTCACACAGGCAAGGGACTGGGCTTCTTTTTTTTGTCAAAATACTTTTTATTAACGGGGGGCGGGAACCGCTCCCAATCAGGTATAATACCATACAACACAAGGAAAATTACAACAACAAGAGTAACAACTCGGAACCAAAAGCACAGTATACCAGCCTCCCCAATTTTCATTTCCACCCCAACCTCCCCCCTGTACCCCACCCCAACCCTTCAACACCACATTCATCCCACATTCACACTCTAACACTCCCCCTCCCCTTCCCCCCCTCTTTAGACGACCAATGTAAGGTAAAACCATTGAGACGTAGTTCAGATTGCAAAGACTGAGGAAAAGCATTAAAACAAGTGTCCCAACAGGTGCAGTAAAGTTTATCCGGGCGCCGCTTGCCGTCCAGAAAGTCCAATTTTTCCATCAGGGCAATAGAGGCCATTCTTTGAAACCAAAGATCAACCGTAGGCACAGTCCGAGGTTCCGTCCAACCCGCCAAGATGGTGCGACACGCCATCAGGACAGCCACCCTCTCAAAGCGAGCTATGGAGCGGCTGCCTGGTAAAAGGTGAGGCGAGGCACAAGTTAGTAACAGCTGCCCAGTTAGCCGGAGAGGAGCACCTACGCAAGTGCCAACCACTGCCAGGACCGCTTGCCAAAAAGGGTGAAGTAACGGGCAGGCGATCAACCGATGAAGCAACGTGCCCTCTGCGTTCCCACATTTAATACAGGTCGGGGATGTTGTCAACTGCATTTTAAAGCGACAGACATCGTCATAGTAGAGACAGTGTAGGAGTTTAAACTGAAGCTCCCTCAGACCCAGGTCCGGCAGCAATTTATATAGATCTTGAAACCAACTCGACACTTGTCTCTCCGTAACGGTGGAGCCCAGAACTCCTGACCATTGGGTGGCCACACGGTTAATAGGGATAGCATCTCTCAGCTTCTGGCCCAAAGACTTCCAGCCCGTGATGGTGTTCTTCAAGTAGGCAGTATCGAAAATGGCATTGGCAAACTTAATTTCCGCTGCCACCATGGGCGGCGTCCAGGCAAACGCAGTCACATAATGGCGGGCTTGTAAAAAAGCATAGAAATGTTTAGAAGGCAGCTGAAAGGTGCGTGCCAGCGTTGCAAAGTCCAGCAAGGCACGGGAGTCAGGATCGTAAAGATGAAAGGCGAACATCAGCCCACGCTCCTCCCAATAGCGAAACACAGAGCTGCAGTCACGACCTGGAAGAAATTCTGCATTAGTCAAAAAAGGAAGCAGTAAGGACCTCACACCTGGTAGACGATAAAGATTGCGCAGCCAGCGCCATGCCCGAATACAAGGTGTGAGGAACATCGTAGGATAAGAGGCAGTACGCCGTTGGGCCCCCTGCAGTTGAATAAGGTTCAAGGGAGAACCCGGGGTCGACATACAGCCCAGCATCCCCGCATCACAATACCTATAGGTCCCAGTCAGCCACTCTCCCACAAACCGTAACTGGCAGGCGACATTATATAGCCTGAAATCTGGCAAGTTTATCCCCCCACGCTCTCGCGGATGTTCCAAAGTCGTATACGCGAGGCGTGCCCGCCGTCCCCGCCACAAGAAATGCTGAATGCAAGAGCGCAAACGGCGCACGTCCAGCACTGTCAGCCAGCAGGGGAGCATATGTAAAAGATAAAGTAGCTTTGGCACCATCACCATTTTGACCAGGGCGCTCCTGCCAAAAAGGGAAAGCGGCAGCTGCTGCCACAAGGCCAACTGCGCTTGAAATTTGTCAACACAGGGGGAAATATTGAGAGAGTATAACTGACGTAGGTCCCGCAGTATCCATACCCCCAAATACTTAAGTTTGCCCGGGGCCCAGCGAAAGGGAAACCCTCCACCCCAGGTAGTCGGGAGGTGCGAATTTAAGGCCAAAGCCTCCGATTTGTCATAGTTAATTTTTAGACCAGCCACCAAGTGGAAGCGGTCAAACAACTGGATAATAGCCGGCACACTAGATCTGGGCTTCCCAACGAATAACAGAAGGTCATCCGCAAATAAAGCTATTTTAAGTGGATGCCCAGACACACTAACCCCACTGATATCACGATCCCTCCTGAGGCAGATAGCCAAAGGCTCCAGCGCCAGTACAAACAATAAGGGGGAAAGGGGGCATCCCTGACGGACCCCACTATAGATATTAAAGGCCGAAGTTGGCAGCCCATTAAGCAGAATGGTGGCACTAGGGTTTTGGTAGAGAATATGCAACCATTGTAGGTAGGCACCAGTGAAACCATACTGCTGTAACACCCAGAACAAATACTCCCACGAGAGGGAGTCAAACGCCTTTTCGGCGTCGAGGCTTAAGATCAGTGCTTCCGCTTCAGTCTGGTAACTTAAAGCCGCCAGTAGGCGCCGAACGTTGCGCACCCCTTGGCGGCCCTTTATAAATCCAGTCTGATCCTCATGGATAATAGCTGGCAGGATATCAGATAACCTAGCAGCCAACACAGAGGCCAGGATTTTGACATCCACGTTAAGCAACGATATCGGGCGATAGGATCCCACTTCTGAGGGATCCTTCCCTGGTTTGGGTAGGACCACAATAACTGATTGGTTAGAGGCCAGCGAGAGAGCGCCAGAACGCAGCAAGTCAGTAAAGTGCGCCTGCAAAGGAGCAAGGACCCCAAAATTGAGAATTTTATAATATTCTGTCCCCAGCCCGTCTTGCCCTGCCGCCTTCCCGAGCTTAAGCTGCCGAATAACTGCATAAATTTCCTGATTAGAAATAGGACTGTTCAGCACCTCTATGTGGGCTGGGGTGAGTTGAGGCCAAGGAAGCCCTTGGAACATCCGATCCGCCACCCCCTTGTGCATAGACCGTGGGGCGTATAAAGCCGTATAATATTCTAAAAACCGGGCCTGAATACCAGCGGAAGTGGTCTGGTGCACCCCGTGCTTATCCCGTATTCCCACAACCGCAGGACGCTGACCCCTAGGTCGAACTAGATGAGACATAAGCCGACTGGCTCGGTTACCGTACTTATACAATTGAAAACGATAATAACGAAGGGACTTCGAGGCACGTTGGTGCAGTAGGCCATTTAATGCCTCCCGCGCCCGGTCTAAACAAGCCTTCTTATCCGCAGATAAGTCCCCCATGTGAGCATTTTGTGCAGTTTTGAGAATGCCAGTGAGTCTCAAATCTCAGCATTACATCTACGATTTTTCTTTGCCACATAGGCTATAACTGCCCCACGCATAACTGCCTTCCCAGCCTCCCACACTGTCGAGGGTGATACATCCGGGGTCTGATTATGTTCAAGGTACTCTTTCCAACACCCCTGCAAGTACCCATGAAATTCCTTGTCTAAGTAAAGGTCAGGGCGTAAGCGCCAAGAATACGGGGGCCGGTCCTCCAGTCCCCATTGGAGAGTCATGGACACCGGGGCGTGGTCAGACAGGGAAATAGTCCCTATAGAAGCACCCAAGATCTTGGAGAAGCACTGATCAGAAACCAACAAATAATCCAGCCTAGAATACACATTATGCGGATGGGAAAAAAAAGTGAAGTCACGGTCCTGGGGATGCAATATCCGCCAGATATCAAGCAGTCGTAACTCCTGACACAGGAGGTTAATACCCTCCATACCCTCCGCCCGAGAGGCTAGTTTAGGGGGGGCATTATCAAGTTGGCGATTAGCAACAATATTAAAGTCACCTCCCACCACTAAACTGTAATCAGAAAAATCGGCCAAAAGGGTAAGCAGAGAAACAAAAAACCCATGGGAGTACACATTAGGGGCGTAAACATTACAAAAAACAATACGTTGCTGATATAAGGTGCCCGCCACAAGCACATATCGTCCTTCCTCATCTTGGCATAGACGTTCAAGCTGAAACGGGAGGTTCTTATGGATAAGGATGGCCACACCCCTCTGTCGGCGGGTATAAGATGAGTAAAAGGATTGACCCACCCAATCTCTACTTAGCTTGGCATGCTCCCCATCCCCCAAGTGTGTTTCTTGCAAAAGTGCAACCTGTGTTTTCATACGTTTAAATAACGTATATAGTTTGGACCTTTTAACTGGGGAGTGTATGCCATCCACATTCATAGTAACAATGTTAACCTGCGGCATCGTACCAAAGCAGCCGTAAATTAAGGAGGCGGAGTCTCACGAGACACCGCAACACTGCCACAATAAATCCCCCATGGCCTCCCAGCCTAGGCCCCGGGGGAAAAAAAACAAGCCGCGCCCCAATCCCGAGGTAAACCTCTAATAAAGAAAGCCCATTGGTCGTCTTCCCTTCCATCCCCTGTCGACTAACACACAATCCCACTAGCATACACCACATCCAGACCCCCAACATCAACCCCCCCCCTCCCCCCAGACTCCATGGAGCTCAAACAATCAAGCTCCATAGAGGTGACACCAGAAACCCCCATCTCCTTTCTCCATCCTCGCTCCCCCATATACAATCGCCTTTAACCAGGAGAATCAACAACCCAGAACAGCAGATGTAAACAGCTTATGACAAACGTAAGAGTCCAGGGACAGAGAGATTGTCCAGAAAAATTCGGAGGTGGAAAAAGGTTCTCCCTGCCCAGGAACCAAAGAGCCATGATGCAGCTGGAACAGTCAACGTCGCAGAAACTGCAAATCCGGTCTCCAAAGGCCAGCAAGGAACAATCAGACCAGAGGGGACCACAGCCTCCGAGGCCCAAACTAAGAAAACCAGTCTCCCACCACAAGCCAAAAATACAGCACCAGAGGTTAAGTATTGCTAGAGACAATCACCTCAGTGAGAGGCGTCATGGAGTAGGAAGCCCAAAATCACTCCACTGCCTGGGGAGGGAGGCCCGCTAAGAACCCCTCCGCCCCCTCCTTGGTGGTGAAGAAGAAGGTTTTATTATCATGGTGGACCCGCAATTTCGCGGGGTAGAGCAAGGCGAACCGGATGCCCCGCTTGTGGAGCGCCGAGCAAGCAGGGGCCATGGTCTTCCGCTGTGCCGCGGTGGCAGCCGAGAAGTCATTAAACAGTAGCAGCTTGTGGCCATTATACAGCACTTCCTGCTTCAGGCGGTACGATCGCAGCAGCCGGGTCTTGTGGTCCCAGTTAAGGATGCGTGCCATAACTGGGCGCGGGCGCCCCACCCCCTCTCGCATGGGGCCCATCCGATGCACCCTCTCACATTGCAACTTGTCCCCAGGGATGAGGAGTCCCACCTGCTGGGGCAGCCATTGCTCAACTAGATCCTTAAGCTCCCCCTCTTTCACCTCTTCCGGGAGGCCTATGATCTTAAGGTTGTTCCGGCGCCCCCTGTCCTCCTGCTCCTCCATCTTGGCCAGGAGTTCCCGTTGCCGGCCCTGGAGGTCTGTAACAGCTCGCTCTGAGGTCGCAAGCCGGTCCCCCAAGTCCGATATAATGCCTTCCGCCGTATCCAGCCGCTTGGCATGCCCCTCCACCGCGGACTTGATATCCTCCATGGCAGTTTGCAATTTATAGAGTCTGCCATCCAGCGCCTCAGTAACTCGCTGGGAGATTTTCTGCAAGGCATCCTCATTGACAGAGGCGAGCAGCGGCTCCCCGGGTCGTGCAGCGGTGGCCATTTTAGCAGCACGCGGTCTGTGCGGTCGGCGTTCAGGCTTGCTGCGTGCGCTCGACCGGCGCATCACCCGCGGGGCTCCTCCCGTCCCCCGGCAGCAGCAACACTTCCGATGGCCTTTCCACGACAGAAGCGGCGAAAACCAACAATTTTAATAAGGTATTTTACCGATGCAGGGGAGCGAGGGCTCGGAGCTTCCCCCGGTTACTTCCGCCTCCAAGACGTCATCGCCGGAAGTCCCGGGACTGGGCTTCTTAACCCCCCTAGTTTATATGTTTTCCTTTCCCCCTGATAGCCCCAACCCATAATAACATGCTGACTATCCTATTAAGTTTTCTTTGAGGATGTTAATCTATCTATACCAGCAGTAAAGTTATGAGGCAGGGAACCCTAGCACACACCTTTAGGGATGTGCAGAGGGACGCCATATGTTGCATTCGTGATTCGGATTCGTCGGGGAGCAGATACGTTGCATTCGGCCGTATGGTGCCCCGATGCGTTAATATGGCGATTTCTAGTCGTGTCCCAGCTAAAATTAAAATTAACTACAACCCCCACCCTCCTGAACCCCCCCCCCCCAAGACTTACCAAAACTCCCTGGTGGTCCAGAGGGGGGGGTCCGGAAGCCATACCCTGCACTCACACCCTCGGTGCCGGTTTCATCATGGCGCCGATAGCCTTTGTCACAGGGGCTACCGGTGCCATTGGTCAGTCCCTGTCACATGGCCATTGGCGCCATCTTGTGCTCCTACCATGTGACAAGGGCTGACCAATGGCACCGGTAGCCCCTGTGACATAATATGGGCAAAGGCTATCGGCGTCATTTTGAGCACTGGCATCAGATGGCCGGAGTGCAGCAGGTCGCTCCGAGACCCCCGTTGGACCCCCAGGGACATTTGGCCAGCTTGGGGGGGGGGCCTCCTGACCCCCACAAGACTTGCCAAAAGTCCAGCGGGGGTCCGGGAGTAACCTCCTGCATGCCGACTGTCCGATGCCAGTACTCAAAATGGCGCCAATTGCCTTTGCCCTCACTATGTCACAGGTACCGACGGTCGGTCCCTGTGACATAGTGAGGGCAAAGGCGATCTGCTGCCAGTATTCAAAATGGCACCGATCGCCTTTGCCCTCATTATGTCACAGGGGCCGACCGTTGGTACCTGTGACATGGTGAGGGCAAAGGCGATCGGCGCCATTTTGAGTATTGGCATCGGACGGCCGGCGTGCAGGAGGTCGCTCCCGGACCCCGCTGGACTTTTGGCAAGTCTTGTGGGGGTCAGGAGGCCCCCCCAAGCTGGCCAAAAGTCCCTGGGGGTCCAACGGGAGTCTCGAAGCGACCTCCTGCACTCTGGCCATCCGATGCCAGTACTCAAAATGGCGCCAATAGCCTTTGCCAATACAATGTCACAGGGGCTACCGGTGCCATTGGTCAGCCCCTGTCACATGGTAGGAGCACAAGATGGGGCCGATGACCATGTGACAGGGGCTGACCAATGACACCGGTAGCCCCTGTGACAAAGGCTATCGACGCCATGATGAAACCGGCACAGAGGGTGTGAGTGCAGGGGATGGCTTCCGGACCCCCCGCTGGACCACCAGGGAGTTTTGGTAAGTCTTGGGGGGATTCAGGAGGGTGGGGGGTGTTTAAATTTTTATTTAGGTGGCCATATAATTTGGGGAAGATTCATGTATTCGTGGGGAATCGCGATACGTTTCGCTTCCCCACGAATACTACGAATAGTGTAATATACGTTGCGGATCGCCAATACGGCGAAAACGAATGCAAACCCCTACACACCTTGCACTTAAGTTATGTGTGCACGTTTATTGGTCTCCCCCCCAATACGCCAATGCCTATCTTTTTTCACTACTTTTCACAAGTGTGCATAATGTGAGATATGTGTGACTCAGGTGGCATAAATAAAAAACATTCTGCATGTATCAGTGCGACTTGTCTGCATATCTCCCAGTTTGGGTGTGCGATGTGCTAATGTGTCACACACCGCAATAAGCCATTCTACTATAAAATAAATTATCACAAGGTATGATTTTTTGCTATGTGATGCGGCATCTCTAAAATTTGCATAACCACACCCCCTTTTTTAACATAACTGATAACACGCAATATTCTTAAGTAAATGTAGCTTTTTGATTAATCCAGGCCTTAGATAGATACAATTGAAATTTGGCAAAGTTAGCTGGATAACTTAACTCCTCCTTGAAATGTCTTCTTTTTAGTGGATAAAATCTAGTCAATTAAGTAGCACGATATTCAGAAGCTTGCCATTTAGGTGGAAAACTTGTAAGTTATCCATCTAAATAGCTTTGAATTTTGACCTCTTGTTTTCTAGCAATTACTATAAATTATACTGGTTTGCTTTCAATGTATGTAGTGGTACAACAACAGTATGATGAGGTAAATCATGCAGAAACTAAAATTTGTAAACATATGCCTGTTCATTTGTCTTTGTTGAGTTGCATATGCTCTAGTCATAAAGGGGATAGATTTTCATTAAGGCTCTCAGCAGCTAGATTGCTAGCTATGTTAAGCTGGCTCTCTTTAGGTGAATCTTTAGCTACAAACTAACTAGCTACGATGCAGCTGAAAATAGTTCTAAATTTAGTCAGCAAGATTTAAGCCTAATATTCTCCACCCTTAGTTGACTAGCTATGAAAATTTATACTAGCCAGCTAAGTTCCTTTCCCTTCCTCTTCTCAGCCCAACCACATCTTCAAGAACTGCAAAATTTTGAATGGCTAATTATAGCTGCCTAGGGAATATAGGTGGCTAGATTTAGAAGCTCACTGGATGCAAATTTTCAAAAGTTCAGGGCCAGCCAGCTAACTCCCAAAGGGGGTCATTTATCAAAGTGCTATATGGCATTTTTACATGCGTTAAGCACCTTAACACATGGTGCCATGCAAATCAGAAAAAGGGGAGGGGTTTGGGGCAGGATTTGTAGCCAAGGGGGCTGGCTTCACAATTTTGCAAAACCATATTGCATGGCTGTAATGTGGATTTTAACTACACCTTTTTCAATTGTGTTAAGCTGTGTGATATGGCTTTATCATGCTTTGTGATGTTTTTGCAAATAGGGCTTTTAGTATTTAAGCTGCTGGAGAGCCAGTCTAGTTATCAGGGGCCTCATGCATGAGAGAGAGAGAGAAAGAAAAAGAGAAAGAGAGAGAGAGAGAGAGAGACTAGCCATAATGCTCTCATACTATGTAGGTATTTATACCTTTAGATGAGGCCCACATAGTTACTTGAGGTTAGGTTTAGGTAGGAGAGTAGGGGTTAGGGGCCACTTTGACATTCAGAGTGAGATGTACGAACAGAACAGTACACTCTTTTGAAGATTTGATGTCCTCGAGTCCATCAAGCTAGGTAGAGAGAACATTCTACAAATCTCCTCTTTGTGTGAGTTTCCTCACTCTGAAGGTCATCAAATCTTCACAAGAGAGTATTGTTCTGTTTATATGTCTCAATCTGAATGTCAAAGTGGCCCCTAACCCCTACACTCCTACCTAAACCTCACCTCAAGTTACTAGGTGGGCTTCATATAGAGGTATAAATACCTACCTAATATGAGGGCATTATGGCTAGTCTCTCTCTCTGTCTCTCTCTCTGTCTCTCTCTCTCTCTCTCTCAGAATTACAACAATTCTGGCAGTGCAAAAAAGATATCACAATTTGCAGCAATACCTATGCAATAAACTACCTATTACCATAAAACACACCCCTTTTCCTTTCAAAGGCGATATTTAGTGCATTTTGATAAATCCAAGCCAAAGTTAGTTGGCTACACCCTTTTGAAAATCTATGCCACAATGAAAATAGATTCCCCATTCTAATCCCAGAATGGTGCAGGGATATCTTTAGCCTGCATATCACTCCCCTTCTATTTGTGGATGGAAAAAATATAGGAAAAGATTTTTTTTAATATTACATTTGATGCAAGGCTATGCAATAAAAAGAATGGAAACCAGGATTATTCATAAAACCTTTAGGTAATTTATAGCAGTACTAATTGTAGCTAAGATCCAACATGTTACTCATTAAGACTATAAATGACATATTAATAAACCCATCATGCTTTTTCAAATATACAATCATAAACACATTCTACCAAAATTCTAAAATAAATGAGTGGTTCAGAAGGTGTCAAAACTTCCTTGTAATCTGTACCAAAGTTTTAGTATACTATTATATTATCTGTAGATTTTTTAAAATATTGTCTGTAAGAAAAAAATTCAGCATACATAGCAAGATTACAAAGATTCAATCCAAGAATGGTATTTAGTGAAAATGAAACCCACTCATCTGCTAAATCAGACTTTACTAATCATTGCCACCCACCATTTCAGACTCTTATAAATACCACGATTCCATAATTATCTCAATAGCTTGTCTGACTACTAAAAGGAACAAATTCACATTATTCCCCACTAAAAAACAGCAGCTACCACCCATCTTTAACTGTATTCACAAACACTGTAAGATTTACAAAGAATGGTTACAGAAGATTGTTTTTCTCTCTCTCTTGTTATATAAGAAGAGAAAGTATCTTAAGTGCAACCTCTTGTTTATATAGCTGAAACCTGTTGAAATTCCCCAGAAGCCTCTATTCATTGTCTTCCTTCCAAGTCTGAGCTAAGCGCTCCTTTCTGCCCTCCTCAACTCTACCCTAGAAGCTTTCCTTTCTCCTCAGCCTTTCTCCAGCACATTTAGATGTCCCTCCCCAGCTGTAGCCTAGCACTCCCTTCCTCCCCTCACTGGCCCAGCCCCAGCAATCTCTGACCCCCCCCCCTCCCTAGCCAACTCTAGCAAATTCTAACCCCCTTGCCCAGCTCAATCCTAGCACAACTTGACCTCCTGCCCCAGCCCAAGCCCACCTCAGCACACTCTGAACCTGAGCCTGACCTAGGTGTGGGGGGGGGGGGGGTAGATAGGGCTGGGGGGGTGGGTTAGGTAGGGGAAGGGAGGGGAGGGGAAGGTGGGGGAGGCGGAGGGAACGGGCAGCGCGCGCTGGGCTCGGCATGCGCGCAAGGTGCACAAATGTGCCTCCCCTTGCGTGCACCGACCCCGGATTTTAAAAGATACGCGCGGCTACATGCATATCTATTGAAATCCGGCGTACTTTTGTTTGTGTCTGGTGCGTGAACAAAAGTACGCGCTCGTGCTTTTTTAAAAAATGTACTCCTTAGTGTGTTGAGGAGGTTGGGCAGCTGAGAGGGCATGCAAAGCCCCATCATCGAGGAAAGACTGGGGCAAGAGGAATCAGCTGACTGGCATCGGTCAGCTGAGTTAAAAATCACAGTTGCTGCCGGTGGCATCCTCCTCTCATGTGTGGAACTTCAGTGAAGGAAGCCTTTGAAGATCTGAGATTGCTGCCATGGTGCGTGCTGCTGCCACTGACATTATTGATATTAAAAGGGAAGAGAAAAATAATAATAAAAAAGAATGTAATGGCTTCGAAGGGCCTAGAGGGATGTCCCCAATGTTGCAGTGAAA
Source organism: Rhinatrema bivittatum (assembly GCF_901001135.1). Classification (NCBI taxonomy): domain Eukaryota; kingdom Metazoa; phylum Chordata; class Amphibia; order Gymnophiona; family Rhinatrematidae; genus Rhinatrema; species Rhinatrema bivittatum. Next base: position 143,559,854 of record NC_042619.1, read on the forward strand.
AAGGCCCAAATTTTACTGACATCATGAATGATGTCAGCATGTACCCGCTGTTCAGGTAGGGGGAGGGGGGCTACCGATTTTAGAAAAAATAAAGAAAATTATAAATGTTTGAGGGAAATAAGTAGTGGTGGTCAAGAGAAGGGATCCTGACCACCTTCCTGACACCAGCTCCACAGTCCTGAAGGGAAGTTTGAATATGCAAATCTTCCTGATGAGAGACTGGCTCCTTTGTGGATGGGGATTAGTTTTAGGAAACAAGCAGAGCTTTGAAGGATGTGTTTGGGACACATACATAGTGGAAATTGAAAAAATAAAGTTAATGATTTTTATTTGGAAAACATTTAATGTTAATTTTGCAAACTGCATAGTTATTTAGAAAATAAAAAAAACCATAGGAAATATTCAGAATAATTATAAGAGATATAAGTTGTTATATTTGTTATATATTTGTTATATATTGTTAAATTATATGTTGTTTGTGGACAAAACTGTCCACAAACAACCACAGCTCGACCTCAAAATCCCATTCAGACTCCACACCTCTACCAGACCAATTAGAGAAGCATACAAAGGAACTCTGCAAGCCCCCCCAACCAAAGCCACATGTCTTACTATGATGAAAGACCGGGCATTCTCGACAGCAGGCCCAGCCATCTGGAACAACATCCCCACAGATTTTAGACTGGAGCCCTGCCATCTAACATTTAGGAAAAAACTCAAGACTTGGCTTTTCCGTCAAGCCTTCCCGTAATCCTCCGAAACATACTAATGGCCCTTAGCCATACCTCACTAGCTATGCAGCTAGGAACCTCTTACTAAGTATATAATACGTATATCTCCTAATTTCAGCTCAGTTACTCACCTTGGAAAGGTGTTGAGGTAGTGTGATTAGGTTTGAATAGGGAACAACATTTGTTAATCAAGGGAGCTGTGAGTCACTCAGGCTGACTAACTAAAGTTAGACTGTTTGTAATTCCCAACCCTCCCACCCCCCCCCCCACCCACCCCAAGCTCATCCCTTAATTTATAGGCAGGTGCCACTTGCACAAAAAAAAAACCCAAAAAAAAAAAAAAAAAAAAAAACCCCATCAACAAAAACTTTATTGAGAATTCGATCAGACCCCAGTAGGCCACTACCAGACATATAGTGAATTCACTAATACATTTAAAGGAACTTAGACACATTCCTAATCCCATAGCAACCTAAAACTTAACTAGGAACTGATCAAAATTGAGATGAAGGCAGCAGTCCAGCAGCAAGAGGGGGGCTTCCCAGTCTTTTGCATCGAGTGTCACATGTATGATTTTTTACCCACCGGTGAGAAGTTGTACATGTGCACGCGATGCAAAGAGCTCCTGGCTCTCAGAGAACGAGTCCGATCTCTGGAGGCTAGAGTGGCAGACCTGGAGGAGCTGAGGGAGACAGAGAGGTATATAGATGAGACCTTCAGGGACATAGTAGTCCAGTCCCAACTTCAGACTGGCAGCCCTGGTGCTGCCTTGGAGGAAGAAGGTCTCATAATGGGAGAGCACCAACCAGATGTAGCAGGAAAGGATCCTGTAGCAAGGACCTGCTCTCTAGGTGATGCATTGTCCTTTCGCACTGAGGATATCTCCCCAAGGCCTACTGCCCAGGAGGGAAGGGTTAGGTCGGCCGTCATAGTTGGTGATTCGATTATTAGGAATGTAGATAGCTGGGTGGCTGGTGGGCGTGAGGATCGCCTGGTAACATGCCTACCTGGTGCGAAGGTGGCGGACCTCACGCGTCACCTAGATAGGATTTTAGACAGTGCTGGGGAGGAGCCGGCTGTCGTGGTACACGTGGGCACCAACGACATAGGAAAATGTGGGAGGGAGGTTCTGGAAGCCAAATTTAGGCTCTTAGGTAGAAAGATTAAATCCAGAACCTCCAGGGTAGCATTCTCTGAAATGCTCCCTGTTCCACGCGCAGGTCACCAGAGGCAGGCAGAGCTCCGGAGTCTCAATGCGTGGATGAGACGATGGTGCAAGGAAGAGGGATTCAGTTTTGTTAGGAACTGGGGAACCTTTTGGGGAAGGGGGAGTCTCTTCCGAAGGGATGGGCTCCACCTTAACCAGGATGGAACCAGACTGCTGGCGCTAACCCTTAAAAAGGAGATAGAGCAGCTTTTAAACTAGAACAAAGGGGAAAGCCGACAGTCGCTCAGCAGCGCATGGTTCGGAGAGATGTATCTTTAAAGGATACTAATGATGCACTAGAATTAGGGCATCCCGACAGTGAGGTTCCAATAATTAGAAAAGTAGTCCAAATGCCTGTAACTAAAAACTCACCTGAGCTAAAAAATTCTAACTTATCCCTATCAATTAAAAAGCAGAATAAAAATACAATCAAAAAACAAACTTTGAAATGTTTGTATGCTAATGCCAGAAGTCTAAGAAGTAAGATGGGAGAATTAGAATGTATAGCAGTAAATGATGACATAGACTTAATTGGCATCTCAGAGACATGGTGGAAAGAGGATAACCAATGGGACAGTGCTATACCGGGGTACAAATTATATCGCAATGACAGAGAGGAGCAGTCGGGAGGAGGTGTGGCGCTTTATGTCCGGGATGGCATAGAGTCCAACAGGATAAACATCCTGCATGAGACTAAATACAAAATTGAATCTTTATGGGTAGAAATCCCTTGTGTATCAGGGAAGACTACAGTGATAGGGGTATACTACCGTCCACCTGGTCAAGATGGTGAGATGGACAGTGAAATGCTAAGAGAAATTAGGGAAGCCAACCAAATTGGTAGTGCAGTAATAATGGGAGACTTCAATTACCCCAATATAGACTGGGTAAATGTATCATCGGGTCACGCTAGAGAGATAACGTTCCTGGATGGAATAAATGATAGCTTTATGGAGCAAATGGTTCAGGAACCGACGAGAGAGGGAGCAATTTTAGATCTAATTCTCAGTGGAGCACAGGACTTGGTGAGAGAGGTAACGGTGGTGGGGCCGCTTGGCAATAGTGATCATAATATGATCAGATTTGATTTAATGACTGGAAAAGGAACAGTGTGCAAATCCAAAGCTCTCGTGCTAAACTTTCAAAAGGGAAACTTTGATAAAATGAGAAAAAATTGTTAGAAAAAAACTGAAAGGAGCAGCTACAAAAGTAAAAAATGTCCAAGAGGCGTGGTCATTGTTAAAAAATACCATTCTAGAAGCACAGTCCAGATGTATTCCACACATTAAGAAAGGTGGAAAGAAGGCAAAACGATTACCGGCATGGTTAAAAGGGGAGGTGAAAGAAGCTATTTTAGCCAAAAGATCTTCATTCAAAAATTGGAAGAAGGATCCAACAGAAGAAAATAGGATAAAGCATAAACATTGGCAAGTTAAATGTAAGACAGTGATAAGACAGGCTAAGAGAGAATTTGAAAAGAAGTTGGCTGTAGAGGCAAAAACTCACAGTAAAACTTTTTTAAATATATCCGAAGCAGAAAGCCTGTGAGGGAGTCAGTTGGACCTTTAGATGATCGAGGGGTTAAAGGGGCACTTAGAGAAGATAAGGCCATCGCGGAAAGATTAAATGATTTCTTTGCTTCGGTGTTTACTGAAGAGGATGTTGGGGAGGTACCCGTAATGGAGAAGGTTTTCATGGGTAATGATTCAGATGGACTGAATCAAATCACGGTGAACCTAGAAGATGTGGTAGGCCTGATTGACAAACTGAAGAGTAGTAAATCACCTGGACCGGATGGTATACACCCCAGAGTTCTGAAGGAACTAAAAAATGAAATTTCAGACCTATTAGTAAAAATTTGTAACTTATCATTAAAATCATCCATTGTACCTGAAGACTGGAGGATAGCAAATGTAACCCCAATATTTAAAAAGGGCTCCAGGGGCGATCCGGGAAACTACAGACCGGTTAGCCTGACTTCAGTGCCAGGAAAAATAGTGGAAAGTGTTCTAAACATCAAAATCACAGAACATATAGAAAGACATGGTTTAATGGAACAAAGTCAGCATGGCTTTACCCAGGGCAAGTCTTGCCTCACAAATCTGCTTCACTTTTTTGAAGGAGTTAATAAACATGTGGATAAAGGTGAACCGGTAGATATAGTATACTTGGATTTTCAGAAGGCGTTTGACAAAGTTCCTCATGAGAGGCTTCTAGGAAAAGTAAAAAGTCATGGGATAGGTGGCGATGTCCTTTCGTGGATTGCAAACTGGCTAAAAGACAGGAAACAGAGAGTAGGATTAAATGGGCAATTTTCTCAGTGGAAGGGAGTGGACAGTGGAGTGCCTCAGGGATCTGTATTGGGACCCTTACTGTTCAATATATTTATAAATGATCTGGAAAGAAATACGACGAGTGAGATAATCAAATTTGCAGATGACACAAAATTGTGCAGAGTAGTTAAATCACAAGCAGATTGTGATAAATTGCAGGAAGACCTTGTGAGACTGGAAAATTGGGCATCCAAATGGCAGATGAAATTTAATGTGGAAAAGTGCAAGGTGATGCATATAGGGAAAAATAACCCATGCTATAATTACACGATGTTGGGTTCCATATTAGGTGCTACAACCCAAGAAAGAGATCTAGGTGTCATAGTGGATAACACATTGAAATCGTCGGTTCAGTGTGCTGCGGCAGTCAAAAAAGCAAACAGAATGTTGGGAATTATTAGAAAAGGAATGATGAATAAAACGGAAAATGTCATAATGCCTCTGTATCGCTCCATGGTGAGACCGCACCTTGAATACTGTGTACAATTCTGGTCGCCGCATCTCAAAAAAGATATAATTGCGATGGAGAAGGTACAGAGAAGGGCTACCAAAATGATAAGGGGAATGGAACAACTCCCCTATGAGGAAAGACTAAAGAGATTAGGACTTTTCAGCTTGGAGAAGAGACGACTGAGGGGGGATATGATAGAGGTGTTTAAAATCATGAGAGGTCTAGAACGGGTAGATGTGAATCGGTTATTTACTCTTTCAGATAGTAGAAGGACTAGGGGACACTCCATGAAGTTAGCATGGGGCACATTTAAAACTAATCGGAGAAAGTTCTTTTTTACTCAACGCACAATTAAACTCTGGAATTTGTTGCCAGAGAATGTGGTTCGTGCAGGTAGTATAGCTGTGTTTAAAAAAGGATTGGATAAGTTCTTGGAGGAGAAGTCCATTACCTGCTATTAGGTTCACTTAGAGAATAGCCACTGCCATTAGCAATGGTTACATGGAATAGACTTAGTTTTTGGGTACTTGCCAGGTTCTTATGGCCTGGATTGGCCACTGTTGGAAACAGGATGCTGGGCTTGATGGACCCTTGGTCTGACCCAGTATGGCATTTTCTTATGTTCTTATGTTCTTATGTTCTTATTATGTTCTTGGTTAATTGCCTTCCCAATATCCCATTTTCCGGCTATCTAAGCCTCCAAATGTATCTACCTTGTTGATTGTAACTTTGCGCCTTTTGTTAAATGATTGATTTATGTGTAAACCGATTTGATATGGTTATTACCATGAAGGTCGGTACAGAAAAGAGTTAAATAAATAAATAAAATATTTTTAATTAGTTTAGAAACATTATGAAGATATAAAAATGTTGAAGAAAAATTATAGAGTAAGTTGGTACTGCCTGAACACCCCTAAAATTTATGGACTAGGCCATACATTCCAGAATAAACAGAAAATACCAAGGTGACCGGAGAAATTCTGTAGTCATATCCAAGGTATACATGCATTTGGCTTCCCTGGTTACCAGTGAAGTAGTTAGCATAGCACTATTAAAACTATCCAAATCACAAAGCTGATTTTTTAAAATGACATATTATAAAAGAAAATGCAACAAATAGAAATATCCAAATAACCTGTGAATTAAATATATAAGAATAAAAATGTCAATCAGTACCTTTGGAACAAATAATATGCAATATAAAAAAAAAATAGTACTGACTGACATCATTGAGGAATGATCTGGGGAACTCAGAAAAGCGAAGGACAGATATAGAATCTGGCAGTTGAGAGTCAGTAGTCGAAGAGAGCAGAGGTGCTGTGATGGTCCTCTGATCTCAAGGCCTAACAAATTGCAAATCCCTTAAAAACAATGAAAGAACATTCACAGTAATAAGAAAGAATGAGAGTATGACTGAGTATGAATGTGGGTTCCAGCCAAGGTAAGGGGTATTAGATAGAAAAGATTAAATATTAATTCTATTGCTATACTGTGAATTAGCACAGCATTTATTAGGTTTATAAATAGAGTATGAGTGACTTTTATTAATGGTGAACACTGGAAGTGTAAAGTTCAGAACCATTCGGTGGTTGAAAGCTGTTGGTCACATTGCAAGGCACTCTTCATGCTGTAGTAGCTGTCAGCAACTTTGAAGCATTGACAGAGAAAAATATACCAGTGAATAAAGCACTGCCTTTAGAGAAGAATCTGCCTATGCGCAAGTTATAGCAGTGTATATACTTCAAGTGAAATGGAAGGAATCCATGATTAAAATCACAAAAGAGAAGAGAAAGAGTGAAGGGTTGAATGTAAGCAGTTTGTTTATTATTTGTTTATTATTTCATTTAAAAAGAAAGATGGGGTATTTCAATTATCCTTTGATTTAATTTAGCTAGTATTACAGTTTCAACAAGCCATTGAGGACAATTACACCTAGGGTACAATAAAGCTCTGGAATTTGTTGCCAGAGGAGGTGGTTAGTGCAGTTAGTGTAGCTGGGTTCAAAAAAGGTTTGGATAAGTTCTTGGAGGAGAAGTCCATTAATGGCTATTAATCAATTATACTTAGGGAATAGCCACTGCTATTAATTGCATCAGTAGCATGGGTTCTTCTTAGTGTTTGGGTAATTGCCAGGTTCTTGTGGCCTTGTTTTGGCCTCTGTTGGAAACAGGATGCTGGGCTTGATGGACCCTTGGTCTGACCCAGCATGGCAATTTCTTATGTTCTTATGCAGTGGTTGAAGAGAGAGTTTTTTAAATTGATTTAGTTAAAGCATAGGATAGCAGGTCCAAGAAAGAAGAAACCAAAGACATTGAGAGAGGGAGAAAAAGAAGAAGACCTGGCCAGCACCTACTGAAGAAGAAAGCTTCAGATAAGTTTGCATTACAAAAAAAAAGAAAGAACAATAGTCATTATAGCCAGGCCTGAGCTCATGCACTTATAGCTTTGAGTGATTTTAGACAACAAACAGAAAGAGACATTAAAGAGGATAAGAGGGAGTCAAGGAGAAAAGAAAAGACTACACAGAACACTTAACAGATTACTTACCAGAATAGGTCAATAGGATGAATTGTTTGGGACACCTAAAATTAAAAAAAAAAAGAAAAAAAAGAAACACAAAGTATCAATTCTTTACAGCCAAAAGAAGTAAAACTTTGGGACATTAGTTGCTGAGAGATAATAAAGTAATAAGGATAATTTATAGAGATACAAGCCGTTAAGCCCGTTAAAACGGGCTACATTAAATTTTTTTTTCAGTCCATTTTCGAACACAGCACCCTTCTACACATTTTCTCCCTCACTCCCACTTCCCCTCGTTCAATCACCCCTTCCCTCTACTCAGTCTTACTCACCCTCTGTCTCCCAATGCCTCCTTCCCCTCACTCTCACCTCCCTCCCCTTCCCTCAGTCACTCCAACCTCTCTCCCCTTCCTTCAGTCACTCCCCACCCTCTCTCAATCCCATCCCCTCTCCCTCAGCCCTCCTCCACTCCCTTTTTCTCTGCTCCACAACTTCTTACCCTTCCACTTACTCATATCCCTCTGTCTCTCACCTCCCCCTCATTCTCTCTCTCCCTCACTCTTCACCACCCCCCTACCTCCCTCCCTCCCACACACTCACCCACTCCTCCCCACCCTCCCCCTCATTCTCTCTCCCCTCACTCTTCACACCCCCTGCCTCCCTCCCTCCCACTCAGTCCCACTCACTCCCTTCCCCTTCCCTCCCACACACTCACCCACTCCTCCCCACCCTCCCACACACTCTATCTCCTCTCACTCAGTCCCTCCCTCCCTCTCACTCAGTCCCTCCCTCCCACTCAGTCCCTCCCTCCCACTCAGTCCCACTCACTCCCTCCCCCTCCCTCCCTCTCACTCTTTCCCACTCACACCCTCCCTCCCTCTCTCACTCAGTCCCACTCACTCCCTCCCCTTCTCTCTTCCTCCCTCTCACGCAATCCCACTCTCTCCCTCCCCCTCTCTCCCTCCCACTCAGTTCCACTTCCTCCCCCTTTCCCTCCCTCTCACTCAGTCCCACTCCCTCCCTCTCCCTCCTTCTCACTCAGTCCCACTCACTCCCCCCTCTCCCTCCCTCTCACTCAGTCCCACTCACTCCCTTCCCCCTCTCACTCAGTCCCACTCACTCCCCCCTCACTCAGTCTCACTCACTCCCTCCCTCCCTCCCTCTCTCCCTCTCACTCAGTCCCACTCACTCCCTCCCCCCTTCTCCCTCCCTCTCACTCACTCAGTCCCACTACCTCCCTCTCACTCAGTCCCTCCCTCTCTCTCCTCCCCTCTCACTCAGTCCCTCCCTCTCAGTCAGTCCCTCCCTCTCTCCTCCCTCCCTCTCACTCGCTCCTCCCTCACTGCTGCCGCTCCTCGTCTTTGCCGCCGCCGCTGCGGCCGCTTGACGACGCCGCCGCTGCTTCCGCTCCTCATCTTCGCCGCCGCCGCTGCTGCCGCTCCTCATCTTCGCCGCCGCTGCTGCTGCCGCTCCTCATCTTCGCCGCCGCCGCTGCTGCCGCTCCTCATCTTCACCGCCGCTGCGGTCGCTCGACGCCGCTGCTGCTGCTGCCGCTCGACGACGCCGCTGCTGCTGCCGCTCCTCATCTTCACCGCTGCCGCTGCTGCCGCTCCTCGTCTTCGCTGCTGCCGCTCAACGCCGCCGTTCCTCGTCGCCGCCACCGCCATGTGGATAAATTCAGCTGATGCTCGCTGAGACCGACGTGCTTGCCCGCACATGCGCAGTAGAGCTGCTCTCTAATGTGCATTTGCGGCACGTCGGTCAAGCTTCGTTTATTAGGTTGATACTTATCTGATTAATGACAGAGTTGCTAGATGTGTCATTGTTCCGCATTTGTTTGTTGTACTTAGAATACTATACAGAAGAAAGAAAGAAGCATTATTAATATTACTGAGGAATGTTTATGTACATTATATGCAAGTAAAGTTTTCTTATCAATGCACACATTGCCATTGAGAAGAAGAAACGGTATATTGTTAAGTATTTAACATAAAATATACAGATAGGAAGCTATAAATTGCAAGTGAAGTATTTCATAAGAACATAAGAACATAAGAAATTGCCATGCTGGGTCAGACCAAGGGTCCATCAAGCCCAGCATCCTGTATCCAACAGAGGCCAAACCAGGCCACAAGAACCTGGCAATTATCCAAACACTAAGAAGATCCCATGTTACTGATGCAATTAATAGCAGTGGCTATTCCCTAAGTAAACTTGATTAATAGCCGTTAATGGACTTCTCCTCCAAGAACTTATCCAAACCTTTTTTGAACCCAGCTACACTAACTGCACTAAACACATCCTCTGGCAACAAATTCCAGAGCTTTATTGTGCGTTGAGTGAAAAAGAATTTTCTCTGATTAGTCTTAAATGTGCTACTTGCTAACTTCACGGAATGCCCCCTAGTCCTTCTATTATTCGAAAGTGTAAATAACCGAGACACATCTACTCATTATTTATTGTTCTTATTATCCTTGCCTCTCCTCTGTATACTGAGAGACTTAAGTGGGAGGGACTTTAGTTTGAGGGAGATTTAGGTTGCAGGAAGGCATTAAACTGCAACCCTGTGAGTAACATCTGAGAATTTGCTGACCTAGTCTCATGACTACACTTTTAACATCAATCTATGCCACGATAGCAGTCTTCACTCCACCTCACAGGGGCAGCGGTTTACATTTGCATTTAATCTGTGACGTTATCCAGACCTTAAACATAGAATTTTACCTATTTGTGGATACCAGAAGTCAAATCCACAATCAGGTGAAAAAACTAACTATAAATCACTAGATCCTCTGCACAAGAAGTAAACAGTAAGTATGCAAGGGATAATGATTCTATTGTTAGGCTGCCATATTGCTGATTTGCAAGTTAGCCAAGCACTCAACATCACCCCCTCCAATCAAGCTAGAAAATACTATTTTTTAGTGAGTTTTTAAAAAATGCTATACCGAATTGTGTCCATTTAAAAAAGTTATCTGATTCTTAAGAAAATCTGTGTCTGCTTCTACTCTTAAGAAATCCGACATAAGCCGTATTTTGAAAATTATATTTTCTTCAGAGCAAAACCTTGTTTTAATCCATATGTGCCATCACTGTTGTAAATAAACAGCTATAAACAAATGTTTTACGTGATCTTCTTAACTTAAGAAAAACTGGTCTAGTGACCTATTTGTGGTTGACATACAATGCTGCATTAAAATGAGATCTGGCCAAAGTTTATCCATTTCCAGTCTCAATAATTGTCTTTCAGTGGTAGTCCAATGGCTTAGTAAACTCCTCAAAATCTGAACTCCTCTGGCTCAGCCTACAATCACTTCCCTCATTATCAGGTACACCCTTGCATCCTAAGGAGTCAGTAAAAAGATTAGGGTTTCAACTTGACCAAAATCTCACAATGGAACCTCACACTGCTAAAGTAGTATCTGCATCAAATCAGCCAGCTCTGCACAATAAGCACAATAAACACAATCTTGCTACAGTAATTCAGGTGCTAAGCACCAGCTGAATTGACTACTGCAATTCCTTGTTCAATGGCAACTTGACAATACAGTACAAAGTGCCTCCAACTCCTACAAGATACTGCACCTAGAATTTTGGAAGATGCCAAAGCAACTGACTACGTCAACATGTATTCATCATCAACTGTACTGGCTTCCTGTTGAAAGCAGGTTAAAATTTAAAACTCTCTGCTTTGTCTTGAAATGTTTGAACAAAACAGGCTCCTACCTAGCTCTCCTAAATTCTTTTCCCTTACACGCCTTCAAAGGAACTCCACTCTTCCCAAATGGCTCTTCATTCTTTTCTTCTTCTAACCTCTGCCAGATTGCCCTGCTCAAGACTTCGCTTTTTCAGCTGTTATGCACCAACAATCTAGAACAAGGGACCACCAATCCTGTGCCTGGAGACAGAAAAAAAGCAAAGTCATTGCTTTTCAGCAAGGCTTTCCCCTCAGAGACCCTCAGCCTCCCAAACTAACTTATTGAACTCCTGATTAGCAGACTTTGCTGTAAACAACAGAGACACAATATGCCCATGAGTTTCCTGTGCTGGATGCCAGTGCTTCTCCAACTGCAATTTCTGATTCTGATTGTAAGCTGATCAAATGCCTCTGTTCATTTACATCTGTTGTAATCTGCCTTGAAACCAACTTTGGGCAAAGGCAGAATATAAAATGCTTATGAATAAATAAATAAATAAATTCTGTAGCTTGTCAAGATAATTGATCCCTGAAGATTTTCTCAATGAATCCAGCGCATAAGTATTTACATGGACAAGTGCGTGTCAGGGTCCCCTAACGCATAACTTTACTTCTGCTATGGATGGCGTGTAAGTCCTGAAACAAACAAACACAAAAAATAAGGCTAGTTAGCAGGGTTTTAAGGGTTGGGCTAAAAGGGAATAAAGGGTATAAAGGAGGCTATTGAACTCAGGGGGACTAAGAAATCCTATCCTTTACCTGGGCGAACTGGGAATGAACTGGGGAAACTGGTAATTGTGTCGGCATGCATATCTTCTAAAATTCCCCTGCTTACACGGTATAAGCGGCATTTACATACACATGCGCGCATCTATATAAAAAAGCACGCACATGTACGCACCTACAGCCTATTTATACTATGCGCGCTTATATGTGTGTAGGTTATAAAAGAGCTGTGCACTATGCTCAACTAACAGAGGTACTAAATAATAACAACACAAAAATGAATCAAATATTTATTCCACCCATATTATACAAAACATCAGTATACAAATACATACATTTTAATCAATATACCTTATTGTATAATTTCAATACAACTCATCGTGGCAAAAGAACCATCTTAATGATAGGGTTTTTAGTATTGAGTGTATGTAGGTATGGATGTTTTATGTATATGAGTGTGAATTATTTTAGTTTAGGATAATTAGGTATGGGCTTTTGAGAGGGTAACATAAGTATATTGTAGGTATGTGGAGTGCTTTTGCCATGATGAGTTGTATTGAAATTATACAATAATGTATATTGATTAAAATGTATGTATTTGTATACTAATGTTTTGTATAATATGGGTGGAATAAATATTTGATTCATTTTTGTGTTGTCATTATTTAGTACCTCTGTTAGTTGAGTATAGTGTACATCTGTATACAGAGGGGATTGTAGACTCCTTTTTGTTGTACCATAACATAGCTGTGTCCATTGGCATGAGCCAGCATACGCGCCATGTTGTTGCGCTGGAAGTGGACCCTTGGCCTGATGCAGGATTGGTATGGCCCTCTGGTCGGACCCAGAGAGCACCTGCCATCAGGAGGTGGAGCACAGGAAGAGACAGAGGCTAGCTGGAGCTTCACCAATTGCAACCCGGGGTTTCTGCAGGTTGAGCCCTTGGGTACCCGGGCCACCTGGTCTTAGGTGGGCCTCACAGGGTATCCTAGAGAGGAAGCGCAGGGGAGTGCCCACCACGAACAAGGGTGCACGGTCAATGTCCAAACAAGAATGTCCAGAGGTCACAGGAGGCCATAATGGAGAGTCCGAGTGGATAGCGAGATCAAGGCCAGAGTATCAGTCCAGAATGGTCAGTCGAAGCAGGGGTCAGTACCTGTAGTCAATCCAAGAGTAGTCAGGTCAGGCAGAGGTCAAGTTCCAGGCAGCGATTAGAAGTAGACAGTGGTCAGGCAGAGGTCGGTTCCAGGCAGCGATCAGACTAGGTTGGTGAAGAGGCAGAGGTCGGATCCTGGCAGCAGTCAGGCAAGGTCAGTGAACAGGCAGACGTCGGATCCAGGTAGCAGTCAGGCGAGGTTAGGAGCAAGCAAAGGTCAGTACCATGAGATCAGTCGGAAGGGTACTACCAGGAATGGAGAGACAAAGGAACAGGAGATGCTGGAACAGGAGATGCTGGAACAAGAGATACTGGAACAGGAGACACTGGAACAGGCAAACTAGAGACACCGAAGTGTACGACCCGATTGCCAAGGCAAGGAAGTGGTATCAGACCACTTTCTTAAATCCTGCCATCGATCAGGGCATGCCGTGGTGCTGGGAGCCGCCCTTCGCCCTTTAAGAGGCCAGGCGGTCTGCACACGTGTGCCTAGGGGTCGGGGCTGATGACATGGAGGTCGCCAAGCTCCGCTGTGAGGCCTGGATGGGAGACTGAGAGCAGGGGAACCAGGGACGCCGTGAACTGGCTGCGGCTGTGGAGGAGGAGGAGAGCCCGGTGCTCGTGGACGGGAGAGCAAGGAAAGCAGGGCTGGCCATGGAGTGGACACGACCGGGATGCACAGCAGTAACCCCCCCCCCCCTCCTGGCCTCCCCATTACCGGCCTGGGCTTCTCAGGTTGGGGCCGGTGGAACTCAGCAAGGAGATCTTTGTCGTAGATGTAGTGGGAGGCCTCCTAGGAGTTCTCCTCTGTCCCGAAGCCCTCCCACGACAGGAGATATTCCCAATGGCCTCTATGGCGCCGGATATCCAGGACCTCTTTTACTTGGAGGATGTCCTCAGGTTCAGCAGTAAGTTGTGTAGGTTCAGGAGGCCTTTGAGAGGGCCAGGACAATATGAATGGCTTCAATAGGGACACATGGAATGTGTTGTTGTTGCCCATGGAGGCGGGAAGCTGCAGTTGGTAGGTAACCGCACCTATGCGTCGGGTGATTGGAAATGGTCTGATGAATCTAGGAACCAGTCGTGAGGGAAGACGTAGTCTGATATGCTTTGTGAGCACCCTTGTTCTGGCCAGGCCGCACCCTTGTTCTGGCCAGGCCGGAACAAGGGTGCAGTGCGACGATGAACGTCCGTGAAACATTTGGCTCTCTCGGCAGCCTGACCCAGTCTCTCCTTGACCTGATTCCAAAGGCAGCGAATCATCTGTGCCATAGACTGGGCTGCAGGTGAGGGCACAGAAAGTGATACTGGTAAAGGCAGGCATGGCTGGCGACAGAATACTACTGAGAAAGGTGAGACGTCAGTGGCAGAGGTGAGGTGAGTATTGTGGGATTATTCAGCGCATTGCAGAAGGTTGTCCCAGTTATCCTGCTGATCATAGACGTAAGATCTTAGGAATGTCTTCAAGGACCCGTTTCTCCTCTCCCACTGCTTGAGGGTGCTAGGCCGATGTCAGATTCAGGGTGATGTCAAATTTTCGACAGAGTGACTTCCAGTGCTTGGCAGCGAATTGGGGCTCATGATTAGAAATGATCTCTTTAGGTAATCCATGTAAGCGGAATACATTGTTGAGGAAGAGTTTTGCCAGTTCAGGAGCCGAGGGGAGGCTCTGTAGTGGGACAAAATGAGCCACTTTTCAAAAAACGGTCGATAATAACTCAAATGTTACCCTTAGATGGGGACAGATCAATAATGAAGTCAGTAGAGATGCTTGACCAGGGTTCGGTGGGAGCCAGAAGAGGTTGGAGGATTCCCCATGGACAGCCAGTTGGGGGTTTTTGCTGTGCACAGATGGGACAGGAGTCCACATAACTGTGGGAGTCTTTAACCATGCTAGACCACCAATAATGTCTTCTTAACATCTCGAGGATCTGAGCCCAGCCAGGATGGCCGGCCAACTTTGAGTCGTTGGCCCAGCAGAAGACGTGTTCCTGGGGACGGCGTGGGACCACCGTCTTTGCGAGGGTTATGCAAGCTGGGTCGATGATGTGTCTAGCGATTTTGGGCATATCTTCTGGTTTGAGGGAGCGAGAGAGAGCATCTGCTCAGGTGTTCTTGGCTGCTGGACGGTATTGGAGTTCAAAATGGAAGTGTTCAAAGAACAGTGCCCAGTGGGCCTGTCTAGGATTCAGAAGTTGGGCTTCCTTTAAGTGTTCAAGATTCTTGTGGTCTGTGAATATTGTGAACTTATGCTGTGCTCTAGGGGTGTGCATTCATTTTGAACTTAAATGTAAAACGCAACTTATTTTTGTTTTTTAACTTAAAAAAGTGATGAGGCGAAAACGATCGGATTTCCAACTTATTCAACATAGCTATGTTGAATACGTTGGAAATCGCGATTGTTGATCCTAAATAAAAATTTAAACCCCTCACCCTCCTTAATCCCCCCCCCCCAAGACTTACCAAAACTCCCTGGTAGTCCAGCAGGGAGTCAGGACGCCATTTCTGAACTCCTTTGCGAGGAGCATGTGACGTCGGCGTCACGTCGGAGTGACGTGGCGTCACGTGATTCCCCGCGCGTTCGCTCCGGGACCCTCGTTGCACCCAAAAGGAACTTTTGGTCAGCTTGGGGGGGCCTCCTGGGGTTTCCACAGGTTGAGCCCTTGGGTACCAGGGCCGCCTCGTCTTAGGTGGGCCTCGCAGGTTCTCCTAGAGAGGAAGCGCAGGGGAGTGCCCACCATGAACAAGGGTGCGTGGTCGATGTCCAAACAAGAATGTCCAGAGGTCACAGGAGGCCAGAATGGAGAGTGCGAGTGGATAGCGAAGATCAAGGCCAGAGTATCAGTCCAGAATGGTCAGCCAAAGCAGGGGTCAGTACCTGTAGTCAATCCGGGAGTAGTCAGATCAGGCAGAGGGCAGTTCCAGACGAGGTCGGTGAACAGGCAGAGGTTGGATCCGGGCAGCAGTCAGGCGAGGTCAGGAGCAAGCAAAGGTCAGTACCGTGAGATCAGTCTGAAGGTTACTACCAGGAATGGAAAGACGCTGGAACAAGAGACACTGGACAGGAGACACTGGAAAAGGAGACACTGGAACAGGCAAACGAGAGACACTGGAGTGTTCGTCCCGATTGCCAAGGCAAGGAAGTGGTGTCAGACCACTTCCTTATATCCTGCCGTCAATCAGGGTGTGCCGCAGAGCTGGAAGCCGCCCTTGGCCCTTTAGGAGGCCGGGCGGTCCATGTGTGCATGCCTAGGGGCGGGGCCAACGACATGGAGGATGCCGAGCCCCGCAGTGAGGCCTGGACAGGAAACTGAGAACGGGGGAACCAGGGACACTGCGAACTGGCTGCGGCTGCAGAGGAGGAGAGCCCGGAGCTCATGGACGGGAGGGCAAGGTGAGCAGGGCCGGCCTCAGAGCGTACACAGCCGGGACGCGCAACACATGTACGCCCACATGGCTGTTTGAAAGTTATCCTCTTAGGAAGGACCCAAACCTGTCAAGGCTTTAAAAGCTAAAATGAGTATTTAAAATTGGATGCAATAAATAAACAATAGACAATGGAAATCTTAAATCTGGCACAATGTAAGACAAAAATTTTAAAACAGTGAGCTACCACATTTTGAGCTAACTGAATTATTTTAAAGACATTTTTGGCAATCCAACCAAAAAAATAGCAGTAACTGTTGTGCGTCTCTTCCGCGGCCTCACCCTGACGGCCCTGCTCTCCTGGTCCGCTCTCCTACATGCCCCAGTCCGGCGTCTCCCACTGGCACAGCCAGTCACTGCCATCCCCGTCGCTCCGTGTCGGCTTCATCCGCCTCTTCTGAGCCTTCAACCTCCCAGGCAGCCCTGCAAGCATTGCGCAGGGCCTCGGCGTCCTCCCATGCTGAGACTACGTCCCTAGGCGTGCACACATGGATCCCGCAGCCCTTTAAAGAGTCTGTGACAGGACCTCCCTCCACGGCGTGCACTGATGATGACACTTGAACTTCCTATTTAAAGCGAGGCCCTGTCCTTGGCAATCAGGTTGACACCTCTGGTGTAGCCAGTTGCCATCCTACGTTCCTTGATCCTGTGTTGTTCCTGCGTTCCTTGATCCATTCTCTGTTCCAGTGTTCCTGTGTTCCTGTGCTCCTGTGTTGTTCCAGTGCTCCTGCGTTCCCATGGTCCTCTCTGTGACCCAGCATCTGCCCTGATTCCTGCTGCTCATTCCTCCTCTCGTAGTACCTTCTCGGACTGATACACGGTACTGACCTCTGCTTGCCTGACCATGTTTGACCGCTGCCTGGACCTGACCTGTGCTTGCCTGACCACGTTTGACCGCCACCTGGAACTGACCTTTGCTTGCCTGACCATGCCTGGAACTGACCTCTGCTTGCCTTTGACTATGCTCGGACTGTTCTTGGAACTGACCCTTGCTTTGGCTGACGACCTTCGTATGATTCCCTGGCTTTGACCCTTGCGCTTTCATCTCTACGGGCTATCGCAAGAAATAGTTTCGGATCGTGGCCCTCAATTTGCCGCAAAATACTGGAGGTCCCTCTGTAGAAAGTTTAAAATCACCTTGAATTTAACTTCAGCATACCACCCACAAGCTAATGGCCAGGCTGAGAGGACTAACTATTCCCTTAAAACCTTCCTTCAATCATATATCAATGATCAACAAAACAACTGGGCCAACCTCCTCCCATGGGCAGAGCTGTCTCACAACACCCACGGCGCCTCCGCTATGGAAATTTCTCTATTCACGGTGGTCTTTGGCCATCAGCCCCACCTACCTCTGCCGATTCCACTCAGCGGGCCTTCCCCAGCAGCCCAGTCCACAGACCAGACCATTCGCCGGCTGTGGGATCAAGTAAAAGAGCGTCTCCACCAAGCAGCCGACCAGGCCAAATGCGTGACAGATGCCCATCGTCATGCAGCACCAGTGTTCCTGCCTGGGCAAAAGGTCTGCCTCAGCACCAGGCACATCCATTTCTGGTTGCCCTCTCAACAGCTGGCTCCAAAATATGTGGGGTCATTCCCCATCTTAAGGTAGGTGGCAGCTGTCATGTACCAGTTAAAATTATCAGAAAACCTTGGAATCCATAATACATTCCATGTATCTCTGCTGAAACCCCTAGTACTATCATGGCCATCTCGAAGACCTCCACCACCTTCACAAGTTTCAGCGGAGTCTGAGAACACCCTCCAGGTTAGAGAAGTTCTGGATGTCCGACAACGTAGAAGGCACTGGGAATACCTCCTGGCATGGGAGGGTTTGGACCAGAGGAAAACTCGTGGGAGCCGCATACCACATCCTCGACAAGAGTCTCCTCAGAACATTTCATCGCCAATACCCTGAGAAACCACAACTGGTAAGGGGGAGGCCTAGAAAGGGGGGTACTGTTGTGCGTCCCGTCCGTGGCCCCACTGCTGACGGCCCTGCTCACCTGGTCAACACTCCGACAGGCCCCAGTCCGGCATCCCCTGCTGCCGTAGCCAGTCACTGCTGTCCCTGGTGCTCAGCGTTGGTGTCGTCCGCCCCTTCCGAGCCTTCGACCTCCTAGGCCACCCTGCAAGCACTGCGCAGGGCCTCGGCATCCTCCCGTGCCGAGATCATGCCCCTAGGTGCGCACGCGGATCCCACGGCCCTTTAAAGGGTCCGCAACGGGAATACCCTCCACGGCGTGCCGGATGATGATACTTGAGCTTCCTATTTAAAGCGAGGCCCTGCCCCAGGACCTCGCCTTGGCAATCGGGTCGACACCTCTGGTGTAGCTAGTTGCTATCCTACATTCCTTGATCCTGTGTTATTCCTGCATTCCTTGATCCAGTCTCTGTTCCAGTGTTCCTGTGTTCCTGTGTTGTTCCAGTGCTCCTGCGTTCCTGTGTTCCCGTGGTCCTCTCTGTGTCCCAGCGTCTGTCCTGATTCCTGCTCCACATTCCTCCTCTCGTAGTACCTTCTTGGACTGATACACGGTACTAACCTCTGCTTGCCTGACCATGTTTGACCACTGCCTGGAACTGTCCTTTGCTTTCCTGATCACGCCTGGAACTAACCTCTGCTTGCCTTTGACTACACTCGGACTGATCATGGAATTGACCCTTGCTTTGGCTGATCAACCTCGGACGGATACCCTGGTTTTGACCCTTGTGCTTCACTCGGATTCTCTGTTCACTCCTCCTGTGACCACCAGACCAGCCTGCTCAGATGCTGCCCGTGGCCTTCCTCAAACTAGACCACTAGGTATCTCACCTGGAGGACTTCATTTCCTGTTTCCTTCCAGAGGTCTCTGGTGATCCTTGTTCGGGTCTAGTTCATCCTTTCCTCACCATCCGCGCACCTTTGCTCGAGGTGGGCACACCTCTCCACTACCTCTCCGGGAGACCCTCAGAGGCCCACCTAAGTCCAGGCAGTCCGGGTACCCAAGGGCTCAACTGCGGAAACCCCGGATTGCTATTGGTGAAGCTCCAGCTAGCCTCTTTCTCCTTGTGTGCTCAGCCTCCTGGTGGCAGGTGTTCTCTGGGTCCGACCATACATCCGTACCAATCCTGCACCAGGTCAAGGATCCACTTCCAGAGCAACAGTAATTTAGCCTTGAGGAGATAAAAACATGAAACATTGTTGTAAGAGTGGTATTACATAAAATAGAATTTAAAAAACGTAATTGAAATAAATGAAAAATGATAGACCTAAAAATCACAGAGATTTGGGGTACCATTGAATTTATAGAATGAAGAATGATGTCCCAGGATATGGAGATGGAGACTAATGATAAGATTTTCTCCATAGGGCTGACCTGAGAAACTGATTGACATGTTTTGACACTTTAATTTGTATACTGTTTCAACTGAAGCTGGCATAGATGTGGCACAGTTTTGGCAGTATCTATTTATCTAGGTTAACATAACTGTGTGCAGACTAGTAGGTTTCATATAATTGTAGGAAACCTTTCTATTCCTTCCTGTCTTTTCAAGTAGAAAAGCTGTAATAAATCAAGGCCTCTAGAAATGAATACAATTTTCTACAGTAAATGAGGATCTTTCAGGTCATTGGTGAGTCCTCACTTCTGGAGGCCATATCTCAAAAAAGGTTTGTGATAGGCTAGAGGTAGTCCAGAAAAAGACAACCATAATAGTGTGAGATCTGCACCAAAAGACATGTAAGATAGGTCTTGAGGACCTGAACATGTGTTACCTAGAGGAGAGGAGTGGATATAAAACAGACATTTAACAGACATTTAAATAGCTGAAAGATATTTACACATACAAACACACTTTTTCCAATGGAAATGAAGTGATACAAGGAGCTAGACTGGGAAAGAAGATTAGAAAATATTTGTATTTTTTTCCTGGAAAGGATGGTAGATGTATGTAATACCCTCCTGGAGGACGTAGTGGAGGTAAAGATGAAGAAAAATTGAAAAAAAAAGTATGGATAAACATAGATGATCCCTTACTAGAAAGAAGATGGAAACAAAGCACTGGGATTACCTGCATGGAACAATGGTTCAGTCCACAACTACATTGTGTTTCCAAGAAAGACACCCAAGGTAACTTGCATGGATAATCAGTTATAATCTTAAACATCTTGCTGGGAAAACTAGATGTGCCATTTCAGTCTTTTTTTCTGCCATCATTTACTATAACTCATAATTTATGTATTGCTATTGTACTCCTAAAAGCCATATTGTGTGACAGACATTTGACTGCACTGGTTTGAATTAAAAGGGCCACACACATACAAAAAAAGAAACACAATTATTTAAGATGTCAAGCTTTTTCCTGGCACAGTTAAATGATTGTACATTTTCAGTAGAATATAAATATTCATCACAATCACCAGTCCACCCAGAGAATTTTTTTTGGCACAATATGCACAACTATGCAACAATTATGTGGAAATGAAAGTTATTATAAACAGTAATTAATGCATTCTGTTATCAGCAGACTAGAGGCACTTTTCTCAGCATCCAGTGCTTTAAAGACTACATCAAAATACGTACCAGATTCAGCCAAGTACATCAGGGGCCCTTGGATTGCTCTTCCAGTGGTGATTCACATTACTATCCATAGTTTGTGTTGCAAACTTATTGTATTTTATTTGCATTGGAAATATCAGGATTCCAATGCAAATTATATATATATATATATATATATATATATATACATATATATATATATATATACATATATATATCAAAGAACTCCTCTGTATAATTGCTGATTTACCACCGCTGTTCAATCTAATTTACTTCTTAATGGTCCATTTGCATAGCAGAATTTGCATTTTATTTCCCAGGCAATGTTATGATTCCACATGCCCTACTTCTCATAATACTACAAAAATAGAAGCAGAAACGATACATGCAAATAAGGGGGAAAACTAATTCCTCTTCAGCAAAACAACAGTCAGAAAAGGTGATAAACATAGAACATCCATAATGTTATGGTTCGTTCACTCCTTTTATTTGTAGCATTCTAGCAATTCCATGGTTTTACCCAAGTAATTTTCAGCTGTGATTCCATCATGAGCCATTGCAATTGTATAATAGTGTATTCAGATTGAGGGCTATGACAGACAAGTCGGAAGATATATGCAGACATGCAGTGTCTTATCAACCTGCAAGATCACTCAAGCAGAACTATCCTTTATTGACTGGGATGGCATCCAGACCCCGAAGTACAAAAACACTCATTCCAAGGCATTCCTGTCTGCCTATGCAAAGGGATAAAATATTACGATTTTGGTTGTTTTATTTTTTTTTACCCTTCAGACAGCATCTTCTTTCTCTTTTTCTTCTTCGGCTTAGAAGCGCAAATTCTGGGGCGACAGCTGTCATTCTAAAGGTGACTCACAGCAGTCATTTTCTCAGTCCATAACAGATGGATAGGTCTTTGTTTCCCAGGAAACGCTGACACATTTGAGTCTTCAAACTGCTTTTAATCATTTTAACAAAACTTGTACACATCTGTCAATTACCCCATTCAGCAATGTTAATAGTACGGTAATTGGAAGATGACACAAAATTGATTTTATGAAAGTGCAACTTTTCCAACTAATTTGTGGGACTGGAGAAAGTGACTTGTGAAGGTGTTTTGTTTCATCCTGCAATGAACACAGGTGTTATATCACAACCAGGTGCCTGAAAAATCTATGAATATTCTACGTTTTGAGTCCTATTTAATCTTTTGAGCAGCAACAGGATGTTCTGGCATCAAAATAGCAAACCATGGGGCCAATGTAATAAGCTGAGTGTTAAAACTATGCACTGAAATTCAACACACAGTTTCTCAATGCACAAGCTACATTTATTTTCAACTCCTAATGCATAAAGCTAATAGTTTGCTAATGCATTGTTTATCAATCCAGTCCTTAGGACACACCTAGTCAGGCTGGTTTTCAGGATATCCACAATGAAGATGCATGAGACAGATTTGCATGCATTGCCTCCACTGAAAGCAAATCTATCTCATACATCTTCATAGTGGATATCCTGAAATCCCATCTGACTAGATGTGTCCTGAGGACTGGGTTGAGAACAACTATGCTAATACATTGGGAGTTATAAGAATGTGCACAAACCTGAAAACATGTGAATGAAATGCTTAAGGACAGATTTTAAAAGGCCTCTCATGTAAAACCCGGAGTTTACGTGTGTGGCCAGGCCTTGCACGCGCCGCACGAATTTTCAAAGAGGCCCGGCCACACGCATAAACCCTGGTATATGCACGAGTGCCAGGCCTCTTCAAAGGGGCGGGCCGGGACAGCACCATTGTATGCTATCCCGATGACTTGCCAGTGTGCGCAACTTACTTCAGCTCCGGCCCTGAAGTAAGTTGTAAAACAAAAATAAAAAAAAACAATAGATAGGTAGGGTTTAGGGGGCGGGGAGGAGAGGAGAGGGGAAGAGGTAGGGAGTTTAGGTAGGGAGATAGGGAAGTTCCCTCCTAGTCTGCTCCTTAATTGGAGCAGACTGGGAGGGAACTGGGGAAGGCCCGATTGCATTGCCACTCAGAAATTGCAAAAGTTGACCCCCCCCCTTGCACGCGCTATCCGCACATGCATACTCAGATTGTAGAATCCGGTGCACATGTCTGTGCACCCTCCCCAGTTTAATAACATGCATGCCCTGGCTAATGCCATCATTACCATGGGTTTTACATGAGAGGGCACTAACCTGTATGCACATTGCTGTGTGCACATTTTTTGTGCACAAATCTCCTTGCTGCATCGGCAGTAAAGTTTAAACACAAAAAATATGTATACAACTGTACTTTAGTGCACTTTGATGAGCATACCTTATTATATCAGCCCCCATGTTGATTTAACTCAGAACCATTGACTGGCAAAACAGCGTCCTGGACAATCAGGAGGGATCATTCCTTTTCCATTACTCCAGCTAGCTGGGGAGAGGGCTTCCCTGTGATGACATGTCTGGCATGTCAGTTGCCCTCTACTGAGGTAGCCATATGAAATAATACTCATCAAGTAAAACAAATGGTCAACTAATCATATATTTCAAAAAAAGATTCCAATATAACACACTTTGTGAATTTAGATCCTTTTCTTGCAAAATTTGTGTAGGACTGACACTAACTGGGCTTTTAAAATTGTAAAAGCCCCTTTAAGTTGAAAGTCCACTTTTCTTTATTTCAGTTTTTATATAGCAACTTATTTTGTATTTAAAATTCCAAAAACAAAGTCCCAATTCTTTAAAGCAATTTGTCTTTTTCTTTTTCTTTTTTAAGTGAGCTTTTGTCAAAGTCTGAACCAACTCCGGCACAATATCATGTTTCGATGAAGATATTCAATTTGTCCCGTTTCAAGTTTGAAAGAGATGTGAGCGTTCGGAATGAGATACCCCCTGAGACAGATGGATGATCGAAACATGATATCGTGTTGGCGTTCGATCGGAATTTGAATAACAAGATAAGTACAGTTATTGCGTGAAGCTCACTTAAAAAAGAAAAAGACAAATTGCTTTAAAGAACTGGGACTTATTTTTGGAATTTTAAATACAAAATAAGTTGTTAAATAAAAACTGAAGTAAAGAAAAGTGGACTTTCAACTTAAAGGGGCTTTTATAATTTTATAAGCTCAGTGAATGTCAGTCCTACACAAATTTTGTAAGAAAAGGAGCTAAATTCACAAAGTGTGTTATATTGGAATCTTTTTTGAAATATATGACTAGTTGACCATTTGTTTTACTTAATGAGTATTGAACTGTGAGGGTCTCTGGAATACGGTGTAGGGGGCTTTTTGAAGTGCCATATGGAATAAGCCATGGAGGAGCTTACATTTGTTACTGTTTTGACAGTGACAGAAAGGCCCACTTGTCACCCCAGATGGCACCTTCTGACTGCCCTGGTGTAACTCATAGAATTAGGTGACTCACAAACATATGGAAGGAAAAATCAATGCAACACAATGTAATCTTCTCCAGTTTCATAATAGTGATGGTAAGGGGAGAGAATACCCTCTTCTCTACAACACAACACACATACATACACACTTAGCCCCTTTCCCAAATCAAAGCCATATTTGCTTTTCAGTCTGTGATTCAAGGGGAAGAGTGAGAGCATATCGAAAACAATGGGCTAGCAAGAAGATCAAAGATCTGTTGTGCAGACAGTAGGCCAGAAAACTGGGATGGGTGCCTCTGCTGAAACGTTAAAGAAGAGGATTATAGAGAAGATACCCCGCCTGCCTGTCATGGAAAGGATATTTATTTATTTTATTTAACAGTTTTATATACCGCAGTTAAGGTAACAATGTTACTAATCACTTCGGTTCACATTTCAACAATTACAATGACAATATAAAGAATAAGTTATAATGTCTTACATAGAACAGGGAGAGTGAAACTTGGATAATAACTTACAATGAACAGGGAGAGTACAATTTATATACAAATAGCTTAGAAGACCAGAATGTGAAGTCACTGGAGCTGTCTTGGAAAGACCAAGAGTCACTGTCATGACATTCGTTCGGAGAAGCAGGTGCGCATGGGAGATTATTGTTGGAAGGATGTTGAGGGGGTGTCAAGGGGAGGAATTCTTCCATAGGATATTAGAGAAAGTAAAGTAGGATTCTTCCGTAGGATATTAGAGAAAGTAAAGTATTTTCTCCAAGCTGGTGGATTGCAAAAGTTGTGCCGCAGTGTGAACTGTCAAGTGGTGATCTCATGGAAAACAATGCTATACGGTGAAGATAAATGGATAATTTGGTCCCATTAAGGATGAAATTTTTCTTCTATATAGAATGTCTTAGATATATATAGTGTGGGATGAGTTTATATTGGCTGACAGATCTTTGTCCTCCTTTTCTCTCTCAGTCCCTAAGAAGTAAAATGCAGCAGAACCATTGGACTAGAGGGTGCCTTTCTAGAATCACAGCTTTGATACCCTCCCAAGTATAAAATGCAATTATGTTAATTCCCATAAGATTTCTTAAATGGAAACGTGTGTCAAATTATCCTGATTTATAAGCAGCCAGAAAGCAAACACTGTGAATGTTATTTTTTTTTTTCACAGTTTCTAAGTGGAGAGAAAAATCATCTACCAAACACCTTTTGACTTCTTCTGTCATGAGTTGCACAGATTACAGTCTGTGGTCAGGGTCTTTGTTATACGTAAAGCAAGTGGCAGCTGGCACCATACAGCTCCGCTAAAATGAAAACATGAGGTGGCTGCCATTACCCAGTCCTGCACTAATGAAAACAGTAGGAGGCTAGCATTACAATGGTTTAATGAAAACAGCAACTGTCTGGCAGTAGATTGGCATAATGAAAACAGGAGGTGGCTGGCATTACTCTGATACAATAAATAAATTAAGAGATGCTTGGCACTACCCATTTTGTCTACATTATAGATGACCTCACCATACTTGGTGACGACCACTACCCTGTGAAAAGCTAACCATAGACACACAGAAAAAACTGTATAAAAGAGTGTGAATGAGAAAGATTAATTTTGCTTCATTACATACACTGATTCCTTAGGGTATAGCTGCATGAAAAAGAAGCACATTATAAAAAAATAAAAGACATACAACTGGCTCAGAGATGTTCTCTTTCTGCCAAAAAGCAGTCTGATTTCAGACGCCTTATTGAGTTGAATTAAACTTAGGTAATATGAGGAAGCCAAGAATGTTTTTATTTTCCTTGTCATCTTTTTCCTGTTTCTTTGGTCTTCCGGCTCAGTCAGACTTGGCACAACTGAGTGTACAATGCCATGAATCTTCAGGTTATTGCCTCATTTTGATTCCCTTTTTTTTCCTGCTTGTTTAGCCCAACCAGTACAGTGACTACCATCTAAAGATTCATACAGATTGTGGTTCCTTCCAAAATCAGACATAAGTGTGTTATTTATTCAGTCCGTGGGTGTTATTCTTGAAACGATTGATGACAACCACCTCAACATTGACTTTGACAACAGATAAGAAGTGCAAAGGCTTTCTAGTCTGTTCACTATCATTCCTGGTGTATTGCCATGGATGCCAATTCATTCTGGCTTTTCTTCACTTCTTTGCAAATAGGGAAAACTGTTACTGTTCTTGTCTCCACCTCTGCTGGGAGTGCATTGCATGCATCCGCCACTCTTTTAAGAGATGTTGCTCCCGAGTTTACTTTCAAGAAACCTCATACTGCACTCTCTTATTCTACAGTATTCTTTCCTCCAATAAATTTCTACTGCTTCTGCATTCTTTATACATTTGAGGTATTTGAAGGTCTCTATTGTTTCCCCCTTGTATTTCCGCTCCACTAGGGTGTAAATATGTATATCCTTATGTCTCTTCTCATATGGCTTTTGATGTATACTCTCTCATTTTGGTAACGTCTCTATGTTGCAGTCTATCTATATCCTTTCAGATGTCTGGCCTCCACAACTGGACACAACATTGTGGGTGAGGTCTCAACTATGTTCTATAAAGGCATTATTATTATCTCCTTTTTTTCCTAGTTGTTTTCCCCTCCCTATGTTCATTAACATTCCTCTATCTCTAGCCATTGCCTTATCATACTGTTTTGTTTCCTTGAGATCAACAACGATCCAAAAATAATACCAAGCATAAAATAAAAGAGCACAATACTAATTGGGGTAGATTTTACAAATTTGCGCATATGCGTACTTTTGTTCGCGCGCCAGGCACAAACAAGAGTACACGGGATTTTAATAGATACGCGCATAGCTGCGCGTATCTGTTACAATCCGGGATCGGCGCGTGCAAGGCTGTGCAAAATCAGCAGCCTGCACGCGCTGAGCCACACAGCTTACCTCCGTTCCCTCTGAGGCCGCTCCAAAATCGGAGCGGCCTTGGAGGGAACTTTCCTTCCACCCCCTGCACCTTCCCTTCCCTTCCCCTACCTAACCCACCCCCCAGCCCTACCTAAACCCCCCTACCTTTGTTGCACGCCTGCCCAAGGCAGGCGTAACTTGCGCGCACCAGGCCGGCCACCGGCTCGTGATTCCCAGGCCCTGGAGCTGTTTCGGAGGCCTCGGCCATGCCCCCGAAACGCCTCCAGGCCGGAACCATGCCTGCAGACCCGCCTCCAAATGACGCGCCGCCGTGACATGCCCCCCTGACACGCCCCCCCAGGAAAGCCCCGGGACTTACGCGTGGCCGGGGGCTGGTGCACGCTGCCGAGCCTACTCAACATAGGCTCAGCCCGCGCAGGGGGAACTTCGGGCAGGTTTTCAGGAGGTACGCGCGTAGCTTACATTCATACCCCTTTGAAAATCTGGCCCATTATCAATAAACCATGTGAAAAATTCCATCCATGTTCATAAAACTTGTGCTTTTAAATGTATGCCGGCTCGCAGGCAGTACCACTTTTGAAATGGTTAAAATGTGCAACATCATTAGTCACAAAAAGCCTCTGTATTTAATAAAAGCAGTGTTTTTTAAAAAAAAGAATATTTTTATAGTTTTTTAAATTTTTGTTTATATATCTATTTCTCTGCTTGGCAATTTATATGTGTGTCCATAAATTGTGCAACGAAAGCTGCTAGCTAGACTGCCAAATGATTTACTCAAATGTCCAATATACTTTTAAAGAAAGCACACAAAGCTTTAATAAAATGAAAGTTTTGTGGAATTCCAAAATGATTTTGTGTTGCTCCAACGCTGAGCATTTTGCCCAGATGGGTGCCTCAGGTACTTGCCTTCAATACTTTAGTGTGCATTTCAAAGTCATGCGGATTTTAACAATCATACATTTCATTGTGACACTAGCATCTACATTGACTGTAAAAAAAACAGACCAAAAGATTTGATTTTGATAAAGCTAAGTGTTCTTTCTTAACAAGTTTATTGGACATTAGAATAAATCATTTGGCAGAGTCTAGCTAGCAGCATTTGTTGCACAATTTATTGACACACATATAATGTGCCAAGCAGCGAAATAGATATATAAAGCTAAATTATAAAAACCATAAAAAATATTATTTTTTGGAAAAACGCTGTTTTTATTAAATACGGAGGGGTTTTGTGACTAATGATTTTGCACTTTGTAACCATTTCAAAAGCAGTATTGCTTGTGATCTGGCATCTGAAATCTTTTTCCTCCACATTTAAAGGCACAAGTTATATAAACATGGATGGAATTTTTCACATGGTTTATTCACAATTAGTATTGTGCTCTTTTATTATAGGCTGGGTATTTTTTTGGATTATTTTTAAGTATATCCAGTGGTCTCTGTTTTTCGACCTTGAGATCAACAGACACAGTCAGCCCAAGGTCTCACTCTCCTGGTCAGTGCACATCAGTATTTAATCTCCTTCCCACGTCATTAAACTTCCTTGGATTTTTGCACCCCCAATACATAAAACAGAATCAGGAGTCGGATTGGAGAACTAAACCTGGGACTCTCACACAGCATCTTCATTGTACCAGAAAATAAAGTATTTCTGTTTTACTTCTTCCTTATGCATTCTTAATGGGTACACATATTTGGTTTAAGCATGGAATAGAAAGAGAAAAATTGAACAAAATCCTAAATGCTCAGAAGGAAAAAAAAATTAGCACAAAATCAATCATACGACTAATGGACTTTCTTCTTGGAACAAAAAGGTCAGAATTTTTTGTTACTTGTTTTTAGAGCTAACCTCTTTAGCAGAGTTTTTAATTATTGCTGCAGAAGTAGGTCGCATGGAGCTCCCAGAAAAGAAATATACAACACTCTTCTTTTTTATGATGACTTTTACAGCCATCAGAATCTGATTGATTTTTGTCTCCCAATCTAACTGAATTCACTTGCATGTTCACATAGTTCAAGGCCAGTATATTAAGACAATGCATCAATCTACTGCTCCTCTTAGTTGCTTCAACCTCCATTTTTTCATTTACAATATCAACCACAGCATTTAGACATCAGTTGTACAAAACAATATGCATCATCACATGATATATATTCCAGCCAATAATTTCAAAGTATTAGTTGGCATTCTGGAATGTTCCAGCATGGATGTCAAATGTTCTTACCATTAGGGATTCTTCCTGTTTCCCTCTGCAAGAAAAAGACAAAATATTCAGATCAGGTACTACTGAATAAAACTAATTATGAAGCAAGTAAGGTGTAGATAATCAAATCAAGCTTTCTAATCGAATTTTGCTATGCTGAACTTTTATTTCTCTCAAGTTTGCAGTGTGTGAGTTTTACAACATTGCAGAATTACCTTGTAAAACAAATACTTGTGCATTTATAAAACATTTTAAAGTTGGATGTTTATTTCTGTAAATTTAGGTAACAAATTACTCTCTTGTGCACCTTCTTCTTGCATGTCTTCTACAATGACATGGGCAGTTCTCTTCACTGTCCTATGGGCCTGCATAGGCCGCCGGCACGCACAGAGCCCCGGGGTGCGCGTAAGTCCCGGGGCTTCGTAAAAGGGGCGTGTCGGGGGCGTTCTGGGAATGACGCGGCGTTTTGGGGGCGGGCCCGGGGCGTGGCACCTGCCCGGGGGCGTGGTCGAGGCCTCCGGACCAGCCCCTGGGTTGGGTGATGGCGTGCCAGCAGCCTGCTAGCAGGCGTAAATCTGCCAACAAAGGTAAGGGGGGGGGGTTTAGATAGGGCCGGGGGGGGGGGTTAGGGAGGGGAAGGTGGGGGGAGAGCGAAGGAAAGTTCCCTCCGAGGCCGCTCCGAAATCGGAGCGGCCTCGGAGGGAACAGGCAGCGCACGTTGGGCTCAGTGCGCGCAGGTTGCACAAATGTGCACCCCCTTGTGCGCGCCGACCCCGGATTTTATAAGATACGAATGGCTACGCGCGAATCTTATAAAATCCAGCGTACTTTTGTTCGCGCCTGGTGCGAGAACAAAAGTACGAGATCGCGCAAAATTTTAAAATCTACCCCTAAGGTTTCTCTTTCATTCTATGACTCTGGGAAAAAAGCTTAGTAAATTAGGCCACTTTTTACAAAGGAGGGAAAAGGATAGTGAATAATGCCTTGAATAAGTTTACTTCTATTGCAGCTTTGACATTTATTTCCAAAAAGAAAACTCCCTTCAAGGTGGCAACTTTTCAAGGGAAATCATTTGTCTTGTGTCTTGTGGCATCTGTGCCAGCATCCCTGCCAATTGGATCTTCTTTGAAAAACAGCATTTGTTAGCATCCTCAACTAACTTTTTGTACTTCTCTAAAAGTGAGGCACAATCTTTAATCTATTATTTGAAAGGCAGTGTAAATCAAGATTAGCAAACTATATTGAACTAAAACTGTTTTTGAAGGGAGAGTGTCTTTTCCACCATTTCCATTCTGTGCAGCAGTTCTTTATTCTGTGTATACCAAAAGGTTTGGTTTGTCCTGCGTGGTGTAGCTTTTTTTCATGCAGTTTAATAAATTAATGGCCTGTAGTAGTGCATGTTGTGAGACAGCTGTAATGGTGATAGTGCCTGTCAATTCTGGTAACCAGCACATTCGTAGCTTATCACAGTCTACATGGCCTCATTTTAAATAGGTGACTGTGGACAAACAGGACTTTTTTGCACATTATAGGCAGCTTAATTTTCATGTTAATTAGCAAATGATCAGACTAGGGTACCGGACTACAAAATAGTTTATGCGTCCTGGTAAGGGCAAAGGAGGAGGTGTGTAGGATTCTTCATTATTTGCTCAAATCTGAGTGCAGACATAAATGTCATAAAATGCAGGAAGTGACAGTGGTTTCTCATTAACATGTAAACTAAAGTGACCTAGAACAGTAGTGTTTTCTAAGTCAATAAGAGACGAGAGGTAAGTTATTAGAATAAAGTGTACAGATGGGAGAGGAGTATTATAAACTAAACAAATACCTCATAGAGGAGTACTTAACTTTCAAATGTCATAAGGCTAGTCAATGTTCATATCTACTGGGAGTCAGTGACTTTTTGAATATGATTAACAGAAGATCTCTTTAAAGATGCAGAGGCTTGGATATAGATAAATATGTTGAAGGACAGAGCTGGTACAACAGGACTTGGTCAATATCATGTAATCAGGTCTGGTAATATATAACATGCGTATTACTAGTATCTAGCATACACTTGATATCTTGCTGGTGATAAATCTAGCATTAAGTAACAAAATTGCAAACTTGATATGATTTCAATAGGATTTGGTTGCACTTTTGGCACATCTATTTATTTATTTATTTATTCATTTATTTATTTATAGGGATGTGCAGCCAAAACGTTTTCATTGCATTCATGATACGTATTCGTGGGGGGCTC
This sequence comes from Rhinatrema bivittatum, assembly GCF_901001135.1. Classification (NCBI taxonomy): domain Eukaryota; kingdom Metazoa; phylum Chordata; class Amphibia; order Gymnophiona; family Rhinatrematidae; genus Rhinatrema; species Rhinatrema bivittatum. Next base: position 143,591,368 of record NC_042619.1, read on the forward strand.
AATTCCATCTCATGTGGAAGTATGGAGAATTCCATAAGTTGTCGATCTGTCAATACATTACTACGGCGAGTTAAATTCCTGTCCCAGCTAAAATTAAAATTAACTACAACCCCCCACCCTCCTGACCCCCCCAAGACTTACCAAAACTCCCTGATGGTCCAGCGGCGAGTCCAGAAGCCATCCCTGCATTCTCACACCCACGTTTGCCGGTTTCATCATGACACCGATAGTCTGTGTCACAGGGGCTACCGGTGCCATTGGCCAGTCCCTGTCACATGGTCACCGGTGCCATCTTGTGCTCCTACCATGTGACAGGGGCTGACCAATGGCACCGGTAGCCCCTGTAACATAGTATGGGCAAAGGCTATCGGCGCCATTTTGAGTCCTGGCATCGGATGGCAGGTCACTCCGGGACCCCGTTGGACCCACAGGGACTTTTGGCCAGCTTGGGGGGGCCTCCTGACCCCCACAAGACTTGCCAAAAGTCCAGCGGGGGTCCGGGAGTGACCTCCTGCACACCGGCCGTCAGATGCCAATACTCAAAATGGCGCCGATCGCCTTTGCCCTCACTATGTCACACATAGTGAGGGCAAAGGCGATCGGCACCATTTTGAGATGCAAAGGGCAAAGGCGATTGCCTTTTGGTAAGTCTTGGGGGGGTCAGGAGGGTGGGGGGTTTAAATTTTTATTTAGGAGGCCGAATAAAACAGAAATCTGTTTAATACGTGGGGAGTCGCGATGCGTTTCGCCTCCCCAAGTATTTAACAGATAGGACAAAATAAGTTGCGGATTACAAATACGTGGAAAACGGATGCACACCTCTATTTACTTAACGTTTTTATCTACCGACATTCGTAGGTACATCATGCCGATTTACATAGAACAGTGTTAACAGGAAACAAATTACATAAAACAAGGGCATTGGTAACAAAGGATTTAAGGCATTAAAGGCATTTCAAGATCTATATTAAATGCAATGAACTAACCATATGATCACATGGCATTAAAAGGACATGGAGGAAGGGTAAACCAATTGAGAGGTTATAAAACAAATGGAATGTGCATGAACAGCGGGAGGGGGATAAACAATGGAGAGGGCAAATAGACTGGACAGGGCTAAGCATGGACATAAATAAGCATGGTGGATTGGCGTTAAGATTAACATTGGATATATCCACTTAAATTGCTGTAGCATTCATGTCTCCCATTCTCCATATCATATCCAAATCCAGGCTCAAGAGCAATTGATAAGCCCATAATCCTGAAGGATACAGTGGCTTTAAATAAAGACATGAACAATTTAAGGGCCCTATATACTAAGCAATTTTCCCATTGACACAAAATGGGAGAAAACCTTTAGTAAATAGGCTCCTAAAATTGTAATATAATCAATTGCTCAAATCCTCAAGCATTCCTCATGCATGACGGTACACACAAAGCATCAGGCTCCTTTCTTATGCTCCTTTTCTGTGCATTCAATACTAGAGATCAATTACCCAGGACTTAAATGTGCTCAACCCCAATTTCTTCCTGGTGCATATACCCTTTTATTCAAAAAGAAAGGAAGATATATGGAGCAAGTCTTATTGCCAAACTTTTAAAAGAAAGAAATATTTTGATTAATAAACAGAGGTTGGGAGGTGAGTTAATGATTAAATAGGTGAGGCATCATGGAGAGTGCCTAAAGATAACTATATGAAACCATCACCCTACCTCACAACAAATGTATTAATGTGGAATAACGTTTAAAGTATGGCAATAACATTTGAATAAAAGGGTATATGCACCAGGAAGAAATTGGGGTTGAGCCTTTTCTGTGCATGGCACCTGTCGCACCTGGCCTGATTTCTTTGTTCTCTCTTCTGGTGATGTCTATGGGAGGTGGGACCAGTTTAGTTTGGAGCTCTGGGATATGAGTTCAGATAATAAGCAGAAACCTCTGGAGGGATGCTAGCAGTCACTGAAAGGTCTTCTGCTGCTTCAGGCAATAACCTGCTGGTGTCAAAGGTGACTGGTAGAGTGTTGGAACAGGGGCATCCAACCCGGTTTCTTTGCTCTGGTTCCCAGTGATGTCACCAGGAGGTGGGGTCAGATTATTTACTATTTCAACTTTTCTTAAAGATAGGCCCAAGGTGGATTACATAAAGTAATTAGGCATTCAGTACATAAGTAATGGATACATACAGATATGAGTTAGATTGCAAAATAGATAAGAAGCAGGGTCCATTAGGTAGGAGTATGAAAGTAGGTACATTGGGTATAAATTGCAAGTTTTTATTTGAGATGTAAGTTAAGACCAGTTGTATAGATGTAGCCAGGCAATAGGTAAACCTTGTGGGATTCATAGGCAGGGAGATTTCTGGTGGGCAGTTACTAGAGGATGATTCTCTGATATGGAGTCTAAGGGAAGACCTGACTAAACAGCCACATTTTGGCCTTTTTCCAGAAGATAAGGTAACAAGTTTTCAGGCAAAGTGCTAGAGGTATTTTGTTCCATATTTTACGGGCAGAGCAGCTGAATGCATGAAGTCTCATGCATGTTAAACTAGGTGAAGACAGGGATGGGGAGGACAGAAAGACATGTTGGAAGGGTCAAAGTTTCCTCATAGAGGTGTAAAAAAGCAGAAGCTGAAAAAGATTTCAGTAGACAGTTGATTCACATATTTGAAGACGAAGTAAAGTGTTGTAAATCTTATCCTGCTCTCAACTGAGAACTAGTATAGATGATGCAAAATAGACTTAATATGGTCAGAGGAATTGGCCCCTACCAAAAGTTTTGCTACTATGCTCTGCAAATGTTGGAAGCATTTTGAGGTACACATTTGATAATTGTTTTAGGTTGTATTTGATTAGTTTTTTAATGGGAAAAGTGGTATATAAATGATAAAATTATATTATATTAATGTGGAACATAATAAAACAGTAAGGATATGTAGCATGCTGTATAGGCCACAGTTCAATGCAAGCAACTTTTAAGGCTAAAGTATTTGAAAATTGCACATACAGAAAATAATTGAATTAACAAATGTTTGAAACATATAAGTAGGAGTACCAGTCATCAAGGCTTTAACTTAGCTACTTTACAGTTCATACATCATTCATTAAAAAAACAAAACTCTTGTTCTATTTTTTACAGAAATTGGACATAAAAATGTGTAAGCATTTAAATGGCTATTGGCATTGGAAAATACAGTATATAACAAATTTTCAAACACCTCCATTTGTGCATTGATACTTATGTTAGATATAAGAAATGTTGAATTGTTTCACTATTTGTTAAAGATGGCAGGGAATTCATTAATTCTTATAAAGACTCTGCTAGAAATATTTGATAGAAGTTTTACAGGTGTAAATGGGCTTTTTGAAAATCACTTCAGGGATAGTTCACAAAAAAGAATGCGCAGAAGTGATTTTCACGTACATTTGCACTTACTTGAAAGAAAAAATTCCTGCCCGCCGGTGAGAAATTGTACATGTGCATGTGATGAAAAGAGCTCCTGGCTCTCAGAGAACAATTCCGATCTCTGGAGGCTAGAGTGGCAGACCTGGAGGAGCTGAGGCAGAGAGTTATGTAGATGAGACCTTCAGGGACATAGTAGCCAAGTTCCAACTTCAGACTGGCAGCCCTGGTGCTGCCTTGGAGGAAGAAGGTCTCATGATTGGAGAGCATCAACCGGGTACAGCAGGAAAGGATCCTGTAGCAAGGACCTGCTCTCCAGGTGGTGCATTGTCCTTTCACATCGAGGATGTCTCCCCAAGGCCTATTGCCCAGGAGGGAAGGGTTAGGTCAGCCATCATAGTTGGTGATTCAGTTATTAGGAATGTAGACAGCTGGGTGGCTGGTGGTCATGGGAGGACCTATTTCCAGACTGAGTGGGCTGCTTGCCTGCGGAGCAGTGGTGGAGCCCTCCCACTCCAGACTGTCGAGGGCAGCTGACAAGTTGAGGGGGCTGCCTTCGGGTGCTATCATGGGGCCCACCTCTTCTTCCTCATCATCTGACAACTGCATCATGGCATCCATATAGAAGGGTCTGGTGAACATTGGTGGCCGCCTTGTCCCAGGTGGATCACGACGGGTGCCTGGGCCTTCCCATCTGTCTCCTGGACTCTCCTGCCTGGGACCAGAGTGCTCTGTGGAAACAGGAGGAAAAAAGGATAGACAGCATCAGTACCACAGCATTTTGTTGCATTCCAGTAGCATGACACAGGGACACATTTTCATTGACCAACATGTCATGCTGCTTATAAAGTTATGCTGTTTCTCTGTACCTAATGACCTGGGGGATGGGGGGAGGGTCAAGACTGGTCAGGAGAGCACATGGGGAACTTAATCACAAAACAGTTCTAAGCATTGTGCATGAACCTTGAATAGGACAGCTAAGGACTTGGTGGGGGGTACAGGCCAACTTACCATCTTCGAGGCAGGATGTGTCAAGGCGTGGATCCAACCCCTCAAACACGTCTGGTCCCAGCCACTGCATTAGGCGCCTCTCCATGTCACTGAACCTTATAGGGCAAGGGGCCCTTCCTCCAGTATCGCGCAGGTACTCGTTCCTCTCTGCTATCTTGCCCTTCAGCTGGGCCTTGATGTCCCAATAACGATGGGCCACTTGCTCCCCGCTGCACTGGATCCCACTCTGATGCCTGATGTCCACTGCAATGCTGGCCCATAGCTGTATCTTGGCTGCCTTAGAGGTCTTCACTGAGAGGTTGCCAAACAGATGGGCATAATGGCAGAGGACTCCTTCAATGAGCCGATCATAAGAACACAAGAACATAAGAAATTGCCATCCTGGGTCAGACCAAGGTTCCATCAAGCCCAGCATCCTGTTTCCAACAGAGGCCAAACCAGGCCACAAGAACCTGGCAATTACCCAAACACCTAGAAGATCCCATGCTACTGATACAATTAATAGCAGTGGCTATTCCCTAAGTAAACTTGATTAATAGCAGTTAATGGACTTCTCTTCCAAGAACTTATTCAAACCTTTTCTGAACCCAGCTACACTAACTGCACTAACCACATCCTCTGGCAACAAATTCCAGAGATTTATTGTGCGTTGAGTGAAAAAGAATTTTCTCCGATTAGTCTTAAATGTGCTACTTGCTAACTTCATGGAATGCCCCCTAGTCCTTCTATTATTCGAAAGTGTAAATAACAGAGTCACATCTACTCGTTCAAGACCTCTCATGATCTTAAAGACCTCTATTATATCCCCCCTCAGCCGTCTCTTCTCCAAGCTGAAAAGCCCTAACCTCTTCAGCCTTTCCTCATAGGGGATCTGTTCCATCCCCTTTATCATTTTGGTTGCCCTTCTCTGTAACTTCTCCATTGCAACTATATCTTTTTTGAGATACGGCGACCAGAATTGTACACAGTATTCAAGGTGTGGTCTCACCATGGAGCGATATAGAGGCATTATGACATTTTCTGTTTTATTAACCATTCCCTTCCTAATAATTCCTAACATTCTATTTGCTTTTTTGACTGCTGCAGCACACTGAGCCGACGATTTTAATGTATTATCTACTATGACGCCTAGATCTCTTTCTTGGGTGGTAGCTCCTAATATGGAACCTAACATCGTGTAACTACAGCAAGGGTTATTTTTCCCTATATGCAACACCTTGCACTTGTCCACATTAAATTTCATCTGCCATTTGGATGCCCAATCTTCCAGTCTTGCAAGGTCCTCCTGTAATATATCACAGTCTGCTTGTGATTTAACTACTCTGAATAATTTTGTATCATCCGCAAATTTGATAACGTCACTCGTCGTATTCCTTTCCAGATCATTGATATATATATTGAAAAGCACCGGTCCAAGTACAGATCCCTGAGGCACTCCACTGTTTACCCTTTTCCACTGAGAAAATTGACCATTTAGTCCTACTCTCTGTTTCCTGTCTTTTAACCAGTTTCTAATCCACGAAAGGACATCGCCTCCTATCCCATGACTTTTTAGTTTTCGTAGAAGCCTCTCATGAGGGACTTTGACAAACGCCTTCTGAAAATCCAAATACACTACATCTACCGGTTCACCTTTATCCACATGTTTATTAACCCCTTCAAAAAAATGAAGAAGGTTTGTTAGGCAAGACTTCCCTTGGGTAAATCCATGTTGACTGTGTTCCATTAAATCATGTCTTTCTATATGCTCTACAATTTTGATCTTGATGATAGTTTCCACTATTTTTACTGGCACTGAAGTTAGGCTCACTAGTCTATAGTTACCCGGATCACCCCTGGAGCCTTTATTAAATATTGGGGTTACATTGGCCACCCTCCAGTCTTCAGGTACAATGGATGATTTTAATGATAGGTTACAAATTTTAACTAATAGGTCAGAAATTTCATTTTTGAGTTCCTTTAGTACCCTAGGATGCATACCATCCGGTCCAGGTGACTTGCTACTCTTTAGTTTTTCAATCTGGCCTACTACATCTTCCAGGTTGACAGTGATTTAATTCAGTTCGTCTGACTCATCACCCCTGAAAACCAACTCTGGAACTGGTATCTCCCCAACATCCTCATTAGTAAACATGGAAGCAAAGAATTAATTTAGTCTTTCTGCAATGGCAGTATCTTCCCTAAGGGCCCCTTTAACCCCTCGGTCATCTAATGGTCCAACCGACTCCCTCACAGGTTTCTTGCTTTGGATATATTTAAAAAAGCTTTTATTATGAGTTTTTGCCTCTATGGCCAACTTCATTTCAAATTCTCTCTTCGCTTGTTTTATCAATGTTTTACACTTAACTTGACAATGCTTATGTTTTATCCTATTTTCTTCAGATGGATCCTTCTTCCAATTTTTGAAGGATGATTTTTTGGCTAAAATAGCCTCTTTCACCTCACCTTTTAACCATGACGGTAATCATTTTGCCTTCCTTCCACCTTTCTTAATGCGTGGAATACATATGGACTGTGCCTCTAGGATTGTATTTTTAAACAATGTCCAAGCCTGTTGAACACTTTTAACCTTTTCAGCTGCACCTTTCAGTTTTTTTCTGACTATTTTCCTCAATTTATCAAAGTTTCCCTTTTGAAAGTTTAGTGTTAGAGCTGCAGATTTACTTATTGTCCCCCTTCCAGTTATTAGTTTGAATTTGATCATGTTATGATCACTGTTGCCAAGTGGCCCCACCACCGTTACCTCTCTCACCAAATCCTGTGTTCCACTAAGAATTAAATCTAAAATAGCTCCCTACTTGTTGGTTCCTGAACCAATTGCTCCATGAAACAATCATTTATTACATCCAGGAACTTTATATCTCTAGCAAGTCCTGATGTTACATTTACCCAGTCAATATTGGGGTAATTGAAATCTCCCATTATTATTGCACTGCCAAATTGGTTTGCTTCCCTGATTTCTCTTAGCATTTCATCATCTGTCTGACCATTTTGTCCAGGTGGACGGTAGTATACTCCTATTACTATACTCTTACCCAACGTACATGGGATTTCTACCCATATAGATTCTACTGAGCATTTACTTTCTTGTATGATCTTTATCCTGTTGGACTCTATACCCTCCCGGACATAAAGTGCCACACCCCCGCCAAGTTGATCCTCCCTATCATTGCGATATAATTTGTACCCTGATATAGCACTGTCCCATTGGTTATCCTCCTTCCACCAAGTCTCTGTGATGCCAATTATGTCAATCTCATCATTTGCTGCTATACACTCTAACTCTCCCATCTCACTTGTTAGACTTCTGGCATTGGCATATAGACATTTCAAAGTGTGTTTTTTGTTTAACAACCTGCTTTTCAGTTGTTTGGGATAATTCGGAAATCATTAGCTTTGGTGATTTTTTACATATAGGCATATGGACTATGTTTGCTTTTAATGGAACCTCTCTCTTGGGATGCCCTAACTCTCCTGTTTCATTAGTATCCTTCAAGGATACATTTCTCCGAACCATGCACTGCTGAGTGACTGTCGGCTTTCCCCCTTGTTCTAGTTTAAAAGCTGCTCTATCTCCTTTTTGAAAGTTAATGCCAGCAGCTTGGTTCCACTCTGGTTAAGGTGGAGCCCATCCTTTCGGAAAAGTCTCCCCTTTCCCCAAAAGTTTCCCCAGTTCCTTACAAAGCTGAATTCCTCTTCCCTGCACCATCGTCTCATCCACGCATTGAAACTCTGGAGCTCTGCCTGCCTCTGGGGTCCTGCACGTGGAACAGGAAGCATTTCAGAGAATGCCACCCTGGAGGTTCTGGATTTTAGCTTCCTACCTAATATCCTAAATTTGGCTTCCAGAACCTCTCTCCCACACTTTCCTATGTCATTGGTGCCCACATATACCACGACAGAGGGGGAGCGTGGTCAGGTTCGAGACTGGAGGTCAGGTGGAATAAGAAGGACCAGAATAGAATAGGTAATGACAAGGCTAGGAACAGAGCCAGAATCTAGAAATGAGGTCAAGCAGGCAGAGGTCAAAGTCCGGGAGTCAGTCCGGGAGTCCGGGAGTCAGTCCAAGGAATGGTCAACAAAACAGAATTCAGATACCGGAGGTCAGTTGGCAGGCGAGTTGAGTAGCAGGCTGGATTCAGAAGGCAGGCGGCAGGCAAGCAGGTCGAGGAACAGACTGGAGTCAGAAGGCAGGCAGCAGGCAGGCAGAGGAGCAAACCAATGTCAGTACCAGAGAGATAGTACAGAGGTACTACCTGGGAAGACAGACAGACGAACAGGAACATGAGGATGCTGGAACTAGGATGCAGGAATAAGGCAGGAACAGACTAGGACAAGATTCAAATGCAGTGACAATCTAGCACAACGCCGACCCAATTGCCAAGGCAAGGAAGTACAAGCAGGGACTTCCTTATAACAAGGAATCAATCAGGGGGCGCCGCGGAGCTAAGACTTACCCTTGGCCCTACATGAGGCCGGGCGGTCCATGCGCACATAGGGGCGTGGTCAACACAGCCAAGGATGCCAAGCTCCGGCATGAGGCCTGGTGCACAGTGGAAGGCCCAACAACCGCCGCCGCGGGTGACCGAGGCCTGGAAGTACTAGCAGCTACCATAGGGAGGCTGACCCGGGACCTGCCGTGGAACCATGAAGGTGAGCAGACCCATGCGCGGGACAGGCGCGGACGGAACCCATAACAGAAACCAAGCCTCAACTTCACCAGACAAGGACCAGCAGCTGATGGATTCTTTTGCCAAGAAATGATTCCATTCTACCATGCTATCAGCATGCATGCCTTTCTGCTAATGGTAAAAAATTCATACACAATTGTGGAGAAAGTGCAGAAGAAACTCCAGGATGTTTCTGAGATTATCTCAGATATGAAATGCCATGACATCCTTAATTTCTAAAGGCAAGGATTGTGGCAAACACCTTGTCTTAGCAACATATGAACATTTTGATTTGGTTAGCAGGAGAGTGCAAGATAGCCTGGCTCAGAGCTTCAGTGAAGATGTGCATAATTGGTTGACCAATATGCCTTGATTGGATGACAATCTGTTTGAGGTTAAGGTAAAGGAGACAATGGACCTTGTATATGAATATTCCACTATACTGCAAACTTTATACATTGCCATGCAGGGGAAACAACAGCTTGTAAAATGATTTCAGTTCTCTTTCCAGAAGGGATTCTCTTATTTCCACATAAATTCTGTACAGTGCCTTTTCTATCAAGAGCAACCCAGCAACAAAAAGCAGTGCCGCATGATTGCTTTTTGCTGTGAATGTTTTGTGCTGTGTTATATCTCTCATTCAATAATAGTTTGAGATAGCCTTGTTTTTTGGATTGTGAGTTACTGCAACTATATTGATGTCCTTTGACCATCATGGTGGTTTCTAGGTCAGTGAGTTTGTTAGAAAGCCGGCAACCATTTGTATGCCTGACTTTTCAAATATTTTTTCTACCTCCCTTTCTCATTTTCTATCTATTCTTTCCTAAGAATTTTACCAATCTTCTCAATTTCACTTGGCCAGCCTCCTTACTCTCCCAAATTCACCATCTTCCAAGGTCTAGTCAGTATTTTAAATGTTTTCCAGGTTACTACTGTTTCAGTGTACATTACTGCTAATGCAGGGCTCTCTGTAAACTGCTCCAGTCCTAGCACTTTGTTCTGGTTTTTATATTTCTTTCTTACTTTATTTCCATGATAAGCATATTTCTTGATTCAGATTCTGATTAGTTTGCAATATTTTTGGTTTCACATCATTTATTTGTTACCTTGGATATGTGGGTATATAAATACATGGAAAATAGTCAAAAGACCATTCTGTGTCCACAGAAAAATTATTTTTTAAAATAAAAATCTATATATTGTACATTTGCCTGACAAGTTTAATCACTTCATACCCAATATTTTTCATTAGCCAAAGTTTTAGTAAAATGGCATTTTGCCCCGTTTCCAGCCTCTCAAATACTGTCAGGACTGGCATCTTTATTATATTATTAAATATATCAGTCAATACCACCTGGTGTAACCGAGCCATGTTATATAATTTAGATACTTGTTAAAACTATGGATTTTTACAAGTCAAATAATTTCATGAAAAAATAATTGTTTTTATTGGAACTTTAGATAAATATGCATTACTAGATCTATCATTCCGATTGAAGCTAATGAACTGACCTTTCCCCAGAATGTGTTCAGTATCATTTTATAATTATGAAATATAAAGAGTCTAGCATGAAGCATTTTTTTCTATTTGATATTTGTCAGGGTCATCATATCACAATCTGTTCTTGGCAATTCAATGCATTAAATCTGAATGAGAACACATTCAGTGGCTTGCAAAAGTATTCAACCCCCTTATAAGTCAGCAGGTTTGTGTAGATTACAAATGACACTTAAACAGATTGTTCCAGACAGTATGTTTATTGCAAAGTACATTTTCAAAGTCACAATTTATTATTGTGACATTATTTTTTTGTAAAATAAAACTAAAAACTGAAAAATGCTGCTTGAATGAATATTCAACCCCTGTGCTGTCGAAGCTCCAAGTTTACACAGATGAAGGATATTGCTATAACAATTGGCTTACAATTGGCTTCTACTTACAAATCATTAAAGAGGCCAGCTTTTCTGGATAAAAGACCCCCTAATTCCAGTACCATTGGTCAGACTGTGAATCTGAAGGAGAGCTGTGAAATTGAAGACCAAAGAACATTCTAAGGAAAATAAAGATAAAGTTAAAGACATGCACAAGATTGGAAAAGGCTATAAAATAATTTCCAAGTGCTCGGATATCCTTGTAAGCACTGTTGGATCAATTGTATGGAAATGGAAGCTGCATCATACCACTCAGACACTGCCTAGACAAGGCCATCACATAAAACTCAGCATCAGAGCAAGAAGGAGACTTGTGAGGGAAACCACAGAGAGGTCAATTATCACGTTGAAGGAGTTATAGAGATCAGTGGATGAGACTGGAGTGGAGGTGCACCAGTTAACCAATTCAAGAGCTCTGCATACAACTGACCTACATGGGAAGGTGGCTAGAAAGAAGCCAAGCCATTACTAAAGAAAAACCACATCAAAGCACATCTGGAGTTGGCAGAAAGTATGAGAGTTACCCAGCTAAAATGTGGGATAAGGTTTTGTGGTCAGATGATACAAAAATGGAGCTTTTTGGCAAAAATTCAAAACACTATGGGGTAGATTTTAAAAGCCCTGCGTGCCTATTTTGCATAGGCCGCCAGCACGCACAAAGCCCCGGGATGAGCGTAAGTCCTGGGGCTTCGTAAAAGGGGCGGGAGGGGGTGTGTCCGGGGGCATATCGGCAGGCTGGAGGTGTGTCCAGGGGCATGTCCGGGGTCAGGGGGCGCTCTGGGGCATGTCCGGGGGCGTGGTGACGGTTCGCGTGCAGGCCGGGAGGATGCCGAGGCGGCGCGCACAAGTTACGCCTGCCTCAAGCAGGCGTAACTTGCACAACAAAGGTGGGGGGGGGATTTAGGTAGGGCTGGGGTGTGGGTTAGATAGGGGAAGGGAGGGGAAGGTGAGGGGATGCGGAAGGAAAGTTCCCTCTGAGGCCGCTCCGATTTCGGAGCGGCCTCGGAGGGAACGGAGGCAGGCTGCACGGCTCAGCGAGCGCAGACTGCCAATTTTGCACAGCCTTGCGTGAGCCGACCCCGGATTTTATAAAATACGCGCAGCTGCGCGTGCTGACCCTGGAGTTTATAAGATACGCGCGGCTACGTGCTTATCTTATAAAATCTGGCGTACTTTTGTTTGCGCCGGTTGCGCGTACTTTTTTAAGATCTACCTCTATGTGTGGCACAAACTTAACACTGCCCGTTCCTCAACAAACATAATCCCAACAGTAACGTATGGGGATGCCAGCATCATGTTGTGGGGATGCTTTTCCTTGGCAGAGACTGGGCATCTTGTTAAAGTTGGATGACCGATGGATGGTACAACATACAGGGAGATACTGCAAGACAATCTGCTTCAGTCTGTTAAAAAACGAAAACTTGGGAGAATGTTCACCTTTTAGCAGGACAATGATCCCAAGCACAAGCCCAAAGTAACACAGGAGTGGTTGACACCAAGTCAAAGTCCAGATCTCATTCCAATCAAGAATCTGTGGCACTATTTGAAAATTGCAGTCCATAAGCGTCATCCAATCAATCTAAACAACTTGAAGCAAATCTTTCAGGAAGAATGGGCAAAAATTACTCCAAAACAGTATGCAAAGATGGTAGAAACATACCCCAACAGAAATTCAACAATGAAATACAGATGCAACTCTGATATTGCAGCAAAATGTGGTTCTACAAAGTACTAGTCTGAAGGGGTTGAATAGTTATGCAAGCAGAATTTTTCAGTTTCTAATTATATTTTACAAAATATGTAGAGAAATAATGACTTATGACTTTGAAATTTTACTTTAAGAGCAAACAGGTTTGCAATAAGCATACTGTTTGGAACAATCAGTGTAAGTATCATATAGATATTCTGCTTTTTGACATTTCAAAGCAGATTACTGTTGGGATTCTGCCTGCAGCTAGACCCGCAGGCAATCCCTTACCTCTAGTGGCAGGCTGTCACCGCCATCTTCACGCAACATGGAGGCTGCTGCGTTCCTGGTGCCTCCGCGGTCCTAATGCCGCCAAAGTTCTTCTTAGAGGCTGGAAGCCGCCGCTGGTGATGCTCCACCCTTGCGACGGGCAGAGCCGCTGCCGCTGCTAATCCTTCCCATGGCAGGGAGCAGCTGCTGGCCTGCTATCCCTTGAGGCAGAAAGCCGCCGACATCAGGCCCTCCTTTCGTGGCCTAGTACCGCTTCTGCCTGCTCCTCTTCGCGGCATGGATGCTGCCGATGCTGTCCGTGGTCCTGCCCCTCTCTAGGCACGCGGCCGCACTCTTCATTTAAAGGGCCAGCAGTGGGAAAAGCCCCGTGGTCCTCTCTGATGATGTCATCTCTGTGTTCCTGGACCAGCCCTATAAAAAGGCCCAGCCTTAGTTCCTCAGGGCCTTCGGATCTGGTGTTCACAGCGTCTGTGGTTTTCTTCCCGATCCAGGTCCTCCGTGTTCTTCCCATGCCTTGATGGATCTTTGTTCCATGTTCTTCATGTTCCTGAACTTCTTCGCCTTGATGTTCTTGGTCTTGTCCCTCATCAGAGCTCTTTCGTTGTTTGCTTCTTGTTCCTGATGTTCCAAATGTTCCGTGTCCAGATGTCCTGATGTTCCAGATGTTCCTGATGTCTGATGTTCCTGTCCTGACTCCGTCCATCTCATCTTCAGCTCTTCATCCAATTCCCACATCCCTCGTCTGTTCACCTTTCCTGGCGTGCCACTGTCGTGGTCCATGACCAGCCCAAGGGGGGCTGTGTAGGGCGCCTCGTGGTAGAAGGCCTTCTTCTCATCAGCAGCGCAAGTCTCTGGAAGACCCTTGCTTTTAATGTTCCAAGTTCAGAGTTCCAAGTCCCAAGTTTTGATTCCTGTCCTGGTATTTGGAGTTCCTTGTGCCTGCTTCCATCCATGCCTAAGAATCTGCCAGAACCTGTTCCACTTCAGTGTGGTCTGTGACCAGCCACAGGCAGCTGTGTAGGGCGAACCTCAGTGCAGGCCTCTCCTGAATCTTGGTCATGTCCTGGCTTCAATTTCCATTGCCTCGTCTGGAGTCTGCTTTGCTCTCGGCGTGGTCTGCAACCAGCCATGGGTGACTGTGTAGGGTGTGCCACAATGCAGCACTCACCCAGTACTTTCTCCTGAATCCTCTCCTGAGACCTTCTAGTAACCTGAATCCTTGTCTGACTCTTCTGAGCAACCTGAATCCTTGTCTGAGTCTTCTGAGTAATCTGAACCCTTGTCCGAGTCCTCAGAGTATCCTGAGTCCTTGTCCGAGTCCTCCAAGTATCTTGAGTCTTCATCTGAGTGAATATCCTGAGTCTTTGTTTGAGTCTTCAGCCTCCGTTTGGCCTCCGTTTGGCCTCATGCACTCGTCGTTCCCAAGCGGCGGGTCCAGAAGGGCTATTGAGTGACTGGAGGGCTACTCTCGAGACCAGCATTGCGTTGCTGGGTCTCATTGGTGCGTGTAGGTCCACTGGAAGGCTGAGCCTGCTTTGCTCCTGTTCCAGTTGTTTCTTGCCTTGTCTTCAGTTCAGCCTTGTTCCTGTTCTGTCCATGCTGGTACTCTCACCTCCCCCGGTACAAATCTTGGGGCTCCTCCCTGAACCATCCCATGGTTCAAGGGCTCACAACCCCCTTGAGAAGAGACCACGCCTCCGCAACTCGAAACAGTTACATTCAGGTACTGCAGGTATTTGTAATCCACACAAATCTGCTGACTTTTTAGAGGGTCAAATACATTTGCAAGTCATTGAATATTAGTCTACTGGAGGAAAGAAAAGATGTTTATAAAGGTTCAGGCCTTGGGTGACATTCATGTCATTGAAGAAGCCAAAAGTTTGAGTTAGTTGACCTTTGCTGGCTATCAACTATCAGAAAAAAATATTTGCCACAACATTTTTGGCTTCTACAAATACTACATATATATATCTTCAACTCTAACCCTTGACTGTCCTTAAAATGATTCACCCAAATTTAGATGCATCTTTGATGTGGTTCCAGAAAGCTTCAAAGGCAGTTTCAAGCTTAACTTTTGGAGGATTTTTTGCTTGCTACTTAATTTTCCTAATACTCTTCGAAGAGCAAGCAATGCTCTTAACATTTCAACAATACAACAATTTCATCAAGGTGGGTCATATTAACTATATTCCATCCTATTAAATTGAACCTGTATCTGTATTTCATTGTTGTTCATCTAAATTATTATCAATAGGGCTAGTATCAGAATTCTGCATGACGTGTCCATGTGGTTCAGAAGACCAGATGCAAAACGTGGGGGTTCATTTGTTGCAGCTGCAGCTCTGCCTAAACCATAGTCAGTCAAATAATGAGGATATTTCAGGTGTTAGAGGTTGAACCATGGCTTGTACAAAGGTTCAAGGAGGAGATATGAATATAATTGTGCAAGGCAATATTTCTACACCCTATCATTTTCATTTTATTGTTTTTCCTTTAACTAATTTTGTTGTGGTGGCCTGACATGTTATTCCTTTTTTACTTTTTGAATCTCTGCATAATTCAGTATATCATAGATAGAGTGTATCACAAAACATTGCTTTAGCCCAGGCATCAAAGGAAACATGGAAATATGAGAGACTTTTCTTGGATCAGCATGTTCTATTGATTTGGCAAAGCTCCTAACTAGGATCCAACATGAGGCAATGAAGTGCCTTATCCTCACCTTGATGAGCGCTTAAAATGCAATTTACTACTGCTTTCAATTACTATCTATTTCACAAGTGTTTACTGTTTTGGGCGTGCTGCATCCTAACAGCCAAATGATGATGAATGAACATAATGATCTGTTCTATTTTAACAGAAATCTGGTGTTAGAGCAAAGCATGAGATTTAGACTAATCAGTCCGACTCTTGCTTGAAATTAATACTGTTAGGAAAATGTGCTAATGTTACTGTAAAAGATGTTACAGTTACATCTTAGGAGTTCTGATATTTACAAAGCAAAAGATGTATACATCAAATATGTACTACTTAAATTAATTATGCAATAAGCACCGCATGGCCATGTAATTACATTCCTGCAGATATGAAAACTGTCACTCATGGTATTTAGTGACACAAATGGATGATAACTGTTCACCTCATTTTTCTCTTATACCTATTTTGGAAATGTACAAGGCATGAAAATTTCATTAGTCATTTAACATCATTGGGAGGAATAATAGTAATAATAATAATAATAATAATAATAATTGAGTTACATGGCTCCCTGACTCACAGGATAATTGTGTTTTACAGCCTGAATAATAAAAACAATACTATTTTTTTACTCTGAGGGGCAGATCTTCAATAGGTTGTGGTGCTTCTAGGTGCATGCACTATTTAGCATGCATGGACCTTGCAGCTAATTTTGAAAAGGAAACTACCTAGATCATTTCACTTTACAAATGGCCTATGATGTAGAGCATGTCCACATAGATTTGTATCTGCTGTCTCTGTGAGTGGATGAGCAGGGGTAAAAGAGCATGCACACATCTGAAAATCAAATGTACATACACTAATGCAAACTGCACCTCCCTGCTCCCGGAGCACCTCTTTGTAATCCAGCTATAAGGACACATATTGTAAAAGCCCTTGAGTACTTTTAACTACTATAAAAGGGAAAGTATTCAGTCAGGGTAAGCTACCCAAGTAAATATCTTTTTAGAAATGCCTATCATGTGGAAGCTGGCTTTTAAAATTATCCTAGAAAACTACCTGTAACAAAGTTATACTTGCCACTTGAATAGTCTGCATGTAAATGCAAACCCTGCCCAGACTCTGCCCCTTGTAACAGCTTTCCCTGTCGTGCTTAGAATTATGCACATACAGGATATGTGTGCGGAACTTTGTACACATCGGCCGAGCAATTTTCAAAAGAACTATTTCTTTATTAACTGCAGAAATCTATTTGAAAATTGTTCTTCCTATGTCTATTGATATTTCATATATCCTGAGTTTTGTGTTAGAATTTTGATTATTTTGATTGTCAGCTGTCTAGAAAAGTGAGGCTTATCCTTCCTGGTAAGACAAGATCATCAGGGTCATGGAAGAAGAGGATGGGTTTGGGAAACTACTGTATCTCATACAGAGGAAAAAAATAGACATCCTCTGCAGATTGATATTTTTCAATTATAGATGAACTTTCATAGCATTATAAGAGAACAAACTATTAGGTAGTTTATGTCATGGTGTATTTCTGTGTTATATTTATATTATGTTTCTTTATGTGAAGGACGTAGATATAGTAGTACAGGTTTACTATTATTTTAAAAACATACATATGATTTTGTCTTTCCTAACTTTCTTTTTGTTGGCCTTTACTGTCTCTCCCTCCATGGATGGCTTACCTGAGCAGCCAAATGAACCTTGTCTGATCCAAAGTCTGGGGCAGTGTTTTCTTCAAGATACATTCTCAGCACTGCTTACTAGGGGTGTGCATTCGTATTGAACATAAATGTAAAACGCTACTTTTTTTTTTTTAACTTAAAAAAGTGATAAGACATAAACGATCGGATTTCCAACTTATTCAACACAGCTATGTTGAATAAGTTGGAAATTGCGATTGTTGATCCAAAATAAAAATTTAAACCCCTCACCTTCCTTAATCCCCCCCCCCCCCCCCAAAGACTTACCACAACTCCCTGGTGATCCAGCGAGGAGTGAGGACGCAATTTCTGAAAGCCTTTCCGAGGAGCACGTGACGTCGGCGTCACGTGATTCCCCGCGGGTTCGCGCCGGAACGCTCGTTCGGCCCAAAAGGAACTTTTGGCCAGCTTGGGGGGGTCAGGAGGCCCCCCCAAGCTGGCCAAAAGTTCCTTTTGGGCCGAACGAGGATCCCGGAAGCGACCCCGCGGGGAATCACGTGACGTCGGCGCCACGTCGCAGTGACGCGGCGTCACGTGATTCCCCGCGAGTTCCCTCCGGCACCCTCGTTCGGCCCAAAAGGAACTTTTGGCCAGCTTGGGGGTGTCAGGAGGCCCCCCCAAGCTGGCCAAAAGTTCTTTTTGGGCCAAACGAGCGTTCCGGCGCGAACCCGCGGGGAATCACGTGACGCCGCGTCACTCTGACGTGACGCCGATGTCACGTGCTCCTTGCAAAGTTGGTCAGAAATGGCGTCCTGACCCCGCTGGACCACCAGGGAGTTGTGGTAAGTCTTGGGGGGGGGGGATTAAGGAGGGTGAGGGGTTTAAATTTTTATTTGCACATATGGACATATACTCAACTCATTGAATTCTGTTTATGTCCATATTGACCGCAAATGGGACCCCCTTTGGACATATGGACATATGAACTTAAACTTTTGCTCTGCACATCCCTACTGCTTACTGGTCAGCAGGATCTGCCACATTGTCTTCAAGGTCTTCCCTCACTTCTGGGATGTGGTACACTTCTGTTCAGCCTTGATGAATGGGATTGGGTCTTGGATCCCTGTGCTATATACTAGGGATGTGAATCGTTTTTTGACGATTTAAAATATCGTCCGATATATTTTAAATCGTCAAAAAATCGTTAGGGCCACGATACAATACCAATTCCCCCGATTTATCGTTAAAAAATCGTAAATCGGGGGAAGGGGGAGGGCAGGAAAACCGGCACACTAAAACCCCCTAAAACCCACCCCCGACCCTTTAAATTAAATCCCCCACCCTCCCGAACCCCCCCCCCCAATGCTTTAAATTACCTGGGGATCCGGCGGTGGTCCAGAACGGCGGCGGTCCGGAATGGCCCCCTCAATAGAATCGTGTTGTCTTCAGCCGGCGCCATTTTTCAAAATGGCCGCCGCAAAATGGCGGCGGCCATAGACAAAAACGATTCGACGGAGGAGGTCGTTCCGGACCCCTGCTGGACTTTTGGCAAGTCTTGTGGGGGTCAGGAGGCCCCCCCAAGCTGGCCAAAAGTTTCCTGGGAGTCCAGCGGGGTTCCGGGAGCGATTTCTTGCCGCAAATCATTTTCGTACGGAAAATGGCGCCGGCAGGAGATCGACTGCAGGAGGTCGTTCAGCGGGGGTTCCGGACCACCGCTGAACGACCTCCTGCACTCGATCTCCTGCCGGCGCCATTTTCCGTACGAAAACGATTTGCGGCAAGAAATCGCTCCCGGAACCCCGCTGGACTCCCAGGAAACTTTTGGCCAGCTTGGGGGGGCCTCCTGACCCCCACAAGACTTGCCAAAAGTCCAGCGGGGGTCCGGAACGACCTCCTCCGTCGAATCGTTTTTGTCTATGGCCGCCGCCATTTTGCGGTGGCCATTTTGAAAAATGGCGCCGGCTGAAGACAACACGATTCTATTGAGGGGGCCGTTCCGGACCGCCGCCGTTCTGGACCACCGCCGGATCCCCAGGTAATTTAAAGCATTTGGGGGGGGGGGGTTCGGGAGGGTGGGGGATTTAATTTAAAGGGTCGGGGGTGGGTTTTAGGGGGGTTTAGTGTGCCGGCTCACGATTTTAACGATTTTTCACGATAGTTTACACACCCAAACGGCAACAGTATGATTCCCTCCCCCTCCCAGCCGAAATCGATCGTTAAGACGATCGAGGACACGATTCACATCTCTACTATATACAGTGCATAGCACTGAGGTCTGAGCCATAGCCCTATTACTATTTAATTTTATTACTATGTGGACAGTCAACAGCAAAACATTAAAGAATAACAGATTTACTTCTGAACTTTTTTTTTCCTTTTCCCTCCATGATTTGTCTAACAAAGCAATATTTTATAGAAGATACTATTATTAATTCAAACTTTTTTGCCGGATATACTTGTTGCACCCATTGGTCGCAGACGGCTACAACCTTTGCTGCTCACCTCTTTTTGTCCTGCAGCTCCGATTATGGCAAAGATGGCCACTACTGCCTCTGCAAGCCGACCTCCCTGGCGTTCCCGGGACGGCATGGGTGATCCCGGTCGCCATCTTGAATCTGGCGTGACTTAGGGCATGCGTGCGTGCGCCTGCCCCGGCTTATCCATGTCATGGCGGGAACCTAGGGGGCGTCCCCTCCGCATGACGTCACCTGCCTACCTGATCACCTTTGAGTTAGCAAGGATTTTCATCTTGCTTAATTCCGCTACTCAGAGATGCTTCCCTTGCTTTCCTGTGTTCCAGACTGAGTGACTCAGGTACCCACACCTCGGGGGCCATGCTGCACTCAGGGCAATCCACTCCTTGGAGAGCCTTCTCTGCGAGTCTCACATTTTCCAGCCTAAGTGAGCAGCTTTCGCTGCTACTACGTACGGACCCTCTAGTGTTCCTGTGCATCGGGTCTCCACTGTGACTACGACAGTAGCTCTTCTGCTTCACTTCGGAGTGAGTACAAGATCTGCTCTACTCTCCTCCTCTCTTCATGCTGTGTGGATCCTCGGGCTACCCCACTCTGTGGACCACTACCGGATCCACGCTGCCTTGTGCCTACTTCCAATACCAGCCTCCGGCCTACCCCGCCTGCAGGCCACTACCGGAAATAACTTGCACAAGAACTACCAGGAGGAAGTATTCCCCGGGTTACCCCACTCTGCGGATCGCTACTGGAGAATCGTCTAAATGTCTTTCTACTCTGGACTGTGTTTACAAACCTGCTCCTCAGGCTACTTTCTGCTGCATAATAAAACCTCTTGTCTCTTGTGTCCATCACTGCTGAGACCCCGCCTGTCATGGTGAGTCCCCACAGGGCTCCTCCCTGTGGGTGGAGTCAGCTTGCACCACAACCCAAGGGCCCACAACCAAGCTCAAGTATCACAATACTATAAATGAACTTTATCCTTTTGCTCTATATCCTCATTTTGGTTTCATAGAAATACTCACACAGCTGACTCTATCAGATGAAATGTTGTTTATTATTTGGCACAAATAGATGATTTCTAATTGACCTTAAGCAAAGTCATATCGAATACTGATTTATCATTACAATAATTAGATTAATCTAATGTAATGAGCACGATTTAGTCTTGAAAATTTGGCTTGGACCAGGATTCTACTGGTATCAAATAAAGGAAAATTTAAGTTTTTAAATAAGTTGTAGCTTCTAATCATAGTTAAGATAGAATATCAGTGGAAGACTTTGGACTAAGAATAAACCCTAGGTTCCCGATAGTAAGAGTGAATAGCAGAGGGTTATTGTCACTGGTTTAACTATAACCCCTGGTTTCTTGCAGCAGTTCAAGGGTAGAGTTTGCCACGAGAGTTAAACAAATTATACAATAAAGTTTCCGAAATTCTATGATATATTTGCAAGAATTTAAATAAGTTTGCATATTGCTATTCTAATCCTTTTTCCGTGTATGAAGAGGTTTTCTGTTGCTTTCTGTAACCCAAAGCAGCTGGTCTTCCCCTATCCAGGTGTAGCCAAGCCTGACCTTATTTAGTTTTTACTTGTTTTTTGGGTTTTTTTTAACACTAGATGATGCTTGTGGAAATTCCCTAGATGTCCCTATTGGTCTCCTATAGCCCCAGCACAACTTACCTTTTGCTCAGAGCTCCAGTACAGCCTACTCAGCCTGATCACAAGCTGCCTTCCCATCCTCCATAACCCTAGGAGCAGCACAACCTGCGTGCCCTCCACTCCAGCCCAGGGTACTCTTTCCAGGACCAGTCCCAGCTGCAGCACAGCCACCAATGGAAATTCCCCAGTGTCTCCTATTTATTTCCCTCTCTCTATCTCTAGCAGCCTGTTCTCCCCCCTCCAGCCCCTCCAGCCCCTCCAGTTGTTAGTGATTTAAAATTTCTAAAGGAGCAGGGATGTTCAACCTAATTTAAAGTACTTTTAATCTATGAGAGGTCCTTATTCAAAAGCCATTTAGATGGATAACTATTAAGTTATCCATCTAAATGGCAAAATAGGCATAACCTGCCATTTATGTGGCTAAATTGTAGCCGGATAAGTTTGACCTCACTGACCCAGATTGGACTTTGGACCTTCTCTTGCTTGCTTCCTGCCTTACTGACCTGGATTGTACCTTGGACCTTCTCATGCTTGCTACCTGCATCGCTGACCGGGACTGGACATTGGGCCTTCTCTTGCTTGCTACCTGCCTCACTGACGGTTTGTACGTTGGACCTTCTCTTGTTTGCTATCTGCATCACTGCCCCAGATTGGACCTTGGAACTTCTCTTGCTTGCCGCCTGCCTCTCTGAACCAGATTTGACTATAATTTAGATGGATAAAAAAGGGCATTCCTGGGACATTCCAGGGAGGGGTTGAGTTATCTGGCTACATATAGCTGCGTATCTTAACTCCAGCTGTTACCATTCAGCAACCTGCTGCATCAGTTCCGTCAGTACCAGCGGCCGCGTTCCTCGGTGGCATTCCCCAGCTGCAGCACATGCTGACACATGCCGCGTAATGACTCCTCCCATCATGGCATGTCATTGCTTCCCCTGGAAGTCCCCGCATTAGTGCGGGAAATAGGGCTATTTAAATGCCACTCTTCGGCACAAAATTTGCCTCTGCTACAGGCTTGCTTATGCTAGTGCTGCATTCGGATTGCTGGTGACCTGTCTCGCTGACCCGGATTGTACCTTGGACCTTCTCTTGCTTGCTATCTGCCTCACTGACCCAGATTGGACTTTGGACCTTTTCTTGCTTGCTTTCTGCCTTACTGACCTGGATTGTACCTTGGACCTTCTCATGCTTGCTACCTGCATCGCTGACCCGGACTGGACATTGGGCCTTCTCTTGCTTGCTACCTGCCTCACTGACATGGTTTGTACGTTGGACCTTCTCTTGTTTGCTATCTGCATCATTGCCCCAGATTGGACCTTGGAACTTCTCTTGCTTGCCGCCTGCCTCTCTGAACCAGATTGTTCCCTGGACCTTCTATTGCTTGCTGCCTGCCTCATTGACCTGGATTGTGCCTTGGACTTTCTCCTGCTGGCTACCTGCTGCTAGGACCAGGATTGTGGTCTGGACCTTCTTTATCGACAACCAACCCAGGGGTACTGGATTATGCCCTTGACTGGGTTTTTGGCTGTGGTCCAAGGGCAAGTCAAGGTAAGACTGTTATACTATCTTGGGTCCACTAACTAGACTGTAACACCAGCTATATTCAAACATAGCCAGTTAGGGTTTATTGTTACCTGACTACTGTAGCCAGATAACTTGTCATCTTCCAGATTGCTGAAAATAGACCTCTTTTTTAAATATATATATTTATCTTTCAGTGATCCTCCAGAAATTACAATTAATCAACTTTTAACTACCTTATTGACCCTTGTTTTCAACTAATTCCACGTTATTCTATCACATAAATAATTCTGTTGTCAAAAATTTATAGGAAGTGGTGCTTTGGCACATGCCTTCTGATTGCTATTAGAAAGAAGGAGATATGGAAGCTATGGCTATAGGAGTTGAAGTCTTGAATTTTCATGGTATCCTCTATAGCCCTCTGCTGGGGCTGCTGGGAGAAGTATATAGATAAGCCTTCTGGTCCTCTGCTGCTAGAAAGAGTGGGAGGGTTGTGTAAGCTCAAATCTAGATAGATCGCAGAATGCTCTGCTGGGGATATTTGAAATATGCAAATGAGATGTCCAATTTATGTAGCTGAAAATAGTGTAGGGGCAATGGGAGCTAAAGCCAAGACAGCTCATGGTCTCCAGGGGAGTCCACTGCTGGGGCTGCTGGTCACTTTTTCTAACAATAGAGGACTTGAAAGCTCATTTGCATTCTTCTCTCAGTAGCCCAAGCAGAGAACTCCAGAGAATACTGCTAGTTGTCTAGGCTTCAATTTCCATAGCCCCCACACTGTTTCCAGATGCAGAAAACTGGAAAGCTCATTTGCTTCCTTTTCAAAGCAGCCCCAGCAGAAGATGCCAGAGGATAAAGTGAACCATCTAGGTTCCAGCTTTCATTGCCTTTGCACTCTTTCTAGCACAAGAGGATCCAAAGGCTCATTTGCTGAAAATCTTGTAGGGATGGTGGAAGTTGAAATCTAGGCAGCTCATAGTATTTTGTAGAGCAGGGGTGCTCAATCTACTTTGTAGTATGCACCTTGTCAGGTTTTCAGGATAACCACAATGAATATGTATGAGGTAGATTTGCATGCATTGACCCTAACAGCTGGGGCTGGTGTGAAAAGTTTACTAATGAACCTTCCAGTCCTCTACTGTAAATAGACACCACTTCCTACAAACCACTTTATGCCTATAGATGCTCAGGTTCCCCCAGGCCTGTATTACTGGAAAATTCACCTCTGAAAAATATAATTTTTATAATTCCTATTCCACCCTCTGGTCAGATACAGGTGTTCATAGGGGAGTTTAGGGACCAGGTTGTGACTCATGCTCTTGGGGTTCTTTCAGGATTGGGGAGGAGAACAAAAACTTGTTCAAGCTCATGAAATGTCTTCTACTGTCTTCCAATAAAAATAACACATTGCACATAGTAGGATGCTATCAAAAAACAAACCATTTTACTGAGGTTTCTGAAGCAAAATAACTTTTCTTTTTTTTTTTTAATTTTATTTTTCAGATTTTCAAAAAATCACAGCAAGTATAAAACTTACTTACAGAAAAGAAAAATGCAATTAATCTAGATTTCAACCATTTACAAATGCTGAAACATTTTATTACCCTCCTAGAATTAAGAAAGGATTTTAACTGTTCAGGATATTGGAAAGCATATATATCTTTCCCAGACCTAACAACACACTTACATGGGTATTTCAATACATAGGAAAAGCCCAAGGCTAATACTTGGGGTCTCATTACGAGGAACTCACGTCTCCTAGTTTGGGTAATGGGTGCATAATCAGGAAACACACGTATATTTACCCCCCGAAACTGGTTCTGAATATTTTTGAAGTACCGTTTCATTATATCATTTAAATCTTTTTCTACAATGAAAGATACCATTAAAGTAACTGTTTCATAAAATTCCATGATTGTTGAGTCCTCTAGGAATCTTGTTAGATTCCCTTCATTAGTCTGCAAGACATTCCTATTTTTATTCGATGTAGGTATATAATACAATTTATTCACTTGAGGGATTTCTCCCTCTTGAAATTTCAAATTTTCAACAAAATATTTTTTCAACGTTATATACGGACGTTCGCCAACAATTTTTGGAAAATTGAGGAATCTTAAATTTAAATGTCTAGAGTAATTTTCCATATATTCCAACCTCCTTGAAATCGTAGTGATATCTTTTATAATCTTTACATTGCATTCCTGATTTCTCTTTATTTCAGCCTCCATCAGTCCCAGCTTAGGTTTTATATCTTCTATCTGGGTTTCACATGACTATACTTTCTGCTCAACAATTTCCAAATTGTCCTGAAAGTTTCCAATCACATTCACTAACGCCGCCATAATATCCCATACTGCTTCTAAGGTAATTTTCTCTGGCTTAGAAGGCATTTGAAAACGGGGTTTTACTGCAAACTCACCCGTTTTTAACACCGGTGATATTCCGGCCAGGCTATTTTCCCTCTCCGGTGTTGAAGCAGCGCCTCTCGATATTCCATTGTCCTCACTCCGAATCGGGGTAGATACGAGGGGCACATCCTTATTTTCTGCCCCTGAGGTTCCGGGAACCTCTAGTTCTTGCTTCAGCGTTTCATCATCCACCGCCCTCTGACCTCCCTGCGCCAAGCCCAACAGCGACACGTCATGTGCCTGCGCCTCAGCGGCCTCCGGGCTTGAGGGGGAAAAAGCAATCTCGGGTTTACGAGGAACAGGGGGGCTGAGAGTCACATCTCCTGGAGAGACCAGCGCTTCCTCGATGGATCCCTCAACGGAGTTCGCTCCCCCAGCTTCAAGGACCTTCACAGACGCGTAAGTTGTAATCAAACGCTGTGCTGCCATAAGCTCTGTATCTGAGGGATAGATACGGAGCTTACCCTTCCTTTTCGCGGGCATCTTTAGCAAGAAAAAAAATTCAAACAGCGGAGCTCAGCGTACTAGCGTCTGCCTACGCCGCCATCTTGCCCCCACATCTGAAGCAAAATAACTTAATAAACTATGCACTTGTGTCTGGTGCAATCCATGAAAAATCACAAGTCCAAACACTGTCCAAAAATCACAGTTAATGTAAATCTTCACAACCTAAGGGGGTTCTTCACCAAACGCTTCCTAGCAAAAGTACTGTTTGGAGAAGGAACCTCCCTGGGCTCTTTTTTTTAGGGTACCTACAATCAGATCTCTGTAGTCTAGAAGTTGAACTAGACAAATCTTCCTAAACAATTACTGATGAGATATTACTGATTCTTCCAAGTATCAACTCAGAAGTAAGTTTCTATGTCTGCAGCCCTTATTCTGAATCCAACCAGGTAAATCTTTAGTGAAATACTAGAAATGTGGGACTAACTCCTCTTATGCTACTGTATTCCTCTTTGGTTCTCCAACTTTCAGGATCCTTTGGGATTTTGAGACTTCCAAATTCTGGTCACACAAGTGCTCCTCCCTTGAGCCTCAGCACACTTGTAGACCTGGCGATGAAGCAAAAGAACAAGAGCCAAAGTGGGTTCTTACTTGACCCCTTTGGAGTGCCTGATACCTATTATACTCCTACTTTTGACCTGATCACCTAGTGTCTGTGATGAAGACACTTAAGCAACTAGTAAGGGACACTTGGGTCATCCTTACATTTTATTTTATTTTATTTTATAAAAATAAAGTCATTTTCTGATTTTTCTATGTGTCTAGTAATGTATTTATTTCTTTATTTGTTTACATATTTTATGTGTGGAGGAAAGGATTTTAGTGGTCAGGACAGGGTGATTAGGAATCAAGAGAAGGGAGGAAGGGGATTAGCATGATGATGGAATTATAGAAATGGGGAGTAGAGGGAAAGCTGAAGAGATCTCAGAAATGGGGAGGAAGCATCAGGAATGGGGCTAGAAAGGAAGAAAGGGACAGACATGGAGGATCATGGGTGGGGAAGAGGCAGGGAAGGATTTAGGTATAGGCTGAGTTCTTAAGGCACTCAAAAGCTATGACTCACCATGCTGCTTTCTAATTTCTGGAGGCACAACCCTATCTTTGATGATCTGTCTATGAGTATCATAATTGACACTGGCAAAAGGGAGAGAGAATCGTGGATGGAGAGAGGAAAGTAGGGTTGATGAGATGGGATCTTGGAGGGGGAGGGAAGGGAAAGAGGGATGGAGGAGGATGAGGGCTAGGGGAGGAGGGATCTGGGACCAGGATAGGAAGGGGGCAGAAGGACTACCTTTCTCACACATCCTTCCCATCCAGCATAGATCACCTTTCTCTCTCTCTCTCTCTCTCTCTCTCTCTCTCACACACACACACACACAAACAAACATGCACACATGCCCCCTACCCCTGGTACTGATCCACTCTCTTATATACAACACATTCATTGTCTTTTTAAATCACCCAGTACCCCAATCACATCTTAGTTTCCCACCTCCAGCAAATGCCAACTTAGTTTTTCACCCCAGTCAATTTCTACTCCCCCCCCCCATGCTAATTTCCCCCTTGTGCCAATCCATCTGGCAGGATGATATAGGAAGCACTAAGCAGGGGTTTTGCAAGCCATGTTCTTCTCTGACACTTGGGATCACACTCCTGGGTTGAACTGTGAGGCACACCATACTGCTACTCATTTCAAACTGCAGCTCCAGTTCTAGACGACAGAGGAGGAAGACATGGCCTAGGAACCACTGCTCTCCTTCTCCTGTCAACTAGCAGAGGAGATTAGCAGGGTTAAGAAGGAGAGAGAGGGAGGCCTCTTTTGCTTATGCTCACCTACCCTCTCTTGCTTTCCTTCAATTCCACAGGGACTAGGCAATTCTGCTGTAAGAGATGGATTACAGAGTGAGAGGCTTGGAGCATAAGAAGAGAGAAAAGGTTTAGTTGTAGAAGGTCTGCCCATCAGTTGATGGGTAATCATCATTTAACTTATTGATGACAGGAAATAAGATGTCTAATACTGTAGGTACCACGTGAAAACAGAGAAAAAGATTTATGTATTATCATTATTTGGCTGATATGCACAGTCACAGGGAAGGCAATTTTCAAAACTGTTTACCCATGTACATAACTGTTAAAAAGACATTTAAAAAAATGCCCACCCCATTTGTCGGTTAAAGGGCATGCACTGTGCCACAGTGAGTATATGCTTACCTGCATTTTATTGAAGGTATTCCTGGGGAAAGCAACAACACACAAGGGGCTGGTTTCATCAGCGAAAAAGGGGGCAGGGGTGAAGGGGGGGCGGGCCTGCGAAAGGCCACAGCCGTTCGCACCCCCATGGTGCGATTTTGCCTGCCGCGGTGTGGCCGGCTGCATCCTTTCATACAAATAGCGCCACCGTGAAAGGTGGTGCTATTTGCCATGCTACTGCCGGTGATAATGTTCCTCACATTATCGCCGGCAGCAGTGCCACAACCGACTCCTCCTCCTCCCCTCCCTGCCCCGACTCCTCCCCTCCCCACCCCCACTCCTCCCCTCCAGCTAGTTAACATTCTATCACACGCAAAAAGCCTCTACAGAAAAGCAGAGGCAAATTCTGTGGTTCTTTTTGACTTGGGGGCAAATTTCAAAGAGAAAGTATGCATACATTTTCCCTTTGAGAATTGGTATATGCATAATCTGTGAGTAACAACAGCACCTGCAAACTTTGCACCTGCCTGCACAGTTTTGAAATTTGCCTTCCGTCTTCCCCAAAGCGGGAAGAAAGAAGGTAAAATAAATAATAAAATAATAATAAAATAAAGCAGCATTGGAGACTGAAGTCAGACAAGGATACTAAAAGCTTCCTCTGACTAATGTGACTCGACTCAGTTCTGCTCTGGAGGGGCCAGAGGTGAGAGTTGCAACTAATTGAGTCTCTGTGCCAATTCAAGCTTTTTGCTTTCCACTTAGTCTATAAATTATTGTGCTAATTATGTTAGCTAGAAGGTGATTGTAATGATGTGGACAGCTGTCCTCTGGGAACTAGAATGAGCCCACCGACTTATTTCATACAAGTTCCTAAACAGGATCAACAGCATAACAACAATCACTTATTAGCATTCTGACCTTGATTTGATCTGACTTAGTGACAATCAAGAGCTCTGATTCTGATTTTAAAAGGATCTTCTCCCATTTTGTGAGTATGGGAAAATGCCTTATAAAGTAGTACCTATGTACACTTATACAGTGTCCATATTGCAGCCTTCTGATCACAGCCAGGTTGTCTGGGGTTCTGTTACAGGTGTTCTTTTTTAAATGACTTGGTGCTGGGCAATTGACTTTTGGATTCCAGTTTGAATCATTTATAAAAGCTTTAGGACAAACCTGATGTGCATTTAATGCTGTGAAATATCCTCTTGATCAAAGTCCTAGGAAGGGCCATTTTCAAAAAGCCATTTAACTGTGTACCTTGTTTTTTACCCTGCTAAATTGACTTCTGAAAATTAATCACTTTATACTCAGGCCAATGTATGTGCCAGAATCAACGATGCCCCTACTTTTACCCATGGGAAAAGTAGGTGGAATCAAAGGTGTTATGGCATACTGGTGGGCATCAGACCTGATCAAGTGTGCCACACACAGAAGTCACCACTGCCTGATGCACAAATCCAGACCAGCACCTGGTTTCAGCCCTCAGCACTTCACAGCAATAAGGGGCACCAGCAGTGGCAATTAAACATGCAGGAGCTCCATTCTGAGAAATGTGCATTCAAGCATGCCTCTACTTCCTGGAGTGTGGAAATTAATGGGCAGCGTGCAGATCATAGATATCTAGGAACCACTTTGTGCAGCACACACATTGAACATAAAGCCACCTCCTCTTCCCCTTATCCTGAGCTTCCTCCTTTCTGTTCTTCCAGCCTCTGTCTTATCCTCAGGGTAAGTAAGATGAGGAAATTGTGCATTAATCACTGAATATTACTTGCTCTGAGTACAGGGAACATTAACAGTGGAACGCTGACAGCTATTTTATTTATTTAAAAGTATCTACTGAATACACCCAAGATTGTGGTGGCTCACATTATTAAAATATGTATAATAATAACATATAATCATGTAAAACTCACAGACATTTTCACTAGCACTTACAAACAATTCAAGACAGCCCTTTCTGATTTTTTTGCCCGAGATTCCAGGTTGTCTCACATGATCAAAGCCCCAAAGGCTTGTAAAAAAAAAAAGCCAGGTCTTTCTTAAAACATGTTATGTCTGTTATTACTTGATATTCCTCTGGCATTAGGTTTCACAAAATAGGGCCTACAGGATCTCTCACTTTCTCCAAATGAGCTTGGTATACTATAAGGACTACCATGCGTCCTTTATTTGGAGATCTTAAAGAACATTGCAGGATGTATAAGTGCAGTGTATTATTAACCATTTTGTAAATTACCATCAAGATTTTACACTGAATCCTATATGAAATAGGCAACCAAGGCAAGTGTAATCTGATCATAAGTAGAATTGGTCAAACATGAGCAGCCGAGTTTTGTAGTAATTGTAGTGTTCTAAGGGCGCTACTAGGAAGACTGAGCATTATAGTAATTAATTCCTGTAAAGATGAGAGTCTGAAGAATGGCCCAAAACATATCAGGCTCTAATAATGGTTTTAATTGTCATGACATATGTGACTTGTAATAACTATTTATTATTAAGCTTCAAATATGAAATTTAATTAATAATCTATTACCTGAGAGCATCCCCAGATCACGTACACAATGTATAGCAGATATTTTATGTCCATCAAATTCAAGTTGGGGTTACTCCATAACATTTTAACTTCTGATCAGGTAGATTATTTCAGTTTTTAAGACATTTAATGCTAATCTATTGTGGAATAACTATTTCTTTATTGCAATTAAGTAAATTTCCAATTGTTTATTTGTCATGGAAATAGAGCTATTAATAGGAATAAAGAATTGTATGTCATCTGCATATAAGTCAAAATTTAAATCTAGTTCTCTGAGTAATTTACACAATGGCAAGAAATATGTTAAACACAGTGGCCGATATAATAGATCCCTTTAATCATAATGAGATTTTACATGAAAAAGGACAAATTAAGCTGAGGTAAAAATATCAATTACATCATGTATGCTATATTTACATACACTGCTGTGGTGCCAAGCAAAGATCCCTGTAAGACACTTGTAATCCATGTGTTGCAATAAGCCTAATACTATATGTTGGGTGTCAGCTTAGCCCTCAGAAAGTCAAAAGTAAATGGAATTGCAATTCCATTCCAATGGCAGCACTCAAACAGTAACAATTCTACCTACGAAAGGGCAATACTGTAAATAATATTACACCAATAAACCTCCTATTTATGAAAAACAGAAGCCAGGCTGCTATATAGATCGCTAGGAGAAACGCACTAGCAGAGTACCTCACCTCAGTAATACAAGCAGAACACAGACAGATTCTCACCAAATACAGAATAAAGAGACTATAAAGTATAAATAAAAATATGCAGACAAAAACTGAACTGGAAACTGCAAGAAGCCAGTATATAATGGAACAATGAAAAAACAAAAATCACCATTCTTAATAAAACATTAATGTAAATCATTAATCATAATAGCAAAACCATACTAATAAAAAGAATACATATTTTAAAACAGCTGCTGAACAGAATAATATCCCAAAATTAAAATGAAATTTTTCCAAATATCAATATTGCTATACAGCAGACACCTAATAATTAAAACTAATAAGGATCAAACTAATGATCTTCTCTTCATCCTGTGAACTTTTGCTTTCCAGATGCCCTGAAATTGTCATTTATTTTTATTTATTTATTATTTTTATATACCGACATTCATCTCAATTGAGATATCACACCGGTTTACATTCAGGTACTGTAGGTATTTCTCTATCCCCAGAGGGCTTACAATCTAAGTTTTTGTACCTGAGGCAATGTAGGGTAAAGTGACTTGCCCAAGGTCACAAGGAGCGACAGCAGGACTTGAACCTTGGTCTCCTGGTTCATAGTCCACTGCTCTAACCACTAGGCTATTCCTCCTCCCTATGGATTAGAAGTGGGGTGGGGGGATTTGCACACAAAATTTCTACTCCCTCACCCATTTACATATACACATGCTCTCAATCACACACGCTTTCTCCACATATATTCTCAATCACATACTTTCTCTACACATTGTGTGCTTAATCACACATTTGCTTTCTCTACTCATGCTCTCAGTCACACACACACACATGCTCTAAATCTTTTTCCACACATGCTTTCAATCACACTCATGATCTCTCAACCTCAAACATTTTCTCCACAAATCATGCGCTCAGTAACACACATGCTTTCTCCTCACATGCTCTCAATCACACACACACACTCTCTCTCTCCACATATGCTCTCAATCACACACGCTTTCTCCATACATCAGGTGCTCAATCATACACATACTTTCTCCACACATGCTTTCATTCTGACATGCTTTCTCTGCTCATGTTCTCAATCCCACATACTTTCTCCCTACATCTTGCCCTCAATCACATACTTAGGCACAATTCACACACACACACACACACACACACACACACACACACACACAACTGCTGAATCTCTGCTTCCTGTTCTAGGCTGTGGGAGTTGCCTATGCTCTGCTTTCTCTTCCTGATGGGATGCAGCCACTGCTGCTGCTGCTGCTGTTGACCATGCAAGGGCAGTTGTTTCTTCAGCTCCTTCTTCTCCTGACCAGTGCAGCCCTGCTGCTTCTCCTGTTCAATCTTGTTGATCTTGATGGTAGCCTGGCTGTTTCTCCAATGTTTGATCACCCTCCTGTTCATCAACATAGTGCCTGCCAATGAGCTCCCAATTGAAATAGCATCATCACCTACAAGTGCATGGGCCCACTATACCAGAGCTCCTGCAGGAAGGAGGAGATGCTATCCATGCACCACCCCTGGACCACTGGCACTCTAGTTGGCCATCTAGTTCACCTGTTGATTTCACTGCTTTGTCTATTTATAGGTGCCTTGGGAATTTTCCTGCCACCTTTTTTATTTCATTTCCCCATCATGGTACTCTTGGTGCCACTTTGCTTTTTGTCCTGCCTTTGAGGATTCATGCCATTTTTTTTTTGTGGTACCCTCTTCTGAAGCCTTGGGGTGATCTTTCACCTCTTGCTGCTGCTTTGCTCCTCTGGTGATGCCTTGGAGAACTCCTGCCACTGCTAGTACCCCTGTGCTCCTTTACAGTGCCTTAAACTATTCATGCCACTTTTGGGACAACGCTGACATAATCTTGATGTGCTGTCATGCCTTCACCCTTCTGATGATGTCTACCTACCAGTTTTATTAGTATTGATGAGAAAAATCCAATTTTGGAGCCAAAATAGGCTTCCATACTTCCCCTGTAGACTTTATTGGAAACAAATGAATGAATAAAACATTTTTTTATTTAAAAATAATGAATCAAACGGAGGTTTCCTGTGAAATGAATGAACAAACTAAAAGAACATTTTTCCTCTGTACTCCCCTACTGTGCACTTTGTATCTACCTGCATAATTTGAAAATTTTCCACTCATGATTCTCCTTGTATTTATTCAAATCAAGACAGATGCAACTTGTTTTGCTATTGCTATAAAAGGAACAAAATAACTCACTTTTTCTCTTGATGTCATTGTGTTTATAACAAAGATTGTTCTCTGAATCTAATTCCATTCATGAATATCCTTTAAACATTTGCTAGAATTCAGAATAAAAGCATTACTATTAAAACACAAATTTCTGGGGATTTTGTTTTTTTTTTGTAATTACCAAATGTTTTTCTAAAGTAGTCCATTTTCTTCATTGGTTTAAATTTTGCATGTTTGTTATAGTATTTTTCAGGTTAGAATGTTTCATGTGGATATATTTGTCTTTTTTATATTATGCCTTTCCTACACTCGAGGCATGTTACAGCAGGTTCCACATAAAAAGTAACCTGTGCTCTCTAACAAAAAGCATCCCATAGAAATAATACCTGTGTAGAGTTAACTTAAGAGAGTTCTTTTTGGTATCTCTTAATGTCAATTCATCTGGTTCTTGCAGACATCATAAGACTTGCCTCAGTTTATGGCAACCTGGAAGTCTCTGATTCATTGTATCTAAAGTCTTTGCTTACAGAGCAGCTCCACATAAGAAAACCATAACATTCTAACATTCTGTAGCATGAGATTGATATGATGGATGGTGACACTTGTCTATTCGATTACTGAACAATCATAAGAAATTATATTGCTTCCCTGCTAAGAAGAATTTTAAGTATAATGCAGCATGCTTATAAAGCTACAGCTAATAATAGGAAAGTGAATATTTCTAATATTCTTTTATAACTGAGACTCATTTTATGCCAGCTTCTTTGAAAATCAAAAGCAATTATTGAATAATTTAAGAGGTAGCAAGGGATGATTATAGTTTGAGATCAGAATGAAAAAGTCTGTTTATAATCCAGGTATTTTGAGACAAGACGTTTTCTGAATTGTGATCCAAAATCACATAAATAATCCTGGAAAATCATTATATACTACATGACTATTTTAATTTACATGTTTTTACTGGGGTTTTTTTTCTACGTGAGATCTTATGGGATCTAGCTAGAGGATCACCTGGTATCTACTGGGGAAGGGATTTCCAGGATTCAGTTATCATAGGATGGTGTGGTTTTATATTAGAGCACAAGCAGTGGTAGTTCATTCAAAGGCAAGGGTCCTGGACAGTAAAAGTGACTTTGTTAAGATGAGGCAATTGGATGTGATAACCTAGGGGAATTAGAAGAGCAGTGGCCAATAGGGATGTGCATTATTTTAAAATAAATGGGCATTCTGCAATGAATGGTGGGGGGAGGTTCCTGAAATGAATGGAAGGGATCTCCTCAATTAAATGAATCCTATTTGTTCCATTCATTTTGTTCACCATTCATTTCTATGGGCCATTAAAGTCTAGGGCAGATAGAAACCAATGGGGAAAAGGTGTCAGTAATTGTTACTAATCAGAAAATTAGCAGATAGCCCTTCATAGTGAGCCATGTGTAAGTCTGTGAACTGTTGTCAAGGAGAGCAGAGCACAGAGACAAAATATGACAGTGATCCAACCTATTGCTGCTCTCTGAATCCAGTGACACTGATTTTGAAGACTGAGCAAGATATATAGGGGTAGATTTTCAAAGGGTTGTGCGCGTAAGATATGCATACGACCCCCAAAAACCTACCCCTGCCTCCCCCTGTGCACACCGAGCCTAGCTTGCATAGGCTCGGTGGCGCGCGCAAGCCCCTGGATGAGCATATGTCCCGGGCTTGAAAAAATAGGCGTTCCGGGGCTGGGGCCGTGGGTGGGGTGCCGGAACAGCCACTGGGCTGGGGGACGGAGAGCTGGCATGCGCAAGTTACGCCTGCCTGGAGGCAGGTGTAACTTCAATAAAGGTCAGGGGGGTTTAGTTAGGGCTGGGGGGCGGGTTAGATAGGGTAAGGGAGGGGAAGGTGCAGGGGGGGCAGAAGTAAAGTTCCCTCTAAGGCCGCTCCGATTTCAGAGCGGTCTTGGAGGGAATAAACAACAAGAAACTGGAGGGAAGGGGAATAGATGAAAATCCTTTTACAGTAGAAAATGTGTGGGAAGAACTAAAGAACCTGAAAGTGGACAAAGCCATGGGGCCTGATGGGATTCATCCAAGGATATTGAGGGAGCTCAGAGATGTTCTGGCGGGTCCGCTGTGTGACCTGTTCAATAGATCCCTAGAAACGGGAGTGGTGCCGAGTGATTGGAGAAGAGCGGTGGTGGTCCCGCTTCACAAGAGTGGGAACAGGGAAGAGGCAGGCAACTACAGACCGGTTAGCCTCACTTCGGTGGTGTGCACGGAGCAGGAGAGGGACCTTGGGGTGATAGTGTCTAATGATGTGAAGACAGCGAAACAATGCGACAAGGCGATAGCAAAAGCCAGAAGAATGCTGGGCTGCATAGAGAGAGGAATATCGAGTAAGAAAAGGGAAGTGATTATTCCCTTGTACAGGTCCTTGGTGAGGCCTCACCTGGAGTACTGTGTTCAGTTCTGGAGACCGTATCTACAAAAAGACAAAGACAAGATGGAAGCGGTACAGAGAAGGGCGACCAGGAAGGTGGAGGATCTTCATCGGATGACGTACGAGGAGAGATTGAAGAATCTAAATATGTACACCCTGGAGGAAAGGAGGAGCAGAGGTGATATGATACAGACTTTCAGATACTTGAAAGGTTTTAATGATCCAAAAACAACGACAAACCTCTTCCGTAGGAAAATAATCAGCAGAACCAGGGGTCACGATTTGAGGCTCCAGGGAGGAAGATTCAGAACCAATGTCAGGAAGTATTTCTTCACGGAGAGGGTGGTGGATGCCTGGAATGCCCTTCCGGAGGAAGTGGTGAAGACCAGAACTGTGAAAGACTTCAAAGGGGCGTGGGATAAACACTGCGGATCCATAAAGTCAAGAGGCCGCCAATGAAGAGTGGGTGACTCGCCAGAATGATGGCTATTGACACAATACCCTTATTAAATAAACATACACATGCTTACTGTGACTCCTACATCGCTCTAAGCTTCAACAGCAAGAGGTAATGGAAAAAAGGATTTGCACTCACAAAGAGGGGAGTAGCTGGCTTGTTACGGCGGTTACTACCCCAAACCAAATATGCCTGATACTTCACTTTCAATGCATATACAGCATAGCTCTCTGCTTCAATGACAGGGGAGAAGAATAACTGATACTTCACACATCCAGCAGAGCTCTCTGCTACAACGGCAAGGGAGAAGAAAAAGGGTTCGCACTCAAAAAGCGGGGAGTAGCTGGCTTGTTACGGCGGTTACTGCCCCAAACCAAATGTGCCTGATACTTCACTTTCCATGCATATCCAGCATGGTTCTCTGCTTCATCGGCATGGGAGAAAGACTGATACATCACGCATTTCCAGCATAGCTCTCTGCTTCAACGGCAGGGGAAAAAAAACAAAAACAAAAACAAAAAACTGATGCTTCACGCATATCCTGCATAGCTTCAACGACAGGGGTGAAGAAAAAAAAGGATTCACAATCACAAAGCGAGGAGTAGCTGGCTTGTTACGGCGGTTACTACCCCAAACCAAATGTGCCAGATACTTCACTTTCAATGCATATCCAGCATGGCTCTCTGCTTCAACGGCAGGGGAGAAGAAAAAAAAAACAAAAAAAAACCCAACAAGGGCTGTACAACATAGTCTAGGTAAAACAAATAAGCATGGGTGTAGCTTGCTTATCGCGGCGGTTACTGCCCCTACTACCCCTAACTAATCAAGCTAGATATTTCACTTGGATGCAGCTCCATCACTGCTCTCTACATTAATGGTGGGGGTGGAAGGGGAATAGAACAAGGAGCTAAGAGAAACAGATAAGAATGAGAGAAAAAATGTGTGAGGCTTGCTGGGCAGACTGGATGGGCCATTCGGTCTTCTTCTGCCGTCATTTCTATGTTTCTACGTTTCTATGAATGGAGGCAGGGTGCTCGGCTTGCCACGCGCAGGTTGCAAAATTGTGCACCCCCCTGTGCGCGCCGACACTGGATTTTATAACATGCGCATGGCAGCATGTGCATGTTATAAAATCGGGCTTAGATTTGTTTGTGCCGGGTTGCGCGAACAAATCTACGCCCGCGCGCATGTTATAAAATCTGGCCCATACTGTGCATTTCATCTGTAGCCATAGTCTTGGGAGGATGCTATAACCTGCCGTACTTCTAATATCACCACAGGGTGTTTGCTGTCACATGCCTACCTGCCATACACCAGAAAATCAAGAAAACTAGAAAATCAAAAAATGTAAGAGACTGGGCTCATCTACAGAATACAGTAAAAGTCCACAAAAACACTCACTCGGAAGGAAGAAATGTATGCACAGGAGAAAGAATGCTAAGGAGACACTATTGTTCTTTTGAAAATGTGGTAAAAGCTTCAGTAGAAAGAGAAAACACATGGAAAACCAGAAAATAAAGAGATGGAACAGCCTGAGTTCAGCTAGAGATTATTGGTAAAGCTTTCTTAATAAAGCAAACCTCACAATGATACAATTCCTCCCACGGCTGGAGCCACGGGAGGCCGCTTACCTCCGCGGCAGTGCCGTCGACATCGCCGCCATCCTGCGGCCTGGTAAGGCCACAGCCTACCTTCTCCTGCTTCCGTGGCAGGAGCCGCCAACGCTGTGGGTCCTTGCGGCCCAGCCGCCATCTTGCCGGCATGGCAGGAGCCGTGCCAGGCCTTCTCCAATGCATCAGGAAGCCACTGGTGACTGTGTTTGCTTTGCAGCCTGGAGGCCGCCAAAGCCAGGACCTCTTTTGCGGCTGAACCGCCCCTAGACCTCCTCATCGTGACAGGATGCCATCAATGACGTCGGGGCCTGTTCTGCGACCTTCCTCCGGCTTCCCCTGCTCCTCTGTTGCAGCGGCAGCATGTCCACTGTCCAGGGTCCTGCCTAGCTTCTCCTTAGTGGCTGACCCACGGTTTCTCACCAGATTTAAAGGGCCAGTAGGGAGCGGTCCCTCTGGCTCCACCTGCAAGTTCCTCCCAGGGAGTTGCCTCTTTAGCACTACAAAAGGGCTCAGTTGCCACTTCCACTTCACCTTGGAACAAGATCACTCCTGTCCTGTCAGCTGCTCGCCCTGGATCCTGTCCTTGGCTGATGTATGAACTATCCATTCCATCTGGTGTTTGCCTTTCTCGGTGGCCGGTGGCCGGGTCTGGTTGGAACTTCATCGAGCACCCTCCTCAGTTGACACCCAAGTGTCTGCTGTTCTAAGTGTCTCCTGTTCCTTTGTGTCTCCTGGTCCTTCATGTCTCCTGGTAGTACCCTCCAGACTGATCTCACGGTACTGACCATTGCTTCTCCTTTGACCACATCTCCTGGTAGTACCCTCCAGACTGATCTCACGGTATTGACCATTGCTTCTTCACTGACCACATCTCCTGGTAGTACCCTCTGGACTAATCTCATGGTACTGACCAATGCTTCTCCATTGACCATGCCTCCTTGGTAGTACCCCCTGGACTGATCTCTCAGTACTGACCATTGCCTGTCCTTGGACCATTTTGGATCGCGGCCTGGATTTCAACCTTTGCCTGACCTGACCTTCTCCGGACTGACCTCTGGTATCTGACCCTCACCTTGGCTAACTATTCTGGACTGATTATTTGGCCTTGACCCGTACCTTCCACTTGAACTCTCTATGTTAGCCTTCCATGACCTCTGGTCTTCTTCCTTGAACCTTGCACACTCTTCCCCGTGGTGGGCACTCCTCTATAGGAGATCCTGCGAAGCCCACCTAAGACTACCTCCTATTGGCGAAGCTCCAACTAACCTCAGTCTCTTCCTGTACTCCGCCTCCTAGTGGCAAGTGCCCTCTGGGTCCGACCGGAGGGCCTACCAATCCTGCACCAGGCCAAGAGTCCATTTTCCTGCGCGACTTACAAATATTAGGGAACCCACCCTGAAAAGAATGAGAAGAAATTATGTACATGTTATCAATGTGACTAAACTTTAAACTGGAAAGGAAATTTCAGAAGAAACCCACAGTGCCACCCAATAATTAGAACAAGTTCAAGTAAGGAATATAATAAAAGCTTTCTTAATAAAGCAAACCTCACAAATATTAGGAAACACGCCCTGAGGAGAAACATTGACATGTTATCAATGTGACTAATGTTTCAATTAGAAAGAAGTAATTCACAGTGTCACCTAGCAGCTATATCAAGTTCAAGCAGGAAATGTAATAGAGGCTTATTTCAAGTAAAAAATGATACTTATCACAGTTTATTTTCTTGTACTGAATCTAACAATTGGCAAAATGTCCTTCAACAGAATGATTGACATCTCCCTTGCTACACTGCCTTGCTGCTATACTCCTCATGCTACACCTTGGGGGTCTTTCTGCTACTTGCTGTCGTACCCAGACTTTACACCTTGAATTGTTCTTGCCAGTCTGGGGTGCTGCTTTGCAGCGCTCATGTTGTTTAGTGTGTTGAAACTACTCTTTGTTTACTTTGCCCCTTTTTCAGTGCCTTGGGGTTTTTCCTGCTACATTTTCT
The DNA here is from genome assembly GCF_901001135.1 of Rhinatrema bivittatum. NCBI lineage: Eukaryota > Metazoa > Chordata > Amphibia > Gymnophiona > Rhinatrematidae > Rhinatrema > Rhinatrema bivittatum. The sequence continues at coordinate 143,631,387 of NC_042619.1, forward strand.
GCTTTTTTCTCCCTTCACATTGCCATACAATGCTGGTGCCACTTTTGATGCCAGTTTGTCTCCTGTGATGCAATCAATGGTTCATGTCACTGTTCCTGGTGCCCTCTTTTGGACCCTTTGATAATGCCTTGGAGATAATGCCTTGGAGAACTCCTGCCAATGCTGTTACACCTTTGAACATTTAGAAAGCTTTAGGCTATTCATGCCAGTTTTGATATCACTTTGTCACAGACTAGGAAGCTTAAAGTTCTCTTCCCCTTTTGATGATTTATTCCCACAAGTTCCATGAGAATTGATGAAAAAATTCCAATTATGGAGCCCAAGATAGGCTGAAATGCTTTCCCCATCGACTTTAATGGCAAATGAATCAAATAAAACAATGAACATTTTTTTTTTGTTTTGAAACTAAAGAAATGAATTTGGTCCCCCATGAAATTAATGGATGAAACAAAACCATTTTTTTTCTTCTGCACATCCCTAGTGGGCAAAACTAAAAGAAGATATTGTAAGGACACCAAATCTTTTTGTTAGAATAGCAAATAATGGTGTGATTTAAGAGAAGCCTCTGTAGTTTTCTAATGATGTAGCTGAAAAGTAAGATAAAAAAGGTTAGTATTCATAAACTCAGGAGATCGCATAAAGTTGAAAACAGGCAACAATATCTGAAAAATCTAAAAGAAGCCAAGAAAGTAATCTGGAGACTGAAGATGCAAGTGGAAAAAAATAGATAATACCTTAAAACAGGACAACAAGATTTTTAAAAAATATATACATTAGTTATAGTGGGAAGTGCAAAAGGGGATTATACGATTCAGAGGTAAAGAGCGGGACATGTAGAAGCTGATGAGGGGAAAGCAGAATTGCTTAGCAAATATTTCTGTTCACTGAAAAAGGGCTTCCAGTAGAACCACAGAAAACATCTACAAATAGGTCCGGAAGTGAGTGAGATAGACCTCAAACAATTTTTTAAAGACTTCATGAGCAGCTAGCAAAATTAAAAAGTAGATATAGCTATGGGGCTAGATGGGATACATCTGAGGGTATTAAGGGAACTTAGGGACATTCTGTAAGCTCCACTCTTTTCAGTGCTTCTTTAGAGTTGGCAGAGGTTCCAAAAGACTGGGGACAGGCAGAGGTGGTTTCTGCAAAAAAGTAGAAGTAAAAGGATTCTGAAAACTACAGGCATATTAATCTGACCTTGGTGATGAGTTAATTAGAGAAATCACCGCTAAAATAGAGGATAATGCAGTTTCTGGAATCCAGTGGATTACAAGATCTGAGACAGCTTTGTTCTACCAGATGTTGTAAGACAAATCTTAGCATTTTCTTTGACTGGGTGACCAGAGATTTAGTGCATGGGAAAGCAGTAGATGTATAGTACATGGATTTCACCAAGACTTTTGTCATGATTCCACATAGGTGATATAAACAGAATGAGTGCCCTAGGTATGGGCTCTAATACCTAGGGCACTCATTCTGTTTGAAACCGATTGAGTGGGAGGTGACAAAGGATCATAATTAATGGAATTCATTCTGTGGGAAAGTGGTTACAGTGACATGACTCGGGAATCTGTCTTTGGTCCATTTCTGTCTAAAATTGTCATAAGTGATAATGAGTAGGAGCTATTGGGAAAGGTTTGCTTTTTTACGGATGATATCACAATCTGTTACAGGGTAGACACCTGGAAAAGTGTGGAAAGCATGAGGAGGGATGTAGTGAAGCTCAAAGAATGGTCTAGAGTCTGGTAGCTAAAGTTTAATTTAAAAAAAAATGCAGTGTCATGCATTTGGTTTGCAAAAACCCAAGGGAGTGGTACAGTATAGGGGTGAAGTTCTATGCACAAAGCAGGAGCTGGATCTGGGGTGATCATATCTAATGAATTTAAGGTGCCAAATAAGTAGATTAGCAATAGCAAAAGCCAGAATGATGCTTGGGTGCATAAGGACAGAATAGCCAGTAGGAAAAGGGGAGGTAATATTACTTCTGTATAAACCTATGATGAAACATCATGTGGAGACTGTGTACAATTCTGGAGACCACACCTTCCAAAGGATATAAACCAGATAGAGTGTTCCAGAGGGCAGCTACTAAAATGGTCAAGGGTCCCCTTATGAAAGCATATGGTGGCAGAATTAAAGATCTAGACATGCATAAGCTGAAGGAAAGGAGGGACAGGGGAGACATGATAACATTTAAATACCTCCAAAGGAGGTGGGCCTCTTCCAATGGAAAGGAAGCTCTGGAATGAGGGATCATGGGATAAAGGTGAAAAAGGTAGAATCAAGACAAATCTAAGGAAACATTTCTTTATGAAAAGGGTAGTGAATGCATAGAACAGACTCCCTGTGGAGGTAGGGAAGACGATCAGTATCTGAATTCAAAAGATCATAGGACAAGCACAGGACATCACTGATGGACAAGAAGGGACTATAAAACTGAGCAAGAGATGTGGATGGGTAGACTGGAAGGGCTGAATAGTAGCATTCATTTCAAATAAATGTGTTTTTCATAACTAAAAGGGTTTTTGTTGTGTTCATATCAAATGGAATGAACTGAAAATAGGCATTCAAAAAAATCTAAAGATTTTCAGGTATTTTCAATTCATTACCAAAAAAAAGCAGGGGGTTCCCTGACCCTCTGCTACTGCTTAACATGTATATGGATTTATGGGTTTTTTTACTCCCCCACAAATAAGCTGGCGCTTCCCTGAGCCCCTCTGCCCCACCCCTTTGCTCCCACAAATACACTGGGGTCAGGTCCTACCTGATTTCTACTTACCCCTTTCATCAGGTCATTGTCTGCAAATCAACCCCTAGATTCATCAAAATGCTTCAATAATACCTGCAGTAAGAAAAAAGGGGCACATTTATAGTAAGTTTACAATTACCACACACTGAAATGCCCAGACTGGTAGCTATTGCTGAGAGAGAAAGAAAAAGAGAGAGTATTTATAAGGCTGTCATAGTAGTCAACTATTTAAATCACTATGAGGTAAATCTTCAAAACATACGCGTGCGTGTACTTTTGTTCACGCCACCGGCGCGAACAAAAGTACACCAGATTTTATAAGATACGCGCATAGCCGCGCGTATCTTATAAAATCCGGGGTCGGCGTGCGCAAGGCTGCGCAAAATCGGCAGCCTGTGAGCGCCGAGCTGTGCAGCCTGCCTCCGTTCCCACCCGCGAACCATCGCCATGCCCCCAGACCCGCCCCAGACCGCCCCTGCCCCGGACATGCCCCAGACACGCCCCCAGACACGCCCCCTCTTGCCCCTTTATGAAGCCGCGGGACTTACGCGCATCCCGGGGCTTTGTGCGTGCCGGCGGCCTATGCAAAATAGGTGCGCTGGCGCGCGAAAATCCGGGAGGATTTACACGTGCAGGGGTTTTAAAATCTACCCCTATAGGAGGACAATTTAATAGCTTGAGGTGAGGTGCTGGTAGTGATTTAGGGTTTAAGGGCCAGTTTTAGATGCAGAGTGATATATACGAATAGCAAAGTACACTGAGGTGAATAATGTAAAGGCCTCCCCAGAGCTCGCTCTCCTTCTCCCTCCCCCCGCCCCCAGCACAGAAATGGCTGAAATGCAATTTGCAATCTTTAACGCAAATTGCATTAACGGCCATTTCAGGCATATCACACAGCTCAATGCCAGGAAAACCATGCGATTACATGCGTTATACAATCTCCCACCCCTTCTAAAAATTTGCATTCGCACCATGAGGTAACACAATTATTGCATGTGTTAACGCTGTAACCCATTTTGATGAATGAGCCTGCAAGGCAGGCACAATATCCAGTCATGCCTTCCCCATGTCCTCTCTTTTAAAAATGGCACTGGCATTAGGGCTGGCCATCCTCATGTTTTATATGATTTTTAAAAGGAAACTTGCAGAGCAGGAGAAACTAGGGAACAATTCTTCTCCTTTTTGCAATCAACAACTATATTAAAGGGGTTCTTGGTCCTGGTATATTTGCAGAAGTGGAACATGGGATGGGGGGAGGAGGTGGCACCCCAGAGCCCATAGTCTATTTGTGAGGCAAGTGGGGAAAGTGAAGGGGTCTGGGGAAGTCCCAGCTTATTTGCAAGGGGTGAGGGCTCAGGGAAGCCCTGGAAGGGCCAGGTTATGTTAGCTGGTAGCAAGATGGCTCAGGAAGACCCCATTTTGGTCCATTTTTTTTAAATTTAGTTTGGCAAATAAATTTAAACAAACCAAAAAATGAATAAATCCCCCTCCGCTAAAACAAAAAACATACACTAAAACAACATTTTTTGGCCTGCATATCCATAGCATATATTACCTGGCATAATCAACAAACTTTTAATTACAGTGCCAAGCTTTTTTTTTTATATAGGGAGGCTCTCCCACTTTAAAAAACAAACAAAAAAACCCAAAACAAATAAGAAGCAAACTACTTCCACTATTAATTTATTTTTATTTGATTTATATTCTGCCTTTCATGCATTCTCTATAAATAAGCACAAACCAAAAAAGTGGAAAAAACATCTGCAATACATGTAACTAGTAACTACAAATGTTCCACAAGATATGAAAATATCTTAGAACTGTACCAGAGACAATAAAATAAAGCTCAGTTTTGGAGGGACGTAAGTTGTAATCATGTACCATACAGAGGAACTTAATGCCTGATATATGTAAATTTTGCCCATTATGTTATCCAAATGTAAAAAAATATAAGTATAAATGTCATATCAATAGAACATAAGCTTCCCATTTCAGCAAGTCTTATCTGAATCAAAGTCTTGGTTAAGCAATCCACAATTCAAAATACAGCCTTGGAGCAGCCAAAGGAGGAAATCAAACAGCGAATGCCCCACACTGGCATTTTGGCATATTTATTGCCTGCTTCAGGGGGCCAAGTTTACTTCCTAAACAAAGGTTTATCAAAAAGTTGTATCATATTGCAGATAATATAGGAGTCAAAGTAACTAATCAAAAACATCTTAAATCTTGGATATCATTTGTGAAGAAAGAAAGAAGCTGTAATTATGAGGGTCATTTATCAAAATGTGAAAGTACCATATTGTATGATGCAAATTTGAGGAGTTAGGGGCAGAGAGTGGGTTAGCCATCATGCAGTAAGGTTTCATTGCCTCCTGTATGTCCTATTTCAGAGAGAGAGAGAGAGAGAGAGAGACTGGCCATCATATCAGGGCCCATAGGTAGGTATTTGTATCCCTATGGTAGGCCCACCTAGTAACTCGAGGTGGGGTTTAGGTAAGAGTGTAGGGGGTTAGGGGCCACTTTGACATTCTACATGACACCTACGAACAGAACAGTGGTCTCATGAAGGTTTGATGACCTTTGGAGTGAGGAAACTCACTCCAAGATGAGATTTGGGCAATGTTCTCTCAACCTAGCTTGATGTTACCCAGGTAGAGAGGCCACCTACCCTTCTGACACTGTCCCCACTAAAGCCCTTCTTAGAATACCTGACACCATAGCTAAACCCCTCGCTGATATTATTAATTGCTCGCTATCAACTGGCATTGTCCCTGACTCGCTCAAATTTGCTGCAGTCAAACCCCTCCTAAAAAAAACATCTTTGAACCCAGAAGACCCAGCCAATTTCCACCCCATCTCCAATCTCCCTTTCATCTCAAAAATTATGGAAAGGGTTGTCAATAGTCAACTATCAGACTATTTGGAGGAAAATAAGATTCTGCACTCCTCCCAGTTCGGATTCCGCAAACACCTTAATACAGAAACACTCCTTCTCTCCCTCACTGATTTCCTTCTTAGAGGCATGGACCAAGGAACCTGCTATATACTAGCCCTCTTAGACATATCCGCTGCCTTTGACACCATAAGCCATAAACAACTCCTCACCCGCCTAGCCCACATTGGCATCTCGGGCACTGCACTACACTGGTTCACATCATATCTCACAAATAGGAAATTCTCAGTGAAAATAGGCAACTCAGAATCCACCCCTCATGCGCTCTCCCAGGGAGACCCTCAGGGCTCCTCTCTCTCATCTACCCTCTTTAACATATACCTTACCCCCCCCTCTGCCAACACCTATCCGATCTTGGCCTCAAATTTTTCCTATACGCTGCTGATGTTCAAATTATCATACCCATTCAGGATACCCTAACTAAAGCATTAGACCATTGGAGAAATTGCCTTACCTCCATCAATTCTCTACTCTCTGATCTTCATCTAGCTCTAAACACATCATAAACCGAACTGCTCCTCATCTCCCAACAATCACCACCCAAATCAGCCATCACAAATGATCCTGCCTACGATACCTTCACAAGGCAGTCCAACGCACGAAATCTTGGGGTTCAAATAGACCAATAACTGAACCTAAAAATACATATCAATCTGATCCTCAAGGAAGGTTTCTTCAGACTTAATGTCATGAAGAAACTGAAACCATTACTCCATGCCAGTGATGTTTGCACCGTCATTCAAGCCACCCTCTCAACAAAAATGGGCTACTGTAACTCCCTTTTCCTAGGCCTTCCTTACTCTACTATAAAACCCCTCCAAATGCTGCAAAATGCAGTAGCGAGAACCATCTCTAACGCCCGCAAATATAACCGTATAACACCTTTCTCTCCCCTGCAAACATACTTAAATCATGTAAACACACCCAAAGCTCCCATGCAAACCCTCCTTACACCCTTTGTACATAGTTCTTATTTTTACTCCAAATTGTATACTCAATGTTAATTTATTTGGCTATCATCTGTTACAGAGCAGCCTTTTTCCTATGTACTTTCAATCTTCTTTCTCACAGTTCCTTTCTTTCCCTCCCCATCTCCCTGTTTATTTATTTATTTATTTATTTATTTATAATTTTTATATACCGGAATTCCTGTATGCAATACAAATCAGTCCGGTTTACAAGTAACGAAAAGGTTGCCCTGGTCTGGTAGATTAGACTGGAGTTTTTTACATAGAACATAGAACAATAACAATCAACTATTGAACATTATTACAAGGAACAGTGAAAGTAACAATAGTATTTAACAAACATATAATATTATTATAACATTATTCGTTTAATGTAACCTATCTTTCTTATGCTTCCAACAGATGTCTGCCAGGCTGCCGGGTGTAGACAATCTTCTATAAGTAGTCATGACTCTGATTACCACATTAGGAAGTAGGGACAAGCTTGGCACATACATCATTGATGGTTGATGATGAACAGGCCAGGAACAGCTATTTAGGTACTTGGTAGGTTACCAAAGTGCTGGAGGTAGTCTATACCCCACAATTTCCTAACAGATGTATGTGTGTGTGTGTGTGTGTGTGTGTGTGTGTGTCTGGATGAGTGATAAGAACATAAGAAATTGCCATGCTGGGTCAGACCAAGGGTCCATCAAGTCCAGCATCCTGTTTCCAACAGTGGCCAATCCAGGCCATAAGAACCTGGCAAGTACCCCAAAACTAAGTCTATTCCATGTTATTGTTGCTAGTAATAGCGGTGGTTATTATCTAAGTCAACTTAATTAATAGCAGGTAATGGACTTCTCCTCCAAGAACTTATCCAATCCTTTTAAAAACACAGCTATACTAACTGCACTAACCACATCCTCTGGCAACAAATTCCAGAGTTTAATTGTGCATTGCGTGAAAAAAAACTTTCTCCGATTAGTTTTAAATGTGCCTCATGCTAACTTCATGGAGTGCCCCCTAGTCTTTCTATTATCTGAAAGAGTAAATAACCGATTCACATCTACCCATTCTAGACCTCTCATGATTTTAAACACCTCTATCATATCCCCCCTCAGCCATCTCTTCTCCAAGCTGAAAAGTCCTAACCTCTTTAGTCTTTCCTCATAGGGGAGCTGTTCTATTCCCCTTATCATTTTGGTCACCCTTCTCTGTACCTTCTCCATCGCAATTATATCTTTTTTGAGATGCGGTGGCCAGAATTATACACAGTATTCAAGGTGTGGTTTCACCATGGAGCGATACAGAGGCATTATGACATTTTCCTTTTATTCACCATTCCCTTTCTAATAATTCCCAACATTCTGTTTGCTTTTTTGACTGCCGCAGCACACTGGATCGATGATTTCAAAGTGTTATCCACTATGACGCCTAGATCTTTCTTCGGTGGTAGCACCTAATAAAGAACCTAACATTGTGTAACTTCTGGTATATGATGTACTGTATAAGCCTCTGTCTATATCTGTGTTTGGAGAAATGAAGGCCTTGTAGTTTTTTTCCTTACCACATCAGTGCATACACCAAAGCATGCACGGTGTATCCACCCAATTATCATACACCGGCTTTAACCACAAACAATCCTGTACTTCCACTCTTTAGAATGGAAGCTACATGGGGCACATTTAAAACTAATCGGAGAAAGTTCTTTTTTACTCAACGCACAATTAAACTCTGGAATTTGTTGCCAGAGAATGTGGTTCGTGCAGTTAGTATAGCTGTGTTTAAAAAAGGATTGGATAAGTTCTTGGAGGAGAAGTCCATTACCTGCTATTAAGTTCACTTAGAGAATAGCCACTGCCATTAGCAATGGCTACATGGAATAGACTTAGTTTTTGGGTACTTGCCAGGTTCTTATGGCCTGGATTGGCCACTGTTGGAAACAGGATGCTGGGCTTGATGGACCCTTGGTCTGACCCAGTATGGCATTTTCTTATGTTCTTATGTTCTTACATTAGAATTTGATAGAATGGGACTTACAATTAATCGTAGAAAAGTAGTGGGAATAACAAGACTGAAATGAAGTAACCCAGTGCTCTTCACATGATATTTATATTACCGACGCTGCACATCCAAAAAGTATTGTGATAATGACCATCATACTAGGCTTCCTCGTTAGGGCTTACGCCTAAATAACTCGGCCTTATGCTTAATCATAGGTCATAGTTATTGAAAATATTTTTTTAAAGGTTTTTCTTTTGCATTTCAAAATCAAGTGATTGACTAATATTGTTGCTTATAAACGATCCATCATTGAAATAATTGAACTTATCTCAAGGTATTTCAGTGTATCTTGTCAAAACTCATGACAGTGTTCACAGTGCTGACCCACATTATGATAATGGTCATTATCACAATACTTTTTGGATGTGCAGCGTCGGTAATATAAATATCATGTGAAGAGCACTGGGTTACTTATGTTCTTACAGCCATGATAATATGTAGGTGGGGAAAAAATGGCCTCAAGTATTATATCCCAACATGCCATCTTGACCTGACCCTATTTATTCATTCAGCTGAGAGGAGGTTGAGAACATTGGCAGCAAAAGAGTTCAAATATCCAGTGCCACTTTGCCAGATAAGTTGATATCTGGCTGTAGTTGGCACTATGTAGCCACATCTTGACAGCTTCAACTATGTAACTTGGCTACTGTGCCATGCAGGCAGAGGCCTACTTTCTTATGAGGCAAAGTGGCAGCTGAGTGGATAATGTAATTGTCTAGGAGGCTAACAGTGGCCTTGCAGCTAAACCATGCCTATTGCCTTCCTCTCAGTATCTATCTATCTTCTGAGGTCAAATATCCCTAGCTTCACTTTTGCAGTACAAGCATACAGTAATGGAGTAGCACAGCTGTAGCAAAATAGCAGAACTAAACAGATGTCACGGCTACTATTGTGTGTGGTGTCCTGCTCCTGATGAACTCATTGAAAGTATGTGAGTCCTGCCTGCATCTGAGACAGCTGTATACATGATATGTGGGTATACTAGACACCACCTTCTTTATACTACTACATAATATATCATGAGGTCCAGCATCAAAAGTCATTTAGATGACTAACTGTAAAGTTAGCACTATAAACCACTAATGTGCCATATGCAGCCATTTATCTGGCTACATTTTAGCCACATAAGTTATTACTTGCCTATAGTTTACATCTCCCCACCCCTGGCAACTGATACTCTCCCACTCAGTACCTTTAGTGGGCCTATTTGTTATGGTATTGAGGGGGTCTGGGGTGGCTGGGAAAGCATAAGCTTAGAGGGAGGAAGGGGTGTTTTGCGGGCGAGTATTAGATAATGTCATCTTATTTTGGGGATGCAGGGATGCGGAGGGCAAGTGCCACTGTGGTGCCATCTACTTTCACATTGACAAGATAAAGGAGTCATGGGAGGTCTCTGGGCCAGTGGGGCTCTGGGCCAGTGGGGTCAGGGTGGCAGGAGGCCTGCCACTCCAACCCATATTTGATGGTATGTTTTTCTAGAAAGAGTGCTACTTTCACTCATATCTGTAGAAGATATTCTGGTAAGTAGACAATGAGCCAGCCACAAAAGGCCAAATCACTTTAGGCTTATGTAACCATATTTACACGCTGGCTGCTTAGACCTACAGTTATCCATCCTTATGTAGCTGCATAAGTTTAAGGTGAATCGATTAGGTGACACATTTTTCTGGTGGAATATAGGGGACAGGTTCTGCTGCTAACTGTAGCCACATCAATTGTCCACTATCCAACCTAATGATTATGGACCTTATTGTACTTGTAGCCTGTTTGTACACTGGGCCTTCTCTCTGGGTCTAGCACCTAATGCTCTCATCATATAACTCTTTAGTCAGAAGCTTACTTGGAAAGTATGTTCACCACTTGGTCTTCTTCATCTATAATGAGCACATTTTTGCAGCTGTAGATGCCAGGCCTAGAGAGTAGATAGTGTACATGTAATTCTTGTCTGGTCTTAGGTGGAGTAATACAAATGGCCCCAGAAGAGATAACATTGGGGCCCTTACATTAGTCTTCACTTCGCCTAAAAGGCAGGAATTACATTATCTTTTTTTAGGTAGGACAGTTTCAAATATATGTAATGTATGTGTATCCTGCTCGAACATAGTATCATCCCAGAAATTGGCCTCTATGTAAAGCTCATAGATCCTAATCTATGCCAACTGAGAAATCATGGAGGTGTGGAGGATAGAGAGTCCCAGCTGCCTAAGAGCAAAAACTGATGAGGCTAGCTGTTGCTTAGGATTAAGCAACGTCTGATCTCTATGTTGTTAATGTCCCCTATTAGCATACATTGTTTATAAGGTCATGAAAGCAAGTGTTTAAAACCCAAGGGTGACCCAAGGAGTTGGAGTAGCAGTTGCTGCTGCTGCTGCTCTTCTTCCTTGCTTCACTGCATCTTTGCATCCAATTGAAAGACGCCGCTGAGACCTGTGTTTGTGCTTCTGGTACCTGAAGCTTCATTGCTGGGACCGGGGAAGATATAAGTATGAAGCTAAGAAGTGCATATGTACTGTTTTGCATAAGTTGTGAACTTTGCATCATACAGTGTGAGCATCCTATGCAAAAAAGTGTGGACATCTGTAGCAGACTTGACATTTACAGGTGATGTAACTTACTGGCCCCGGCTTGGGCCTCATCAATTCTCTCAAACATGTCCAGTCCCAGCAGTTCAATCAGCTGCTCACCCAAAAGCATCAGGATGATTGGGAAGGGGCTCCTTCTCCTGTCCAGCAAAACTTTCAAAAGGGAAACTGATAAAATGAGAAAAATTGTTAGAAAAAAACTGAAAGGAGCCACTATAAAAGTAAAAAAAGTCCAAGAGGTGTGGTCATTGTTAAAAAATACCATTCTAGAAGCGCAGTCCAGATGTATTCCACACATTAAGAAAGATGGAAAGAAGGCAAAACGATTACCGGCTTGGTTAAAAGGGGAGGTGAAAGAAGCTATTTTAGCCAAAAGATCTTGATTCAAAAATTGGAAGAAGGATCCAACAGAAGAAAATAGGATAAAGCATAAACGTTGGCAAGTTAAATGTAAGACATTGATAAGACAGGCTAAGAGAGAATTTGAAAAGAAGTTGGCTGTAGAGGCAAAAACTCACAGTAAAAACTTTTTTTAAATATATACGAAGCAGAAAGCCTGTGAGGGAGTCAGTTGGACCATTAGATGATAGAGATGTGAATCGTGTCCTCGATCGTCTTAATGATCGATTTCGGCTGGGAGGGGGAGGGAATCGTATTGTTGCCGTTTGGGTGTGTAAACTATCGTGAAAAATCGTTAAAATCGTGAGCCGGCACACTAAACCCCCCTAAAACCCACCCCGACCCTTTAAATTAAATCTCCCACCCTCCCGAACCCCCCCCCAAATGCTTTAAATTACCTGGGGATCCGGTGGTGGTCCGCGAATCGTTTTCGTACGGAAAATGGCGCCGGCAGGAGATCGACTGCAGGAGGTCGTTCAGCGGGGGTTCCGGACCGCTGCTGAACGACCTCCTGCACTCGATCTCCTGCCGGCGCCATTTTCCGTACGAAAACGATTCACGGCAAGAAATCGCTCCCGGAACCCCGCTGGACTCCCAGGAAACTTTTGGCCAGCTTGGGGGGGCCTCCTGACCCCCACAAGACTTGCCAAAAGTCCAGCGGGGGTCCGGAACGACCTCCTCCGTTGAATCGTTTTTGTCTATGGCCGCCGCCATTTTGCGGCGGCCATTTTGAAAAATGGCGCCGGCTGAAGACAACACGATTCTATTGAGGGGGCCGTTCTGGACCGCCGCCGTTCTGGACCACCGCCGGATCCCCAGGTAATTTAAAGCATTGGGGGGGGGGGTTCGGGAGGGTGGGGGATTTAATTTAAAGGGTCGGGGGTGGGTTTTAGGGGGTTTTAGTGTGCCGGTTTTCCTGCCCACCCCCTTCCCCCTTCCCCCGATTTACAATTTTTTAACGATAAATCGGGGGAATTGGTATTGTATCGTGGCCCTAACGAGTTTTTGACGATTTAAAATATATCGGACGATATTTTAAATCGTCAAAAAACGATTCACATCCCTATTAGATGATCGAAGGGTTAAAGGGGCACTTAGAGAAGATAAGGCCATCGCAGAAAGATTAAATGATTTCTTTGCTTCAGTGTTTACTGAAGAGGATGTTGGGAAGTTACCCGTAATGGAGAAGGCTTTCATGGGTAATGAATCAGATGGACTGAATCAAATCACGGTGAACCTAGAAGATGTGGTGGACCTGATTGACAAACTGAAGAGTAGTAAATCACCTGGAGCAGATGGTATACACCCCAGATTTCTGAAGGAACTAAAAAATGAAATTTCAGACCTATTAGTAAAAATTTGTAACCCATCATTAAAATCATCCATTGTACCTGAAGACTGGAGGATAGCAAATGTAACACCGATATTTAAAAAGGGCTCCAGGGGTGATCCGGGAAACTACAGACCAGTTAGCCTGACGTCAGTGCCAGGAAACACAGTGGAAAGTGTTCTAAACATCAAAATCACAGAACATATAGAAAGACATGGTTTAATGGAACAAAGTCAGCATGGCTTTACCCAAGGCAAGTCTTGCCTCACAAATCTGCTTCACTTTTTTGAAGGAATTAATAAACATGTGGATAAAGGTAAACCGGTAGATGTAGTATACTTGGATTTTCAGAAGGCGTTTGACAAAGTTCCTCATGAGAGGCTTCTAGGAAAAGTAAAAAGTCATGGGATAGGTGGAGATGTCCTTTCGTGGATTGCAAACTGGCTAAAAGACAGGAAACAGAGAGTAGGATTAAATGGGCAATTTTCTCAGTGGAAGGGAGTGGACAGTAGAGTGCCTCAGGGATCTGTATTGGGACCCTTACTTTTCAATATATTTATAAATTATCTGGAAAGAAATATGACGAGTGAGATAATCAAGTTTGCAGATGACACAAAATTGTTCAGAGTAGTTAAATCACAAGCGGATTGTGATAAATTGCAGAAAGACCTTGTGAGACTGGAAAATTGGGCATCCAAATGGCAGATGAAATTTAATGTGGATAAGTGCAAGGTGATGCATATAGGGAAAATTAACCCATGCTATAATTACACAATGTTGGGTTCCATATTAGGTGCTACAATCCAAGAAAGAGATCTAGGCGTCATAGTGGATAACGCATTGAAATCGTCAGTTCAGTGTGCTGCGGCAGTCAAAAAAGCAAACAGAATGTTGGGAATTATTAGAAAGGGAATGGTGAATAAAATGGAAAATATCATAATGCCTCTGTATCGCTCCATAGTGAGACCAAACCTTGAATACTGTGTACAATTTTGGTTGCCGCATCTCAAAAAAGATATAATTGTGATGGAGAAGGTACAGAGAAGGGCTACCAAAATGATAAGGGGAATGGAACAGCTCCCCTATGAGGAAAGACTACAGAGGTTAGGACTTTTCAGCTTGAAGAAGAGACAGCTGAGGGGGGATATGATAGAGGTGTTTAAAATCATGAGAGGTCTAGAATTGGTAGATGTGAATTGGTTTTTTACTCTTTCGAATAATAAAAAGACTAGGGGGCACTCCAGGAAGTTAGCATGTGGTACATTTATAACTAATCGGAGATTACGCGAGTAGGGCTTTTAAAATCCGCCTGTTAGAGAATAGCCACTGCCTTTAGCAATGGTAACATGGAATAGGCTTATGGGCAAATTTTAAAAGCCCTGCTCGCATAAATCCGCCCGGATTTACATGAGCAGGGCCCTCGCGCGCCGGCACACCTATTTTGCATAGGCCGCCGGCGCGCGCAGAACCCCGGGACGCGCGTAAGTCCTGGGGTTTTTTGAAGGGGGCATGTCGGGGGCATGTTGGGGGGCAGGTCTGACCGATGCAGCGTTTCGGGGGTGGGACGCGGCATTACGTGGGCGGGACTGGGGGCTTGGCGCCGGCCCGGGAGCATGGTCGAGGCCTCCGGACCAGCCCCCGGGTCGGATGACGGCGCGCCAGCGGATTGCTGGCGCGCGTAGATTTACGTCTGCTTCTCGCAGGCGTAAATCTAGGGACAAAGGTAAGGGGGGGTTTAGATAGGGCCGGGGGAGTGGGTTAGGTAGGGGAAGGGAGGGGAAGGTGAGGGGGAGGGCGAAAGAAAGTTCCCTCCGAGGCCGCTCCGATTTCGGAGCGGCCTCGGAGGGAACGGAGGCAGGCTACGTGGCTCGGCCCGCACAGGCTGCCCAAAATCGGCAGCCTTGTGCACGCCGATCCAGGATTTTATAAGATACGCGCGGCTATGCGCGTATCTTATAAAATCCTGCGTACTTTTGTTTGCGCCTGCTGCGTGAACAAAAGTACGCGATTGCGCTTTTTAAAAAAAATCTACCCCTTAGTTTTTGGGTAGTTGCCAGGTTCTGATGGCCTGGATTGGCCACTGTTGGAAACAGGATGCTGGGCTTGATGGACCCTTGGTCTGACCCAGTATGGCATTTTCTTATGTTTTTATGTTCTTATGTTTTTGTTCCTGCTGGCCACCTTATTCTTTAACTGCACCTTCATGTCCCTGTAGTGATGGGCCACCTGCTCTCCAGTCCTCTTCATGCCACTGTGTCACAATATGACCTGGTGTGATGGTCCACCATATCTGGTCCTTGGAAGCCCAGAAGGTCATCACAGCCCAATTGATGAACAGCAGGTGATAATTCTGAAGGATGCCTCTGATGAGCTGTTCGTTGTCCTCCTCGCTGAACTTGTAGGCATGTAGATGCGGCTGTGCTGCTGCCTGGCTGCTGAAAAATTGAGTTGCCACTTCTATCTCCCAGAGAGGTGTCACTATGCTCATTCTCATTCTCACTCCCCACTCCCCTCCCTTCCTCCTTGCCTCCTGCACCTGCCCTGGCAACTGCCCCACCCTCTGCCCTCTCTGTCTAACCCTAACCTGCCATCCTCTCCCCTGCCACACTCACCTGCCTAGCCCCTTCTCCTTCCCGCCTCCTCCTATCTCTTCCCTCTTACTGTCCCTACTCCTGCTCTTCCTTCTCCTACCACTTATGCCCTCCTCCTCCCTCCTCCCTCCTCCTCTTCCTCCTCTCCTCTCCTCATGCTTCTCCTCTCTTACCATGCCTTCCACACTCCATCCTCTCCTGCTTCTCACCATGCCTCCAACACTCCTCTCCACACCACTCTTCCACACTTCTCTCCACATCACTCCTCCAGCACTCCTCTCCACATCACTCCTCCAGCACTGCACACCTTGCCATTCCTCCACCACTCTCTCCACACTACTCCTCTCCTCCACACAAAAGGACGAACAGACAAACAAGACTTACTCATAGAAACTTCCTCACACAGATAAAGACAAGAGACAAAAGTAATGGGAAACAAAGGAGAATACTAAACAGTACAACTCACTCTGATAATTGCTAGAAAAAGCTCTTAAACTCCAACTAACCACTAACCTCCAAGTCACTTTCTCTCCTCTCTGTCCTGTGCCTGACACACCCTCAAAAAGGCAGCTGCAGGAAGCCAGATGTAAAATGATACGCGTTGTGTAAAATGATACACAAGGCATTAAATGACACGTGACACTGCAGTGTGTCGTACCACCTCATACTTACATATGAGGTGTGGTATGTTGTTAATTACCCTAACCATGTCCATCTTTTTATCGCAGGACACTTAGATACCATACTTCTGCTAGATTTAACACAATTTTAATCTAGGCCTTAGTATGAAAATACTATGTTGCCTTTTATATCTTTTTAGGGGATGTTCTCAAAAAAAGAAACTTATAAGAAGATGATGGAATTATAAAACCAAAACTACTGACTACTGTGTTATATCAGTTTTAAAAAAATGACTTCAGTTAAAACTGCCATTCTGGCAGTTATTAGTCAGGCTGATATTGTCTCTGAATATATATAATGATGATATTAGTTTTCATAAAGGGAAGAAAAAATTTCATGAGAGTGCTAAAATATTTATGGATCTCTTACATATTTTTTATTTAATTCTTTGAACAAAGATATTCTATATTCTTATAATTAATTAATATCGTTTAATATAGTCATACTAATTTTCTGAATCAGAGAATGACCTTTCCCAAAAAACATCAACTTAGGAGTCTCATTATACATTTTTGCTTTGAAAGCAATTATACAGCCTGTATTAGGAAACAGTTGTAGGTTTAATCAAATTCGTTTTTTACCTTGTGCCATAAAGTAGGCTCTAAACATACAGTATATAAATTGCATATCAAATATTCTCAAATCTATCAATCTTTCATATTTCCAGCAATCTGTATCAGTTTCAGGACTTACTGGTTAGCACAGGTTTTAAGAGTTTTTCCCTACATACCCTTGGAGTGAATTTTCAAAGGAGTTACATGCATGAAATTAGCATATACGTGCATAAATAGCTTGTACTTGCATACATGCTATTTGATAAACATCAAAAGAACTCATGTATTTTTGGTTTCACATACACAATTATGGGGGTAATTTTCAAAGGAGTTACGCGCATAAATGTAACTACTATTGTAGCAATTTTCAAAAGCCATTTACTCACGTAAAGTGCACTTATGCGAATAAATCCTATGGACGATTCAATGGCATATATTGTTGCAATTTTCAAAAGCCCACTAACTCGAGTAAAGTGCATTTACATGCGTAAAACCCAGATTTACGCATGTAAATGCTTTTTAAAATCCGCCCCTTAATGCGCAAATAAGGGGCAGTCTAAGGGTGTTCCAAGGTGAGGCTAAGAGTTACCCACATAAGGCCAGATTTTAAAAAGTATTTACATGCTTAAAATTGCACATGATAATGCACTTTGCCCATGTAAGTCGGCTTTTGAAAATTGCTACAATATATGCTATTGAATTGTCCATAGGAAATCCATGTGAAAGTGAGGTTTCCATGCATAAATGGTTTTTTACAATTGCTACATGTTATATGTATGTTACATTTATACATGTAGCTCCTTTGAAAATTACCTCTATATGTTATTTTATAAGAGACTTATGTGAGTACATATGAGAACTTATGGGGGTAATTTTCAAAAGGAGTTACATGCGTAAATGTAGCTACTATTGTAGCAATTTTCAAAAGCCATTTACTCAAGTAAAGTGCACTTATGTGAGAAAATCCTATAGACAATGGCATATATTGTAGCAATTTTCAAAAACCCACTTACTCAAGTAAAGTGAATTTACTCCAGTAAACCTGGTTTTTACTCGAGTAAATGCTTTTTAAAATCAGGCCCTATTTGCGTAATATTACATCTGCTAATTATAGTTCACAATTCATATCAGACTCTGGAGAATTCAAGGTGAGGAGCAAGGAAGGTCTCGATGACCTGGAGGACTGGATAAACAAGTGAAAGTATCAGCAAATTGGTGATTTCAATTATATATGCATTTTTTAAAATATACTGACTTCTATGTGTAAATTAGGGTTTTATGCAAGTAAGTTATATTTTCTTCATGCATAATTAAATGTGCATATGTTTATAAAATAGGTAAGAAAGGTATGCTCTTTCAATGCATTGCAGTCATTCGCACATAACTAATCATATAAGTGTATGTTGGGGGTAGGCATATGCGATTATGTGAATACCTGATACACGCAGATTGTAAAATACTGTAGTAGATCACTGCATGGTCATATACATGCAAATATGAGGTCATGCAGAGTTCTTTGAAAGTTAATCTCCCTGTGTTATAAATTCAAATAGCTAAGAATCACCAGTCAAGAATAGAGATGAGCTTCGTTGTTCCATGTTGGGTCGGGTTTCGGTTCGGGTACTCCGTGGGAAAAATTTGTTTTCCTGCGGGTCGTTTTTCGGAAGAACGGTTCTGGAAAAATGAATAAAAAATAAAACGAATCGATAAAAACCACCCCAACCCTTCAAATTTACTTTATTACAACCCCCCCCCCCACCATCCCAATCCCTCCCCAAGACTTACTAAAAGCCCTGGCTGTCCAGCGGGGTCCCGCGAGCGATGTCTCCCTCTCGAGCCATTGGGCCTGCCAGGAATCAAAATGGCGCCGGTAGCCCTTTGCCCTTACCATGTGACAGGGGCTACCGGTGCCATTGGTTGGCCCCTGTCACATGCAAGGATCAATGGATGGCCCACGCCATTTTCTAAGATGTGCCGTCCGTCCATTGCTCCTACCATGTGACTGGGCAAAGGGCCACCGGCATCATTTTGATTCATGGCAGGCCCAACAGCCTGAGAGGGATAGATCGCTTGCGGGACCTTGCTGGACCACCAGGGTTTTAGTAAGTCTTGGGAATCGGGATGGTGGGGGGTTGGGGATCATGATGGTGGGGGGGGGGGGGTTGTAATAAAGTAAAATTGAAGGGTTGGGGTGGTTTTTTTTGTTTTTTTAAATAAATGTGCCCCTCCCCCCCCCTGCACTTACCCAAATAACAAATTTTCCCCGGGGAAAATCCATTTCAGGGTTCGGGTCCCCCAAACCAGAACAAATTAGGCAATTTCATTGATAAAATAATGCACATCTCTAGTCAAGAATATATTATAATTCATTAGAACATGGAATGAAAATAGGCCAAAAGTTTTGTTAAATTTATCTATCAGGAAGAGACACAGAGAGGCAACACCTAAGAAAGAGATAACCCACTCCTTTTTTCTGATTAAGTTTATCTATTGCCTGATGATTTAGAAGATTATAGTATTTATTTCTGTTAACATAATTTTATACTTTCATGATTTTCTCTGCTTCTTTTGGGGGTTTTATATTGATATATTTATTTATCAATAGATAGATTTAGATATTGATTATATAAAATACTAGTGGTAAAAATGTTCAAATTAGAGCACTGCCTATTATTATTTTACATAGAACATTCACTATTTTTTTCTACTTTCAGCTGAATTCAGATCATGAGTGCTTAATGCAAAAATTCCCATTTAGCTTGTCCCTCATATTCTAACTACAATGACAAAAATTCCATTACAAAAATTATCATTTATTTTTCTTATGCTTTTCCATCAAAATAGCTCATGTTGTGCTGTGGATGGAAGGGAGCACCAGGGGATGCTCCCCAGCGCGGGACAAAAGAGATGTGTTCCCTTGCAGTGAGACGTCCCTGACCCTCGACCGAACCTGCACACTTCCTTGAGACTACCAGCACAATGGTGGTCTCTGAATGGTCCTCCGACCGTTCCAAGCCCTTTCGGACTGCCGCTGGGGAGCGGCGGGAAGCAGCAGGTTGGACAGAGGACAAGGTGGTCGGAGACATGACACAGGAGAAGACTCAGATGTAGGAAGATGAAGACTCAGGCGTTGAGGTAGACGAAGACTCAGGCTTGATAGAAGACAAAGTCTCAGGCTTGAAGGAAGACTTGGAAGGAGTGCTGCGATGCCACGCGCCCTACACACCCCAGCCAGGATGGTCGCGGACCACGTTGGAGGCAAAACTAACATCGACTCAATTACATTAGAGTTCAAGATTTGAGGGTAAAGATCCAAGATGAAACTCAGATGAGTTGAGGATGAAGATTTGAGGTGAAACTCAGATGCATTGAGGATGAAGATCTGAGACAAAACTCAGATGGATTGAGAATGAAGATCCGAGACAAAACTCAGATGGGTTGAGGATGAGGATCCGAGACGAAACTCAGATGGGTTGAGGATGAAGCAGGTACATGTACTCTGAAGATCCAGGCAGGATATTAGAAGAAGGATAAAGCTCGGAGACGGATCTCAGAGCTAGGATGAAGCTCGGAGATGGAACTCAGAGCCAGAATGAAGCTTGGAGACGAAACTCAGAACCAGGAACACCGAGACAAAACCCGGTGTAGGGAGAAAAAGAACCAAGGTCCTCAGCTGCTTGGACTCCGCAAAGAAGGGTATCCACAAATGGACAAAGAGGATGATGAGGATCTTCGGTCCGAGAGATGGAAGAATCCCACCAGCACCCTACACACCCCAGCTGGGGTGGTTGCAGAACACTGGGCCACTATGTGCCCTACCAGCCCAGCCGGACTGGTCGTAGACTACGAGGTACGGGAAGATGGAACCTCAGGAACCTCTGGACTGGAACAGAACATCAGGAGAACATCTGGAACAACTTGGAGACATGAACATCTGGAATGAAGACAAAGATAAGAGACCAAGGAACGAAGAACATCTGGCCATCAGGAACAGATGGACATCTGGACATCAAGAACATGGAACAAAGACGAAGACATGGGATCCCACATGGAACAGAGTGCCGAGGAAGAGCTGGAAGATGTGGAGTCCTAAGGAGGACTTACTCCTTACAAAGGCGAGGAAGGAATGATGGTGGAAGCCTTTTGTAGGGTGAAGCAGGAAACACCCAGGGAGGAGCTTGCAGATGGAGCCAGAGAGGCCACTTCCTCCTGGCCCTTTAACTCCAGAGCAGAGATGCAGGCCCACCCCTAGTAGGGCAGGAACAGGAAGTCTACAGGACCCTGGACAGCAGCTCTGCAAACGCCGACATCGAGGAGGAGCCAGAGTAGAAGCTGAGCCGTGCAGGCCCCGATATTGAAGCAGTGGCATCCTGCCGCTCAGGAGGGTGGAGCAAGGTGGTGTCTTGCCGCCGAGAAGCAGGCCGGAGGAGAGTGGGGATTGCGGCCTCCAGACCGTGAAGAAGATTTGTTAAATCACAGATGGATTGTGAGAAATTGCAGGAGGACCTTAAAAGACTGGGGGACTAGGCAATCAAATGGCAGAGTAATTTAATGTGGACAAGTGCAAATGATACACATAGAGAAAAGTAACCCAACCTATAATTAAATGATGTTAGGGGTCACCACCCAGGAAAAATATCTAGGCATCATCGTAAAACCCTCATCTCAAACTATGGCAGTGGTAAAAATAAGCAAACAGTATGTTAAGAATTGTTAGGAAAGGAATGGAGAATAAAATGGAGAATATCATAATGGCTCTGTATCACTCTATGATGTGACCAATCTAGAGTACTATGTGTAGTTTTGATCACTACATCTCAAGAAAAGATATAGCTGAACTGGAAAAGTTTCAGAGAATGATGACCAAAATGTTAAAAGGAATGGAATGTTCCCCTACAAGGAAAGGCTAAGAGAAGAGACAGCTGAAGGGAAATGATAGAGGTCTATAAAATCATGACTTGAGTGGAACAGGTAAATGCAAATCTGTTATGTACTTTTTAAAAAAAAATACAAAATCTACTTGATACTCTGTTAAGTTAATAAGTAGCACATGTAGCACATTTAAAACAAATCAGAGAAAATACTTTTTCACTTAGGGGGTAATTTTCAAAAGGAGTTACATGCGTAAATGTAGCTACTATTGTAGCAATTTTCAAAAGCCATTTACTCAAGTAAAGTGAATTTACCCCAGTAAACCTGGTTTTTACTCGAGTAAATGCTTTTTAAAATCAGGCCCTAAGGGGGTCATTTTCAAAGGAGTTACGCATGTAAATGTGACATACTATCGTAGCAATTTTCAAAAGCTATTTACTCGAGTAAAGTGCACTTACTTGAGTAAATCCTATGGACAATTCAATGGCATATATTGTAGCAATTTTGAAAAGCCCACTTACTTGAGTAAAGTGTATTTACTCGAGCAAAAACCAGTTTTGCTCGAGTAAATGCTTTTTAAAATCTACCCCTATATGAACAAGTAAGCTCTGGAATTCATTGCCAGAGGAGGTGGGAAAGGCTACTAACATAGCTGGATTTAAAAAAGTTTGGACAAATTCCTGGAGTCTATAAACCATTAATAATCAGAGGAGGTGGTAAAGGCAGTTCAAATAGTTGGGTTTAAAAAGAATTTGGGCAAGTTCCTGGAATCCATAAGCCATTATCAACCCAGTAGACTTTAGGATTAGGAAAGCCACTTCTTATCCCTGGGTTTAAGCATTATGGAACCTATCTACTATTTGGGATCCTGCCAGATACTTATGTCCTGGATTGGTCAGTTAGAAACAAGATAGTGCGCTTGATAAACCCTTGGTCTGACACAGTATGGTGGTTCTTATGTTCTTAAGGCTAGGCAAGCTAGAAATAATGAACATAATGGGCAGGTGGGTGAAAATAGGGTGAGTCTGATTGTGAGGTAGAGCGGTGCTAGGACCTTGAGTGCATTGAAAGCTAAGGCCATGATTTTGAATATAGTGTAGTAGCTTGTTACCCTCCTGAAGGAAGGGACATTTCTGGTTCAGATATTACAGTCCAGATCTAGGCAAGGAAGGGAGAAGTAAAAATACTTCCTTCCCAAAGTTGGAAACTTACTCTATGAAAACAACTAATCCAATTTACAGATCTCTTCAACCTCATCTTGTAGGGGCGAAGGGGTATACAGATTCCTTCCTGTACCTCTGGAGAGAATTACAGCCTCCCAGAAGGTGCAGGTCAAAACCAGCAAAAATAGAAATACCTTCACGTTCAAAATCCCTCTTCCATCCAGTCTATTACCAGGACTGGCAGGGCAATCTCTCTCCCTTCATCTGCTAATCTGAGGTCCTAACTGTGGAGAGCCTACTGAGCACATGTCTCTCCTCTCTGAAATCGAAGCTACACTGCCGCTAACTAGGCCTAACTCCCCCCTTGTGGACCCGGAGATTATCACTTACAGGCTGCCTCTGGGGGAAGTTCTCTGCAGGAATGCTGTCTACACCTAAACTGATAAAAATCCTAAAGGCTAGGAGCTAAGGACAATTAGTGGCTGACCAAAGGTTCTGCCTCATATACTTTGAAGTAGGGGTGTGCATTCGTTTTGAACTTAAATGGAAAACGCAACTTATTTTTTTTTTTAACTTAAAAAAATGATGAGGCTTAAACGATCGGATTTCCAACTTATTCAACATAGCTATGTTGAATACGTTGGAAATCGCGATTGTTGATCTAAATAAAAATTTAAACCCCTCACCCTCCTTAATCCCCCCCCCCAAGACTTACCAAAGCTGGCCAAAAGTTCCGTGAGGGTCCGGGAGCGAACCCGAGGGGAATCACGTGAATCCGCGTCACTCTGACGTGGCGCCGACGTCACGTGATTCCCCTCGGGTTCGCTCCCGGAACCCTCGTTGGGCCCAAAAGGCACTTTTGGCCAGCTTGGGGGGGTCAGGAGGCCTCCTCCGTGAGGGTTCCGGGAGCGAACCCGAGGGGAATCACGTGACGCCGCGTCACTCTGATGTGACGCCGACGTCACGTGCTCCTTGCAAAGGAGTTCAGGAATGGCGTCCTGACCCCGCTGGACCACCAGGGAGTTTTGGTAAGTCTTGGGGGGGGGGGGGGATTAAGGCGGGTGAGGGGTTTAAATTTTTATTTGCACATATGGACATAGACTCAACTTATGGAATTCTCATATGTCCATATTGACCGCAAATGGGACCCCCTTTCGACTTATGGACTTATGAACTTAAACTTTTGGTCTGCACATCCCTACTTTGAAGTAACTATTTTTATTTGCTTTGCTACTTCATGCTCTGCCTGTGTTTTATTACTGTATGTTAGGGATGGTTACTGTAATTAGGCATTTGGTAAAATATTTGCTTGAGAATCTTGCAGTACATAAGGTTCTAGCAAGCCACTGCCTAATATGTGCTTCTCTAAATCTGAAATACTTCCCATCTTGGGGAATGATTGATATGCTGCAAATTTTAGAACTAATAGCATCAGATGGAGAGTGATGTCAACATGTTCAATCACTATTTCTTGTTATAATTTAGGAATGGTTAGGACTTTTAAATAGCTTGATTATAAAATGGCCCCGATTAATATTAGGTTATTGCATTTTAAGGCTGCAACAATTTTTAATCTGATTTCAGATCAAAGACTGTGTCACAGAAACCTGGATGTATCAAGGGGATATCATCACTTTAACGGAAATGTGTATACTGGTTATAAGGATGTTTCCAAGTCCCAGAACTTTAGGTAAAGGTGGGGATATAGCAATTGCTATTTGAAATTATTTTCATGAGCTTCACATTGAGGTCACACAATTTCTGGGTTCTGAATGTTAAAATAGAAGGCAATATACCATTGGAATCTGTTTAGTTTGCTGGGTACCTCAAACTCTGAGCTCTACTGTAGACCAGTTTGTTCATTTAATCTCTGTATTGAACTTGAATTTGCCTAATTTGCTTTTCCTGAGTGATTTCAATATTCATTTTGTTGAATCCCTATCCAGAAATTCATTAGCTTTTAAGGAGTTTATGATTGATTGGATTTTACTTAACCACCTTTTAGGTACCAACGTTCCACAAGTGGAACATTTTTTCATATACTTTTAATTACTTGCAAATTTTTTTTATACCATATTTATACCATATTTGGATCTAGTTAATTAAAATATGTAAAAAGGGGCATCAGGAAATCATTCCTTCAATGAGCAGGATCTAAAACTAATTTGTTAATCTTCCAACCATATACAGGTAGTCCTCGGGTTACGACGGTCTCGAGTTACGTTGTTTCATGGTTACGACACTTTATTACGACGCCTTATTCCGACTTATGGTTACGACGCTTTATTACGACGCCTTATTCCGACTTATGGTTACAACGCTTTATTACGACGGACGTCTTATTCCGACTTACGTGGTTGTGCGTCTCCTGCCAGCCATATCACCCTTCATTATGGCTCCCAAACGTAAGCCAGACTCTTCTGATGCCAGTGCATCAAAGAAAAGGAAGGCCATCACCATGGAGGTGAAATTAGATATCATAAAGAGATCTTATAAGGGGGAAACGGCGACAGACATTGGCCGGTCATTAGGACTTAGTCGTTCTACTGTTGCTACGATTATCAAGGATAAAGATCGTATCCTTGAACATGTGAAAGGATCTGCTCCTATGAAAGCGACAGTAATAACAAAGCAGCGTAGTGGGCTTATTATTGAGATGGAAAGATTATTAGTGCTGTGGTTGGAAGACCAAAATCAACGCCGTATCCCTGTGAGCCTTATGGTTATTCAGGAGAAGGCTAGGCGATTGTTTGAGGCATTGAAAAGAGAAAAGGGGGAAGGAAGTGAAAGAGAAGAGTTTGTGGCGAGTAGAGGTTGGTTTATGAGGTTTAAGGATCGTGCCAACTTCCATAACATTAAAGTGCAAGGTGAAGCTGCTAGTGGTGATGAGAAAGCAGCAAGTGAATTTCCCAAAGCATTGGCTGAGATAATTACGGAGGGGGGTTACTGTGCTCAACAAGTGTTCAACGTGGATGAGACAGGTTTGTTTTGGAAGCGTTTGCCTAACCGTACGTACATCGCCAAGGAGGAGAAGTCAGCACCAGGTCATAAAGTCTGCAAGGAGAGACTGACTTTGCTTCTTGGGGGCAATGCTGCTGGTGACTACAAACTGAAGCCCATGCTAGTGTATCAGGCTGAGAATCCAAGGGCACTCAAGGGCATTTCCAAGGGTCAACTACCAGTCATCTGGAAGTCTAATAAGAAGGCATGGGTGACACTTGCAGTGTTTGAGGACTGGTTCACCAACCATTTTGTGCCAGGCGAGGAGCAGTACTGTACCTCCAAGGATATCCCCTTTAAGGTGTTGCTAATTCTGGACAATGCCCCTGGACACCCTGCCCATCTGGATGACTTTCACCCTAATGTCAAGGTGGTTTACCTTCCACCTAATACCACTGCCCTAATACAGCCTTTGGACCAAGGAGTCATTGCTACATTCAAAGCCTACCACCTCTGAAGGGTCATTGGTAATGCTTTAGGAGCAACAGAAAAGAATAAGGACTTGACTCTAAAGGACTTTTGGAAAGCATACAACATCCTTGATGCTGTGAAGAACATTGCCGATTCCTGGGATGAGGTGAAGCAGACCAGTATGAATGGTGTGTGGAAAAAGCTGTGTCCCCAGTTTGTGAATGATTTCACAGGGGTTCAAGAATCAGTGACTACTGTCATAAAGAACGTTGTTATTATGAGTAAGACAATGAATCTGGAGGTGGAGGAGGATGATGTCACAGAGCTACTGGCATCTCATGGAGAGGAGTTATCTTCTGAGGACCTCATTCAACTGGAGAAGCAGATGATAGAGGAAGAGGAAGATGTACCAACCCCAGAACCCAAGAGATTTACAAGGCAGGGCTTGGCAGGAGGATTTGCCTTGATAGAGAAAGGGTTGTCAAGGTTTGAGGCTGAGGATCACGACACGGAAAGGTACACTAGGGTTGCCAGAGGAGTCATGGATTCCCTTAGGTGTTACAAGGAGATCTTGGAGGAGAAGAAGATAGTCTCCTTCCAGGCTAACCTGCAGCAGTACTTTAAGAAGGTAGAGAGACCTGCAACAGATCCTGTACCTGTACCCTCTACTTCACCTATCCCTCTGGACTCACCTGCCAATCTTGACTCGGCTGCCCCAGTATCTCCAGCACCTTCTGCCGCTTCCTCCCAATAAGCCTGTTCTCTCTTTGGAATTGTTCTCTGTTTTTTACAGTACAGTACGTAAGTACTACAGTTTTTTTTATTACAGTACTGTACACTGTTTATGACTGTACTGTTGTACAGTATTTCATTATTAAACCTACTGCACAATATTTTACTGTACTTGTGTGTTTATTGATAATTACTAACTAACTGTGTTAGTATAGGCTAAGTGTTTACAGTACAGTACTGTATGAACGTATGGTCCGACTTACGTCGAAATTCGGTTTACGACGCTGCGTAAGAACGGATCAACGTCGTAAGTCGAGGACTACCTGTATTTTCATGCAATTCAGATAATTTTAAAACTTGACAATTTAGAAATTCATTTAGTTGTTTGGTCAGATCATTTTTTGTTTTTGTTCTCAGTCTAGGGAGATCAATTTTCATTCCTTGAGCCTCAAATTTTATAGACATTTAAAGCACAGATTGATTTGATTACTATTAAGTTATAGATTCATTGGAATAGTAAGATTTTTCAGACTATTGATAAATTGCTCCTGAACAACTAAAATGAATGAAATCTAAAATATCTTCTCTCTGATTTACAGATGAGCTACGAGTTATTAATAGAGAAAGGAGGAGGCTTGACAGAGGAATTTATGTTTGAACCAGGATCATCTTCTTCAGACCCTTCATAGTTAAAGTAGACTGGTTGAATCACAAAAATGGGCCATTTCAGTAGTCAGACCTTCTCTTTGGAATACCTCACCCAAGGACCTTAGACAAATGCTAGACTATTTACTGTTCAGAAAACATTGTATAGTCTGTTTTTTGAGTCTATGTTTGTTTAATGGGATGTTTTGCTTTCAGTTTAAATTGTTTTATATTTTTGCCTTCTATAAATTTATTTTTACATATTTAATTTTGCTGTCTTTTCTTATACATTGTCCACCACCCTGAGCTCCGCAAGATAGAGTGGCATAAAATGGGAGAAATATACAAACAAAAATAAATGCTTCTGCAGTAGTAAACATTTTTATTCTGTAATATAATCTACTTTGAATGGGTTTGAGTTTGTTCATGTGGAATTACATTAAATTATATGCATATTTATGACTTATGTGACTAACTCATTATTTTTCACATATAAATCCTTATTAAGTTTTTGAAAATTATAGCCCAATATATACATATATATATATATATATATATATATATATATATATATATATATATTAGAGATGTGAATCGTGTGATCGATCGTCTTAACGATCGATTTCGGCTGGGGGGGGGTGGGAATTGGATCGTCGCAGTTTTGTTTTTTTAAATATCGTGTAAATCATAAATCGGGGGAGGGCGGGAAAACCGGCACACTAAAACAACCCTAAAACCCACCCCGACCCTTTAAAATAAATCCCCCACCCTCCCGAACCCCCCCAAAATGTCTTAAATTACCTGGGGTCCAGTGGGGGAGTCCCGGTGTGATGTTCCACTCTCGTGCCACGGGTGCATTGATAGAAATGGCGCCGGCGTCAATGACGGGAACGACCTCCTGCACTCGAATCGTGTTGCCGTAATGCAAAATGGCCATACGGCCGGCGCCATTTTGCAATACTCGTTGCAAAATGGCACCGCCCGTATGGCCATATTGCCGTACTGCAAAATGGCGCCGGCCGTATGGCCGTATGGCTGGTGCCATTTTGCATTACGGCAACACGATTTGAGTGCAGGAGGTCATTCCCGGACCCCCGCTGGACTTTTGGCAAGTCTTGTGGGGGTCAGGAGGCCCTCCCAAGCTGGCAAAAAGTCCCTGGGGGTCCAGCGGGGGTCCGGGAGCGATCTCCTATGCTCGTGACGTCGGGGGACAGGAACCAAAATGGCGCCGGCGCCATTTCTATCAACGCACCCGTGGCCCGAGAGTGGAACATCACACCGGGACCCCCCCCACTGGACCCCAGGTAATTTAAGACATTTTGGGGGGGGGGGTTCGGGAGGGTGGGGGATTTATTTTAAAGGTTCGGGGTGGGTTTTAGGGTTGTTTTAGTGTGCCGGTTTTCTTGCCCTCCCCCTTCCCCTCCCCCTTCCCCCGATTTACGATTTTTGATGATAAATCAGGGGAATTCCTATCATATATCGCCTCTAACGATTTTTGACGATTTAAAATATATCGGACGATATTTTAAATCGTCAAAAAACGAATCACAACCCTAATATATATATAGTACTTCATGAAATGAAGCCCATTTTCAAGCTGTGACATACCTATTTTTGTGCTGTTGATTAATCTTTTCCTTCAGATGTCTTTATCAAGCCTGCTGGGGGAGGAAAGAAAGATGGCTGCCTGAGCAGACGGATCTCTCGCTGTTCCGCTTTCATTACTTATAATAACCCTTAGCATTACAGCTATGCCTCATAAAAGAAAGGGGAAATTAGAATTTACCCAGCTGAAATCAATGTTCCCTCCGATCAGCAATTTATATCAGAGTTAGCCGTCTCTTCCCCGGACTTTCAGGCTTCAAGCTTCGCTGGCGTGACAGGAAGAGGAGCCCTGTTGTCGCCTGGGGAAATCTCCTTGAGCTCACCAGATCCACGGCAACCTCTTCTGGCTTATCCTCCAGGCACCATCATCACTGCTAGGTCGTGGGATGATGACATCACCGAGCAGTCTCAGTCGGCTGGGATTCCCGGCGTTTGCTTGGACAAGGAACTGGCTTCCCTACGTGTCATGCAGACCGAGACTTCCGAGGAGAGGGGTGCAGTCGGTGGAGTTAATCCCCCATTGGTACTGAGGGGAGTGAATTGGTGCAGGATATGGGAGAGAACAACATAACCTCAGAGATAAGAAAGCCTGAGGTTGTCACTCTAGAATCCCTATGGGATTTGATAGCAGTTATGTCCTCTACATTTAAGGAACAGTCTTGTTGTTTGGAGTCGGGATGTGAATCATTTTTTGACGATTTAAAATATCGTCCGATATTTTTTAAATCATCAAAAATCGTTAAAGAGTGCATTTCCTCTTGCTGTTGAAGCATAGAGCAATGTTGGAGTCACATTAACCGTGTATGTGTTTATTGAATAAGGACATTAACCATGTGTATGTTTATTGAATAAGGATATTGATCTCCAGGTAGTAGCCGTCATTCCTGCAAGCCACTCCCATGCCTCTTCTCTTCATATATGATTTCTGGTGATGACTCATTGAGTCTATGGGCTTCTTTGGGGTTTTTTGGGGTTGTTATAAAGGAGGTGGGAAGAATCGGGGCAATTTTCTGTTTTTTAGAACCACATGGTAATGCTTATTGGGACAATCTGCTTGTAAATCATCATTTTGCATTATTGGTATATAACAAAGTTGGTATGTGCATTTAGTGCCTGCTAAGGGGAGGTTTGGCTGGGAGCCTACCCCAACCTGTCTCATTGTTGATTTATATGTGCTATATACATGTTACCTTTGATAATGATAATTTCGTGGAATGTTACCTTTGATAATGATAATTTCATGGAATGTAGATGGGTTAGGTTCCCCCATAAAAAGAAAGGAGATTCTTCAATCACTGCAAAGGCACAAGGCAAATATTGCATGCCTTCAGAAAGTTTACTTAAATACCTCAGAAAGTTTAAAACTATGCAGAAAATGGATATCAGCTTGCTATTTTTCACCAGCTAGCAGCAAGAAAGGAGGTATGGCTATCCTGGTGAACAGATATACCTCTTTTACTTTAACTCGTGAATTCATGAACCTAGAGGGGCATTATATAGTAATCACAGGTCAAATAGAGGGGAAGCCTATTACGCTATATATATATATATATATATATATACTCTGAACACCTATGATTACACCTTCTTTACTATTATTTTGAACTTGTTGCTTACTTATATGCAAGGTCCACTGAGTTTTGTAGGTGACTTCAACTATATATACGATGCCACACTAGATATGTCAACAACACCTAAGGGATTTAGATCTCCAAGGGATACAGGGGTGCCATATACTTGCAGGAAATTGCAGCTCCTTGATATATACACACATGTATCCCGAGCTCATGATACTTTATCCAGGATCAATTATATTCTTCTGTCTCAGGATATATTTTCCTGTTGCGACTGTCAGTCTTCGACCGCTTCGCCCTGCCTACCTCTCACTTCCTGCGGCTCCTTCCACTCACCTTGGACTACTGGCTGCTGTGGCGTCTGTTTGCCATCCTCTCTGGCGTCCCCGGACAGGCTTTGGTGCTGCCTCCCACCATGCTCCTCCAAGGTACCTTAGGGCGCATGCGCACGCCGCCCTCATCTTTATTTCCATGTTGGCGCGAACCTCAGGAGCATCCCCCTGATATGATGTCTCGCTGCCCGGATATTTAAGCCTACAGTATTTGCTAGCTCATCGAGTTAGCAACGGTAACTCTACGGATGGGATTCGCTCTCCGTACCGAAGCTGCTCTGCCACTCCAGCACTATCTGGAACTCTTACACCCTTCGGGGTTGCTAACGGGGTACTAGCTCTTCAGGGGCCTCTTCTGCTTCTTTCGGGTGCCATCAGGAAACTGGTACTAGCTCCTTGAGAGCCCATGTTCTCTGAGTCACTACTTGCATCTTTAAACTCTTCTACTTGGAAGACTTCACTAACAGTTTCCATCTGTGAGTACAAATACCATCTATTCCACAGTACCGCTTCACTGGAATCAGGTACTTGCTCCACGAGGGCCTGCCCTCTGTTCCGGTGCCAGACCTCTCATCTAGTGGAATCTCTGTTACTGCTACGTGAGTACAATACAACTGACTCTCTCTGCTCTAAGGGATCAGATACTCGCTCCTCGAGGGCCTGCTCCCCCTGACCCGGAGCTTCTCCTAATTCTACCTGGGATTCTGAAGGCTTCTTATCTTGTACTCATAACTCTCAGTCTCTTTCCACTACAGCACAGCCTAGAAGAGGATACGCTGTTCCAGCGTTTTGTGAGAGACCTGCCCAGACAGGCTCAACATCTACTACTCACTACTGCCAATTCTGGTGGTTTCCAAAACTGTTTAATAAAAGATTCAAATCTGTGTTTGTGTGTCCAGAGTCTAGCCTGACACTGTGGTCTCTGACGGGACTGGCCCCCATGGGTGTGGTCAGCTGCCACAGTGTCCAAACATCAATAACCATAACAGATTGGATAACAATGGATACGATTGGATAACATGGATACGACTCAGCTCAATGCCTTGCAGGCCATTCCATTCCAGGCCTGGCCCTGTGCATTGCTGAACAACAAGATGCATTGGAAAAACTCACTACTGCGTTTCATCAGCTGCACACACAGAAGAATCAAGGCTCTACTTCCAGTAATGAAGGTCAGTTACCTGAAGAACTATAAAGACTATTGTGTCTCTTGCTGCTCCAATACGTTTCTCTGGGGAGATTCAGAGAACTAGAGGCTTCTTAAACCAGTGTTGTATGCATTTTGCATTACAATTTTCTCACTTCCCTACAGCCTACGCCAAGAGTACTTACATTCTATCTTATCTTGATGGAAGGGCCTTGTCTTGGGCTTCCTCGCTGTGGGAACGCAAAGACCCTATACTCCAGGATATTGATGGATTTATGGACTTGTTCAAATCCGTTTTTGATGATCCTGCCCGACACAATGTTGCTGGTTCTGCTTTGGTGGACCTGAAGCAAGGCAACCGACTACTGGCTGACTTCGCTATATAGTTCAAGACTCTTGCAGCTGAGTTACTTTGGGACCCTAGATGCCTGAAAACTCTCTTCTTCAGAGGTTTGGATTCCTGCTTGAAGGACGAGCTGGCCACTCGTGAGACACCTGACTTGCTGGATGAGCTAGTGGTTGATGCTTTCCAATCAGGAGACCTTTCTCCTCCAAATCAGCACCAGGGCTGCCAGACTGGAGCTGGGACTTGGCTACTATGTCCCTGAGTGTCTCCTCTATATACTTCTCTGCCTGCCTCAGCTCCTCCAGGTCTGCCACTCTAACCTCCAGAGATTGGACCTGTTCTCTGAGAGACAGGAGTTCTTTGCACTGGGTGCACACATATAGCTTCTCGTTGGTGGGTAAAGGATCATACATGTGACACTTGATGCAAAAGACTAGGAGGCCCCCTCTTGCTACTGGATTGCTGCCTTCACCTTAAATTTGTTCAATGCCTACTTAAGTTTAGGATGCTATGTGAGTAGGAATACATACAATTAGGGTCTTTAAATATATTAGTGTATTCACTATGGGGCAGATTTTTAAAAAATACGCGAGTGCGTACTTTTGTTTGTGCACCAGGCGCAAACAAAAGTACGCTGGATTTTATAAGATACGCGCCGAGCCCAGCGTGGCCTCGGAGGGAACTTTTCTTCGCCCTCCCCCCACCTAACCCACCCCCCCGGCCCTATCTAAAACCCCCCCTTACCTTTGTCGGCAAAGTTACGCCTGCTTTCAGCAGGCGTAACTTTGCGCGCGTCGCCGGCAGCCCCGCTCCATCCTCCGGTCCTGGGGGCTGGTCCAGAGGCCTCGACCACGCCCCCGGGTCGGTGCCACGCCACCGGGCCCGCCCCCGAAACGCCGCGTCGTTTAGGGAACGCCCCCGGACACGCCCCCTCCCTCCCCTTTTCGAAAGCCCCGGGACTTACGCGCGTCCCGGGGCTTTACGCGCGCCAGCGGCCTATGCAAAATAGGTGCGCCAGCGCGCGAGGGCCTTTTAAAATCCGCCCCTATCTGTTTATGATCTACAAGGGAATGATTATTCTCTTGATAAGGCATGGAGAATTTTTGAATTTAAATTAAAAGGCTGGGTTTTTTTGAGTGTGAAAGTGTCACCTGCATATAAATTAAAAGATGAGCTAGGGGTGGGTGGGAGATGGGTGGGAGAGAGGGAAATATAAACATACAAACACCTGGTTTTTGCCTGCCCTCTGACTAGCTATGAAATACAAACACACAAACTTCTGGTTTTTGCCTGCCCTCTGACTAGCTAGTTAATGCAAACACCAAAACTCTTGTTTATTTTGCCTGCCATTTATTATAGACACACAAACATACAAAATAATATATCCCAATAGTTTACTTCTCCCCAAAACTTTTAAGTTCTAAAATTTCCCCAAGCAGTACTTACCAATTCTTTTCAGTTACCAGCAAGGTGATCCTCTCTTCTCAGTCTCCTACTGGATTGTGGGTTATTAAGCTCTTCTCTTGCAATATATATATAATATTCATCACAGTTCCAAGGTTATAGAGGTTGTTGTAAATAAATAATATGTCCATAATCAACCAAACTGACAATCAAACATGATTATTCAGCATTTCTTTGAATAAAAGCACAAATGCTTTTGATAACATATTCATATATGATAAATGGATGCTGATGCATGAATTCCCATTGGATGGTTTATTACAATGAATGAATGCCTGCACAGAGATTCACAGGGTAGTAATGGATCAAAGCAAATTAATTAGAGTTAGAGCACAGTGGAGGTAACCAAAATAATCCTTGGGAGAGATAACTTGATCATGATCAATCTTTTAAATGAATAAATAGCAATTTAAGTGGTCACATGTTTAGATAAGCATCTTCAATAAGGGAGTATCAGAAAAGAAACTAAAAATGCTTTTCATATCAATCAATCATATCAATCAATGACTGGTAAAAATACAGGTACCATCAAATAAATTATCTTTATTAGACAGAAAAAATGTCAGTAATGATCATATCCAGATCATTTTGTTGTTGATGAAAGATCAAAATCAATATTCAATCTAATTAGAAAGGCAGTTCAAAAATCTATTAAGCTTCTCTGTTGTAAATGCAGAGCCATCTCACAAGTCTGATGCAATCAAATTAAAAAAAAATAATAATTTGTCTTGTGTTTCTATTCCAAAAAATAATCAACTACTGGTGCATCTGGTCCCATATTTTCAGTTGTTACTATTATAATCCAATCATATGCTATGAACTTGCCACCTTTGTTTGAAGATATCCAACTTAATACAAAAATACATTTCCAAGAAAAATGCAAAGGCCTCAGCTTATTATTTACCACCATAATAACGGTACAAAATCATGTGAGTTAGAGGCCTGGTAGAAAAGCTATGCATACAGAGAGGAAGTGAGAAACATACTCTCTATTCCACAGCAATCCAAGGTGAGGCTGTTGCAGTGGTTGTTTCCTGTGTTTGTTTAAGACAGAAACCCCTAGAGGAGTTGTAGATTTTTGTATTGAAAGTCAGAAGAATAGGAATGCTTCTTTTTAGTAGGGATGTGTAATCGTTTTTCCCGAATTAGGCAATTTCAAAGTTAACCCTTGGTAAAGGTTGTTCTCAGGACTCTGTATCTGCAATTGAGTTGGATAAGACCCTCCCCCTGTTTAGCTTAGTAAGTTAAAACTTTACTTTGCTGGACACAAGAAGCTTTAGTGCTTCCTGTCACCTGGCGAAGCACAGCCCAAAGTATCAGATTGACCCTGGGACAAAATAGCTCACTTTCAGGTTTCATTAACAAATATGTCCTTTACAAACAGAACAAGGCACAAACTTTGGCAAATAGACAGCTCTATTACATTAAAGCACAGGTAAATAAAATAAAATTGCACTTAGATTCAGCAGAGCTCTGGTTCCTTAGAATCCCTGCTCCAAAGAGTTTTTTTTGTGTTAGTTTGCCAGCATGCAATATGGCTGAACAGAAACCAATTAGCCCCACCTCAACTGGTTACAACTAGGTCTGTTCAATTCTTTCTTATTACTTCTAAGTCTTAGAAAAGCATTCAAATTAGCACACTTTCAGGTTTCAATACAAATCTACCCTTTACAAACAGAACAAGGCACAAACTTTGGCAAATAGACAGCTCTATTACATTAAAGCATAAAATTGCACTTAGATTCAGCAGAGTTCTGGTTCCTTCTGCTGTGCTGGCACTGATTCTCAGTGGGCTAAGAAAATCAGATGGAAAAAATAAAGGCAATTCCTGTTAGTGTGCGTTATTTCCCATTAGTGAGCGCTAACTCCCCGATGGTGCATACTAACTCTGCCACATTAGTGCACACTATTGGGAGTTAGCGCGCACTAACCCAAATATCGGGGCTCCTGAAAAAAACAAACCCGAACCACAGGAAAAACGAAATTCCCGCAGGGGGGGGGCCCCCAAAACAAAGCCTGACATGGAATTTAAACCCGAAGCACATCTCTACTTTTTAGTTCCTTTATCCTAGGAAATTCCTAGGATCTAGTAAGTGGGAGAAGAAATTTTGGAGATATTAGTCACTTTCTGAATTATTTTACCTCTTTAGGGCAGAGAAGGCATTTCCTTTATGGAACTTCAGCTGAAAGGATGTTTTCCACTCGTTGTTTCTGTTTTGTTTGGGAACTGCCTTTATTTTTTTCCATCTGATTTTCTTAGCCCACTGAGAGTCAGTGCCAGCACAGCAGAAGTATTAGAGAAAGTGGGATACTTATCAAGTATCCAATGTGGGTGGCAGAGAAAAAGAGAGGAAAATCGTGGGCGCCCATCTGGTGTTACCTACCTACCAGTGCCCATGTGATACAACAGTGTTAGAAAAGGGGAGGAGAAATTGACATCCAGCGAATGGACCCAAGGTATTTAGTAACCTACGGAAGGCTTCATAATTCTAAGACAGAATAAGGAGGGAACCTGGAGATTAGTTTAAGTGATCCAAAAACCATGGATTCACTTGTTTATCCATTTGACTTATTTTGTGGCTATTATTTAGAAGAAATTTGTATAGATTTTATGATTACTCCAAATCATCAGTAAAGTTGTGCTGAAATACAAGCTTTCCATCCAGCTTGGTTAATGGTACCTACTAAAGAAACAGTAAATTAATGCACAGGACCCAGGAGGTTATCCTCCCCTTCTGTTGAAAATCCTGTAGGACAAGGACAAAAGAGATTGATTAAAGTGGTCTCCTATAAAAGACCCCAATCCAGGGGTTACATACAAATTACAGAAACAGTACAACAGTTCAACTAACCCTCATAACACTCATTCCCAAACCCCTCCACCAGATCAGACTATCATAATGTTATTCTTTCAAACAAATCACTTGTGGTTACTAGCCTAGATCAAGATTACATTGGGGATAGATCAAGAGAAGAGTCTGCTAAAGAATTCAGCTACCCAACAGTTAGTGAAGATCAAGTTGTGATGAGGCAGGTATACCCTGTGGATCTTCTCCCCCGATATGCCACCACCTACGGTGACACTAGGTCGTAAGAGTATTAGCTGACCCCCATCCCACTAGTGGCAATGCTATGCTATATTATACCATGTCTCAGAACCCCAGACTGCCCTTTTCCTCATGGTGGCGTCACTCATAGAAATCCAGAGCTCCACCTACTCTCAATTTTGAGACAAAGGGGAGACTAGTCCCTTGATCAATCCCAGTGAGAATATGCATAGACATCTGGTCTCAGAAGATGTCATCATTGCAGCTCACCAACCCTGTATCAATAGATGATGGTGACATCCAATCAAAGGCCAACGTTTGGACGTATGGAACTAAATATGCAATGAATTCCCAAGACAGAACAATACTCTGGTCTACACAAACCATTAATCTTTTCCTTCCCCAGAACTTTGCAGGTGCTACAACTACCATGCCAAAATTACTGCTACCTTGCAGAACTTTCTATTGTTGCAGTTCACTCTACCTGTAAACTAGAAGCTTAAGACTGAGTTTCTTGCTCAGCATAGCCTACTCCATTAACCTCAGAGTAGCTGCCTTATCATACTTGCCAACTTTAAACCTGCTGTAATCTTGGCAAGTTAAGTCCTTCTTTACCCTATTTCTGCTGACATATCTTACAGAGACATCTGTGAGACCTCTGGATTCTATTTTCCATGAGACTGTGGTGTAACCTGTCATTTGCGTGCTAGCGTGTAACTGTATTCCCGTGCCATGTTGTGAGTCATGACCTAGATCTCTGCAGGATTGTGACACATCAATGGCTAAGGGTGAGATAAAAGTGGCTCAATTACTCTTTCAGCTGTGTTAACTAGTTTGGCATTACATATTTGTCAAGGGTAGGTTGACTTTGTGATAACACATGAATTTATGCTTATTCTCATAATAGTGAAACTTAAATCCAAACTACTGTATATTTACCATATTAAATCTTGTATGCTTTACTTACGCTGCTAAGATACAACTGATTGACTACTTCACAAAAGGTGTAAGTTTCTGCTCTCTAAAGTACTGAATTCATACCATAGGATCTGTTAAATCAATTAATCACCTGTAGACATAAATTATTCCTATAGTGCTCAACCCAGGAAGATTTTGCTTAAGGGAGGGTATATAAAGGTGTATATAGAGTAGAACCCCAGAACACCTTAAAGGAAAATTCAGCCTGCATGCTCCTCGGTTCCCCAGACTCTTCAACCAGTCTTTAATTGGCTTTAAAGAGTGTTATTGTGACTTACACCTGATAAATTGCCTCACAAATCTCCTACATATTTTTGAAGGTGGGAATAAACGTGGACAAAGGTGGACAAAGGTGAACCGGTAAATGTGGTGTTATTTGGATTTTCAGAAAACATTCAACAAAGTTTCTCCTAAGAGACTTCTAAGAAAACTAAAAAGCCATGTGGATTGTGAACTGGTTAAAAGATAGGAAACAGAAAGTAGGATTAAATGGTCAGTTTTCACAGTGGAAAAAGGTAAATAGTGGAGTGCCTCAGGGATCTGTACTTGGACTGGTACTTTTTAATATATTTATAAATGATCTGGAAAGGGGTATGACGTGATCAAATTTGCAGACGTCACAAAATTATGCAGAGTAATTAAATCTCAAGCAGATTGTGATAAATTGCAGGAGGACCTCGGAGAACAAAATGGTGCCGTGAAGGAAGGACGCAGAAGGCAGAGCTCTCGAAAGTCGTCAAAATTTGAATTGTTTTCCTGACTTAAAATTGAAATGCCTCACATGAAAAGAAAGGGGAAAGTGAGGGAAGGGATCTCGACCCCCCGTATGCCTACTCCGATTCAGACGACGATTAGAGAATTCTACACTGCAGCGGAAGTTTCTCCAGGAGAGTCAGCTGCGGTATGGGAGGAGGAGCAAACTTCCGTCCCGCTCGACGAGACATCTTTGAGCCCTGTAGCCCCAGAAATGCCCTCCCCTCCTGCTCTTGTCAGTGCATTTGGACCTACGGAATCCGTGAGGCCAAAGCTGCCTCAAATGGAGGAAGTGTTTGAGGAAGGCCCATCTGCAGGAGCGACAGAGCAAACTCAGGGTGAGAGAGTTTTATCTGCTCTGAGAGAAGTGAATATCGGGATGCTGAGCAGATTAGGCAGTTCGCTGCCCAAACCCACCGAAGGGAGAAGCCAGACAGATCTGGGCAGACCAGGGAACTCAATGCAGAAAACACCGGTAAATATATTAGAGACTAGACTGCTAAAAAAGCCAGATTCAGTGACTCGACGCCATATGGAATGCTATTTCTGTGCTTGAAAAAGCTATTATTTCCTTGACACAAGTAATTCAAGGCTTTCAAGACCAATTTGGTCTGGTAAACCAGGTGGTTTTGGCTAATTCCAATAAAAACCAGGAATTAGACTCAGATGAAGGAAATTCAGGTTGGCCTAATTCAAGGGGAATCAAAGACAGATAAACGATTTGAAAATTTGGAAAACAAACTTAGATATAATAATCTGAGGATGATGAATTTTCTGAAGAGTAAAATTATTTCCCCCAAGGAACAGTTAAATAGATATTTAAGGGAAGTCTTGTCTTTTCCTTCGGCAAATTTGCCTACTATTCTGAAAGCATATTTCCTACCAGAGCCAATTAAAAGAGGAAGAGGGACAGAGGAAGGAGAAGCCCGTGGGCAGAATCTGGAGTTAATATCCCCACTCGATGATTTATCGGGGTTCCTAGAGATATCTCAGGAAGATCAAATTGAGAGAAGAGGAATTTTTTTGGTGAAATTTATGATATCCGCAGAAAGAGACAATATATTGAAATGCTTTTTTTGGAATAGAAGTAAGCTCTACCTGGGAGAAAGAATATGGATATATCCAGACATTATTAGACTGACCCAACTGCGCAGGAAAAAAATGTTGAATCTCTGTCCTAGAGCCCATTCATTAAGTATACAAGTATTGATAAAATGTCCTTGCAAATGTATTCTAACAATTGATAATGCAAGATATGTTTTCATGGAACCAGAGCAATTAGAAATATTTTTGAATTAGCCTAGATCTTGTTAAATGTACTGCTATCTAATTATTAACCCGCTACTTCCTTCTTTCTTTTTATCAATAATGTAAAATAATTTATTATTGCTCTTCTTTTTCACATTGCTCTCCCTAATTTCATGGTAAAAATAGGGTATAGAGTAGTTAATATTAATATATGGATATGATAATGTTTAATACATAAAAAGAGGAACAAACTCTAAAAATTTCTGTATGTGATGTTATATTTTGTACTTTTGTTTTTCTCTTTTCGAATGTATGCTCTACCTGAATTGTAAGGTATGAAAGAATCCTTATTGTATATTATTAAAATCAATAAAGATATAATTAAAAAAAAATTCAGGAGGACCTTGTGAGACTTGAAGACTGGGCTTCCAAATGGCAGATGAAATTTAATGTGAACAAGTACAAAATGATGCATATAGGGAAAAATTACCCTTGCTGTAGTTACTCAATGATAGGTTCTATCTTAGGAGTTACCACCCAGGGAAGATATCTAGGCTTCATAGTGGCTAATACATTGAAATTGTCAGCTTAGTGTGCTGTGGTGATCAAAAAAGGAAACAGAATGTTAGAAATTATTAGGAAGGGAATGGCAAATAAAATGGTTGATATCATAATACCTCTGTGTCGCTCCATGGTGAGACCACAACTTGAATACTGTGTGCAATTCTGGTCACCATATCTCAAAAAATATAGTTGCACTGGAGAAAGTGCAGAGAAGAACGACCAAAATAATGGGGCATGGAATGGCTGCCCTATGAAAAAAGGCTAAAGAGGTTAGGGCTGTTCAGTTTGGAGAAGAGACAACTGAGGAGGGATATGATAGAGGTCAACAATAGAGATGTGAATCGTGTGCCCGATTGTCTTAACGATCAGGTTCGGCTGGAGGGAGAAAAAAATCTGATCGATGGAGATGTGAATCGGAATTGGTTCCGATTCAAATTGTTAATTTTTTTTTAGTGAGGCCCGACCCTTTAAAATTGACCCCTTACCTTCCCCCACCCCCCCCGAACCCCCCAAACATTTTTACGAGTACCTAGTGGTCCAGTGGGGGCACGGGGACCGATCTCCCGATCTCGGGCCATCTGCGCCATTTTGAATGCCACTCAAAAATGGCGCCGATGGCCCGATTAAAAAAACCCCCACCCGACCCTTTAAAGATGACCCCCTTAGCTTCTCCCACCCTCCCGATCCCCCCAAAACATTTTAAAATTACCTGGTGGTCTAGTGGTGGTCCCGGGAGCGATCTCCCGTTCTCAGGCCGATGGCTGCCACTCATGAAGATGGCGCCGATGGCTCTTTGCCCTTACCATGTGACAGGGTATCCGTGCCATTGGCCGGCCCCTGTCACATGGTAGGAGCACTGGATGGCCGTGGCCATCTTTACGATGGTGGCGGCGGTTTTGGTGTGCCGGTTTTCCCGCCCTCCCACCATCTTTACGATGGCGGTGGCCATCTTTAAAGATGGCACCGGCCAGCCAGTGCTCCTACCATGTGACAGGGGCCGGCCAATGGCACAGATACCCTGTCACATGGTAAGGGCAAAGGGCCATCGGCACCATCTTTATGATTGGCAGCCGATGGCCCGAGAACGGGAGATCGCTCCCGGGACCACCACTAGAACACCAGGTAATTTAAAAATGTTTTGGGGGGATCGGGAGGGTGGGAGAAGCTAAGGGGTCATCTTTAAAGGGTCGGGTGGGTTTTTTTTTAATCGGGCCATCGGAGCCATTTTTGAGTGGCAGCCAAAATGGCACCGATGGCTCGAGAGTGGGAGATCGCCCCCACTGGACCATCAGGTACTCGTAAAAAGTTTTGGGGGGGTTTGGGGGGGGTGGGGGAAGGTAAGGGATTAGTTTTATAGGGTCGGGGTGGGTTTAGGGGTTGTTTTGGTGTGCCGGTTTTCCCGACCTCCCCCCAAATAACTCCTGTTAGTGGACACTAACGGGAGTAACGATTTTTCATGATAAATCATGAAAATTTCTATTGTATCGCTCACTGTACTGATTTTTGACAATTTAAAAAATATCGAACAATTTTTTTAAATCGTCAAAAAACGATTCACATCCCTAGTCAACAATATCATGAAAGGATATTGAAGACTGGAGAATAGCAAATGTAACCCCAATATTTAAAAAGGGCTCCAGGGGCGATCCGGGAAACTACAGACCAGTTAGCCTGACTTCAGTGCCAGGAAAAATAGTGGAAAGTGTTCTAAACATCAAAATCACAGAACATATAGAAAGACATAGTTTAATGGAACAAAGTCAGCATGGCTTTACCCAGAGCAAGTCTTGCCTCACAAATCTGCTTCACCTTTTTGAAGGAGTTAATAAACATATGGATAAAGGTGAACTGGTAGATGTAGTATACTTGGATTTTCAGAAGGCATTTGACAAAGATCCTCATGAGAGGCTTCTAGGAAAAGTAAAATTCATGGGATAGGTGGTGATATCCTTTCGTGGATTGCAAACTGGCTAAAAGACAGGAAACAGAGAGTATGATTAAATGGACAATTTTCTCAGTGGAAGAGAGTGGACAGTGGAGTGCCTCAGGGATCTGTATTGGGACCCTTACTTTTCAATATGGGGTAGATTTTCAGACGAGCGCGAACAGCCTACTTTTGTTTGCGCTCCAGGCGCAAACAAAAGTACGCTGGATTTTAGTAGATACGCGCGTAGTCGCGCGTATCGGCTAAAATCCTGGATCGGCGCGCGCAAGGCTATCGATTTCGTATAGCCTGCGCGCGCCGAGCCGCGCAGCCTACCCCCGTTCCCTCCAAGGCCGCTCCGAAATCGGAGCGGCCTAGAAGGGAACTTTCCTTTGCCCTCCCCTCACCTTCCCCTCCCTTCCCCTACCTAACCCACCCGCCCGGCCCTGTCTAAACCCCCATCCTACCTTTGTCGGGGGATTTACGCCTCCCGGAGGGAGGCGTAAATCCCCGCGCGCCAGCGGGCCTCCTGCGCACCGGGCCGCGACCTGGGGGCGGGTACGGAGGGCGCGGCCACGCCCCCGGGCCGTAGCCACGCCCCCGTACCCGCCCCCAAAACACTGCCGACACGCCCCCGCAACGCCGCGCGCTCCGGCCCCGCCCCCCGACACGCCTCCCGACACGCCCACTCCGAAAACCCCGGGACTTACGCGAGTCCCGGGGTTCTGCGCGCGCCGGTGAGCCTATGTAAAATAGGCTCACCGGCGCGCAGGGCCCTGCTCGCGTAAATCCGACCGGTTTTGGGCGGATTTACGCGAGCAGGGCTCTGAAAA
Source organism: Rhinatrema bivittatum (assembly GCF_901001135.1). Taxonomy (NCBI): domain Eukaryota; kingdom Metazoa; phylum Chordata; class Amphibia; order Gymnophiona; family Rhinatrematidae; genus Rhinatrema; species Rhinatrema bivittatum. The sequence goes on from NC_042619.1 coordinate 143,674,878, forward strand.
TCCGCCCCACTATATATAAATGATCTGGAAAGAAATACGACGAGTGAGATAATCAAATTTGCAGATGACACAAAATAGTTCAGAATAGTTAAATCGCAAGCAGATTGTGATAAATTGCAGGAAGACCTTTTGAAACTGGAAAATTGGGCATCCAAATGGCAGATGAAATTTAATGTGGATAAGTGCAAGATGATGCATATAGGGAAAAATAACCCATGCTATAATTACACAATGTTGGGTTCCATATTAGGTGCTATAACCCAAGAAATAGATCTAGGTGTCATAGTGGATAGCACATTGAAATCTTCGGTTCAGTGTGCTGCGGCAGTCAAAAAAGCAAACAGAATGTTGGGAATTATTAGAAAGGGAATGGTAAATAAAACGGAAAATGTCATAATGCCTCTGTATCGCTCCATGGTGAGACTGCACCTTGAATACTGTGTGCAATTCTGGTTGCCGCATCTCAAAAAAGATATAATTGTGATGGAGACGGTACAGAGAAGGGCTACCAAAATGATAAGGGGAATAGAACAGCTCCTCTATGAGGAAAGACTAAAGAGGTTAGGACTTTTCAGCTTGGAGAAGAGACGGCTGAGGGGGGATATGATAGAGATGTTTAAAATCATGAGAGGTCTAGAATGGGTAGATATGAATCGGTTATTTACTCTTTCAGATAGTAGAAAGACTAGGGGCCACTCCATGAAGTTAGCATGGGGCACATTTAAAACTAATCAGAGAAAGTTCTTTTTTACTCAACGCACAATTAAATGTTGTGAATGAGCTGCTTAGTGGACCCTTGGGCCGACCTGTGAGAGACTGGGGAGAGGTGTACTATAGTCTCTAGTGATTGACAGGTCGGGGGGCGGATACCAGGCAGGAGCTGGAGGTGAACTTCACCCTGGAAGCCGGTACTCCCCCAGGAGCTGCCCTAGGAGCCCGGCCGCTGGGACTTAGGAGATCAGGGAAGCTGGAACTGGAGCAGGCAGGCAGGGATCCAGACTCAGGCAGGAACGAAGCGGGCTGGAGCTGGAACCAGGCAGGAACTGAGGCAAGACTCGGAACTGGAGCCAGGCAGGAACTGAGGCAAGACTCAGAACTGGAGCCAGGCAGGAACTGAGGCAAGACTCAGAACTGGAGCCAGGCAGGAACTGTGGCAAGACTTGGAACTGGAGCCGAGACTGGAGCCTCCTCGGAAGGAGCCCATAGGGGCCCGGCGACTGGAGCAAGCGGGCAACGTAGCAGGCAAGCAGGCAGGTATGGTGGCAGGCAAGCCGGGAGACTCTGAAGCAGGCAGGCTGACTCTATAGCTGGAAGGCAGACTCTGTAGCAGGCACACCTCTGGGCCAGGAGCAACTAGGGACCAAGGAGGGACCTGGTTGCAAGGCCCTGAGTAAGTGCAGACACCGGGGTTAAATCCCTCCCAGCGTCTGACGTCAGCAGAAGGGGCGGAGTGTCACGCGGCGGGAAGTGGGCTATTTCAGTACCCCTCCCACGCACACGCGCGCCTAGAGAAATGGCGTTCTTGCTGCGGCCTGCGAGGGGATACCGTTGATGTTTATGCTGCCGGAACCGGGAGAGAAGAGAAGGTAAGGCCCCAGTCGCGACCGGGATCGCAACAGTACCTCCCCTCTTACGCCCCCTCCTGGGAGGCCCGGTTTTACCTGGGCGAACCTGGGAAGATTGTCATGATAGTTCTTTCTTCATGGTGACAGAAGCAGAGACCAGCCTGGGATCATGGCAGGGCTCTGAAGCGGGAACCAGATTGGAAATGGAACAAGACACGGAAGCAGGATCCTTGGGCATCTTCAAGCAATTGAAGTGGCAAGATGGACTCCACTGGGTGATTCGCAGGGTATCCCATTGGATCGTGGGTGAATGCTTTTGGAGCCACGGCAACCCTAGCACCACAGGGCGGACAACCTTCCCCAAGACTAAGAAGGCAATCTCCTCCGAGTGGCTCGCCCCGGTGCGGACAGTAATGGGTGTCGTGGATGTCTTGATGTGTCCCGGACGGAGCGTACCTTGAACAGAGGTAATTTGCAGCGGGGTCTCACGCTCCTGTGTGGGAATCTGCAACTTGGAGACGAGTTCCTGTCGAATAAAGTTACCCCCTGCTCCGGAGTCCAGAAAGGCGAGGGTTTCCAGAGACCCTCCTGGGAACTCCAGTGTAATGGGTACGGTGCATTGAGGGATTGAGGCACAACCTAGGAGAAGCTCCTCATGTCCTCCCAGGCTCTGGTGTCTCTCCAAACTCTCTCGACAGTTGGCCAGGAAATGACCTTGCTGGCCACATTAGAGGCACAAGTCCTGTGTGCGGCGACGTTGTCTCTCCTCCGTGGAGAGTGGGGAACGTCCCAACCGCATAGGTTCTGCAGAGGCAATGTCCAGACACTCAACCGTAGGGGAGGACAATGACTCGGAGTATGTAGAGATCAATGGTGGATTACTTCGTGCAGGTCGTTGCTCTCTACCCCTCTGCTGGAGACGACGGTCGATGCGACCAGTCATGTCTATCAGCGCATTGAGGTCCTCCGGAAGGTCAAGGGCAGCAATCTCATTCTTGATACGCCCAGAAAGTCCTTCTAGGAAAATGGCCTTTAGGCTGCCGTCGTGCCAACCGACTTCCTGGGCAAGAGTACAGAAATCTATAGCGTAGTCTGCCAGGGAGCGGCCACCCTGGCGTAACTGGAGCAGTTTTTTCATAGCAGTAGTCAAATGAGCCGGCTCGTCAAACGCCTGCTGTAAGCTCGAGATGAACTGCTGGAAATCCTTGAGCGAAGGATCATGACATTCCCAAAGCAGGGAGGCCCACAATAGGGCCTTTCCATCGAGCAGGGAAAGAATGTAGGCCACCTTCGCTGAGTCGGTGGGGAACTGCAGGGGCAACAGAGTGAACCGTAGGAAACACTGGTTCAAGAACCCACGGCAGGTCTTCGCATCTCCAGCGTAACGGGAAGGTGCAGGTAACTGTGTGGACAGAGGATTTGTGAATATCTTATCTAGGCGGGCGGCTAATTGTTCCACCATAGCTGCAAACCCATCAAAGCATTGCTGTAATTGCTGCAGGCGTTGGGCCATTCCTGGGATGGCCCGAAGGTCCGGCACATCCGCCGAGTCCATGGCCTTGCAATCTTTGTGAATGAGCTGTTTAGTGGACCCTTGGGCCGACCTGTGAGAGACTGGGGAGAGGTGTACTATAGTCTCTAGTGATTGACAGGTTGGGAGGCAGATACCAGGCAGGAGCTGGAGGTGAACTTCACTCTGGAAGCCGGTACTCCCCCGGGAGGAGCCCGTAGGAGCCCGGCTGCTGGGACTTAGGAGATCACGGAAGCTGGAACTGGAGCAGGCAGGCAGGGATCTGGACTCAGGCAGGAACGAAGCGGGCTGGAGCTGGAACCAGACAGGAACTGTGCCAAGACTCGGAACTGGAACCAGGCAGGAACTGTGGCAAGACTCGGAACTGGAACCAGGCTGGAACTGAGGCAAGACTCGGAACTGGAGCTAGGCAGGAACTGAGGCAAGACTCGGAACTGGAGACGAGACCGGAGCCCCCCCGGGAGGAGCCCCTAGGGGCCCGGCCACTGGAGCAAGCGGGCAACGTAGCAGGCAAGCAGGCAGGTACGGTGGCAGGCAAGCAGGGAGACTCTGAAGCAGGCAAGCAGAGTCTGTAGCTGGAAGGCAGACTCTGTAGCAGGCACACCTCGAGGCCAGGAGCAACTAGGGATCAAGGAGGGACCCGGTTGCAAGGCCCTGCGTAAGTGCAGACACCAGGGTTAAATCCCCCCCGGCATCTGACGTCAGCAAAAGGGGCGGAGCGTCGCGCGGCGGGAAGCGGGCTATTTCAGTGCCCCTCCCTTGCGCATGCGCGCCTAGAGAAAGGGTGTTCCCATGGCAGCCTCCGCGGGGACGCCGTTGATGTTTACGCTGCCGGGACTGGGGGAGAAGAGAAGGTAAGGCCCCGGTCGCGACCGGGACTGCAACATTAAACTCTGGAATTTGTTGCCAGAGGATGTGGTTAGTGCAGTTAGTATAGCTGTGTTTAAAAAAGGATTGGATAAGTTCTTGGAGGAGAAGTCCATTACCTGCTATTAAGTTCACTTAGAGAATAGCCACTGGCATTAGCAATGGTAACATGGAATAGACTTAGTTTTTGGGTACTTGCCAGGTTCTTATGGCCTGGATTGGCCACTGTTGGAAACAGGATGCTGGCCTTGATGGACCCTTGGTCTGACCCAGTATGGCATTTTCTTATGTTCTTATGTTCTTATTGTAAATTGGCTATTTACTCTCTCAGATAATAGATAGACTAGGGGACACTCTATGAAGTTAGAAAGTAGCTCATTTAAAATAAATTGTAGAAAATTCTTTTTCACTTAGGGCCGGATTTTAAAAGGGTTACGCGCATAAGTTATGCACGTAACCCTTAAACCCCTCCCCCTGCGTGTGCCAAGCCTATTTTGCATAGGCTCGGTGGTGCGCGCAAGCCCTGGGACGCACGTAAATCCCGGGGCTTGAAAAAAGGGGCGGTCGGGGGCGTGGTCAGGGGGCGTGGTGTCGGCTTGGGGTGTTTTGTGGGCTGGGGGCGGTCCAGGGGTGTGGCCGAGTGCCCCGACACAGCGGCTTGTGTCGGGGCCTGCCGCGCCAGCAGACATCTGGCGTGCGTAAGTTACGACTGCCTGGAGGCAGGCGTAACTTTGCTGATAAAGGTTAGTAGGGGGATTTAGGTAGGGCTGGGGGGTGGGTTAGATAGGGGAAGGGAGGGGAAGGTGAGGGGAGGTGGAAGGAAAGTTCCCTCCGAGGCCGCTCCGATTTCGGAGCGGCCTTGGAGGGAACGGGCAGCGCGCGCAGGTCTCGTCACGCACAAGGTGCACAAATGTGCACCCCCTTGCACGCGCCGATCCCGGATTTTAAAAGATACGTGCAGCTACGCACGTATCTGTTGAAGTATGGCGTACTTTTGTTAGCGCCTGGTGCGTGAACAAAAGTACGCGCGCGCGTAGATTTATAAAATCTACCCCATAGAGCATAGTTTAGCTCTGGAATTCATTGCCAGAGAATGTGGTTAAAGCAGTTAGGGGAAGATTTTAAAAGTTGCGCATTCACGTCCATGTGCACGCGGTTCCCGGCTTGTGCACATGGATGTGCCAATTTTATAAAATGCACGTGACAGATGTGCATATTATAAAATCTGGTGGCTGTGCACACATGTGCGCAGGATATTACAATCCGGGCACGCATGTGTGGGCAGCCCGCGCTGGGGGGTATATTTTTCAAATGACTTGCAACGACCCAATCAGCCCTTCTCCAGTTCCCTCCCAGTCTGCTCCAATTAAGAAGAGGATTGGGAGGGAACTTCCATAATTCCCTACTGAAAACTCCTCCCTCTTCCCCTCTCCTTCCCACCCCCTAAACCCGTCCCAGCGACTTACATTTTTTTTGTTTTACTACTACTGCTCCCCTAGAGCAGAACTAGTTTGTGTGCACTGGCCGACTGCCAGCATGCGCTTCCCTGGGACAGCGGCTATTGGCCACTGTCTCAGCAGCCTCTGTCCTGCCCTGCCCCTCCCTGCCCATTTCCGCTCCCTGGCCCACCCCGTTCTCAGGGCCCGGCACTTGTGCACGTATCGCCACTTTCGAGCGTGGCCGGGCCATTTTGAAAATGTGCGCGGCGAGCACAGGGCGCGGCCTCACACATCAGTGGTGATTTTTACGCACATGGCTGATTTAAAATTTGGTCGATAGTGTAACTGGATTTCAAAAAGGTTTGGATAAGTTCCTAGAGGAAACATTCATAAACTGCTATTAATTAATAAACAATAGTAGCTTGTGATCTATCTAATGTTTGGGTACTTGCCAGGTACTTGTGACTTGGATTGGCCACTGTTGGAAACAGGATACTGGGCTTGATGGACCCTTGGACTGACCCAGTATGGCATATTTTAAGTTCTTATGTTCTTATAGCAGAAGGAAATGGGCACAGGAAACAGCTGTATGTGCGCTGCTTGCACTTGTTAAAAAATCAGAAGTTATGCGCATAACTATTGGCCCCATTCAGAAACAACTCTGCCCTGCCCCTATGTGACCCCTTTTTTAAGTATGCTGATTTGTACGCTACTGGTAGGTGTGTGCATATGTGCGAGATTTATAAAATAGGTCGGACATGCACATGTGCTAGATATGCACTATTCTGTGCTTTTTTGGCATGCATATCTTTTTTTTTTAATTTGCTCTAAAGAGTCCAATTTATTTATTTATTTATTCATTCATTAGCTCCATGATAGATGTAAGAAATGATTGTGCTATGATAACATGCTCAATATTATATGGCAATTACTACCAAACAACCCTACTCTATATATTTCAAATTTCGCATCTGCTACTTTTGCTGCAGCTTCTTCTTAGAAGTGCTGTCTTAGGCATTCTATTCTAGGGGTCAGAGGTCTGAAAATATATTAAAAATGATTTGAATTGAAATTGAAACTATGACAGATGTTTTATGCTCTCAAGACTTGTCTTTTTTTTTTTTTTTAAATCTGACAGAAAAGTTTCTATCAGCTGCTGTTTCTTACCAATTGAAATAAGGTAGGCCTTCTCATTTCATACACATTATCAACAATTTTTTCCTATTTGAAGGCGCCAACTAACTGACTTTTCCACATGTAGTTTTTTCTTTAAAGTACTACTTGGATATGTGAAGAGATCCAAAATCATTTTATTGACTTTTAGATGTATTTTTCCTCTGTGTGTGTGTGTGTGTGTGTTCTTCAAACCCGATGCTAAGACCCTCTCACTGTTTTGATCCTCTGCCTTTATTTATCACATTTACCTAGACATGCTTTTTTTTTTCCTGTGTTTAGCGTTATTGAATTTGATTAACTGTTTTATCCTACTAGTAATCGGTTTTCTTTTTGCTGTTAAATAAGACTGACATTTAGCAGAAAAAAGGGAATGGGTTTCTAATTAAACGAAAAAAATTATGTAGTAGCTTCAGGACAATAAGTGCTATTGAAGACAATTTTCAAAGCCCTTTGTTCAGGCAAATAGTGACTTGTATACATAAACTGATTATCTGAAAATTGCCTTCCTCTTTGAGGCTGTAAGTATGTGCACTTTTAATTACATTTAGGGGAGGCATTCCTGGAGGCATGTGTTGAGCAGAATCAAACAAAAATCCACCTGAAATGTATTTTCAAGTCTCTCCACATTATTTTCAATGGAAAATCTACCCACTCAAAAAGCAGATGCAACTACAATTGTTGTCCTGACTCTTGGGCAATTAGTCACTAGTTTGATTTCCAGTCTTCCCCCCTCCATCCCCCAACTCCTATCAATCCCTTTGACATAATTTGTTGTATAGATTATTGCCCCCATTAGGAGGGAAATCTTCAAAATAAGAGTCAATTAATGATTTAGAACATACAATTAACCCTGATTTTAGTAATAGACTCATTTTAGTCCTTTTGCTGATCATTCACAAACTATTAGTCACCAATCAATCAAATTTAAAAACCTTAGGTTTAAAAGACATCCAATAAATACATTTTAAAACTCTAGTCAAATTTAAAACCCTTAAATTGACATAGTCAGTCTTTGATTAGTATTTAAACTTTAGAAATTCAACAAAATTAACCAGTGAAATATGACTATTCAATCTTTTGCACTGAGTGCCACATATATGACAATCTGTTTGTGAGAGGTTGTATTTATGTACCCAGAGTGAAGAGCTTCTGGTTCTCAGAGAATTTGTCTCATTTCTGGAGGCCAGACTGGTAGACCTGAAGTAGATGAGGTAGATGGAAAGGTAGACTGAGAGGAGACCTTCAAGAACAAGGTAGAGCAATCCCAATTCCAATTAAACAGCCCCTGTGCTGCTTTGAAGAAGCAAGGTCAGGAGATCATCACTTTGGTGTTGCAGGAAGTGATCCTGTAGATAGTACCTGGCCTCTGGGTCATGCTGTGTCCTCTCATACTGAGAATGTGTCTCTAGGGGCATGTGCTCAGGAGGGAAGAGTTAGGGTGGTCTTGTAGTTGGTGATTACATCAGTCAGAATGTGGCTAGCTGTGTGGCTGGTAGGTATAAGGATCACTTGTTAACTTACATGCCAGGTGCAAAGGTAGTGGGCCTCATGCACCAACTAAATAGGATATTAAGGGAGCCAGCTGTTGGGGAGCAGCTGGCTATGCTGGAGAGAAGTCAGTTGTTAGTGTTCAGGTGGGTAGCAATGGAGGGAAATTCTGGAGGCTAAATATAGGTTCTTAAGAAGGAAAATGAAATCCAAAATTCCAGGGTTGCATTCTCAGAAATAGTTCCCATTCCACATGCAGGACCCCTAAGGCAGGCAGATCTCCAGTGTCTCAATGTGTAAATGACATGATGGTGCAGGGAAGAAGTCTATAGATTTGTTAGGAACTGGGCAAAATTCTGGTAAAAGGGGAGCCTATTCCGATGGGATGGGCTCCACCTTAACCAGAGTGGAACCAGGCTGCTGGCACAAACTTTAAAAAAGAGAGATAGAGTCTCTTTTAAAATAGACCATGGAGGAAAGCTGAAAGTTACTCAGAAGTACATGCTTTAAAGGAGGTATCTTACAAAACAGGGAAGTTAGAATATACCAGTAGAAGGGCTGTGGTTACAGCTGAGATAGCCCAGATAGATGAAGACAAAAAGTGCACAGATGTGAATGACTCTGTATTAACTGTATCATTTGCAAATAATGAATACAAGGAGAAATGAAAGTACAAATAGAAAACATACTTTAAAAGTCTGTATGCAAATGCCAGAAGTCAGAATAGTAAGAATGGTGACTTAGAATGATTGGCATTAGGGATGTGAATCGTGTCCTCGATCGTCTTAACGATCGATTTCGGCTGGGAGGGGGAGGGAATCGTATTGTTGCCGTTTGGGGGGGTAAAATATCGTGAAAAATCGTGAAAAATCGTGAAAAATCGAAAAATCGAAAAATCGCAAAACCGGCACATTAAAACCCCCTAAAACCCACCCCCGACCCTTTAAATTAAATCCCCCACCCTCCCGAACCCCCCCCCCCAAATGACTTAAATAACCTGCGGGTCCAGCGGCGGTCCGGAACGGCAGCGGTCCGGAACGGGCTCCTGCTCCTGAATCTTGTTGTCTTCAGCCGGCGCCATTTTCCAAAATGGCACCGAAAAATGGCGGCGGCCATAGACGAACACGATTGGACGGCAGGAGGTCCTTCCGGACCCCCGCTGGACTTTTGGCAAGTCTCGTGGGGGTCAGGAGGCCCCCCACAAGCTGGCCAAAAGTTCCTGGAGGTCCAGCGGGGGTCAGGGAGCGATTTCCCGCCGCGAATCGTTTTCGTACGGAAAATGGCGCCGGCAGGAGATCGACTGCAGGAGGTTGTTCAGCGAGGCGCCGGAACCCTCGCTGAACGACCTCCTGCAGTCGATCTCCTGCCGGCGCCATTTTCCGTACGGAAAATGGCGCCGGCCATACGCGTATGGCCGGCGCCATTTTCCGTATGAAAACGATTCGCGGCGGGAAATCGCTCCCTGACCCCCGCTGGACCTCCAGGAACTTTTGGCCAGCTTGTGGGGGGCCTCCTGACCCCCACGAGACTTGCCAAAAGTCCAGCGGGGGTCCGGAAGGACCTCCTGCCGTCCAATCGTGTTCGTCTATGGCCGCCGCCATTTTTCGGCGCCATTTTGGAAAATGGCGCCGGCTGAAGACAACAAGATTCAGGAGCAGGAGCCCGTTCCGGACTGCTGCCGTTCCGGACCGCCGCTGGACCCGCAGGTTATTTAAGTCATTTGGGGGGGGTTCGGGAGGGTGGGGGATTTAATTTAAAGGGTCGGGGGTGGGTTTTAGGGGGTTTTAGTGTGCCGGCTCACGATTCTAACGATTTATAACGATAAATCGTTAGAATCTCTATTGTATTGTGTTCCATAACTGTTTAAGACGATATTAAAATTATCGGACGATAATTTTAATCGTCCTAAAACGATTCACATCCCTAATTGGCATTGTACAAGAATATATACATTATAGTCATTTAAGAGACATAATGGAAGGAAGATTAGCAATGGGATATTGTGCTAATTGTCATTAAAGTGATAGGGCAGATTGAATTGGTGATGGTGGTAGGGGGGGCACTACATGAAAAATATGGCATGAAGTCAAGTATGATAAAAATCTAGTGGGAAAAATATACTGTGGAATCCTTATGAATACAAATTTCAAGAGTGAGGGGTAAGAGTATAGCAGTGGGTATTTACTACAGGCCACCTGGACAAGATAAAGAAACAGACTGAAATGGTAGCTGAAATTAAAAAAGTAAATAAATGTGGAAACACAATAATAATGTGAGATTTAAATTACCCCAGTATTGACTAGGTCAATGTCTCATCAGTACTTGCTACAGAGGTTGTTTCAGGATTCCATAAATGACTGCTTCATGGAACCAGCTGGTCCTAGAACAAAAAAAAAGGGGCAGCAATTTCAGATCTATTCCTCAGTGGAATGCAAGGGGTTACTGTGGTAGGGCTGCTAAGCAATAACAATCATAATGCAATCACATTTGACATAGTCACAGGAGGGGGGATGTTAAGTAAAAGTTTTGCTGTAGCATATAACTTTAAAAGGGAAGACCATGATAGAATGAGGAAATTAGTAATAAAAAACAAAACAAGTGACTAAAATTATTAAAAGTTTGCATGAGGCATGGACATTGTTTAAACTGCCATTTTAGAAGTCCAGATAAAATGTACTCTATTTATTTGAAAATGTTAAAAGAAAACCAGATGATTGCCAGCATGGTTTAATTGTGAGATAAATGAGGTAGCTAAAGCTAATAGATCATTATTAAAAAATGGAAAACAGCCTCAATTAATGAAAATATACAAGATCATGAAGATTGGTAAGTTCGATGTAAAACAGTAGTAAGACAGGACAAAAGAAAATTTGAGAAGAAGCTTGCCAGTGAGGCAAAAACTAATAATAATAACTTTTTAAAGTACATTTGAAGTAAAAAGCCTGTGAGAGAGTCAGTTATGACCAAGGGGTATAAGGGGTACCCAGAGAAGACAAGCAAATAGAAAAACTGAATGAATCATTTGCCTTTGTCTTTACTGAGGAAACATACCCACACAAACATTAATGAGGATGATTCTGAGAACAAAGACAAATATCTGTGGCAATGGAGGATATAATAGATTAAGTTGACAAACTATAGAGTAACAAATCTCCAGGACTGGATGGTATCCACCCCAGAGTTCTAAAAGAAAGAAAACATGAAAATGCAAACCTGTTACTCGTAATCTGTATCCTATCATTTTAAACAACCATGATACCTAAAGAATGGAAGGTGGCCAATATGAAGTCAATTTTTAAAAGGACTCAAGGGGTGTTCTAGAAATTATAGACTGGTCAGTCTGACATTGGTGCTGGGCAAAATGATAGCTAAAAGCAATTATTTGAAACAAAATTACTGGCAAAATAGATAGTCATGGCTTAATGGGGAAGAGTTAACATGGTTTTAGCAAAGGAAGTTCTGCCTTTCAAATCTTTTAGATTTTTTTTTTTGAAGATGTAAATAACCATACAGATAAAGGTGAGCCTGTTGATATAGTGTATTTGGATTTTCAGAAGCATTTGATAAACTCCACATGAGAGACTCCTCAGGGAATGAAAAAGTCATAGGATAGGTGGCAATGTCCTATTGTGGATTAGTAACTGGTTAAAAGACAGGAAACAGGATAGGACTAAATAGTTTCGCAAATGGAAAAAGTGGAGCACAACAGGGATCAGTACTGGGACTTGTGCTGTGTAACATATTTATAAATGGTCTGGCAAAGAGAGTTATGAGAAAATTGGCCAAATTTGTAGATGACACAAAATTATTCAAACTTTTTAAAACAGCAGCGAATTGTGAAATACTGCAGAGGGATCTTGTGAGACTTAGAGATAGAGAATGGCGGACTTAGAGATAGAGAATGGCGGATACAATTTAATGTGGAAAAGTGCAAAGTGATGCACATAGGGAAAAATAATCCTAAATATTAGGGATATGAATCGGAACAGGAATCGGTTCTGATTCCGGTTCCAATTCACATCGTGAATTTTCCTTCGTGCGGTCCGATAGGGCTTTTTTTTTATCGGCTGCGCCTGAGCCGATAAAAAATAAACCCACCCCGACCCTTTAAAACTGCTCCCTTAGCTTCCCCCACCCTCCTGACCCCCCCCCCCCCAAAATGTTTTAAGATTACCTGGTGGTCCAGTGGGGGTCCCGGGAGTGATCTCCCGTACTCGGGCCATCGGCTACCACTAATAAAAATGGCGCTGATGGCCCTTTGCCCTTACCATGTGACAGGGTATCCATGCCATTGGCCAGCCCCTGTCACATGGTAGGAGCACTGGATGGCCCGTGCCATTTTTAAAGATGGCGCCGGCCATCCATTACTAATGAGTAGACACTATCTTCAATAATCTTGTTGAGTATAAATATAATATGGTACCATAAAATGCAATGCAATGAAAATGCAATGCAATGAAAAATCTAAATCCATGGAAGCAGCATTCAGATTCACTTCTTAATGGCATAGTGAAACTACACATTTACACAAAAAAATGAGCACTGTCATCAGATTACTACTCCAGTATTGTGCTGTTCAGGTGAAGTTCTTTATCTCAGGTAAAATTACTTTATAAGATGCTAAAGTAATAACAATATAATTCTGTGGAGTTCAAAGATAACAAACGTGTGATTCTACACTGTATAAAAGACAAGTTGTTGTTTTTTGTTTTTTTTTACTTTGGCTGAGATTTGGTTAATTTGTGGCAATCACCCTCCAGAGATCAAATTTATTTTTGTTACGCTGAGCCCTTAGTTTGTGATGGATATATACAGGTCATTCTTTGCTAGAAATGAACGTAGCTTGAAAAACACAAAATACATTCAGTACATAATAAATATATTTGTATAATAAGAATTAGTTGATTTGAATTAAAATGTTTTAGTCATCATTGTATATGTGCAGTTACAGACATGGACACTACAAGCAATTGTGTTCTATTTTCAGGCACACCATTTGATTTTTAATTCATGCAAATTTTTTAAAAATCATTACCTGTCCTATTATATAGCTAAAAAAAAAAAAGATGTAATTACCTCCTAATGTTATGGCCATGTGCATCTGTTGCACTTGTCTGTACAGCGGCTTTGTATTGTTATGGGGCTGTGCAGAGTTGTCCATCTGCTCTCATACTCTTCCTGTTTCTAACAGTCATGGCTGAGGGATGCACTGAACATGTGATCATATCTCTGACTCTTATGTGAAATAGTAAGAGACGCATATATATTAACCATTGTCCCTGGTCTCCTATGGTTCAGCAACTATGGTTGCTGAACCATAGGAGACCAGGGACAATGTATATAGTTTTGGTGATATGTATATAGTGATTTTGCTGTTCTCAATTTTATGTAAGGGCCCTGCCCAAAAGTTAACCTGTTTGCAATGTTATATGTAAGGGTTCTGCCCAATGGTTCCTGTTTAACTGTAAACTGATACGATGTGTGAACGGTTATCGGTATAAAAAAAGACATTAAATAAATAAATAAATAAATAAATATGGGGAGGACTGCAAAATCTTCCTTTCCCTGCAGAATTTGGCAACCCCCAGGGAATAGCTGTGTTAGACTGGGGAGTTGAACTGGCAGTGGAAGTGGAAGGTGTCCAGCAGCATGTTGTAAGTCTCTCCCTCTGTCCCAGTTAATCCCCCCCCCCCCCATTCCACACTGATCTGAATGCAGGAAGAGGAGCGGAAGAGTAGCAGCACTTCACTCCACCAGGCCACGTACTCCTCTTCCTCTGCTACCCAGTCTGACTGCTGCTTTGAACCAGGCAGCTCAACTTTGAAATGTGCAATTCAAAGCAGCAATCAGATCTGAGGTGGCAAAGGAGGAGGAAGTGACTTGACATGCTGCTGCTCTTCTCCTTGTTGATGGCTGACCAGCGTTGGGGGAGGGAGTTGTGTGCGTAGAGGGGCTCAAGAATGAGGGCATATGAATAGAGGAATGGATGTGATAAGAGAGTTTGGAGGATTGTGGTTCTGTGTACTTGAATTAGTAACACTTTGAGACAAATAAGAAAAGTAAAATAACAATTCTATATAAATGATAATTTAGCAAAAAGAAAAGAGATATTAGTCTCATATATATCCCAGTCCTCAAACATGAGGGGATCCAAGGAACACAACCTCAGGGGAAAATAAAATCAAAATAGAATTCAAAAGGTAAATATCAGTATATGAGGGAGACCTAATATTATGTAGAGTGGTCTAATCACTGAACAATAAAGACTCAACCATCTACAACAGGAGAAAATGTTAACATGGAGGGCACTTTCTACTAGGGATGTGAATCGTTTTTCAACGATTAAAATTATCGTCCGATAATGTTAATATCGTCTTAAATCGTTATAGAACACGATACAATAGAAATTCTAACGATTTATCGTTAAAAATCGTTAAATCGTGTTAGTGCGCACTAACTCCCAGTTAGTGCGCACTAACTCGATTTAGTGCGCACTAACTGAAAATGATACAAATAAACACTTTCCAGGTCACTGAAGGTCAGTTAGGAATGAATATGTGTTCCTATTGGCTGGCTGCCCTCTTATCTATTGATGTTACCAAGGTTACCACTGACGTGATGGTTGGGGGGATGGGAAATGGAACTGGAAACTAACGAACACCAACAGAAAATGAAACAAAGTGTTCACACTTCCCAGGTCAGTAAAGGTCACTTAGGAATGAATATGTATGTATGTATTCCTATTGGCTGGCTGTGCTCTTATCTATTGATGTTACCAAGGCTAACACTGAGGTAATGGTTGGGGGGATGTGAAATGGAAACAGTTGGAAGCTTGACAAAAAAAGTAATGTAATGATCAGCACTCACGTGACTAGAACTTGTTTGTTTATTATTTTTGTTAGCAGGCACCTGAAATGCTAGTGCATGTTGAATTTGCCAATCACTGTGCATTTTAGAAAGGTGGTCCTGGCTGGAACTGTACACAGTTCAAATATATGTAATTGATTGTTGGTAAGTGTAGATTTTAAGTGATTTTCCTGCACACAGTGCCCTAACCCTGGCACCAGGGGTGTTGTGATCTTCCTGCACACAGTGCCCTAACCCTGATACCAGTCTGAGACAGCTCCCTCCCTGCATTACTAGTGAGAGGCTGGCTTCACAGACAGGGGGGAGCTGCCTGACCCTCACTCCTGACTTCCCCCATGTCCCAGCTAGTGAATGGTGTGTGGGTGAGGGGGGGGGGGAGGATGGTGAAGTCTGAGACAGCTCCCTCCCTGCATTACTAGTGAGAGGCTGGCTTCACAGACAGGGGGGAGCTGCCGGACCCTCACTCCTGACTTCCCCCATGTCCCAGCTAGTGAATGGTGTGTGGGTGAGGGGGGGGGGAGGAGGATGGTGAAGTCTGAGACAGCTCCCTCCCTGCATTACTAGTGAGAGGCTGGCTTCACAGACAGGGGGGAGCTGCCGGACCCTCACTCCTGACTTCCCCCATGTCCCAGCTAGTGAATGGTGCGTGGGTGAGGGGGGGGGGGGAGGAGGATGGTGAAGTCTGAGACAGCTCCCTCCCTGCATTACTAGTGAGAGGCTGGCTTCACAGACAGGGGGGAGCTGCCTGACCCTCACTCCTGACTTCCCCCATGTCCCAGCTAGTGAATGGTGTGTGGGTGAGGGGGGGGGGGGGAGGATGGTGAAGTCTGAGACAGCTCCCTCCCTGCATTACTAGTGAGAGGCTGGCTTCACAGACAGGGGGGAGCTGCCTGACCCTCACTCCTGACTTCCCCCATGTCCCAGCTAGTGAATGGTGTGTGGGTGAGGGGGGGGGGGGAGGAGGATGGTGAAGTCTGAGACAGCTCCCTCCCTGAGTTACTAGTGAGAGGCTGGCTTCACAGACAGGGGGGAGCTGCCGGACCCTCACTCCTGACTTCCCCCATGTCCCAGCTAGTGAATGGTGTGTGGGTGAGGGGGGGGGGGGAGGAGGATGGTGAAGTCTGAGACAGCTCCCTTCCTGCATTACTAGTGAGAGGCTGGCTTCACAGACAGGGGGGAGCTGCCTGACCCTCACTCCTGACTTCCCCCATGTCCCAGCTAGTGAATGGTGTGTGGGTGAGGGGGGGGGGGGAGGAGGATGGTGAAGTCTGAGACAGCTCCCTCCCTGCATTACTAGTGAGAGGCTGGCTTCACAGACAGGGGGGAGCTGCCTGACCCTCACTCCTGACTTCCCCCATGACCCAGCTAGTGAATGGTGTGTGGGTGAGGGGGGGGGGGAGGATGGTGAAGTCTGAGACAGCTCCCTCCCTGCATTACTAGTGAGAGGCTGGCTTCACAGACAGGGGGGAGCTGCCTGACCCTCACTCCTCCGGGGTATTGTGATCTTCCTGCACACAGTGCCCTATCCCTGATACCAGGGGTGTTGTGATCTTCCTGCATGCAGTGCCCTATCCCTAATACCAGGGGTGTTGTGATCTTCCTGCACACAGTGCCCTATTCCTGATACCAGGAGTGTTGTGATCTTCCTGCATGCAGTGCCCTATCCCTGATACCGGGATGTGTGCAAGAAGATCCCAACACCCCCGGTATCAGGAATAGGGCACTGTGTGCAGGAAGATCACAATACCCCTGGTATCAGGGTTAGGGCACAAGTTCTAGTCACATTGACTGATCACATTACTTGTTTTGTCAAGCTACCAACTGTTTCCATTTCCCATCCCCCATATACTGTCAGTGGGAAGCTTGGTAACATGAATAAATAAGAGGGCAGCCAATAGGAATACATATTCATTCCTAAACTGACCTTAACTGACCTGAAAAGTGTCAAATTGTATCATTTTCAGTTAGTGCGCACTAACTCTCCGTTAGTGCGCACTAACTCCCGTTAGTGCGCACTAACTCGAGTTAGTGCGCACTAATCGGAAAAAACGATTTTTAACAATTTTTTAACTAAAAAATCGTGCCTAACACGATTTTCTTGCACTGCCACACGATTTCTATCATTAAGACGATATGGAAAACGATTCACATCTCTACTTTCTACTGGAAAATGTTCGTATGCTAACAAAAAGACTTTCTCATTTCAAAATAGAATGAAACGGAGATAAAACTTCCCTCAAAAAATTATTTGTTGCAGTATATATATATATATATAGTGTTGGACTGTTGATTATAGGTGACCCATAATAACGGAATGCAAAAGTCTCAAAGTATTTGAGTTGCCATTTGGGTGGTATTAAGGCCCTTCCAATTTAAACTATATACATTGGTAGTTGTACATTAACACTGCAGTAACAAGAAGACTGGTGCTCACTTAATGTTATTGTGGTTTACATTTTTCTACCTGTCATCGTTGGGATACATGTTTTGTGGCTAGGTGAGACACCTTCTGATGCTTTCTTGCAGGCTCTCATCTCCTGGCTGGATGTTATGTGAGATCATGGGTGGTCATCATCCTGGGAGTGTGTAATACAGTCTCCTCCATGATACCCTTGCCTCCCAATTCTGATTCCTCTAGTCTTCCCTCCTCCTTTGCCTCACTACATCTGTCACCTCCTTGACACACACTTGAAGTGCATGCTTGTCCTTTAGGTTTTATTATCCTGGAATTGGGGTACAGATGTTCTGCTGCTTCTGCTCTCAAAAGTAACAAGATATTAGCCAAGGAACTTCTATATAGATTTACAGTATTAAGCCATGAGGAAAAGAAGACTGAGAAAGTTCAAGTTTAGTGCACACATTTTTATTTATTTATTTTAGATTTTTATATTCCACTTTTCAGTACTTCAAAACGGATTACATTCAGGTACTGTAGGTATTTGTGTAGTGTGTACATGCTATTTAGCACTCAGCTGAAACTATTGTGTAGATATTATACTCTGTTGGGTGAATTTTCAAATGACTTATGCATGTGAATGTAACAAACTATCATATCAATTTTCAGAAGCCATTTACCTATATTACGTGCACTTACAATTGTAAAGCTTATTGACAATTCAATGGCATATATTGTTGACATTTTCAAACGCCCACTCACACAGGTATGGCAATTTTACCCATGTAAAACCCAGTTTTAAGCATGTAAATGCTTTTGAAAATCAGGCCATTTGGGTGAACAAATATGTTAATACCATGTGCTCAATGGATGCTGCAGTTTAACAAGTGCATATAAAAATATAGGTGGTAACTTTCAAATGGGCATGCTGGTGCACATATGTATATTGTATGATTATAGGCACACAGCCAGGTTTGCGGCAATTTTATATCCTTTGTGCACATATGTCTACATTTTATAAAATAGCCTTCACGTGTGCATGTGTGATCCAAATTTTAAGCTTGTGCGTGTTCAGCATTGTATGTCAGCTTTGGGACATGCAAGTGACAAAATTTTATAACACACTTGCAACCAGCCCATGACCAGTTTTACCTGCTTGTCCACCAGTTTGCCCAGTCTAGAGTTAGAACATTCAAGCCCCCCTGGTTCTTTAGCCTGCATTCCTCCCGGTTAACTTCAAATACTGCAAATATGCCTGGAAATAGTTTTATAAAGACTTACATCTCCTCCATATCAGAAGTTAATTTGTGCTCAACTATACCTTGGTGCATACTCGGGCACATAGTTACTTGTACAAATATCTCTTGGTCCCATTTCATTATGATCATGCCCCACCCAGTTTCCACCCCTTTTTTTCCCAATGCAAGATATTTGCATATCAGAACTTTTACACACATGTGGGTGGTTTATAAAATTGGGTGGACACATGTATGTGCTACATGTGGCCCATCTCCCGATTTTGGCATGCACCCAGCTTTTAAAGTTCATCTTATAGTGCACTGCATGTTAAGTGAAGTGACATAAGGTGAGAAAACAGCCTAGTGAGTAGAGCAGCAGGCTTAGAAATAAAAAAGCCAGGGTTCAATTCTTACTGATACTCCTTGTAGACTTTTCCCTCTATTGCAGTGTGCAAGAGCAGGCTGGTTCTTTCTGTGTCTCAGTGCTGGCAGCACCAACAAAATCCTCCTTCCTGGGCTCATGCCCTGATGCTATTGGACAATACCTCAAATCTCCTACTTGCTACTCCAGTCCCTCTGTCCTATCCCCACAGCAAACAGGCAGCACTGAGGACAACTGTAAGGGAGGGGCAGGAGTAGGGAGCCAGCACTGTAACAGTGAATGGTAGAGAAGAATCTCCCCTCCCCATTCCAGCCTTTCCTCACCTGTAAAGTCCCCACCCCCATCTGATGTCTGCAGTACAGTGCTCTTCCCTGCTGTGCTCTGTCTGGGCCTTTTATGTCTGTGCTGCAGGGTAGAGAGCCTCCTGGAGCTCCAAGGTAAGAATGATTGGTGAGTCAAGGGAAGGGAAGGGGAAAAATGGGTAATGTTTGGTGTGGAGAGTGAAAAAAGGTGGTGAATATTGGGGGAGGTGAGGAGGGGATGTGAATGCTTGGGGGAGAAGGCACAGCATGCTGGCACAATATTATGTATTGCTGCGCCTTCCTTCCAGGGGCAGTGAAAGAAATGGGAGGATAAATTAGAGCATATCATGGGAGGAGATAAGAAGGGAGGGAGGGAAGGTAAGAAAGGATCAGGTATGAGGGAGAAGTGGGAGGAAAAACAAGAGGGTTTAGGAGAAGAAAGAAAGAGAACCAGGGACTGAGGGAGAGGAAGAAGGGAAAAAGGACCCTAGATAAGGAACAGGGCGATGGAGAAGGAAAGAGGACCCAGATTAGAGAAAGAGAGAGAGGGTGAGGTACTGGGAAGATGGCTGTGGAGAAATGAATCAAGAGTAGAGTGAGAAAGGAGGACCTGGATTAGGGGAAAAGATCTGTAATGGGGAACCAGGGAGAAGAGAAAGAACACAGGATAGGAGAAAGGGAGAGGGGACCTGATAGTAGATGGACAGAGGGAAAGAGAGAAAGAGGACTGGAATGGGAGAGAACTGGGGATAGGGGAGAGAGAGAGATTACTTTAGATTTGGGGGTGGAGGAATCCTAGAAGATAATGAAGGAGAAAGGAATTGAGGAAGGGAGAGGAAGTAGAAGAGACAGGAGGAAGAATGAGGAAAGGAGAGCTTCAAGAAAAGAGCTGAAAAACTAAAGACAAAAGTATTAAAATATCCACTCTGAAGGAAAGAGTCAATGAAGAAGGAAAAAAGACACCAGAGAGAGAAAGAAAATAAAAAAGAAGTGGAAAGAAGATCAGTGAATGAGAGAAATAAAAAAGACAATAAGCCGGAAAAGCAAGCTAGAAACATTAAAGGTTGGAAACATTGCCTGAGAGATTATTAGTAACTACTCCATATGAATGTCCTGTGACCCAGTCCGAATGGAAATGTCTCCCAGTTAGAATTTACATGTTGGGAATAGCTGGATTTTGTTGGTTAATTTTGACTTATTCAGGTCTATAATTAATTCTTTTGTATGCAGGACATACCCACCAACACGGAGGCTTTTGTATTGGGCTCAAAATATTTTGTGGTAATAAAGTTTAAAGAATGATTTTTTTGGTATATTTTGAGAGTAGATCAGTACAATTTTCCATGGGGACAGTCCACCAGACTTCCCCCAACCGCCAAAATAAACTGCTCACTCATTACTAGCACTATAGGGAACAAGTGTCCCAGATTCTTCCATCAGAACTCTGGTAATTGTACCTCCCTTTCCAGCGCTTCTTACCTGCATGCGACTCCTTTGCCAGCTTCAATCTGATGTTCACATGTGTAGGGCCCTGTAATGTTGCAGGACCTGCTGCAGGAGCAGCTCAAGAGAATCTGCTGCCTGAGGCAAGGGATGTGATGGCTGACAGCCCACCCCCACCTCCCTCCACCTCACCCCGCACAGGATCTAATCATCAAGAGGGGAGTCTCTGTGCAGTCTGGCCCTTTTAGTGATTTGAAATGTTGCGGAAGGGGAAAGAAGGGGGTCAGAGTTCCCAGAGGAGTGACAGAGTGAAGTTTCTAGGAAGCTGGCAAACCCGCCATACTCCCAGACACCCTAAGATCTGCCTCCCATCTTTCCCCAGCATTTTCCCCCTCGAGAAGTGGGAGATGGGTGAATGGTGGTTGTCTGTGTGTGGCGAACTCTCTCCGAGCCGTTGCAAGGGCTAAGGCAGACTAGACCCTGTACAGTCTTGTTCCCCCCCCCCCCAATACCCTAACCACCCACAATTACAAATTCTGCATTTTTAATAACTAATATTACATGAAAAAGGACATTCAAAATAGAGTCTTCTAAGGTAAAGATATTATAACAACATATATATTATTTTTACATGCATTGTTGTGTGCCAACCAGAAAACCCAGCAAAAAAAAGCCAAAAACACACTTGGAATGCATATGCTATCATAATGAATGTTGGATGTGGGCTTTGTCCTCAGAAATCCATGAGTAAACTGAACTACAGTTACATATAGTAAGCCGTCGATACTAAAAAATAACATTAATTCAAAAAGTAAAAACCTTATCTATGAAAAGGCAACACTGCAAATACTACACTAGGCCCTAAACATAGTGTAGAACAAGCCAGGCTACTATAGATCCCCACAGAAACTTCACACTAGTAGGATACCTCACTTCAGTCACACATTTATTTGTCTATTTACTTATTTACTTAGAAACGTTGTAGTCCGCTAATCCGAAAATCTTAGTGGATAACAATAAATGTACATAATAAAATCAGCAAAATGCAAAACAATCAACAAAATAGCTAAAAGTACAGAACACAAATTATATGTTACAAAAAATTACAAAGGCAGATTCCAAACAATAGGTAAAGCAGCATAGAAACCCATAATAAAGCTGCAATGAGTTTACCAAACACATGCAGAACACAGACAGACCTTCTCCCAATACAGAATAAAGAGAAATAAACATAAACAAACATGTGGACAAAAACTGAATTGGAAAGCACAACCCAGACTATATGCAGTGCAACAATGACAAAATAGAGAAATACCATTCCTCATAAAACATCTAACGAAAAATAAAAAAAAATATAAAACACTCATAATATTAACACCAAATTAATAAAAAGAATAAATGTTTCAATATAGCTGATGAATAGAACATCCAGTAATTAAATCTCATATACAAATTATAAAAAAGTTTGCCAAACACCAATAAAATATTTCAAACTAGCAAACATATTAAATAGCACCCGATAATTAAAATAGTAAGAATAAAAAAAATTCCTGCTTTCCAAACCTAGGAACTTTTGATTTCCGGTCACCCTGAGATTTCTCTGGATTAGTATGGGGGGAGCAGGGGAGAATGAGGGAACTTTCTCCTTCCTCTCTCACACAAGTTCTTTCATGCTCATACATGCACTCACACACACACATAGATGCTCTCTCTCTCATACATCCACATACTCTTATACACATACCTGCTCTCACACTTGCTCTTTCACACACACACAAACACACACACAGATGCTCTCATACTTGCTGTTTCAAACACACTTAACATATGCCCTCTCATACATACACATGCTCTCAGGCACACACGTATAGAAGCTCTCTCACACACAAGCAAATGTTCTCATATACACAGGTGTTCTCTCATACATATACATACACTTGCTTTCACCCATATTCATTGATGCACTCGCAAATGCTCACACAGGCACAGGCTCTCATACACACATGCAAACAAACACACACACACACACACACACACACACACAGATTCTCTCAGGCAACCCATGTTCTATCACATACACACCCACATATGCTTTCCATGAGGCTCAGTCTCCTTTTTCTGTTGTGGTGGTAAGAGGGATGAGCTCAGCAGTTAGATGGTCTATTCCTTCCTCCTGCTACTGGCGGGTTGTCCTGTCCCCCCTCACCCGTGCTGGACCAATGGAATTCAAAAATCTCGGGGCTAGCACGTTTAGCTAAATATGTATCAGGAGGCAGGGGGAGATGGCCACTGAACGTTTTGGAGGGCACGTTTTGCTGCTCCACAATTTTGCTGCCTGAAGCAGCTGCCTCACCCTGCCTCATTATAGAACTGCCCCTGACCTGCTGATTCTGCTAGTTTAGATGTCAGATTGAAGTTGGCAGAATGAGGTACACACAGTCAGTGGCATAGCCATAACTGATTTTTTGGGTGAGCACAAGGTTAACATGGGTGGGCTGTAGACATGCAGTCTGAGATCTACTAGTTGTATTCTTATTGATAAATAATGCCATATACTGCACCCTACAGTGCCTTTCTAAGTAGTTTGCAACAGCCATTATGCATCATGCATCATGCATGAAACTTTAAAACATTTTACCTCAATGGGGGTCATTTTCTATAGCTTTTGCACGCGAAAAGGGACTATTCGCGTGCGATAGCTAGATCAGGGCGGAGTCAGCACCGGAAGGGGAGGAGTCTGGGCGGTACCGAGGCAGACGCGGCGAAGACATCGCTGACGGTGAAAAGGTAAGGCCCCTTATCACCGCCAGAAACGATCCCAATAGCACCACCTTTCACGGTGGTGCTATTGGTTTGCAAAAGCCGGCAGCGATCGTACCGCGGTGGTGAGATCGCTGCCGGCTTTCACAGGCCCTCCCCCCGCTTCGCCCCTCGGTTCTGCGGGATTCACTAAGGCCTGCGATTTTAAAAAATCCAGGCCAATTATTTCAAGCACTTACCAGTATTAAAAGTCTGTTATTAATCTGTTTTAATGTATTTTATATTTATTTCAGTTTATAAATGCACAAGTATATCATGTAAAAAGCAAAGAAAACAAACAAAAAGATCCAATCATGTAATAAAACAAAAATCTATATAGAACAGGTGCAGAGCAGAGCTAGGACAATTCATATTACAACCAACATGCAATAAAAAATATTCAAATTCTGTTGTCACCTCAGCAAAAAAATATCCCTCCACTGCTAAACATTTTGTGAAGTAACACAAACTCCTGCAAAAAAAGAGACATCTAGAACCTTGCCATAACATACAGTCACAGCACTGACTCTTAGGACTCAAATAACAGCAACCTTATGAAAAAGCAGTAATGCACCTACTGGAGTAACAGAATAAGCTGGACTACTACAGAGAAACTACATGGTATCAGAAATACTGCACTTCAGTCACACACACACAGGTAAAAGAGATGTGTAATATGTAATATAGAAATAAGAGACTAAACATTAGAAACAGAAACATGCAGACAAAACCGAAATAGCCTGAAAAATTCTGAACAGTGGAATACTGAAGAAAGAGCAAAATACAAAAATATAAGAAATGCACATTCCCAAAGATGTCATATTACAATTGCTAAAATCTCAAAATATATATATTAGGGATGTGAATCGTTTTTTGACGATTTAAAATATCGTCCGATATATTTTAAATCATCAAAAATCGTTAGAGCCGCGATACAATAACAATTCCCCCGATTTATCATCAAAAAATCGTAAATCGGGGGAAGGGGGAGGGGAAGGGGGAGGGCGGGAAAACCGGCACACTAAAACAACCCTAAAACCCACCCCGACCCTTTAAAATAAATCCCCCACCCTCCCGAACCCCCCCAAAATGCCTTAAATTACCTGGGGTCCAGAGGAAGGGTCCCGGTGTGATCTTTTACTCTCGGACCTCGGACCTCCGTGATTTGTAGAAACAAAATGGCACCGGCGCTACCTTTGACCTGTCATATGACAGGCCGGCGCCATTTTGTTTTTTTGTCCCCCGATGTCAGGAGCGTAGGAGATCGCTTTTGAACCCCCGCTGGACCCCCAGGGACTTTTGGCCAGCTTGAGGGCACCTCCTGACCCCCACAAGACTTGCCAAAAGTCCAGCGGGGGTCCGGAACGACCTCCTGCAGTCGAATCGTGTTGCCGAATGGCCGGCGCCATTTTGCGCAAAATGGCGCTGGCCATTCGGCAACACGATTCGACTGCAGGAGGTCGTTCCGGACCCCCGCTGGACTTTTGGCAAGTCTTGTGGGGGTCATGAGGCCCCCCAAGCTGGCCAAAAGTCCCTGGGGGTCCAGCGGGGGTCCGGGAGCGATCTCCTACGCTCCTGACGTCGGGGGACAAAAAAACAAAATGGCGCCGTGGTAACTTTCAAATGGGCATGCTGGTGCACATATGTATA
Organism: Rhinatrema bivittatum; assembly: GCF_901001135.1. Taxonomy (NCBI): domain Eukaryota; kingdom Metazoa; phylum Chordata; class Amphibia; order Gymnophiona; family Rhinatrematidae; genus Rhinatrema; species Rhinatrema bivittatum. The sequence goes on from NC_042619.1 coordinate 143,700,020, forward strand.
TTGTATGATTATAGGCACACAGCCAGGTATGCGGCAATTTTATATCCTTTGTGCACATATGTCTACATTTTATAAAATAGCCTTCACATGTGCATGTGTGATCCACATTTTAAGCTTGTGTGTGTTCAGCATTGTATGTCAGCTTTGGATATGCAAGTGACAAAATTTTATAACACACTTGCAACCAGCCCATGACCAGTTTTACCTGCTTGTCCACCAGTTTGCCCAGTCTAGAGTTAGAACATTCAAGCCCCCCTGGTTCTTTAGCTTGCATTCCTCCCAGTTAACTTCAAATACTGCAAATATGCCTGGAAATAGTTTTATAAAGACTTACATCTCCTCCATATCAGAAGTTAATTTGTGCTCAACTATACCTTGGTGCATACTCAGGCACATAGTTACTTGTACAAATATCTCTTGGTCCCATTTCATTATGATCATGCCCCACCCAGTTTCCACCCCTTTTTTTCCCAATGCAAGATATTTGCATATCAGAACTTATACACACATGTGGGTGGTTTATAAAATGGCCGGCGCCATTTTGCGCAAAATGGCGCCGGCCATTCGGCAACACGATTCGACTGCAGGAGGTCGTTCCGGACCCCTGCTGGACTTTTGGCAAGTCTTGTGGGGGTCAGGAGGCCCCCCCCAAGCTGGCCAAAAGTCCCTGGGGATCCAGCGGGGGTCCGGGAGCGATCTCCTACCGCAAATCGTTTTTCCGTACGGAAAAACGATTCGACTGCAGGAGGTCGTTCCGGACCCCCGCTGGACTTTTGGCAAGTCTTGTGGGGGTCAGGAGGCGCCCTCAAGCTGGCCAAAAGTCCCTGGGGGTCCAGCGGGGGTCCGGGAGCGATCTCCTACGCTCCTGACGTCAGGGGACAATAAAACAAAATGGCGCCGGCCTGTCATATGACAGGTCAAAGGTAGCGCCGGTGCCATTTTGTTTCTACAAATCATGGAGGTCCGAGGTCCGAGAGTAAAAGATCACACCGGGACCCTTCCTCTGGACCCCAGGTAATTTAAGGCATTTTGGGGGGGTTTGGGAGGGTGGGGGATTTATTTTAAAGGGTCAGGGTGGGTTTTAGGGTTGTTTTAGTGTGCCGGTTTTCGATTTACACGATTTACACGATATTTAAAAAACCCAAACTGCGACGATCCGATTCCCTCCCCCTCCCAGCCGAAATCGATCGTTAAGACGATCGATCACACGATTCACATCTCTAATATATATTTTTTACCTTTGTTGTCTGATCTTTGTAATTTTCTAATCAGTTGGTCCCAGTCCCTTTTTTCCCCACTTTTCCCTTGTTGGTCATTTCCTAATTCCTTTTTAGGATCTCTCTTCTCATTCTGTTTCTTCTTCTACTCTTTCTTCCCTTCCTCACACACACACACACACACACACACACACACATATACATACACACAGAGGCTTATGCCTTCTGTCACATACTCCCATACACACACAAGCTTTCATGGTCACATGCTCTACCACAAACACATGCTCTCATTCTCATATACTCCCTCCCCTCAAGCTCTCTCTTATATTCCTTACACACACACACAAGTTCCCAATCTAATATGCTCTACCATACATACATACAAGCTCTCACACTCACATGCTCTACCACAACAAGCACTAACTCAACTCACCCTGGCTCCCATTCTCACACACACAGATGCACATCTAGGTTCCCATTCTTATACATACACAGATGCACACCCAAGTTTCCATTTTCACCCACAGACAGTTGTATACTCAGGCTCCCATTCTCACCCACACTTACTCAGGCTCCCATTCTCACTCACATACACACACCCCTATGCTCCCATTCTCAGCCCCCCCACCCCCATACCCCCAGGCTCCCATTCTAATCCACACACCCCCCAGGCTCCCATTCTCACATACATATATGCATACATACATTCAAGCTCCCATTCTCACCCTTCCCACACACACAGGCCTTTTCATTAGGACCTGCCAAGCTTCTACTTCCACTACTGTGGGGATGGGATCCCACAATGACCTTGCTGCTCTGGCCCTCTTCTTCGCCGTCACAGGGATGGGACCCTGTGATGGCCTTGCAGCTCTGGCCCTCTTCATTGCTGTCATGGGGATCCCATAACAGCCTTCCTGCTCTGGCCCTCCTCTTCGCTGTCATGGGGATGGGATCCCACGATGGCCTTGCAGCTCCATCCCTCTTCTTTGTTGTCATGGGGATGGGATTCCGCGATGGCATTGCAGCTCTGACCCTCTTCTTCGTCTACATGGGGATGGGATCCCAAGATGGCATTGCAGCTCTGGTCCTCTTCCGGTGTCAGACAGCCCTGTTTCGGTGGGACTGAACCCAAAGTGGGTGGGCCATGGCCCACCCAGGCCCACCCTTAGCTACGCCACTGCACACAGGTAAAAAGTCCTACTCTCTTTCTGCCGATGGAAGGGGAGAGTGAAAATCCTGCAAGATTTGGTTTGATGTGCCATGAGGGTTGAACAAGCTTGGAAGTGTGCCATGAAATAACATAGTATCATAGTAAGACAGTAATGATAGCAGGAAAGGACCAAATGGTTCATCCATTCTGCCCAGCATGCTTCTGCCATGTCAATTAGATTATCCACATGTTTCTCTTAAGGGCTGCAACTACTGCCGCTCTGTGTAGTTATCCCCAAGCCATATGATAACTCATTAAAAAAAACGAACTGCTAGCAATATTTTTACTGGGTGATGAATCTTTTGAAAATTCAGACAGTGCTACTTGATGTGCTTTGCTTATGGACTTGGCCGTAGAAGCAGTCCTGTGCTTTTTCACTTATGTCTGCACATCAGTACCCCAAACTATAAAAGTCAGGGGCCTGTGTTGGTTGTTGTCTGACTCCAAATCCCCTCCCCTACCCAACCCATGAAAGCGGAAAGCAATGTGGCAGTTGCATCAAAATCATCAAGGCTTATCGGTTAAGGGTAGTAATCCCATGCCTTCCGTTAAGGGTATTAACTGTTGCTCTGTGCAGGTTACCTCATGCTTAGTTCCTCAGACTGTAAAAGTTGGGGCCCTCATTGTTTGTTGCTAAATCCAATTCCCCTTTTCTACCTGTGGTTGAATCTGCGAGCAATGTTGCAGTTGCATCAAAATCATCAAGGCTTATTGGTTAAGGGTAGTAACAGCCGCACCAGCAAGTTACCTCCATGCAGCCTTTTCTTCTTTTATATGCTGTAGTCTTTAGGGATCCACAGAATGTATCCCATGCCCCTTTGAATTCTTGGACTGTTTTCGCCTTTATCACCTCTTCTGGAAGGGCATTCCAGGTATCCACCAACTTCTATGTGAAGAAAGATTTCCTGATGTTGGTTCTGATTCCTCTCCTCCCCCTCCCCCCTCCCCCCTCTCCCCCCCCCCCCCCAACACACACACACAGGAGTTTCATTTCTACTGTTTCTTTTCCAATGGAAAAAGTTTGAAATTCATGCATCATTAAACCTTTCAGGAATCTGGAGGTCTGTATCATATCTTCCCTGCACCTTCTCTCTTCCAGGATAAATTTAAAAAAAAAAAGGTTGAGAAGTATTGCTCTATTGCCATAGATACAAAGTTATTAAGGGCTGTATTTACTAAGCATTTCTCTCATAGATTCACAATGGAAGAAAACATTTAATAACTCTGCCCTTTAGATTGTAAGCCCTGCAAGGACAGGAAAATGCCTACTGTACCCAAATGTAATTTGCCTTAAACTACCAATGAAAAGGCATGAACTAAAGAAAGTGAAATTTGGCAGGCATATTAGCATTTGTAGCAAGTACATACAAAATGTTGTTTTTTTTTCATGAGATTCAGTGTATGGGCCTCCATCTTTTAGGACTAGATTCAGCCAAAATATATTGATGTGTATCAAATGCTGGAAGAGAGTGACTTCACCTCCACTTAGAGATCAGTCTGTCTGAACTGATTTACCGAAATACATGCTCTGGCAGCTCCGACAACCAAATATATTTACTTTTAAATGACCATCTTGCATTTATATTGGAAATGGAAATGATCTTTTAAGGTATTCCCTTTGATACAATATAAAGCTCAATACTACTTCTCATCTGTATTGTTTTCCATCTTCATCAGCAGTTAAGAAATGTATAATAAACCAGAATCCCTGATGTCTTTAACTGAATATATTCTAGGACAAATATTGTAACTAAATGCATGCACTCTTCTCATAACAATTCAGTTGTTGCCATTTGTTTATGAAGAAAAAAAGACTTTTGAAGTTAACCTCAAATGGACAGGCTTGTGTTGTCTTCCAGAGCAACATTTTAAGTCAGACTTTTAGGTTAATTGGTCAAGAGTGTATTGCATTATTTATACATCTGTGCAGATGAAAATCTCTATCCAGGCTGCATCATTGCTTTATAAAGCCCCAGGTCTGTTCTTGTTTACTTACACTGCGTTGTACTTTATATCTATCAGGAGTTCTCTTCAGCTTTTTCCTTTCTTTTTATTTCAATTTATCTCAACATCTGCTATTCACTTTTAACCTTGTAGGTTTTGACTCACTCCTCCACAATTCATTGTTTCATTGTTTGTTTTTTTTTCTTTTATCTTACTGTTTATATAGGTTTCTTCTTCTATTATTTAGATTTGTTTTGTCTAAAACAAAAGATATATATCATTTTGACTTCCACTGAAAATTGTGAGAGCAATATTCAAATGATTTGTCCTGATAATGTTTGGAGTTATCCTGCCAAAATCCGAAATTGGAATATATATTCCCCCCACCCCCTGGCTAAATTTTGTACAGGTAATTTGTTAATCGCACAGAATTTAGATGGGTCTGAAGAGGTGGCACTAGGGGGCATTTCTAGGGCATGGCATCATGTTTTTCCTGACAGCTCTGTACAAAGTTATCTGGATAACTCTGATCAGCCAAATAGCTGTCCTAAAATTACCCTGATAAGTAGCGGGAAAAAAAGTAGCCAGTGGCACTTTAAGATTTAAAAAACAAGTTGTAGTGAATAAGCCCCTCCCCCAACATCCACTCCCCCCCAGATAAATAATGTGGTAGGACAAGCAGCAATCAATCCCCTCCACCGCAATGAGCGGTGCTAATCTCACTCCATCCCTTAATAAATGTCTACCCCCCATGCCCACCTCTGAATCCCCCAAGGTTCCAAGAGAGCCCAGAGGGAGGAGCTGAGGTTCTTACCTCCTCCTGCTGGGCTGAATATTAATTGCTGGTAGAGCTGAGAGCTCCCAGCCTTTAACAAACTTTTATTCCCTGCACTCTGGAGCGTATAGACCCCAGAAGGGGATTAGCATCTTCCCTGTCAGTGAATTAAGAACAGACATGGATTCCTTCCCTGAGAGGACGAGAACCAATCCCGTACAGAACTGACTGACAGGGAAGGAGGCAATCCATGTTTAGTGCTGAGTGCTGAACTGGAATTGGTCTATTCAAGAGCACTTTGTGAGGGCATAAATAGTTTATCTTCACTGTGCTTGTTGATGACTGAGGAATAATGTCTATAAAAGAGATAAGAATGTGCAGCAGTCTATCTGAAAACAAATTCAGTAGTGTACTTCGCTAGCGATACTGTCAGAGCAACATAGGATGTTGCCAGCAGCACTGTTAGACTCTAGTCTATATCAGTTTCTGGCTCATGCTTGGTTTTGGGGCGAGGGGGGGGGGGTGTTCTGGGTAGGTTGGAAGGGTGATGGTTGGGAGTGCCAGTGAGTAGGGATTGTTGCCAGGAGGGGATTCAGGGCCAGGATATTCATTTTAATATCTTGGGAAGGGAGAAGGGCATCGGGCTGGCAAGGCCTGCAACATTTTCTGATGATTTTGGAGGGAGGTGGTGTTGGTGGTGGTGTGAGATCAGGCACTATGTCCACATGTTTTTATAATTAGTTGGAGGGTGGAAGGGTTGGGAGATCAGGCGACTGCTGGATGCTGTGGTATTTTGTTTTGTTTTATTTTTTTATACACCTAACAGACTATATCCTTAATATAGCTGGGTAGCACTAAAGTTATCCAGCTGCCTGGGCCAAACTGAGCCAGGAAACGCTGATATTCAGTGCAACTAGGCTAAATATTAGCTCTACCCTGAAACGGCCTTGCACCCACCTTTGTTTCTCAGACTACGTTTTAGCCAACTTATCTGCCTAAACCAGCCAGTTAGCAGAAGAAGATATTTAGACCACAGGTTTGTCTACCTAAGTCCTAAATCAGAAATAAAAATCTTTTTGAATAGGAATCTATGGTAAATAAGTTTCTACAAGCCAGTAAATGAACACGTTATCCAACTAAAGTTATTTAGATAACATAGGACCTCCCTAGAACAGCTCTTTTTTAATCCAGATAAAATCTAGCTGGATAAGTGGTCCAATATTACAAAAGTTGCCATTTAACTGGATAATGTTTGAGTTATCTGGCTAAATGGCTTTGAATATGGTCCTCTATATGGTTAATTTATTGTACTGTAATTAAAGAAAACGTACCTTATTCAATCTTTTCCAGCAGTCATTAGTATAAGGTGGATCCTAAAGCATGAAATACATTTAAAAAAACCAATCTGCCAACACATTAGAATTGCCTTTCATGTTCATCAATACTAATGTATTTAATATACATCAAAAATCTAACAACAGTATAACATATGCAATAAATGAAATCCACTGAGTACAGTAAACAAACAATCCTGGCACATGATTTCACAAGGTTTGGAATAATTTAAGGAAAAGAACTAGGCTGTAGGTAGTCAGCTACAAAAAGATAGTCAGGCACACAAGTTTTCCCTAATAAACAAGTGATTGTAAAATAGTGCAGGCAATTGCAAAAAAAAAAAAAAATGAGTTTTAGTGACGTTACCACAAGCATTTCCTTTTAACATTTTATGGATTTATAACCAACATCAAATCATCATCTCTCAAGCTGTTGGACACTGGGGAGTACATAGAAATATGAGTCATGCTGACCCTGGATTTTTTTCCAACTATAATTATCACATTAAGAACCTCACATATGGTGAGCACATAACATGAATACAATAATTTCCAGTTGATAAATATGCAGACCTGATCCCAAAGATGTATACATATCAATATGCTTGATATTAACTTTTGTCAAACATCAGACCTGGACACATATACTCCTGCTCTCTCAGGCTGCCCCATCACTTTCTCTGGAAGCGATGTTAACACTTAAGGGGAAAATGTTCAAAGTCCTCAATATTTTGTACACATTTTCAAAGGGAAAGTTTCTGCATACTTTTGGTGTGGGTGCAATATGATTGGGAAGCAGCACCCGCCCATTTGGAAATGTAGTGAACATGTGCTAGTCTCCTAATCCCGTCCAGAGCTTCCTCCAGGAACGTTGTCTCTTAACTCGGCTGAGAGCAAATGTGCCATAGAATCCTGCATGTACGTTTGGCTAGGATAAGGATGGGAAATTTTCACATTGCCCTTTAACCCACGTAAATGGCTTTGAGAAACTGCTCTCTAAATATTTTTGCTTAAAGAAAAATTGTGGGAGGGAGAAGGACATAAGATTATAAGAACATAAGAAATTGCCATGCTGGGTCAGACCAAGGGTCCATCAAGCCCAGTATCCTGTTTCCAACAGTGGCCAATCCAGGCCATAAGAACCAGGCAAGTACCCAAACACTAAGAAGATCCCAAGCTACTGATGCAATTAATAGCAGTGGCTATTCCCTAAGTAAACATGATTAATAGCCGTTAATGGACTTCTCCTCCAAGAACTTATCCAAACCTTTTTTGAACCCAGCTACACTAACTGTACTAACCATATCCTCTGGCAACACATTCCAGAGCTTTACTGTGCATTGAGTGAAAAAGAATTTTCTCCGATTAGTCTTAAATGTGCTACTTGCTAACTGCATGGAATGCCCCCTAGTCCTTCTATTATCCGAAAGTGTAAATAACCAAGTCACATCTACTCGTTCAAGACCTCTCATGATCTTAAAGACCTCTATCATATCCCCCCTCAGCCATCTCTTCTCCAAGCTGAACAGCCCTAACCTCTTCAGCCTTTCCTCATAGGGGAGCTGTTCCATCCCCTTTATCATTTTGGTTGCCCTTCTCTATACCTTCTCCATCGCAACTATATCTTTTTTGAGATGTGGCGACCAGAATTGTACACAGTATTCAAGGTGCGGTCTCACCATGGAGCGATATAGAGTCATTATGACATTTTCCGTTTTATTAACCATTCCCTTCCTTATAATTCCTAACATTCTGTTTGCTTTTTTGACTGCTGCAGCACACTTTTAAAGTATTATCCACTATGATGCCTGGATCTTTTTCCTGGGTGGTAGTTCCTAATATAGAACCTAACATCGTGTAACTACAGCAAAGGTTATTTTTCCCTATATATTCAACACCTTGCATTTGTCCACATTAAATTTCATCAGCCATTTGGATGCCCAATCTTCCAGTCTTACAAGGTCCTCCTGTAATGTATCACAATCCGCTTGTGATTTAACTTCTCTGAATAATTTTGTCTCATACGCAAATTTGATAACCTCACTCATTGTATTCCTTTCCAGATCATTTATATATATATTGAAAAGCACCAGTCCAAGTACAGATCCCTGAGGAACTCCACTGTTTACTCTTTTCTACTGAGAAAATTGTCCATTTAATCCTACTCTCTGTTTCCAATCTTTTAACCAGTTTGTAATCCACGAAAGGAATTTGCCTCCTATCCCATGACTTTTTAGTTTTCGTAGAAGCCTCTCATGAGGGACTTTGTGAAACACCTTTTGAAAGTCCAAATACACTATATCTACTGGTTCACCTTTATCCACATGTTTATTAACCCCTTCAAAAAAATGAAGCAGATTTGTTAGGCAAGACTTCCCTTGGGTAAATCCATGTTGACTGTGCTATTGGAAAACTGCCTATAACATACCCTCTTTCTTTCTTTATTGCTTAACAATTAATAATATTTTCTTTAGGAATCATGCCCTGATTTTAAAGACTGTCTAATGCTTCACATCTCAGACCTGCTTAAGGGTCAATGCCCCCATATCTATCAATGATTAAGACACCTGCAGGCCGATATTCAGCTGGCCACGTCTGGATAAAGTTAACCAGGTAACTATAGGCCTGCTATTTATCCAAGGTACCAGCACTGCCTAGGCAAAGTAAAACCATGACCTGGTAAAGCCTCTCAATGCCAGTTCTTTTTGTCCAGGCAATTTTTTTCTGGATCATAATTTAACTGGTGAGCAATGGAAGATACATTTTAACTATTGAGGTTTGTCTGGCTAATTGCAAAAGTTAGCCGACCAAATCGTTTGGATTTTGACCTCTTGCCTTTTAAAAAGCACTTTGTCCTCACCTATTTGCTAGAATCTCATCTATAATATGTGTTCCAGGCTGCAGTTCAACCTTTGAGTTGAAAGTAAGAATACACACACCATTTAATAGTAAGTTCCAAAAAGACATGTTCAGTATTTATTTGAGAAACAAAACATCTGTGCAAAAAAAGAAAGCCTGCTCTCCTTAGAGGCTACAGCTCAGTTGCAGGGTAGAGCAAAAGAGAAACCGAAAGCTGCAGACAGGCAGAGAGAGAACAACAAGGGGTGTCTTATGATATAAGCTCAAACCCCTAGTCTAATCACAAGCAGTAAGTTTGAAACAGAGGAGGGAGCACATTTTAACATGTTCTTATTTTACATAACTGTGAATTAGTTCAAACTAAAAAAGAACCTTCCCTTCCATTTACACTTATAGGAGTTGAGGTTCTTCGCATTCCAGGTGCGTACCAAGGGTCTCCGGCGCCTGAGGGCAATACATTTGTGTGTCTCTCCAGTTCCCCCCCTCATCCTTCTTGTACTAATGCTTAAGGCCACCAGAAATCAGTGGTGTCTCTAGACAGAAGAATTTGGGGCAGGGGGGAAGTCAAAATGACATTTCCTCATCACACCCACCTCCAGAGCATGGTCCCCGCTTTAAAACTGGCTATAAAATGTCTTAATATGATGAACACTACCAACTATCACATTACAACACTCATGGATTCATTTACACATTAATTATGAAGAGGTAGATGTTCAGAAATAAATGTTTATATAAATTAGCCCAAAAAGACCTATCCAGCTAACTTACATGGAATATTATTTATTATTTTTTATATACCGACATTTGATCTCAATTGAGCTATCACACTGGTTTTCATTCAGGTACTGTAGGTATTTTTCTATCCCCAGAGGGCTTACAATCTAAGTTTTTGTACCTGAGGCAATGAAGGGTAAAGTGACTTGCCCAAGGTCATAAGGAGTGACAGCAGGACTTAAACCCTGGTCTCCTGGTTCATAGTCCACTGCTCTAACCATTAGGCTATTCTGCTATTCTGAATAGCCCTATATGTGGTGCTACTTAGCACCCTAGCACCTGGCCCAATCGATGCCATTTTTCAAAATGACACCAACCTGACCTTGCCATGTGGCCTTTGATCCCCAGACCTTGCCCCTATCATGTGACACCATTTGAAAAATGGTGTTAACCTGGCTGGATGCTAGGGGGCACCTTGGACCCCATTGAAAGGTTCAGGGAGTATGGGGGGGGGGGGGGCAACGGGGATGTCTGGGGGTGCAGGGAGTGGGGGAGGGCCCCATGAACCCCGGCAAATGTATTAAATACCTTTTGGGAGATGAGTGCCCAGGGGACACTATACCCTAATGAGTTTATTTTACTATTGGGGGGTCATCCTGAATCCCAATGCAATTTTTTTACCCTTTGGGGGTAGGAGGATGATCACCATGCATCAAGGGTAATCTTTTTTTTTTAATTTTGTTGTAAGGGCCGCCTCCAGTGGTGACCTCAGATTGAACTGGGGGTCAACCCTGACCCCCACTCAACTTTTTCTGTCTGAAGGTAACTTTTTAAGGGCTTGCATGGCACTTTAAATGTGATGTGGGAGCTTTGGGAGGTGTTATTCTATCACAGCTGATCAATTTCTCAGTCAGCCGCAATAAAATATTAACATCAAATTGCCTATTAATGAACCTATTTGCATGATTTTATGTTATTCATGCATGTAAATTGCATGAAAAGCAGCTCATTGTAATAGGGGAGGGAACCTGGGCAGGGACAAGCAAATTATCAATTATATTGCATGATATTGCCATGATAGTGCTCTGTTGTGTGATATACACTGTTTAATGCACGTTAGACCACTACTGCAACTTACTGCATTACCCAGTAATTTAGCTGGATAAGTAGCATTGCACTATTCTGCCCACTGCCCACCTACTAGATATTTGGCTGACTAGCTAGTCAGTTAACTGCTTAGCCAGCTAAGTGGTACCCGCTGGATATTCAACAGCCACGACTTAGCCAGATAAGTCCCTACTTATTTGGCTAGGTAGCACTGAGCACTAAGTAGCACTGAGGTCTATGAGCTCTAACTACCTCACACAAGATTCAACAACAAATTTGTGTTTTATTCATGTCTTCTGCTTGCAGGGGAAAGCAGGTATGGTCTGACTAGAATATCACCTATCCACCAGTAGGCTAGGAAACTTCTGATCTATTGTGTTTTTTCTTCTGAAAAGAAGAATGTTAATGAATCAGGATTTTGTCCTTTTTCATCGTTATGCATGCCTATGAATCGTCCATATCTTCTTCAGAATATTCCTCATCACATCATTCTAGATATCTTTTTTAGGAGTGTGCAGGTGCAAATATTTTTGCTTTGGTTCATTCATTTGTTTCATAGATCACTTCCATTTGTTTCATTAGTTTCAAACAAAAAATTGTTTTAATTTATTTGTTAAATTTGTTTCCTATTATACAGTCAATGGGGGAAGTAATACAACCTATTCTGAACTTCAAAATTGGTGTTTTCTAAACAATTTTAATGAAACTTGTGGGTAGACAACATCAGCTGGGGAAGAGAAGTCCAAGGCACCAAGACTGTGGCAAAGTGGCACCAAAAGTGGCATGAATAGCCTAAGGCAATGTATAGGGGCAAAAGGGTACCAGGATTTATCCAAGGCACTGTCAGAGGAGCAAAACAGCAGCAAGGTTTTCAAGAACACCCAAGACTTTAAAAGAGTGCGCTAAAATACATGGCATGAACCTCAAAGGTGGCACAATAGGTGCAACATGGCACCAGGAGTGGCATGAATATCCTAATGCACCATGAAGGGGGAACAAAATATAAAATGCACATTAAAATAAACCCTAGGATTTGAAAGAGGGACAAAGCAGCTCAAAAAGTTGCAAAAAGAACTCGAAGTTCAATGAGAGATGCAAAACAGTCATCTACAATGGCAAGAATACTCCAAAGTGTAGAGTCCGAGGTATGTAGAAGGCAGATTGACATAAAGACCCCAAGGTGCAAAGTCTGTAGTACAGCAACAAGGCTGAGTATCAGGAAGACCCCCAAGGTGTAGCACAAATGGTAGAGCTACAAAAAAGAGTGGCAGCAAGACCCCCTAAGGTCTAGAGTTTGGGATACTACAGCAAGCCAGAGTGGCAAAATAATCCCAAGGTGATACAACAGGGGTATAGCAGCAAGGCAGAGTGGCAAGAAGATCCCATGGTGTAGTATAAGAGGTATAGCAGCATGGAAGAGTGGCAACAAGAGCCCAAAATGTAGCATCATGGGCACGGATAGAAACCAGGCAGAGTGGCAGCAAGACCCTCAAGGTGTAGCCTAAGAGGTATAGCAGCCAGGCAGAACGGCATCAAAACCCCCAATGTGTAGTCTAGGATATGGCAGCAAGATTGAATGATAGTAAGACCCCCAAGGCATAATGTCAGGAGCAGGGCAGCTTCACCTTGATTGGTCATTCATCCTATCTACTTGCTCTCTTCTGTCTCCTTGGCTCTTTCCTGGCTGCCACCTCACTCAGAAATTATCTATACTTACCATTCTCTTTGTAGCACTTTTCACTGGACCATAGTCTTGAATGGGAAACATAAAAGAACAGAACTAAAACTTTTGTTTAATTTACAGGCACCCTCCATTCATTTCAGGAGTCCAAAATGAAACAAAAATGGTCTCATTTGTTACAGATTACCCATTTGTCTCAAACAAATGCACATCCCTAATGTTGTCATGACAAAGAATCTACATGTCTGTAAAGATATAGGGCCAGATTTTCAAAAGGTTACGCGTGCAATCTGTCTTACGTGCGCCGCCGGGCCTTTTTTAAAAAGGCCCGGCGGCGCACGTAAAGCCCCAGGACGCGTGTAAGTTCTGGGGCTTTACAAAAGGGGCGGTGCGGGGGTGGGATGGGGCGGTCCGGGAGTGGGGTGGGGGCGGGATCAGGCTCCAGGCACAGCGGCCATATTTGCAGCTGTGCCGGGGATCGCGGGTCGGCAGTCAGCCGGCGCGCGCAACTTGCGACTGCCCAGAGGCAGGTGCAAAAGGTAAAATAAAAGTCAGGGGGGTAGAGTAGGGCTAGGGGGGGAAAGGTTAGGGGAAGGGATGGGAAGGTCAGGCTAGGGGGAAGGGAACGGGGGAAAGCAGCGCGGCTTGGCGCGCGCAAGTTACACAATTAGGCATCCCCTTGCACGCGCCGACCCTCGATTTTATAACTTGCGTGCGCCTGCGCGCACAAGTTATAAAATCGGGTGTGCATGTGCGCGCGCCGGGTGGTGCGTGCAGATGTACTCCCGCGCCCACCTTTGTAAAACCTACCCCACAATGAAGTTCACATTCTCTAATGAAATTGATCGTGTGTTATGTGATTCTGAGCAAGAACAATGCTAAACCTCTCAATATCAGGGGTCTATGTGGTTTTCTTTAGTTCACAGGGTGTCTGAACTGCTTGAAATGTGATAATTTTTTTTTCACAGAAGTCAAATTAGAACTTTTAATAGAAAATCATTACATTGGATGTTAGGGCTGAGAGTTGAACTAATCCTTAACTTTCTGAAAAAGTTGGCTATATTCAGCATACTGTCATCTAAAAGAATTAGAGCCATGGAGATCAAACTCATTAATCCTTTTGGAACATTGGGTGAAAAGATGAAGTCTACCCTGCCCAGTATGTGATATATGAGACTTGAGGACATGACACAGCATTAATTGGTGAGAAAGCATTGGCTGGTCAGTGGCAAAGTAATCAGTCTGCAATAGTTCCATTACAATCAGGTCCTTATGGCAGCATATTAGTATTAATGTGCAGCACCAAAAGTATAGTCATATGATTTCTCATAAACTGGAAAAATAACGGAAAGCTAATGTTTAACTGTTCATAGTGTATTATTATTGAAGTATATTTTAACACAGACAGACAACGTCTTCCTTCAAGGTGATAAATCTGAGCTATTTTGTTGGCCATATTAGCAAAAGGCATGCCAGGTGCTGTAGCTGTGTCAGTAGCAGCAGCAAATAATGAAGAGCATAATCTATACTCTTATATAGAACTCAGTATATAAGAAATCAAATGCAATCCTTTTTCATATAGTTCAAGAATTTTTTTAGCACATTTTTGGATGAAAACATTTCCACAAATATATAATGACTATAATGTTAATAAATAAATAAATGGCAACCCAAGATAAATCACAACAGTAGGTTTCATTGTTTTGTCTTCCCCTTGTTCTTCCTAGGTTTTCTTTGCACCCTCCTCTTAGGTTACTCTCCTTTCACCTAAATTCTTCTCCCTACTTCAACTGTTGCCCCTTTTCTTTTCGTGCCAGGTTCATCTCCTACCTGCCAGTCTTCCTCCCTTCCCCCTCCCCTAGCAATCAGCTCTACCATCCTTTTCATTTCCTATCAGGTTTCTTCCTTCCTCTTGCCTCCTTTTATCTTTCATATTCTTCTGTTGCTGGTGCTAAGGATAGATCTTGAAATACTTAGAAACTAAAATCCTTAATAAAAGGAAAAGCAAAATCAGCTCCATGATTTTATTGATGCACAGAATTTCCTTGATGATTTCCAGCTTGGCTTTCATAAAACTCAGAATATGAAAACCCTGCTTTTATGAAATTTCGATGTGATCTACCATACTTTCGATCTTGGTGGTAGTTTTTTCTTCATTTGGTCAGATTTCTCTTTGATGTTCGATATGCTTAACCATGATCTGGACAGTTTTAGGAAAGTGGGAATCATAGATATTGTTCTTAGGTGGTTTCGGAAAATTCTTTTAGGCAACTGTGCATCTTCTTTGACTGCTTTATGCACTGGCTTCCCTCAGGGCTCTGTGCTCTCAGCCACCTTGTTTTATACATATTTTCTTTATGTCAGCTCCTGCCTAATCTAGGCATTGAGGATAAATTGTATGCCAAGGACATTTAATTTTATTTACTTATTTCCTCTAAATTATAAAAAAGAACAAGATTGATCCGTTGACATGGAAAGAGCTATCCAATATGTCTTCCCGTGTGCTTTTTGATGGCTTTCAGGTTCCTATTTCTTTACAAGCTCAAAACTTCACGCCACATTCTCTTAAGAATCACAAATTAAAACCATTGTCAAGATTGCTTTTTTTTAAATTATGTACAAGAAAAATACAGTAATAGTTAAACAAACAGTAATAACAGTGAAAGGGGAAAAGAGTAAATACTTAATATATCTGTGTACAGACCTCAATCAGAGGGAGGAAAAAAGGAAAACTAGAAAACTAACATCAGAAAATATTCCAGAACAACTTAATTTCGGTCCGACTGCCATCTTCATGGAGGAGCTTCTTTGTTCTGTAGAAATCTTTCAAGCTGCTCTGGATCATAAAATATGAACTCGGTGCTGGTGAATTTAACATGGCATTTACAAGGAAATCTTAAATGATAATTTGTATCTAATGCAATGATTCTTTGTCTTTTTAAAAGAAAAGCTTTATGTTTAATCTGGGTAGCTCTGGTAACATCTGGGAAAAGTCCCATTCTTAACCCCGGAAATGACATCTCAGTAAGTTTAAAAAAAAAAAAAAGCTTCAGAATCTAATCTCTGTCAGATTCCATAGAAAACTAGCATTTTAGCACAGGCATAGTCATTTTCTTGGGAAGCAATGGAATTTATAGATGTCACCCCTTCCACTGCTCGAAAGGAAGGATTCGACACAGAACTTCAGAACTCCTTCTTAGAAGAAAATATGCTTTAACTATTACAGGAATTTCAGACAATGGGATTTTCAAAATTTGAAGAAAAAAATCTATTTAAGACAACATTAAGAGATACCAAAGATACCTAAGGAAAATTAACAAAACATAAATTCATTCTTCTAACATAATTCTCCCTATTCTCTATTTTACAATGAATAATCTCATTGTCCTTAATTAAATCTGATGAAGAGCTCTGCAAGGTAGATATTTGTTCTTCCATAACCCCCATTTCCTTTGACATTCGTGAATGCTAGTAGAATGAATATTAACTTGAAAACTCAACTGTTCAAAGGAAGTCATTATTTTATCTATATGAGTAGTTGATTTATCCAGGGTTATTATTGCTTTTTTTAAGCTACCACTATTGTGTCATCTAAAACTAATACTTTCATGTGATGATTTGAAATCTGTTCTGCATGCCTTGGTCAATTTTGCTTAGGTTACTATAATTCTTTGTATCTTGGTTTATCCTAATCCATTCTTAGAGCCATACAGTTGGTCCAAAATGTGGCTACATGGTTGGTCTCTGATGTCTGTGCTCATAACCACATTACACCATTTCTAAATAAGCTGCATTGGCTTCCAATTGACTTGAGGATAAAGTTTAAAGTGTCATTGCTTGCATTCAAAGTTCTGAATGGGTTGGCACCAAGACGTCTCAACACAGCGCTACTAATTTATCAACCTCCTTACATACTGAGATCTTAATTCCAAAACTTAGTAGATACATCATCAGTCAGGCAGGCAATATCAGCTGAATCAAGAGAAAGATTATTCTGCGTGACTGGACCTGTATTTTGGAACTCTCTTCTGGATGACATTAAAGTTGAAACTTCTATAGCTATGTTCCATAAGTGGTTAAAAGCTTACTGTATTTACTTTCGCAGGCTTTTAATGATTTGTTGTGAATTTCTAGTAAGTATGGTTCTTAGCTTTCTGGCAGATCTGAGATTGGCTTTAATTAGATGCAGATCAAGTGTATTTTCATTAAAACTAAAGCTGTAACTTGGTACTGATATATGATTTATTTGTTTTATTAATGGTCTTCTTTTTTTATATTATGACTGTTCTCTTTGTGACCCACTTAGATGTTATGATAATGCATAAGTATTTTTAAATTAAATAAACAAATAATCATGGCTAGCCAGGCTGAAGCTGGATTTGGGGGACAGGTCTTGGCCTGAATTTCAGGCTCCTCCATCTCCTTCCCACCCATTCTATATTTCCATCCTGCATGCCAAGGGAAGGATCTCCAGATCCATGACATCTCTTCTTTTCCTGCTAGTTACAGACAGCCTTGGGTTTTGTCTCTCCTCCTCCTCCTTCAGGCTGTTGATGCCTGGTCACATGATGTCATTAATCAGGCAACAGCAGCCAGTTTTAGAATAGCAGCTGTTACAGGCAGCGCAAACACCATATTTACATATTTCTTTTTTAAAGATACAGGAGTTTTGCTAGAAAACAATTTTTTTGGCTAAACTACAGCATGTTTTCTTGTAGAAGAAACCTGAATTAGGTTTCTAGGAAACAGAAAATACCCAAAGATTGCATCCACCCAGGAATATAAAATACTTTATTAGTGAATAGATGTACAGAAACATAATCTATTCATTATAGATGCACTATGGTCATTTACTTTGTCAGATGCAAAGTATCTGTACTTAGCATAGCTCTGGAAACAAATACCCTAATTGGTGCTGGCTGATAGTAACAATAGAAATGAAAAAAGATAATGCAACATTCCAACAATTGTTATTCTTGAACATGCATCACATGTAAATGGAATCCTGAACAATAGAATGAACAACTCCTGAATACAATGTAGTTATTTTTCTGCTTTCCTTCGGTGGGAGAAGAGGGAGTGCAGGAGAGAGGTGAAAAAGTTCATTGATCCCCTGTTTAGCAGTTGCTTGATGAAAGATAAAATTTAATTTGCAAATATACCACTTTTTTTTACTATGATTTCTATATATCAGGGTGGCCAACACCAGTCCTCAAGAGTCACAAACAGGCCATTTTTCAGGATATTCACAATTTATATACATGAGATAGATTTACATACAATGGAGGCAGCCATGCAAATTTAACTCAGGCATATTTACTGTGGATATCCTGAAAACCTGGCCTATTTGTGGCTCTTGAGGACTGGAGTTGACCATCCCTGGTATATTTCATTGATTTGTTTACCAAGTTTACCCATTCAGCAGTTCTTTCCTTAGCAGAAATTCATTTGAAAGGATTTTCCTTTCACACAGTACATATAAGAAAGTGCTTTATTTAAACAAAAAGAAATGGAATGCTTGCTGCTTACCATTTTAACACATTTACAATGTACCTTTTGTTCGCCTTTTTTCTTCATGGAAGTTCTACATTTTATATTCTACAGCTTTCAAGTTTAAACTTTATCTTTCAACTGTAAGTCTAAGTGCTGACTGCTGTGTTTAGCCACAAGCTGCCCATTGCGAGGAAAGCTGATCCTGAAATCTGATCCCTTATATCACACAGATTAGGCTCTTATAATTACAGACACTGCATAGCTTCATTCTGAACATGGATAGTATACAGGGTTCCATTAGCTATATCCCCATAGTACAGTACTCATAGCTGCTTTTTATTGACTTGTTTGCTGTTCTGGAAGTCAGCAGCTGTTCTGAAAGGCTGCAGCATAGATTTTGAGAAGGACTAGACATGATTTCATTTAAAATCTTTCAATTTGGACCTTAGAGTGGACAACTGATACATAGGAAACATTAGGCAATAGGCATTGGAGAAGAGTGAGCATACTATAAGTCCACTATTTTCTTATAGAAATGAAAGATAATGACACTGCCATTCAACAAGAGCTACAAATCCATGCAAGTGTCAGGGTAGATAATTTTTTCTGGTATTTAGTTCCTGGCCAGGACAAATATTCTGGGAAAAAACTTAACTCTGAAAATCAGTGTCCTTGAAATAAAATTGTGCACTCTGATATACATTATGAATTGATATTATTGCATGTGACTCATCATCTTCATTCCAAAGAGAAGAGCGCTAGGAAGCAGGCTTTTTTAAAGAAGCACTTACTAATAATTACTTCATAAGGATAGGAACAGAAATGTAAATATATGTTTAATTTAGGCAGCTTCTAGTTTCATTAAAACGAAGGATTATAATATTTTCAGAACTAAAAATACTGACACTTTGTGAATGACGCTAATGAATGCTACTGAAGTCCAGGAGGACATTAGTTTCTAGCAATGACCTTTACCTTCTGTCCCGTGCTTACTGAAATACTGATCTGAAACATGGGCACAGACTTTGATCGCACTCATTAACATGAAACTCAAGGCAGTCTCAGGGAAAGACAGTATATTAAGTCAAAGGATGAATAAATAAATACATTAATAAGAAGGGTAAGAACGGGGCCCAAAAAACTTGTTCATGACACATGAGGCTCTACATGACTGCAGACATCGGTCACAGTACAAACTGGGACCCTACAGCAAAATCTAGCTTTCTAACCAGGACCTAAAAAGACCAAATGACAGGATTATGATAACCTTTCAAAAAAGTCAGTTTAGCATGGATTTGCAATCAAACAGTATCATGTGATTACCCCCATGTTCTGGACTTATACAGTCTGTGTAAATTTCTACCTGCATGATATTAGGAAACTTATATCATATTTCCCTTTTCTCTACTTTGTTCTTTCAATAAAATCCAGTTGTGCGGTTGAAAATGGTCATTTTGGTCTTTGTTTAATAATGTATACTAACATGGATAAGGCGGGACTTACTGCATCATCCTCTCTCCCCCTCCTCACAAAAGCACAACACACAACATTTGGATTTACAAAAGGCCACAGTTTATTATCAAATAAAGACATATCCTGAGCCCGATCAACAAGATAACCTCCTACTCTTTCTCCACCTTGCCATGTACCGCATGCCACCACACCCCAGTGGTATAATGCAATAACTTTCTTTACTGTTCCTCACCCCGCTGCATCCCAGTAAGGGGGTAACTAACTACAGCCTAAGTCCTGCACTGGAAAAATGCTGTGGTACACCACTGCATTTGCTCCATGGTTGCTTGTTGCTGCTACCGGGAAAATGCTGTGCTGCAACTGAGGATGAGGACTGGGGGTAATACAAGAAGACTGACTACAATGTCCCCTTTGTTCTTGTGGCTTTTTAACTGTTGTAGTTTATGCTGAATGGGCAACCACTGTACCAGATTCTTCTGCAAGCAACAATCCACTATCTTGCTTTTCCATGTGGTATTTCACCGAGGTGTTAGACAGATGTTCAATAATCCTTCCCCTGCTCACAGTCTTTTTCTAATGGGTACATTCAACAAATCTATGATCAGCCAGTGCATGAAAGTGACTCAAAATCTGAGATTTCTTTCTGGTATCCGTATCCTTGTTAACTGTAGGGGAATCCTTATTCTTAGTAGCTCTATTAATGACACTAGCTGACGGCTGATCCGATGGTAATGGGGTTCCGCACTCGGTCATTGTAGTCAGGGTACCATTTGCAACTATATTACCATTGCTATCAGTTTCTTCATCCTCAGAAATCAGATTACTGTCAGTTGGTCCCTTATGCACTTTCTCATCTGCCTTGCTAGCATTTTCACCTGAGATTTCCATATCTAAAGTTTGGATGATATCATCATCATCATCTAAAGATATTCTCTAGCACTAATTTTTTCTCAATGATTAAGGTCCGCTGTTCTGCTTCGGCTTTTGATTGTATCTCATGTTCAAGTATTCCTTTCTTGCTGCTGATCTGGGCCACCAAGTAACCTTCATCTTCATTCTCAGAACTATTAGGATTATTAGCATTCTTTCCCTTCTCAAATATTCACTGTATCTTGCTAGGAGGACTATTCTTCCTGGTGCTCCTGCCAGTGCCTATTAATGTTGTTGCCTTACTACCAGTACTCTTGCTAGTGCTACCATATTTTTCTCTGTACTCACTACTAGAGATGTGAATCGTGTGCCAGATCGTCTTAACGATCAGATTCGGCTGGGGGGGGGGGGGGAATCTGATCATTAAGATATGTGAATTGGAATTGTTTCCGATTCCAATTCACATCGCCAATTTCACATCGCTAAAAAAAACAACCCACCCGACCCTTTAAATCGACCCCACCCTCCAACCCCCCCAAAACCTTTTAAAATTTACCTGGTGGTCCAGGGGGGCCTCGGGGAGAGATCCAGGGGGGCCTCGGGGAGAGGAGAGATCCAGGGGGGCCTCGGGGACAGATTTCCCATTCCTAGGCATCACCTGTTCTAAAAAAAAATGGCGTCGATGCCCTTTTGCCCTTACCATGTGACAGGGTATCCGTGCCATTGGCCGGCCCCTGTCACATGGTAGGAGCACTGGATGGCCGGCGCCATCTTTAAAGATGGCGCCGGCCATCTTTACTCATTAGCCCCTATTATACTATAGGGCTAATGAGTAAAGCCCTATAGTATGGCGCCGGCCATCCAGTGCTCCTACATGGTAGGAGCACTGGATGGCCGGCACCATCTTTAAAGATGGCGCCGGCCATCTTTACTCATTAGCCCCTATTATACTATAGGGCTAATGAGTAAAGATGGCGCCGGCCATCCAGTGCTCCTACCATGTGACAGGGGCCGGCCAATGGCACGGATACCCTGTCACATGGTAAGGGCAAAGGGGCATCGGCGCCATTTTTTTTTTAGAACAGGTGATGCCTGGGAACGGGAAATCTGTCCCCGAGGCCCCCCTGGATCTCTCCTCTCCCCGAGGCCCCCCTGGATCTCTCCCCAAGGCCCCCTGAGGCCCCCCTGGACCATCAGGTAAATTTTAAAAGGTTTTGGGGGGGTCAGGAGGGTGGGGTCGATTTAAAGGGTCGGGTGGTTTGTTTTTTTTTAGCGGCGCGGGCCTCCCTAAAAAAAAAGGGTCGGGAGGGTGGGTTGATTTAAAGGGTAAGGGGGGTTTTTTATTTTATCGGTCCATCGGCCCATTTTAATTAGTGGCAGCCAAAATGGCGCCGATGGCCCGAGAGCGGGAGATCGTTCCGGGACCCCTCCCCCCACTGGACCGCCAGGTAATTTAACATTTTGGGGGGGTTTGGGAGGGTGGGGGAGGGTAAGGAATTGGTTTTAAAGGGTCGGGGTGGGTTTAGGGGTTGTTTTGGTGTGCCGGTTTTCCCGCCCTCCCCCAAATAATTCCCATGCCCTATTTAACGATACAATACAAATGCCCCTGACGATAAATCGGGGGGGCATTTGTATTGTATCGTGCACTCTAATGATTTAGGATGATTCACATCCCTACTCACTACCATGTTTTTTTTTATTGAATGGAAATGGCATGGTACTGATTGCAGTGTGCATAGGCAATACATGTAGCAATGGCTTAACACAGAATAAGTGAATGATGATTTTTTTTTCACAAAAAATAAAGTATACAAACAGACTGTCATACTAAATGTTTGGCAGTGCACACAGAATCATAGTAACAGATACAGATTTTTAAAAGCCCATCTCACACCAAAATTAGGGGATGCAGAAAGAAGTCAGGCTTGCATGTGCCAACCATATTTTAAATAGCACCCACATACACTTGTAAATTCCATGTTGCACACATCTCAAAAGTATAAGTTATAAAATAAAAGATATGAACCCTTTTGGAGGGGTTTATTGGGTCTGGGGTAACTGGGGAGAGTGTAGGATATCAAACCAGGGGAGGTTGGAGACCTATATGTTAACTGGGTGAACTGGTAAACTGGGAATGATGTGTGACTATACCCCTTTTAAAATGCCCTGACTTACACAGTAGAAGTGAGATTTGTGTGCCCATATGTGCACCCACTTAAAATTAGGAGCACAGGTGCACATAGCCAGGCTATAGCATGCATGCAAGTTATAAAATAGCCACATCTCTGGGCATATGCTCAAATGTGTGCCTGTTTGAAAGTTACTGTCTTAGGCCAGGATTCATCAAACTATTCCACTTTAACATTCAGAGTGAGACATACGAACAGAACAATACACTATTGTGAAGATTTGATGCCCTTCAGAGTGAGGAAACTCACACAAAGATGAGATTTAAACAATGTTCTCTCAACTTAGCTTGATGGACTCTCTACCTGGGTAACATCAAGCTAGGTTGAGAGAACATTGTACAAATCTCATCTTTGGTGAGTTTCCTCACTCCAAAGGACATCAAATCCTCACAAGAGTGTACTTATCTGTTTGTACGTCTCACATGTCAAAGTGGCCCCAAACCACTACTTAAACCTCACCTCTAGTTACTAGGTGGGCCTCATAAAGAGGTATAAATACCTAACTACTATAAGGACCTTATAGCTAGTCTCTCTCTCTCTCTGTTTTCCAAATTAGCTTTCCGGTCTTCCTCTACTGCAAAGGGGGCGGGGTCTCTGGAAGCTGGGGCTATGGACGTCAATCCCTGGATTGCTTGCGGTGACTTCTGGACTCTTCTCCCGGGGGATGCTGGGAGCAGTATGCAGATGAGCCTTCCAGTCCTCCTCTACTGAAATTTCATGAAATGTTTTGTTATATCAGATTATAAACTATATGAAACCAAATAGGCGGTATCACTGAAATTGCCTATCATTAAAAATAACAGCATATTCCTAATAATAATAATAAGTACAGTTTTATTTGTATTTTTAAAATACAACTTTAAATCCATACTTTAGAGTCAGTAGCCAGAAATAATCATGTAAAAAGTGAGTTCTATACGAAATGTTCTTGTTATAGGTACAGTAAACCACTTTCAAAGCTATTAGCTAGACATGTACATGTAGTTAATAAGCTTGCACTATTAAAATCAAGTAGTGGAGAATAGAGATGTGAATCGTGTCCTCGATCGTTTTAACGATCGATTTTGGCTGGGAGGGGGAGGGAATCGTATTGTTGCCGTTTGTGTGTGTAAAGTATCGTCATAATCGTTAAAATCGTGAGCCGGCACACTAAAACCCCCTAAAACCCACCCCCGACCCTTTAAATTAAATCCCCCCCTCCCGAACCCCCCCCCAAATGCCTTAAATTACCTGGTGGTCCAGCGGCACACTAAAACCCCCTAAAACCCACCCCCGACCCTTTAAATTAAATCCCCCACCCCAAATGCATTAAATTACCTGGGAGTCCTCCGTAGCGGCGGTCCGTGGCTAAATCGGGGGAAGGGGGAGAGCACGAAAACCGGCACACTAGATCGTGAGGTCTTCAGCCGGCGCCATTTTTCAAAATGGCCACCGCAAAATGGCGGCGGCCATAGACGAAAACGATTTGACGCAAGAGGTCGTTCTGGACCCCTGCTGGACTTTTGGCAAGTCTTGTGGGGGTCAGGAGGCCCCCCCAAGCTGGCCAAAAGTTCCTGGGGGTCCAGCGGGGGTCAAGGAGCGATTTCCTGCCACGAATCGTTTTCCGTACGGAAAATGGCGCCGGCAGGAGATCGACTGCAGGAGGTCGTTCAGCGAGGTCCGGAACCCTCGCGAGATTTCCGGACCTTGCTGAACGACCTCCTGCAGTCGATCTCCTGCCGGCGCCATTTTCCGTACGGACAATGGCGCCAGCCATACGCGTATGGCCGGCGCCATTTTCCGTACGGAAAACGATTCACGGCAGGAAATCGCTCCTTGACCCCCGCTGGACCCCCAGGAACTTTTGGCCAGCTTGGGGGGGCCTCCTGACCCCCACAAGACTTGCCAAAAGTCCAGCGGGGGTCCGGAACGACCTCTTGCGTCGAATCGTTTTCGTCTATGGCCGCCGCCATTTTGCGGCGGCCATTTTGAAAAATGGCGCCGGCTGAAGACCTCACGATCTAGTGTGCCGGTTTTCATGCTCTCCCCCTTCCCCCGATTTAGCCACGGACCGCCGCTACGGAGGACTCCCAGGTAATTTAATGCATTTGGGGGGGGGTTCGGGAGGGTGGGGGATTTAATTTAAAGGGTCGGGGGTGGGTTTTAGGGGGTTTTAGTGTGCCGGTTTTCCTGCCCTCCCCCTTCCCCCGATTTACGATTTTTTGACGATAAATCGGGGGAATTGGTATTATATCGTGGCCCTAACGATTTTTGACGATTTAAAATATATCGGACGATATTTTAAATCGTCAAAAAACGATTCACATCCCTAGTGGAGAAGATGTTTCAGGTTTAAAGGGGTCAACAGCTAATCCTATAAGGAAATATAAACAGCAATGACAGTGAGACCTTTTGCCTATACTGCAAAATTATACATGTATTTATTTTAACAGTACAGGCAGGATCCATCTACATTCTGCAGGATTAAAACACTGGTAAAATAAAACTGTATTTAAGATAGTAACATAGTAAATGGTGGCAGATAAAGACCATTTGACCCATCATGTATGCCCAGGCTAGGTTACTTCTCTGTGGTTCTCTACAACTTTCCATAGTGGATCAAATAAATCCCCATATTTAAACTAGTATCATCTCCCTCCACCATTTATTTTATTTATTTATTTATTTATTTATTTATTTATTTAAGGTTTTATATACCGGCAATCAGGAAAACATATCTTGCTGGTTTACATAAAACGGGAGTGCAGAATATACAACAAACTAGAACTGTGGTGATCGAAGGTGCAGTTACATTTAACAAGGGTAGCAGAACTTGGAGAAAGGAGGAAGAGAGAGGAAAGAATAGAAATGGTTAAACAATATACAAATTAAATGCTATATACAGAAGGCATGGTTAAGGGCTGAATGTTTAGCGGAGTCATTAGAATGTGTCATTAGATTGTGTCCGGGAAAGCTTGCTTGAATAACCAAGTCTTAAGTCTTTTACTTTACCATGCCTTTTAGTCAACTTTTCAACCCTCTTTCCTCTATTATTTTCCATGTCTGTCCCAAGCATGTCCAAATTCTGTTACAGTGTTGGCCTCTACTGCCTCTTTAGATAGTCTCATGCACTCAAACTAATGCTGTTGGGGTTTAACCTAGTCTGATGCAGTTATGCCTTCACACTCTGTCCATTTTCTCCTCTAAAGTTTAAAATGACTGAGCAAATACTCGAGTCCCCTTCTTAATTTTTTCTGCCTTACCCTTAACCTGCTCTCAACACTGTGCTCTGTGTCTGTTCCAAGTATGTGTGCCCTCCATTCCTCAGGGTCCTCCCTAAACAGGCAATGGGACACCTTTGTGTACTGATTTTGGATGAATGACACACCCTGTAAGGAATGAGCCATGACAGTTTCTCACAAAACACTATATGCCCCTGGAATCTCCAATTGCAGGAAGCCTTCACATTCTAACACATAGTAAAGCTTAGTCAGTTTTACACATATTTAAATTCTGTCACAGTTTTTTGATGCTTTAGGATTTTTCATGTCTTTGATTTCTGTTCACAGTCTATCTTTGGCCATTTATCTCTAGTGCATGGTAATAGAACAAGGAGAGAAGCAGAGAGTAAGAAGAACATATTGCTAAATTAGAGAAATCTGAGAAATGAAAGATAATAAGAGTTAATGAGCAATTACAGAAGAAATGTGTATTCTATTCCTAGTGAGATACAAATATACTGAAGTAATTTCATATTATTAAGGTAAAAGAAAAAAAACATGAAAACAGACAGGATAAAAGCTTCATTGGAGTTTCCACATGTATCCCTGCTAATGTCATCAGTTCCTTATTATTCTTATTACCATTTGCTATGTTTTGGAAAATAAGTAGATTATGAATATAAATAGGATTTTATGCTTAACCCACAGTTGGTTCTATGGGGTAACTTATTATCCCAGTTGAACATTTCATGCAATCACATTAAATTCTGTAATGTTGTTCTTTTAGGACATTATCATTCTCACCCTCGTACACAATACCCAAACTATCATACAATTTGGGTTGCTCTTTATGGATTCAAAACTGTCTTGGTTAACTTTATATTCCTGGCATGAATGTGTTTTCTTTTTTTGGGGGATGCAGAGTTACTCTGAGCCCATTTGAATGATTGGGTAACTTCTTATCCTTGTGTAATTGTGGACATGTTTGCCAGAATTTGAAAATGTGGCTTAAAGTTTGCATATGTAGCTCAGTTTAAAGTGCATTTAACACAGAAACATAGAAACATAGATATGATGGCAGAAAAGGACCAAATGGTCCATCCAATCTGCCCAGTAAGCCTTTGCCATTTAAGTTATCCTATGCTTATATGTTTCCCAGACCTTAAAAGTCAAGGCCCTCATTGGTTGCTGTTTGAATTCAGTTCTCCATTACCTTCTATCCCTGCTTATCAGTTTCCCACACTAGCCCTTGTTGATTGCTGCTGAATCCAACTCCCTGTTATGCCTTGCTGTTGAAGCAGAGAGCAGTGTTCGAGTTGAATCACAGTAACAATCTTGTTGTTTAATGGTAATAAGCACCGCATCAGCAAGTTACTCGCATACTTTTTCCTCAGTCCATAAAACTCGGGCCCACGGGTTGCTGAATGAATCCAATTCCCCTTTTCCCCTTGCCATTGAAGCAGAAAGCAATGATGGAGTTGCATCTACAGTATCAAGGCTTTTTAGTTAAGGGTAATAACCGCTGCACCATCAAGTTACTGCATGCACTCTTTTCTTCATTTCCATCCTTTAGCCTTTAGGGTTCCACAGTATTTATCCCATGCACTTTTGAATTGCTTCACTATTTTGGTTTTCACCACCTCCACCGGAAGGGCACTCCAGACATCCACCTCCCTCTCCATGAAGAAATATTTTCTGACACTGGTTCTGAGGCTTCCTCCTTGGAGTTTCATTTTGTGACCACTAGTTCTATTGATTTCTTTCCAATGGAAAATGTTTGACATTTGCACACCATTAAAACCTTTTAGGTATCTGAAGATCTGTATCATATCACCCCTGCACTTCTATCTTCCAGGGTATACATATTCATATCCTTCAGTCTCTCCTCATAAGTTTTCTAAATGACCCCACACCATTTTTGTGGCTCTTCTCTGGACTGCCCCCATCCTATCTCTATCCCTTTTGAGATAATGGCTCCAGAACTGAACACAGTAGTCCAGGTGAGGCCTCACCAAGGACCTGTACAAGGGCATCACTACCTCCTTTTTCTTACTGGTCATTCTTCTCTCCACGCAGCCCAGCATTCTTCTGGCTTTAGCTATTGCCTTGTCACATTGCATCGCCATTTTCAATTGCCAAAAACTATCACCACAAGATCCCGCTTTTGGTCCATGCATATCAGCTTTTTCATCTCCATCTCATACCACTCTTTTGGATTACCGTGTCCCATATGCATGAATCTGTACTTCTTGGCACTGAATCCCAGCTGCCAAATCTTCAACCATCTTCAAGCCTTTGAAAATCACTTTTCTTTCTCTCTATTTCTTCCGGCATGTCCACTCTGTTTCAGATCTTGGTATCATCCGCAAATAGACAAACTTTACCTTCTATCCCTTCTGCAATGTTGCTCACAAATATTGAATAGAACTGGTCCCGATACTGATCCCTGTGGCACTCTACTTAACATGGTTCTTTCTTCAGAGAAGGTTCCATTTACCATTACACGCTGTCTCCTATCATAAGAACATAAGAATATACCATACTGGGTCAGACCAAGGGTCCAACAAGCCCAGCATCCTGTTTCCAACAGTGGCCAATCCAGGCCATAAGAACCTACCAAGTACCCAAAAACTAAGTCTATCCCATGTTACTGTTGCTAATGGCAGTGGCTATTTTCTAAGTCAACTTAATTAAGAGCAGGTAATGCTCTCCTCCAAGAACTTATCCAATCCTTTTTTAAACCAAGCTACACTAACTGTACTAACTACATCCCCTGGCAACAAATTTGAGTTTAATTGTACATTGGGTGAAAAAGATCTTTCTCCGATTAGTTTTAAATGTGCCACATGCTAACTTCATGGAGTGCCCCCTAGTCCTTCTATTATCCAAAACAGTAAATAACCGATTCACATTTACCCGTTCTGGACCTCTCATGATTTTAAACACCTCTATCATATTCCTCCTCAGCTGTCTTTTCCTCACAGGGGAGCTGTTCCATCTCCTTTATCATTTTGGTCGCCCTTCTCTGTACCTTCTCCATCACAACTATATATTTTTTGAAATGTGGCGACCAGAATTGTACACAGTATTCAAGGTGTGGTCTCACCATGGAGACCACAGTTTGTAATCCTTACCAACACTTGGTGCCCACTCCAAAGTTTCTCATTTTAAAGTTCATTAATCACCTGTTCTGCTTCCCTTTGCTAACAAATTGATGGCCAAGTAAAAATCCTAGGTTTGTAAGAGATACGCCAAATAACGTCTAGGTGATTTTTCTGTTTCCATGATGCTAGGCCACTTTTCTCTTACCTAACTCCAGCCTATCTGTGTCACAATCTATTTTGTCCATAATATCACATAAACAACGAAAAGCTGAAAGTATATGCAGACAGTAGAATGAGAGACATTCTGACAATATCAAGGTTTGGAAGCACCTTGATGGCACAGAGCTCAAAATGTACACGGGCCTCCTACCTTTCAGTAATTCCTACCATGGAAACCCCAAAATGCTGAAGCAGATCAGGGGACAATTATTTTGCTTTCTGTGAAATTTGGACAATATTTGAAGAGCAGCTTTGAAAATTCTACATTCCAGGTATACATTTTATAGTGCACACATGCTTGTGACTTTTAGGGGGCATTGTCCTTTCAAATAGTATTTGACAAGCAAGCGTGACAAATATGGACTGAAGATTTGGTGGTGCTATGATGAAGCAACAACATTATATCCCCTGAATAGGAATATCTACTTGAATGAGCAAGCAACCTGGAGAATCTCAACAAACACACCTAAGTACCCCAGTAGCTTAGCACTTGTTCTTCCATAGAATATGCCTGGGTGACATTTATGGGGTTACTATGTTTTTTTACAGGCACAGACATGGCAGAAAACTGACTAAAGAAAAATATACCTATGTGTGTATCATGCAAAAAATTACAAAATAAGGAAGAAATTCCTCAAAACTTGCAAGTATATCACATCCTCTTCAATTTTTAGTTTTGATAGGTATCTTGCCTTGGTTTCCTATGTTTCAAAGAGTTCCAGTACAGCACTGTTGCTGTCCACCATGTGCCATAACCTGTCAACAGATGTGGAGCTCTGCAAACCAGACATAATTCTGGCTTACAGCAAATATAACATGGATCATTTAACTCATATGATCACCTGCAGACATAAAATAAGCCAGTGTCCAGTAACACTATTTTTCAATCTGCCTAATGTTGATGGCATATTCCAGCTTTATTATTTGGTTGGGTCATGCTACCACTTGAAGCACAGGCCTCCTCAAATAAGACATTGCCTGTTCTATACTTAGATTGGGGAATAGCTGACTGATGAACCAATAAAAATAAAAATGATGGATACCCATAGTTTAAAACATTCTATCAGATTGGCAATGGCCTCCATGAACTTCACGTTTATACAACGCAACTCAGCTGTAACTACTTTTAACCAATGTGGGCACTGTGTTCTTTGCCCAATGGCACTTGACCAGAAAACCAGGAAAAGATGTCCAAATTGCCAAAGATGTGCCTGTGTAGAGCACATAACTATGATATATAAAGAATATCTTGTGTTGAAATGGTTGCTTCTTTACCAATAAGATGGGGGTGATGGTGAATTTTCTGGTTTTGCAGTCATAATTGAGGATGCTGATTTTATTGGAGAAATTATAGTTCTCAGAAAAGACTTAATTAACCATTGTTTGAATTGTGCATGACAGTGGGATACATATTATAGATGATGGCAACGATGTGGATGTATGGGATACAGAAGTACCCCACAAATGACCGAGATGGTTGAATTTTCCTGATACCCCCTGAGATTTAAACTGTACATGGCATGAGACTCTGTGTTTCAGCCTCCTGCGCTTCAGGAGTTGGGTGTGTTATAGGAGAGTTGCACATTTGATTTAGATATCTCAAGACAGCCTTACTGTACAATGCTTGACTTGAAATTTGATTTTTTTTCTCTCCACTCTAACATTCTACTGCTTTGAAATATTAGATTGGATCTCATTAGGTTTCTGAGTGTTCTCTAAAATTTACAGTAATGACGCAGATTTACAGCTAAACCCACACTGCTGTACTTCATATTCATTCACATTTAGAACCATAAACAAGTGAAGCTTGTTGACCCAGTATGCCACACAATATTCTTTGCCACTTCATATCAAATTAAGTTGTGTTACCTGGAATTCAGTAGTCAAATGAAGAACAATGACTTCAAGTCGCACTGAATCACATTATAACTAAGCAAACTTGGCACCGACTCACATTGCTACTGTAAAAGAAAAATGTAAATTGTTTGATTTTTTTGGCTCTCACATTTTCCATAAATTTGGAAGGCCCGGGCTGCCTCAGTGCTTTAGAGATTGAGAAATATAAAAATGGTTTTACACTGCTCCTGGGACTACAACAATGTCCTTCATTTTCAGTGATTCTGTTTCAACAGGATTTGCTTTAAAGTGTACTCAATGGAAGAAATTCTACTGCCTGTGCTAGAATCATTCCCTCTTAATACTGGAAACTCATCATGAATCTAAAACCTTAGCATAGAGGGGGCAATTTTCAAAAGGACTTTTGTATGAGAAACAGTTTTCCCACAGAAGTGCCTTTTATAAATTTGCCCATCTAATATGCGAGTAAAATTAAGCAAGTTTGTTATGCTCGGGTATAACTTTACTGCACTGTGTGGACTGGACACATGTTTCTGGAAGGCAGAGTCGGGGAGGAGTTTGGACTAATGCACATAGAGGTCCACATTCAAATACCATCTAGATGAATATCATAATAGTTATCTAACAAAATGGCTTGCCCAACTAACTTCTAGCTGGGTAAGTTGAATTTAGCCAGATAAATCAGAGGCGAGAAGGTGGCATTCTGGAGAGGAGCGGCATTAGCCAGATAAATTAACCAGCAAACTCTGGTCAGGCCGTAGGGCTGTCCTAAAGTTAGCTGGTTATACATAACTGGCTAAGTTTAAGATAGTCAGGTATAGTCAGCAGCGTGCCTAACTAGCACAGCCACACATACTTTACAAAATCTGGCAGCAGGTATGTAAATTTTCAGGAAAAAATTGTGTACACCAAATAGAAGCTGTACCTTGTGTAAAATAGTTTTGATGGTATTATTTTCAAGGCAGACTAATGCATGTAAATCCATTTTGAAAACTGATGGTAATTTAAGCACATTTTTTTCCAGCTTTCCTATGCAACCTGTTTTGCAAATGACCCTCTCTATCAATATGGAGAAGTAAAGAAAATGTATCCTTATTGGGAATCTGCATTGAAGACAGTATGTAAGAACCTTTTCTTTTCATACTATTCCAAATGGGGTTGGCATTTACAGGTTTTTCAATCAAGATTGAATAGTTTGTTTTTTTGTTATTTAAGTAGGTCTAATAACTGCTTTCAAAATATGCTTAATAAAATAAACATATTTCTTCCATGTCCAATGATTTTATATTGTTCAAATGGCAATATATGCAATATATTTTTCCCTGGGGATATAGTACAGATTTTGTACTGTAATTGTAAATGTAAGCTGCTGCAACAGAGAACTAGAGGCCTTCAGCTTTAAGACATGCCCAAAATGGTACCAATTTTAGCATATTGCATTTACCAGTTGTCCATTGTTGGTAAACTACAGCATGAAAATTGTCCACATTATCAATTTTTATTTTATATTTTAATCTATACAGAGGATAATGAACTTTGCACTTTTTAAAAACTATCATTTTTCATATACATATGAGAAGCTATAAACGCTTGACAGAAACTGAGGTCTATATCCAGATCAAAATTCAAAAAGGAAAAATTGTTGCAAAAAATTGTAAAGTGACTAAACCCCATAACAAGTCCTCTCAAGAAGAAAGAAGGGCAAAACAAATACAGATCAGAGAGCATATCTAAGCAATAAATCATATACCCATATAATTCAGGAGTCGATGATGATGGCATTACTTATTTTGTTATCTAAGCGAACCTTCAATAGACTAGGTAAAAAAAAAAAGTAATTGTGACCAGAGAATTTGACCATACATTTCACTGTATATAAGGGAATAACATCCCTCTATTGCTATCACTGTTTCCTGAAGCTAAAGGAAAGCATTCGTTCTAGCCTCGGTACTTTTACAAGCATCTGGGAAAACCTAGACTCTCTGACCAATGAAAGAATGGTTCCTGTTGAAAGTAAAGCCACAAAAGAAGATTTTTTTTTTTACACTTCAGAAGAACAAGTAATTAATAAGGTAGCTCTTTATTGAATCACTTCAATAGATTGTTCTAAGAAACTGATAAGATTAAAACTATCAAATCTGGGAGATCCTCACCCCCTCCCCCTCCCCACATCTTTTTTCCTTTTATAGGGCAAAGAGTAAGCTTTAATTAAAGAAGGAAAATAATCTTCTGCAATACAGAGACCGTTTTTCATATATTTCTTGAATAGCTCAAGAGGGATGATAAGAGGAATGTTAAGATAGTTAAGAATATGCAAATTAAGTAAATGATTTCCAAGCTTCTATGAATCATAGTACTGCCCTTTGCCATAGAAGATCTAAAGTCTAGAAAGCAATAACTGTGAGATTCCAGGCATTGGATTCTTGCACCATGTTTGCTAGAAGTAGTTTGTACCACAGCTAATTGTAGTTTAATTACATCCACAGAATAATTAATGTCATCTAATCTCTTACAGTTTTTGCTAAGGAAATAATAGCCTTCCAAACATCTTCAAGAGTGACTGTGGCTTCCAAAGAGCATTGGATTGATATAAACTTGTAATCCTTCAAGAAGTTGTTAGGGGCAAAAAACTGGCCCCATCTTCAAATGATAAGTCTAATCCAGTACTGCTCCTCATATTCTACAGTAATGAAGGAGGAAGACAATTGTTGGGGATCAGTTTTATCTCAAGCTCTGGCAGATCCACAGCTCTCCCTTTAGACATTTATTTATTTATTTGACAGTTTTATATACCGACATTCATTGGGGATTGTTACGGAGTTTCAATTTAGTGGACCCTTGGGCCGACCTGCAAGAGACTAGGAAAGGTATTCAAACTCTCTGGTACACCGCAGGCCGGGAGGCAGATGTTCAGGCAGGACGTAGTGGTGCTCTTCACCCTGGAAGCTGGTGCTCCCCCGGGAGGAGCCTGTGGGAGCCCAGCCGCTGGGACTTAGGTGAGGCTTCACCCTTGGATGCCAAAGCCCCCCAGGGAGGAGCCCATAGGAGCCCGGCCGCTGGGACTTAGGCGAGTTGATGATCTTGCGACTAGAGCGGGCAGACTGATGAGCAGGACTGAGAACTGGAAAAAGACTAGAACAGTAGACAGGAACTGTAGCAAGACTCGGGTACTGGAACCAGGCGAGAACTGTAGCAAGACTCGGGTACTGGAACCAGGCAGGTACTGTAGCAAGACTTGGGTACTGGAACCAGGCAGGGACTGTAGCAAGACTCAGGTACTGGAACCAGGCAGGAACTGTAGCAAGACTCGGGTACTGGAACCAGGCGAGAACTGTAGCAAGACTTGGGTACTGGAACCAGACAGGAACTGTAGCAAGACTCGGGTACTGGAACCAGGCAGGAACCATAGCAGGCAAGTAGGCAACAAGCAGGCAAGCAGGAACCAAGCAGGTACTGTAGCAGGCAAGCAGGAACGGAGCGATTTCCAATGGCAGCTCACTCCGGGGCACAGAGCAACAGGGAACCAGTTCGTAAGCCCGTTGCAAGGCCAAGACTGAGTGTCCGTGGCTGGCTTATCAAGGCCGCGGCGTCTGACGTCAGGAACTGGGCGGAGTCACCACTGGCGGGAAACAGCCTAGAAAAGCACCCAAGTGGCGCGCGCGCGCCTAGAGGCGGGGTGTCCATGGGAGGCTTCCTGGTGGCGAGGCCCTCGCGGGGACGCCGCAGAACAGGCCGCGAACTAGGCCAACCGAAGCGGGAACAGGTCCAGGAACACGGAGGTAAGGGTCTGGTCACGGCGCTCGCGGCCAGAACCGTAACAGGGGATATCACATTTACATTAAATGTGAAACTACACTTGGGTGGCGCTTGACAGAGAGCGTGACATGGCCTACCCACTCTGGGCTCAGGCCCACATGACACCAAATGAGGCCTGAAGAATGGCCGCCATGGACTCCATCATTGCAATGGAAGAAGGAGAGAGCTGCCAAAGCAATGCCACCACAGGAGCCCATCCCCATGGTGGTAAAGAAGGAGGCTCCACTGAAGCAAATCTGCCATGGGAGCCCATCCCCATGGCAGTGAAGAAGGCCCTGCCAAAACAAGGCCACCACAGAAGCTCATCTCCATGGTGGTGAAGAAGAAGGCAACTGTGACCCAAATGGTGTTGTTTCCACATTCCAGTGGAAACACTGAGAGGAGAGGATCACCTTGCTGGTGGCTGAAAGGAATCAGTAAGTTTTTGCTTGGGACATTGACTTTTTTAAAAGTATTGGGGCAAAGTTAACTATTTGGGAATATTATTTAGTGTGTTTGTGTGTTTGTGCCTTTAATAGTCAGAAAGGCAGTGAATAAACAAGTTAGACTGTTTTGCATTTTTAAATAGTCAGTCAATAAGGTAGCAGTAGGTAGGCAGTGAATACACAAGTTAGACTGTATTTTTAGTCAGTCAATAAGGTAGCAGTAGGTAGGCAGTGAATAAACAAGTTAGACTGTATTTTTAGTCAGTCAATAAGGTAGCAGTAGGTAGTGTGTTTATTTTTAAAAGTCTGCAGAACTAAGCGTTCTCCAGACATTTAAAGAGCTGAGTGTTTGTATTTAATACTAACTGAGTGCATTGTATTAAAAAAAAAAAACCCACAAAAAAGTAGCCAGAAGCTAGAAATAAGCTAGGAGCAGTATATACCAAAGTAAAAAAGTTGAATAGTTCAGCTCAGTTACTCACCTTGGAAAGGTGTTGAGGTAGTGTGATTGGGTTTGAATAGGGACCAACATTTGTTAATCAAGGGAGCAGTGAGTCACTCAGGCTGACTAACTGAAGTTCGACTGTTTGTATTTCCCTGCCTACCCACCCCTAGCTCATCCCTTAATTTATAGGCAGGTGCCACTTTCACAAAAAAAAAACAAAAAAAAAACCATCAACAAAAACTTTATTGAGAATTCGATCAGACCCCGGTAGGCCACTACCAGACACATAGTGAATTCACTAATACATTTAAAGGAAGTTAGACACATTCCTACTCCCATAGCAACCTAAAACTTAACTAGGAACTGATCAAAATTGAGATGAAGGCAGCAGTCCAGCAGCAAGAGGGGGGCTTCCCAGTCTTTTGCATCGAGTGTCACATGTATGATTTTTTACCCACCGGTGAGAAGTTGTACATGTGCCTGCGATGCAAAGAGCTCCTGGCTCTCAGAGAACGAGTCTGATCTCTGGAGGCTAGAGTGGCAGACCTGGAGGAGCTGAGGCAGACAGAGAGGTATATAGATGAGACCTTCAGGGACATAGTAGTCAAGTCCCAACTTCAGACTGGCAGCCCTTGTGCTGCCTTGGAGGAAGAAGGTCTCATAATGGGAGAGCACCAACCAGGTGTAGCAGGAAAGGATCCTATAGCAAGGACCTGCTCTCCAGGTGATGCATTGTCCTTTCGCACTGAGGATATCTCCCCAAGGCCCACTGCCCAGGAGGGAAGGGTTAGGTCGGCCGTCATAGTTGGTGATTTGATTATTAGGAATGTAGATAGCTGGGTGGCTGGTGGGCGTGAGGATCGCCTGGTAACATGCCTACCTGGTGCGAAGGTGGCGGACCTCACGCGTCACCTAGATAGGATTTTAGACAGTGCTGGGGAGGAGCCGGCTGTCATGGTACACGTGGGCACCAACGACATAGGAAAATGTGGGAGGGAGGTTCTGGAAGCCAAATTTAGGCTCTTAGGTAGAAAGAGAGGTATCTTTAAAGGATACTAATGATGCATTAGAATTAGGGCATCCCGACAGTGAGGTTCCAATAATTAGAAAAGTAGTCCAAGTGCCTGTAACTAAAAACTCACCTGAGCTAAAAAATTCTAACTTATCCCTATCAATTAAAAAGCAGAATAAAAATACAAACAAAAAACAAACTTTGAAATGTTTGTATGCTAATGCCAGAAGTCTAAGAAGTAAGATGGGAGAATTAGAATGTATAGCAGTAAATGATGACATAGACTTAATTGGCATCTCAGAGACATGGTGGAAAGAGGATAACCAATGGGACAGTGCTATACCGGGGTACAAATTATATCGCAATGACAGAGAGGAGCATTCGGGAGGAGGTGTGGCGCTTTATGTCTGGGGTGGCATAGAGTCCAACAGGATAAACATCCTGCATGAGACTAAATACAAAATTGAATCTTTATGGGTAGAAATCCCTTGTGTGTCAGGGAAGACTACAGTGATAGGAGTATACTACCTTCCACCTGGTCAAGATGGTGAGACGGACAGTGAAATGCTAAGAGAAATTAGGGAAGCTAACCAAATTGGTAGTGCAGTAATAATGGGAGACTTCAATTACCCCAATATAGACTGGGTAAATGTATCATCGGGTCACGCTAGAGAGATAACGTTCCTGGATGGAATAAATGATAGCTTTATGGAGCAATTGGTTCAGGAACCGACGAGAGAGGGAGCAATTTTAGATCTAATTCTCAATGGAGCACAGGACTTGGTGAGAGAGATAACGGTGGTGGGGCCGCTTGGCAATAGTGATCATAATATGATCAAATTTGATTTAATGACTGGTAAAGGAACAGTGTGCAAATCCAAGGCTCTCGTGCTAAACTTTCAAAAGGGAAAATTTGATAAAATGAGAAAAATTGTTAGAAAAAAACTGAAAGGAGCAGCTACAAAAGTAAAAAATGTCAAAGAGGCGTGGTCATTGTTAAAAAATACTATTCTAGAAGCACAGTCTAGATGTATTCCACACATTAAGAAAGGTGGAAAGAAGGCAAAACGATTACCGGCATGGTTAAAAGGGGAGGTGAAAGAAGCTATTTTAGCCAAAAGATCTTCATTCAAAAATTGGAAGAAGGATCCAACAGATTTAACAGGATTTAACATTTAGGAAAAGACTAAAAACTTGGCTTTTCAAAAAAGCATTTCCAAGCCTTGAATAAAACCTCCTCTCACTAGCACTAACTCGTTTGCAATAATGGAATGTAAACACGAATCAACCAACCTCAAACCCTCTCTCACTAATTCCTGCTGAATATTTATCATATTTATTCATTTGATTACCTATGTACCGTTTCATAGTCTTATTTTTTCACTTGCTATTCTAATGTATCAATAGACTGAAATGTAAATATTGTGCTGTTCAATTTCTCCCCTTCCATCCCACGTTTATTTTCCTTGTTTTTTGTAACTTTCCCTCTCCCTTTTTCTGATTCACTGTATTTAAAGTTCAAGGTTCTTATTGAAAATATTGTTTTTTACGTTACGTTATGCTTTACACTCCTTGTTATTTGTAAACCGGGTTGATGTGATGCCTATCATGAAACTCGGTATAACAAAAACAATAAATAAATAAATAAATAAATAAATAAAAATAGGATAAAGCATAAACATTGGCAAGTTAAATGTAAGACATTGATAAGACAGGCTAAGAGAGAATTTGAAAAGAAGTTGGCTGTAGAGGCAAAAACTCACAGTAAAAACTTTTTTAAATATATCCGAAGCAGAAAGCATGTGAGGGAGTCAGTTGGACCGTTAGATGATCGAGGGGTTAAAGGGGCATTTAGAGAAGATAAGGCCATCGCGGAAAGATTAAATGATTTCTTTGCTTCGGTGTTTACTGAAGAGGATGTTGGGGAGGTACCCGTAATGGAGAAGGTTTTCATGGGTAATGATTCAGATGGACTGAATCAAATCACGGTGAACCTAGAAGATGTGGTAGGCCTGATTGACAAACTGAAGAGTAGTAAATCACCTGGACCGGATGGTATACACCCCAGAGTTCTGAAGGAACTAAAAAATGAAATTTCAGACCTATTAGTAAAAATTTGTAACTTATCATTAAAATCATCCATTGTACCTAAAGACTGGAGGATAGCAAATGTAACCTCAATATTTAGAAAGGGCTCCAGGGGCGATCCGGGAAACTACAGACCGGTTAGCCTGACTTCAGTGCCAGGAAAAATAGTGGAAAGTGTTCTAAACATCAAAATCACAGAACATATAGAAAGACATGGTTTAATGGAACAAAGTCAGCATGGCTTTACCCAGGGCAAGTCTTGCCTCACAAATCTGCTTCACTTTTTTGAAGGAGTTAATAAACATGTGGATAAAGGTGAACCGGTAGATATAGTATACTTGGATTTTCAGAAGGCGTTTGACAACGATCCTCATGAGAGGCTTCTAGGAAAAGTAAAAAGTCATGGGATAGGTGGCGATGTCCTTTCGTGGATTGCAAACTGGCTAAAAGACAGAAAACAGAGAGTAGGATTAAATGGGCAATTTTCTCAGTGGAAGGGAGTGGAGAGTGGAGTGCCTCAGGGATCTGTATTGGGACCCTTACTGTTCAATATATTTATAAATGATCTGGAAAGAAATATGACGAGTGAGATAATAAAATTTGCGGATGACACAAAATTGTTCAGAGTAGTTAAATCACAAGCAGATTGTGATAAATTGCAGGAAGACCTTGTGAGACTGGAAAATTGGGCATCCAAATGGCAGATGAAATTTAATGTGGATAAGTGCAAGGTGATGCATATAGGGAAAAATAACCCATGCTATAATTACACAATGTTGGGTTCCATATTAGGTGCTACAACCCAAGAAAGAGATCTAGGTGTCATAGTAGATAACACATTGAAATCGTCAGTGCAGTGTGCTGCGGCAGTCAAAAAAGCAAACATAATGTTGGGAATTATTAGAAAGGGAATGGTGAATAAAACGGAAAATGTCATAATGCCTCTGTATCGCTCCATGGTGAGACCGCACCTTAAGTACTCTGTACAATTCTGGTCGCCGCATCTCAAAAAAGATATAATTGCGATGGAGAAGGTACAGAGAAGGGCTACCAAAATGATAAGGGGAATGGAACAACTCCCCTATGAGGAAAGACTAAAGAGGTTAGGACTTTTCAGCTTGGAGAAGAGACGACTGAGGGGGGATATGATAGAGGTGTTTAAAATCATGAGAGGTCTAGAACGGGTAGATGTGAATCGGTTATTTACTCTTTCGGATAGTAGAAAGACTAGGGGGCACTCCATGAAGTTAGCATGGGGCACATTTAAAACTAATCGGAGAAAGTTCTTTTTTACTCAACGCACAATTAAACTCTGGAATTTGTTGCCAGAGAATGTGGTTAGTGCAGTTAGTATAGCTGTGTTTAAAAAAGGATTGGATACGTTCTTGGAGGAGAAGTCCATTACCTGCTATTAAGTTCACTTAGAGCAGTGGTTCTCAACCCTGTCCTGGGGACCCCACAGCCAGTCGGGTTTTCAAGATATCCACAATGAATATGCATGAGAGAACATTTGCATGCACTGCCTCCATAGCATGCAAATTTTCTCTCATGCATATTCATTGTGGATATCCTGAAAACTCGACTGGCTGTGGGGTCCCCAGGACAGGGTTGAGAACCACTGACTTAGAGAATAGCCACTGCCATTAGTAATGGTTACATGGAATAGACTTAGTTTTTGGGTACTTGCCAGGTTCGTATGGCCGGGATTGGCCACTGTTGGAAACAGGATGCTGGGCTTGATGGACCCTTGGTCTGACCCAGTATGTCATTTTCTTATGTTCTTATGTTCCAATGGATGATGCAGGTCTACCATGAAATTGGTTGTTATATGTGTCCAGGGTTCATCCGCTAGAGGTTGTAACAAACCCCAAGGACATCCAGCTGGTGATTTTTGTTTGGCACAGACAGTGCAGGAGCCCACATACGCTTGTACATCCTTTTTCATGGTTGGCCACCAGTAGTACCATTGTAACATAGCTAGGGTGCCACTCTGTCCTGGATGGCTGGCCAGATAGGAATCATGTGCCCACTTCAACAGCTTCTTCCTTAGATTTCTGGCCACCACCATCTTCCCGGAGGGTACCACATGAGTAGCTGCAAGAACCTCTCTTCCGGGGTCAATTATGTGACGGGGTTCATCTGGTACATCCTATGGGGTGAAGGATCATGACAAGGCATCCACCCAAGTCTTCTTCTCTCCCAGACGATACTTCAAAAGGAAGTCAAATCTGTTCAAGAACAGGGACCATCTTCCTTGACGGCGATTGAGTCGTTGAGCATGTCTGAGGTACTCCACATTTTTGTGATCGGTATGCACTACTATTTGGTGCTGTGTACTGTGATGCAGTGCAGCACTGCCGGGGTCAAGAACAGGCAAGACACCATAAGGCAGCAAGTAATATTAAGACCAGACAGCAGGGGGTGCAGTGGAGGTTAAGAAAAACTACAAGTCCCAGGTTCTTAGAACCACCACCTGACCCATGGGGAGAGCCTGGAGGCGAGCAGGTGGCAGACGCAGGGACTAATGAGTCAGACACAGGTGCTCCTATGGAGCTAGAGGAAGAGAGTGTGCCTACATGGTGGGACTGGCCAGAAAAAGCCAGGGCCAGTGAGCAAGAAGAGGAGGAAATGGAGGTAGTTTCCGGTGGAGAGGAATCTTTCAGCTCTCCCATGGATACAGACTAGACAGAAAAGGGGAACGTATACCGAGTACCCTAAAGGAAGACAGGGGGAAGTGCTCGGGAAGGCAGGGGTGTTTGCTGTTGAACCAGAGAGGGTTGGGACTTAAAAAGTACCTTTGCTCCAGCACGTGTGTTAGGGAGCAGGAGTGCTGGAGGGCGGGGGCAGGGTCATTTGTTCAGCCCCAGAGGTAAAGAATGTAAATGTAATGATTCAGCTGTTTTGCTTTATAAAATGCTTTGAGGAATCTCTCTCTCTCTCTCTGTGTCATCTTTGGGGTTTGGGGACTGCTTCTCCCCAAACGCCATACAAGGAGAACCCCAAGAAGCCCAGCTAAACCAGGGTCTGTGGAGACAGGAACCCAGGGAGCTCCGGGCCGCTGAAGGACTCCAGGGATATCTATGCTCTGGGAAAGAGCTGTTCCAGAGACAGAGGAATGACAATGAGGACAGCCCGGGCGGTGAGTCTTCACAGTACCTTCCAGCCAAGGATGCCAGTCTTCAAAGGCCAGCTTGATTGTGAGTAACTCTTTGTCTCTGATTCCATAATGTCTTTCGGCAGGTGAGCACTGCCTTGAGAAGAAGGAGCAAGGATGGAGCACATTATATTCACTACACTGGCTTAAAACCGCTCCCACTCCGTCTGATTCATCGACCTCGACGTTGAATGGACGATGTGGGTCAGGATGGCAGAGGCACGGCTTCTTTTGAAAAGCCTCTTTGAGCATTAGAAAGGCTGATATGGCTTCAGGAGACCATTGGCAGGATTGGTTCCCTTCTTGGTCATAGCAGTTAGAGGGACTGTCAATAATGAGTAGTTTTTAATAAAAGAACGATAGTAATTGGTGAAGCCCAAGAAATGGCGCAGTGCTTTCAGGCCTGTAGGTTGGGGCCAGTCCCAGATACTTTCTAATTTTTTGGGGTCCATCTGAAACCCATTCTTAGAAACAATGTATCCTAGGAAGGGTACAGACTCCTTGTGGAATTCACACTTTTCAAGCTTTGCGTATGGGTGGTACTCATGCAGGTGTCTTAAAACTTTCTTGACATCCTCCTGATGAGTTTGCAGATCTTGGGAGAAGATCAATATATTATCGAGATATACTACTACGCATTGATAAAGTAAGCCCCGTAGGACGTTGTTCATCATATTTTGAAAGACTGCAGGGGCGTTTCTCAAACCGAAGGGCATGACGAGATATTCGAAGTGTCAATCGCGGGTGTTAAAAGCAGTTTTCCATTCATCTCCTTTGCAAATATGCACCAAGTTCTAAGCTCCTTTAAGGTCTAATTTTGAGAATATCTTGGCTCATGGAGCCTGTTAAATAGTTCAGAAATTAAGGACAGGGGGTACCTGTCCTTGATGGT
This sequence comes from Rhinatrema bivittatum, assembly GCF_901001135.1. Taxonomy (NCBI): domain Eukaryota; kingdom Metazoa; phylum Chordata; class Amphibia; order Gymnophiona; family Rhinatrematidae; genus Rhinatrema; species Rhinatrema bivittatum. The sequence goes on from NC_042619.1 coordinate 143,743,104, forward strand.
AATCTTATTCAGACCCCTGTAATCGATGCAGGGGCGTAAAGTGTCATCTTTCTTCCCTAAGAAAAAGAAGCCTGCACTAGCAGGAGTTTTGGAGGTTCTTTTGTATGTAGGTGGACATGGCTTGAGTCTCAGCTACTGAAAGAGGGTAAACTCTTCCTCTGGGAGGTTCTGAATTAGGCTTCATATTTATGGTACAGTCAAATACTCTGTGCGGTGAAAGTACATCTGCTGCTTGTTTTGAGAAAACATCCTGGAAAGAGGCGTATTGTGGAGGTAAACTAGGTAACGATGGTGTAGTGGGAATGCAAATGAGTGGTGAAACTTCCTCGAGGCACCGGCCATGACAGTCAGGTCCCCACTGGGACAGTTCCAACGTGGCCCAAATAAATTGTGGCATATGATCTTGAAGCCAAGGCAGTCCAAGTACCTCCGGATGCATGGCCTTTTCCAATATGAGAAATGAGATGGATTCAGAGTGTAAAGCTCCGGTGTGCAGACCAATGGCCTGGGTAGTCAATGAAACTTCTCCAGGAAGTGGTTCTCCATGGAAAGAGGACAATAGCAATGGCTTAGCTATTGGTGTGGTAGGAATCCGTAGATGTTCAACTAAGCTCTTCAAGATAAAATTACCTCCGGCTCCGGAGTCAATGAGAGTGAGAGTCTGAAATTCAAGACCTCCACAGAGCAGAGATACTGGTAAGGATAATGGAGGAGTAGGAGAGGTGAGGCCCAGGAGAAGTCCTCCTGTAGATCCTAGGCCCATCAATTTCCCGGAAAGATGGGACAGGTTTGGACGGTGTGGCCTGATTGGCCACAGTACATGCATAACCCCATGCATTTGCAAAAACGTCTCTTCTTGGAATTTAAATGGCTTCAGCCTAATTGCATAGGCTCTTCCTCTTCTAAGGAAGTAGATGGCAGGCTGGAGGCAATAGGCACCAGTTTAGGATGATTAGCCCCCACAGTAGAATTTTGTGGTCTCTTAGCCTCCTGAGTTTGGTCTCGGATGCGGCGGTCAATTTTCCCAGCCAGTTCCATCAGGGACTCAAGTGTATCAGGCAAATCATGAGCCACTAATTCATCTTTTAAGCGAGAGTTGAGACCCTCCATAAATATGGCATGTAGACATCCAGTGTCCCAATGTAGTTCTGATGCTATAGTCTTGAATTTGATCGCAAAGTCTGTGAGCGGCTTATTACCTTGCTGGAGATTGAGCAAAGCAGATCCAGCGACAGTCTGGCGAGCCGGGTCATCAAAGACAGACTTGAAAAGTTTTAGAAATCCTGGTAAATCATTCAGGATAGGATCTTCACGTTCCCATAACAGTGAAGCCCAAGCCAAGGCTCATCCCTCTAGAAAAGATAGGATGTAGGTGGTCTTGGAAGCTTCTGTGGGAAAGAGGGTAGGCTGTAATTGAAAATGCATGCTGCATTGATTAACAAACCCTCTACACATCTTGGCTTCACCCGTAAAGCAGATAGGTGTGGATAAGGGTACAGTGGTCTTGAGGGTCACCACTGGAGACAGCAATTCTTTCACGGTAGTTGCTAAAGAATTCAGTTGAGCATGCAACTGATTGAAGGCAGTAGCTAGGATCTCCAAAGACTTTTGTTGTTCAGTGATCCACTGGGCTAGGCCAGGAATGGCCTACAAGGCCTTGAGCTGAGCCGAGTCCATGCAGTTAGCAATCTGTTGTGTTTGTGGCATTGTGTGGACCTTTAGTTGCAGTGGAGATGACTCCTCCCATGGGGATGGGCCCCGTGGGGAACCACAGTGATAGGCTAAATGCAGAGAGTGGAAACTTGTAGGTAGAAAGCTTTATTGTACTGCTGTAGATAGATGGAATGAGGCAGGAATGAAAGGCACTGGAGTCCGGCAAGGTGCTGATACGTTCTGACAGTCTCAGATATAGAAGTCTCACCCAGATGTTCAAGGTAGATAGGAACCCGCGGTGCGGGATAAGCCGATCCTAGTGGGTGGAGTTGGAGAACCAGATCATAGAGGTACTCACTGGAGCATAGTGCAGGCATCTTCCTGGCAATGAAGATGGTGGGACCAATGGTCCGTAGTGCAGGATACACTGGACTGGTAGGCCCTCGAGGAGCGAGCACCTGATAGTACAGAAGATCCTGAAATAAAGCGAGAGACCCCCCGAGGAGTAGTTGTCAAGTTAGTAGAAACCCCGAAGGGTAGTTGGAAGCCAGAGGCCCCCGGGGAGCGGGTGCCTAGAGCTTCGTCAGGAGCGAGATTCCCCGGAGGGTTGCGAGGCGTCTAAGCAAGCAGCTTAGAATGGTAAGAGTAGCTAAACCGAAGTCCTTGCTAACTCAAAGTAGGTAGCATAGCGGAGGCTTAAATATCCGGAGGTATTAACGTTATGCGGTGTGGACGCCCCGAGGTTCCCACCATGATGTGTATACACATCATGGTGTATATGATATTTTATTTCTGCAGTTTTGAGTTGATTTGATTGTGATAATTCTGAGCAATGTGGTATCTGTATGCTTTTACAGTAGCTTAATAAAGTAATTTATATTGTTCAGCACAAGATGAAGCACAGCTAGCATGTGTCATTAGATTAATTTTTACAAAAAGATCCAGTACTATATAGCCTGAAGACCAAAAAGTATTATTTGTGCCATCATAATTATCTTGTTCACCCACAGTGCATGAATTGAAGAAGATGGCTAAGTATGTTTACATTATCACACTGGATAGCACAAACAATGCTCTTTTCTCGGGGAATAAATCTTTATTTTTCAGAACAGAAGCAACTTGGAAATCTCATGTAATTGTTTATGATACATTGTTATTTTTACAGGCATATATATTCAGTCAATTGCCTTAGAGTGACAATACAATATATCCCATCTGTGTGTGTGCTGCAGGTACTGTCTATTTTTAGAAAAAAAAATGTTTTATTCTTCCTTTACATATAATTTGAATAACTGCTTACTATTCTGCAAAGGGCTGAATAAGAAACTCATCTTGTTATTAGCCTGTAGGTCAAGTAGATGCCAATAGCTTCAGTCTTGTAAGTTCAACAATTCCAAGAGTTTTACATTAGCAGGCACTCCATTACAGTACATTGTGCTAAGCTGTAAATCAACTCACACATTTTCACAAAATAGCTTCACTTCTTTGTGTAATCCTCTCTTTTTTTGTCATCTTCTTTAATCTCTCCTTTTCTTTCTGCATCTCTATGGGCTGTGGCATTCTGTGCTGTTGTCAGAGATTGAAATGACCTCAGTGTAACCATGTTTAGGCTAAGTAAACACTTTTAGAAAATACAAGCAAACCATGCGCCTACCCACTACAAAATGAAATTTGTGTTATCAACCTCCTTGTAACCGGGGCCCAGTGATTTATCATGTCACTATACTGAAAGGGCAACCTTCAGTGTATACCTGTAAATGTATTATATCATTACAGGAAAACTGTTCTGCTGCAGACTAATTTGTAAATTTTATACTTAAGCAAGATAGAACCCCAGGTAGTTCCTATTGTCTTTAAGACAAGTTAATTTTATTTCCTTGTTTGCCTCTTTATTTATTAATTGAATTAAAATTCCACACCATGGGACTGCTTTATTTTCATTGGCTGAAGCTAATTTGTCCTCATGTTATTTATTTATGTATTTACAAACATTTGATATTCCACTTATTATCCAGACCGGTCTCAAAGTGGATTATAATATATTAAAATGGCTTAACAAGTCAGTATCAGAGAAGACTCTCAAACTTTGACAAACAGTATCAGAACTAATTTAATTTAACTTACCACACAGTATAAGGTCAAACTTTGACAAACAGTACCAGAACTAAATTAATTTTAACATACAGTATAAGCTCCAAACCAGAACCAGAATCCTAAACAATAACTCTTTTATCCTCCAAAGCCAAATGTTCATGGGTGTGGAACTTAGTTAATTTAACAAAGCAGACTGAGATTGCAATTTCTTTGAATGGACTAGAAGTACAGTATCAGAATCAGAGTCTAGAGTAATAGCTCTAAGTGCTCATGGGTGACAGGACTTGGTCAATTTAACAAAAAGACTGAGGTGAAGTCTGGTTAAATAACCATGACTTTGCTTTCTTTCTGAAAGTGAGGTAGCATGGTTCAAGGCAGATGGGAAATGAAACCTTGTTCCAGAGTTTGGGGACAATGCAGCTGAAGGCCTTCTTTCCTGTGCAGACTAGTTTTGGGAACCTCAGAGATGGGGAGGCAAGGGTGAGGACTGGATTTCTCTTGCTGGGATGTAGGGAGTAATTGGTGTCCCTATAACAAAATGAAGACCTGTGATAGTAGTGTCCTTTTTACTGTAGTTAATACTCCTTATGGATACAAATGGGTACTAGGGCAGGAAATCTTGTTCCTGCAAATATTAAAACTTGAAAAGAAAAATAGTCTAATTTAATGGGAGATGTGAGCCTTTTGCTACAAACAAGCACGGCTTGCTAATCTGAAGCAATCATTTCAAGAATGGATATGCACATTAGGGCAGATTTTTAATCTTACACGCGCTGAATACATTTGTGCGCCCTACCCTGCGTGCACAAATGTACACCTGATTTTATAACATGCACGTGCTGTCACGTGCATGTTATAAAATCCAGGGTCGGCACATGCAAGGGGTAGCACCCTTGTGCCGAGTTCTAGGGGAGGCCCGATGGCTTTCCCCGTTTCCTCCGAGACCGCTCTGAAATTGAAACGGCCTCGGAGGGAACTTTCCTTTCGCTTCCCCCCACCTTCTCCTCCCTTCCCCTATCTAACCCAACCCCCTGCCCTATCTAAATATCCCCCCCCCCATCTTTATTGCAGGAGTTACGCCTGCTGTGAGGGCACGCCAACCCCTTGCACAGCTGCTGTGCCGGAGAACTCGGGACCGCCCCCAGACCGCCCCAGGCCCCACCCACAGGCCGCCCCCGGCCCCACCCCCGGACCACTGCCCCATCCCTGACCCCGACCTGGACCGCCCCTTTTTCAAAGCCCTGGGACATATGCGCGTCCCGGGGCTTACGCACGCTGCCGAGCCTATGCAAAATAGGCTCAGCGCGCGCAGGGGTAGGTTTTAAATCTACCCCATTATATATGAAAATCAAAGTGAAGAAAATTAGGAATGCAAATGCATTTCTAAATATAATGTTAGGATGTTAGAATCACAATGTGTTTTCAAGTATTTTCAATTATATGATTAAAAACATGATTTAGGATTATATGTGATATTGAATGTGTCTTCAGTTCGGTGATGTTACGAACCTTCCATATTGTAGAATATTTCTAAATTTGTCTGATTATTGTTACTATTATTCTTAACATTACCATGGACCCCTGTCTAATGATATTTTAACAAAACTGATAATATAAATCATTTCAAAGAGAAGTTCCTGATACTGTGAAAATTTTCTGAAGATCCATTTCTTTTTAATGAATTTCAGTGGTGTAAATTCCCTGTTTGTAAAAACATAGAAACGTGATGGCAGAAATGGAAAGTATGGTCTACCTAGTCTGCTCAACCACCCAGCTAATTTAGCTTTGCAACTACCATCACTCCAACAGAGATCTCTTGTGTTTATCCCTTGTTTCTTGAATTCAGATACTGTTTTTATTTCTTTCACCTCCACTGGAATGCAGATTCATGCATCCACTACTTTCTCTGTAAAGAAATATTTCTTAAAAGTATTCCTGAGTCGTCTAACCCCATTTAACTTCAACCCATGATCCCTCATTCTATCATATCTCCCCTAGCTTGTCTTTCCTCTAGGGTGCATGTGTTTAGATCTTTAAATCTATCCCCATATGCTTTAGAATGAAGACCACTGACCACTCCTCTGGACCAACTCCAACCAGTTTATATCCTTTGAAGGTCCAGTCTCCAGAAATGCATACAGTAGTCCAAATAAGGTCTCACCAGGGACCTATACAGGGGCAACATCTTTTCCCTTTTTCTGCTGATCATTTCTCTCCCTATGCAGCCAAGCATCTTTCTTAATTTTTCCATCATTTTATCCATCTGTTTGGCCACCTTAAGCTCATTAGATATGATCACTCCCGGATCCCACTCTTCTGTTATGCATAGAAGAATTTCACCCCCAATACTGTGCCACTCCCTTAGGGATGAATTTTAAAAGTGTTGCTCCTGTTGAAAGGGCCATATAATGCTAGTATCTGGGCCACATGTGAGCCATGCGTATTTTAAACCCGCAAATTATGCATGCATATACACAGGCACAAATAAACAAAAAAGGGGCATGTCAGGGGATGTTCCAGGGTGGGACCAACAATTATGAGTGTAAATCTGTATTTTAAAACTGGCAGCTGCAGTGCATGATGGCTTGTTAGCCATATATATTTACCGCTGCTCCTAAAGAGGTGTAAGTCTGCAGAAATTGCATTTTTTGGCCTAAGATGACAGGGTTAGGGTTCATTATCAACTGAGAGAATTGCAGGCTGAAGAACCAAAGGGGTTTGGTTGACCTTGAGATAGAGTAGTCCAAATGGTGGACTAAGTGATAAAACTGGAAATGTTCACGCGAGCATGTTTTAAAATCCATTTACCTGTGCATATTAAAGCTGACAAAGTCATAAGAAAGATATGTGAAATACATTTTCTTGAGTAACAACTTAAAATTGGGATCTCACATATGCATGGCAGGCAACTGATTTAAAATTCCATCATATGTCCGCTTTTGCACCCATCTGCAAATGTATGGATTCTTGTGTGCTTGTTTTACACTTATCTGCTTAGGGGCGTATTTTAAAAGGGTTACACACGTAATATATGCGCATAACCCTTTCAAATCCTTTCCTGCACGTGCTGAGCCTATTTTGCATAGGCCCGGTGATCCGCGCAAGCCCCAGGATGCGCGTATATCCCAGGGCTTGAAAAAAGAGGCGGGGAGTGGGCGGGGTGGGACAGTCCGGGGGCAGGGCAGGGGTGGGACCGAGGCCTCTGGCACAGCAGCTGTGCTGGGGGATCGCGCACCGACACTCGGCCGGCACGTGCAACCTACACCTGCCCAGAGGTAGGCGCAATTTATAAAATAAAGGTAAGGGGTGATTTAGGTAGGGCTGGGGGGCGGGTTAGGTATGGGAAGGGAGGGGAAGGTGGCGGGGTGGTGGAAGGAAAGTTCCCTCCAAGGCTGCTCCGATTTCGGAGCAGCCTTGGAGGGAATGGGGAAAGCCATCGGGGCTCCCCTAGGGCTCGGCACGCGCAAAGTGCACAAGTGTGCACCCCCTTGCGTGCTCCGACCCCGGATTTTATAACATGCGCGCGGCTACGTGTACATGTTATAAAATTGGGCATAGATTTGTGCATGCCGGGCTACGCACACAAATCTACGCCCATGCATAACTACTAAAATCTGGCTCTTAGGATTTTGCATTCTAAATGCATAACCCTGCATTTTTTACCATTAAATTTTACCAGCCAGAACCTAGATGATGTCTTGAGCTTTGCTAAATCCCTCCTCATATTTTCTATATCTTCCTGGCTGTCTAACTTGTTGCAGATTTTGGTGTCATTGGAAAAAGACAAACCTTTCATGACAGTCCTTCAGCAGTGTCAATTACAAACGTGTTGAAAAGAACCAGTCGAAGGAATGATTCCTGAGGCACATTGCTAGTAATGCCTCCCACCTCATAGTGAACTCCAATTACCACTACTGTTTGTTAGGGGTGGGCATTCATTTGCAATGAAATAGTAAATAAAGATATTTTGTTGCATTTCAGATAAAACAAATGATAGAAAAAAAAAAACAAAATTTTGTGTTGTTTTTCCTATTGTTTTTTTGAGGGAGTTAAAAAAAATCACATAAAAGAAAAAAAAACCAGAACCTTCCCCAACACTTCCCATTTATTAAAACATTGAGCACCCCACCCTCCCTAATCTACACTCCTGACAATCCCCCAGACTCAACAAAAATCCCTGGTGGTCTAGCGAGATTCTGGGTATAACCTCCTGCTCCTGGGTCAACAGCTGCCATTACTCAAAATGTCATCAGCTGCCCTTTGCCCCTATAGTATGACAAGGGCTGCTCAATGACATCAGAAGCCCCTGTCACCTGTAGGGGACAAGGGTGGCTGGTTCCATTTTGACTAATGGCAGCCAGTGGCCTGGGAGTGGGAGGTTGCTCCTTGACCCTCCAGATAGAACACCAAGAGTTTTTGATGAGTCCTGGGGGGGGGGGGTTTGGGAGGGTGGACTAGGGTGTGAATCTTCTGGTTGGTGGGGCTTTATATTTTAATAAAGGGGAAGAGTTAGGGTGGATTCTTTTTTTTTTTTTTTTTTTTTTTAATGAAACTGGGTAAACAATAAAAAAAACAATCCAAGGTTGGACCCAAAATGACCCACCTCTGGACCGAAAACAAAAACTGAACACAATTTTTTAATGTTTACACCCCTACTCTTTGTCATCTCCCTCTCAGCAAGTTTCAAACCCAGTCAGTCACTCTAGGGTCCATACTATGGGTGCTTAATTTATGTATGTCACCTATGCAAAACCATGTTAAAGACTTTACTGAAAAACAAATACCCTACATCTAGTGCTCTCCCATGATCTAGCTCTCTAGTCATATAGTCAAAGAAATTGATCAGTTTCCTCTGACAAGATCTACCTCTGGTAAAACCATGCTGCCTCAGACCTTGCAATACATTGGATTCTAGAAACTGCACTATTCTCACTTTTAGCAGCAATTCTAACAATTTTATCAACCCTGAGGTCAGACTAACCATTGAATAGTTCCAAACATCCTCCTTACTTCCATTTTTATGAATAGAAACCACATCCACCCATTTCCAATCCACAGGAACTATTCCCAGCTCTAAAGAGGCATTGAAAAGGTTAGCTAGCAAATCAGCCATTACTTCTCTAAGTTTCGTTAGTACCCTCCGTTGTATCCCATCTGGCTTCATCACCTTATCTACTTTAAGTTTAATTAGATCCTTACAAACACACTTCTGAAAATCAGCTGAGGTTTACCTCAGATCCAATCTTTTGTGTTTATTTTATTGGTCTTGCTTCTTGCCTTTCCACAGTGAAGACTGAATAGAAATATTTGCTAAGCAATTTATTTTTCCTTCATCAGCCTTTATATATTCCTCTTCTTCACCTCTGAGTCACACAATTCACAGTTGATTTTTGCACTTCCTTTTATCACTAACATATCTAAAAAATAATGTTTTGTCACCCCATTTTACCAGTTGCGCCCGTCAGTCACAGGCAGCTGCGACCTATGCTGCTCACCTCCTTTCTCTATACAGATCCAAGTCTGGGCAGAATGGCGGCCTCCGCTTCCACATGCCAACCCTTATGGCATGCCTGGGATGGTGTGGGCACACCAGCAGCCATCTTTCATCCAGAGTTACTTAGGAATGCGCCTGCCTGCCATCCTTTTAACAACATCATGGCAGGAACCTCAGGGGCGTCCCCACCGCATGATGTCACCAGCTCACAATACTTAACCACAGCTGACCATTTGAGCTACGAGTTTGCAAGGAATCTCATCCTGCTAGTTCTGCTACTCTGGGACTTCTTCACTGACTACTGGGTGACCTAGGTACCTCGGAGAGCCATCTCTCTCTCTTCTCATTTCAGTGAATTCCTGCATCGTTCTCATCTACTCCTGCTGATCCTGCTCCAGTCACCCTCGGGGCTTTGCTACCTCTGCCTCTACCTCTCCGGTGTGAGTACTCTACCTTTGTGGCATGGATTCTCGGGTTACCCCGCTTGCGGATCCATTGTGTCTTGTGCATTCTCGGGTTACCCCGCTACCGGATCCATTGTGTCTTGTGCATTCTACCAGTGGCTTCCAGCCTACCCTGCACTGTGGACCACTACCGGGACAGCCAGCACAAGTAAGCCTAGATAAGGTATTCACCAGGACTCTCCATGCTGTGCAGTTCTACTGGACTGATCAGCTGATTCCAAACTCGTCTGCTTGCTCTACAGGATTTGTTGCTGTACAATAAAGTTGTCTCTCTGTTGTATCTCTGCTGAGACCATGCCTGTCGGGGTAAAGGTCCACAGGGCTCCTTCCTGTGGGTGGAGTCTTTGCTCGCCTCGATCCAAGGGCCTACTATTAGGTTCAAGACACACTGAACAAAACAACCATATTTTTAATTCCATTTCAATTTTTTCATTCCTGACTACTTTCCCAGCTTCTCTTAGCTTTTCCAGATATTTTTGCCAGTCTTCTTCTTTTTGTGATCTCCTGTAGGTTATGAATGCTAACCTTTTCTCCTTTTCCTTTTCAGCTACTTCCTTAGAAAACCATAATGGCCTCTTTCTCCTCTTTCATTTATTTACTTTCCTAACAAAACGATTTGTTGCCCTTGTGATATCTCCTTTCAGTTTTGCCCACTGCCTTTCTACTTCCCCTAGATTTTCCCATCCAGCTAATGATTCCTTATGGTACTCCCTCATTTTAATAAAGTTAGCTTTTCTGAAGTCTTGAACACTCACCATGGAATGAGCCATCATTTCCTGAACTCTAATACTGAATCACACAACATCACTGAATCCCAGGTGATCATCTACTACAATGTTACAGATACTGTCCTCATTAGTAAGCACTAGGTCCAGTATTGCCCCTTCCCGTATGGGTTCCATTAACAGTTGATAGAACACTTCTCACTTCAGAGACTCCAAGATCTTTCTGCTTCTAGATAATTTCACAGCTGGGATGGCCCAAACAAAATCTGGTAGATTGAAATCCCCCTAGCAATAGTATCTCCCTTTCATAACAATTTTCTGAATATGCTCCATTAAATCTCTATCCATTTCTAGGGGTGGGTAGAAGTAAAAATTTCATTTTTTTTTTTCATTTCATTTTGGGAGTTTTTTCCCCACAAATTTTGTTTTTTAAAATGTATATTTTGTTAAAAAAAAATGAAATAGACATTGAAAAAACCCAAAAAAACAAAAACAGAAAAATAAAAGAAACAGGGCCTCCCATCCCCACCACCCCTCCCACCCGAAAACATGCAAGGGCTAAGATCCTTATTGGCCCTCATTTACCCAGTCCAGGGGAGATCTGGTGACTTGGCCTAGGCCCAGGCCCAGACTGAAGCCTCAGTCTTGATTAGGCCTAGACTGCAGTAAGTCACCACAACTACAACCTCGGCCTAGGCCATACGCAAAACCCAGGCTTCGAAGTCCAGTCCTGATGCCTCAGGCTAGACTTGACTGGGGCTTAGACCAGATGCCGAGTCCTCAGACCTGGCCTAGGCCAAGGCCCAGGCCCAATGCCAGAGCCCAGCATGGAGGTTGGATCCTAATGCTGGAGCCTTAGCCTAGACCCAAGCTCAATGCGGGTCCTAGCCTAGAGGCCAGATACTGACACTGTGGCCTTGACCTTGACCAAGACCTGGTCCCAGGCTCCACACAAGGCCAGAGAACTTAAAAACATACTTGACTATATACAAACATAGCCGGTTAGGTTTTTAAGTAGACGGATAACTTTAAACAAGTATACTAAGCAGGACTTTTCTCCCATTGAATATATTGCCTGGCCTACTGAATATGGACCTGAAAATATTACAATATAAATACAGAACAGCTATTAGTTACTGTATATATTACCAACTTAAAATTATTACCATATTACACAATCCTAATGCAAAAAGTACATAGGGGCCGATGCAATAATGCGCTCAGCCGAGTGCACTGTTTAACCCGCTGTCAGACGCGGGTTAAATAGGCACTAATCCACCCCCTAATGCAATAGGGGGTTAGCACCTATTTAATGTGTGTCCGACGTGGAGTGAATGAGTTAGCGCTCAATCATTACATGCAAATGCATGTGAATGAGGCTTTTACTCATTCATCCAAATGCAAAAAAATAAATGTACGTCTCAGATGCACATTTATTGCTCAGATATTAACCCCTGCCTGGAGCCGGCATTAATAGCTGAGCGCACTGAAAAAAAGTACAGAAAAGCAGAAAAAAATGCTTTTCTGTACTTTTTTTAAAGTTAAAACAAAAGAAAAAAAACTCTGCTGGCCGTTTGAAGATGGATGTTGATATGCTCTGCGTCAGTTTTCATAACTGTCCGGCTGCAGTAATGAAAACTGAGGCCAATAAAGTCGGCGTTATAACTGGCTAAATGCAGTTATGAAAACCGCCGCCGAGTTTATCTGCATCAGTGTTTATAACCGGCAGACCACTGGTAACCGCAGTCTGCTGGTTATGACCTTAGTGCCCATCTTAGCATGACCTTATCGCCTCCTTGCTAACGCAACCCCCAAATTTGTTGATTGCATTGTGCCCCCCTTGCGGGCACCATGCATGCACTAAGAAAGTGGGTGCTGAAAATTCAGCACCCGCTTTCCGCAAATGTTATTGCATCGGCCCCATAATTAGACAATTACCTCAGCATATAAAACTAAGAAAATGAAATCAAAACAGTTGCACCTTATGTACACTCTAAATCCCTTAATCCCAGCACTCATGAGAATAAGAGTTGAATACTTTTGTTAAAAAGCTGTGTTTTCAATGTACAGCAAAAGTCTTAACAATCTGTAAGTGAATTGCATTAGAAAAATTATGCTACAGTATTGGCACAAAACATTGAAAGGCTTTAGGAGGTTCTGAGACAACTGTGCCTTTTTGATGGCTGGCACAGTTAGTAAGCAGGTATCTGTGGATCTCAATGGTTGACTTGAAATGTAACAGTGGACATGGTCGTATTGCTAAATTGAACCTGGGCCATGCACAGCCCTGAAGGGTAAACAGGGAGCTTTGAACTGTGCTCTGTGGATAACAGGAAGCCTTTGGTGATCTTTTCTAAAAGGGGTGATACATTTTCAAAATCCACAGCCAAATAGTAACCATACAGCTATTTGTGAGACCATTTGCAAGTGCTAAAGTAACTTAAATGACTGCCCTACATACAGTACATTGCAATAATCCAATCAGAATGTAAAAGCTGCATGCATGTATGAAGACCCTCAGATGGCATACAGTGCAAAGAAAGATATATATATCTCAGTTCCCACTGGCAAATCTGAGGTGCGGGAGGAAGGCACGGTTCAGGATAGTGACGTTGCAACTTTGCTGCACTTTCATCTCAGTGTTCGCCCAGTAGAGAGGCAGTTACGCTTGTAGAGATTCATTTATCCTTTAAACATTTACGTAGTTTGTTCATGTTCTCCTGAATGGCAATCAGGTTTTTTGAGTAAAACACTTTCAGTCCAAGTCATTCTGTCACATAAGGATGCCACCCATGTATTGAGTGCACCTGGTCCTCTCTATAGCAGTCCCCTTGGTCTCCATGATTAAGCCACTTTCTACTTTCTGGTATTTTAATTGATGTTTGGAATTCATCTGCAAATTTCAGCTCCCCTTCTCCAATATGGGGAGCCCAGAAAAGATTTTTTGGTGTTCTTTGTGTCAGGGGATCTGCCTGAAGAAGCCAGTATCAGTGAAAGAAGGGCCTTGTCAGGGATTTGACATCATATTCAGGATATACACTGCACCATTTCAGTTCTAAATTGATTTCATTTCTTTGAATTAGGACATATCAGACACTCGGTTTATATATTTCTAGCATATAAAAATAGCTAGTATTTATGAGTTTGTGGGGATTTCACATTCCCTCTGAGTCAATCATTGTGACATGATAATGTATTATGACTTCTATTTCTTATGTATAAACATTTTTATAAACATTTTCATAATTTTGTAAACTCATCTTATCTAAGATGGCTTGTGCTGTATAAGATACATTACTCATGGAGAACCTTTGTTCTCTTAGGGGTAGATTTTAAAAGAAGCGCGATCAGCCTACTTTTGCTTGCGCATCAGACTCAAGCAAAAGTACGCTGGATTTTAGTAGATACGCGCGGAGCCGCGCGTATCCACTAAAATCCTGGATCGGCGCGCGCAAGGCTATCGATTTTGTATAGCCTGCGCGCGCCGAGCCGCGCTGCCTCCCCCCGTTCCCTCCAAGGCCGCTCCGAAATCGGAGCGGCCTCGGAGGGAACTTTCCTTTGCCCTCCCCTCACCTTACCCTCCCTTCCCCTACCTAACCCACCCACCCGGCCCTGTCTACACCCCCCCCCCTTACCTTTGTCGGGGGATTTACGCCTCCCGGAGGGAGACGTAAATCCCCGTGCGCCAGCGGGCCCGCTGCGCGCCGGGCCGCGACCTGGGGGCGGGTACGGAGGGCGCGGCCACGCCCCCGGGCCGTAGCCACGCCCCCGTACCCGCCCCCAAAACTCTGCCGACACGCCCCCGGAACGCCGCGACGACCGGGCCCGCCCCCCGACACGCCCCCGACACGCCCCCCTCCGAGAACCCCGGGACTTACGCGAGTCCCGGGGCTCTGCGCGCGCCGGGAGGCCTATGTAAAATAGGCTTCCCAGCGCGCAGGGCCCTGCTCGCGTAAATCCGCCCGGTTTTGGGCGGATTTACGCGAGCAGGGCTCTGAAAATCCGCCCCTTAATGTGGAAACATTTTTCCATATTACAACATTGTGATGTTTTTCATCAAATTAGGTTTGTATAGGCAGGGACCAGTATCCATGTATGATTAATATAGTTACATATATAATAGTGTGTGTGTACATGATTGTGTTATATTAATACTTTAAAAGCCTGATTTTTAAAACCCGCACATGTGAAAACCAGAAGATAGGCACATGGCCGGGCAGCCTGCTCACCGCAGGGATTTTCAAACACCTGTGGCCACACGCATATTTCCCGGTATGTATGGAAGAACTGGCAGAGCAGGTAAGTAGTGAAACAGAAAAATGTAGGTTAGTTAGGGGTGTTTTAGGGGCTGGGACAGAGAGGGGAAAAGGGAGGCAGGTTAGCTAGGGGGTTTAGGAAGTTCTCTCCCAGTCCACTCCTTTGTTTCACCGTAAAAGGCTTCATCAGGGGAAAAAAATCTTAGCCCAACTTTTCTTGTGATGGCAGTGAGAATTGTTGGCTTTGGTTTAATTTATTACAAAATATATTGCTATTATGACATTAGTCCTATTATTGTTAATTGAAAAAAAATTAAGCAAATACTTGGCAAACCTTTGTACAATGGATTTTCAGCTCAGTATCTCAGTTTCACCTGTTTTTAGTAACGAGTTGACTTATATTCTTTATGACTGTTTATAAACTTTATAAGCCTTTCACGGTGAAACAGAGGACTTTGTACGGACAGAGAAAAAGCATTGGATTCTATAAAATGTGATAGAGAAAAGTATTGGACTCTATATAATACATCTGTGTAATATTTACAAAGTATCCTTTTCCTTTGAACTGTGCTTCAAATGTATCCTTTTCAATGAAAGTGCCTTTTACAAGTTTCATTGCTATTTACAAAGTATTCCTGATTTGGATTTCAGCCCTACTGGAATTGTTTCATTGAAAGTGTTTTATATATTTGTCATTATTGGTTTCAATACATGCAACAAATGTATAATATTGATTTCTTTTAAGTGTGAAGTGGATGGGGAATGATTGGGGTATGATATGTGATCAATATATGAATGTGCAGTTTTTCTGATGTTTTACTTTTTGATATTTTTTAATATTGTATTATATATATATATATATATATATATATATATATATATATATATATATACACACACACACACATTCTTTGCAGCCTTAGTCATTTGAGAGTTCAAATTCAGGATTTGAGATGGAGAGAAGAGATGGAGAGAAGATTGAATGTGGAGATACTGAAAGATCAGGAATGAGGGCAAGAGAAAAAGGGAGGGAGGTTCTTGGATCTTGGAGGGTGAGGAAAGGAGAAGAAAAGGATGTAATGGGATCTTGGAGGGATCTGGAGAGAAAAGAAAGAGTTGCTCCCATTACATTAGGAATACCAGCAGTGCCATAGAAAGTCCACTTCATCTTGAGAGTATGAAATGTACGAATGCTCTGCCTTAAGTTATGGAAGAAAGTAGACTGATCCATCCTGCCCAAAAGGCCAGAGTGATCTGGAAGGATCTAGAGTCAAGCAAATACAGTGAACTCAGGAGATTGACAAGACCTGGTACAGCATGCACGCCAACCATCATATGTTGGCTCTGAGCGCTTCAAAGTTGTCTAAGATTGCCCTTGACATCAGGCAATAACAATGTATTATATCTGGGAGCTGCAGAAGAGTGGTGCAGGGATGAAAGATGTGTGCCCTGCAAGGCCTCTTTGAAACACAGGCACCTGATAAACCATACTGAAACAGACCATCAGCAGAGCTATCTCAATCATGAGCCCACTGGAAGCAACCTTTCTATCATTCTCTGCTTCAACAGATTGAGACACTATTAGTAGAAGAGGACATTTGTGAATAAGAGGAAGAACTGGACAAGATGTTTTTTTAATATATCTATATATCTATAGATATAAACATAGATGTGTATACTGTATACATTATTATTATTATTACAATCACATTAGGCTAAGTTTTGACTCATTATTACTTTTCATATCCATTTACCATGTAAGCATCAATTAAAGTAATCAATGTTCCATCCAAGAATTTTGACCAGCAATCAGAAGCCAAAGAGAAAAAAAAAAAACTTCCATTCTTAATTTTGTAATTAATTAATAGTTTTGAAATGTAACCATTCTAAATTCTAGGGATTTGCAATTTCTGGCATATTGAAAACTCATTTTCAGATTGTCAAAGTGATTGCTGCCATCCATGAATCATATAATTTTGTATATATGGATGTAACATAATAATTGCCATACTGGGTCAGACCAAGAGTCCATCAAACCCAGCATCCTGTTTCCAATAGTGGCCAATCCAGGTCACAAGTGCAGTTTATATTTAGCAACTATTTAAACTTCATCTCTAGCAAGACCACATAATAATTTTCTGTTTATCAATTGTATGTTTAGTTTTTGTCTTTTCACTAATGGCAGTCCCAAGTTAGACTATTCATATTCTTCTATGAGCGTGATTCATCCCTTCTTGAGACATATACAAATTTACAGTAAAAAAAAAATACTATATTGGGCAAAGCAAACTATGCAGAACTTATATTTGATAAAGGAAATCAAGTGGCTCTGCATAGAAGCTGAATAAATCTGGTACATAATATATTATGCACCAGAGAGCAAGGTTAAGACCTGCTCTCTGGTGCATAATATATTACCAGGAGCATAGCAATGTGCATGTGACTCAATATTCTTTTTTGGAACCTATAGGGGGTAATTTTCAGTGCCATGTATGTGCATATAACCTAGTATAATGAATGTAAATGATTGTTCTAAAATTGACCCAGGGTAAGTGTAAAGGTGTGTGCGTAACCTATTTTGCATATACTTTTACATTCACTGAGGAGAGGCATTCTGGGCAGGAGGCAAAGCTGGGATGGAGCTGGCCCTTAAGTGCATATATGTTGTTTTTAAAAAGTATGTGCATAATTGTAAGTTATGCTCTCCTAAGAGAAGATAGAACGTTTTGCCAGTGAATGTGTGCACATACTCGCTGATTGCCTAAGTATTTTCCAATTGAACTTGCATGCACAGATTTGCTTTGAAAATAGTCTGTAAAGTCTGCATGTGCAATGTATTCACAGACTTTACCACCATGCGGGCTGTTTGCAAATTACCCTCCCTATGTCAATAACTTTAGCACAATCTGGAATAGAGTGCAAGAAACACAAGAAACATGCTTATTGTATCACTTAAGCACAAAGTATGGGTAAAAGCTAAAAATACCTATGAAATGAAGGTCAGGAATTTAAGTATGTCAAGTGCAAACATGTTTCTATTTTATAAACATGGTTTATATTTTATATGCTGGGGAATTTGTACTTCAATTTTAGTCTACAATATTTGTAATATTCAGTTAATTGAGTGTCTTATATTACCCCTTTAATACATGGTTTAGATAGTATACTGTGGTTGATCATCTGATATTGATATGGGAGGAATAAAGTTAATCCTGTATGAGATAGTCTGTTAGGTGGTAATTGACTGTCTAGCACGCAGGACCACAGATATATTAGGTTTTCACAACTTATATTCTGTTTATCTATTTTTTATGAATGTGAAGATATCTCCTGTGGTGCATAAATGTTGAGTACTGCCAAAGTTTCAGGTTAAACTACACAACTACCTTGATTTATAAAGACTAATTATCTATTAAAAAAAAAAAATAGACACAGTATACATATGACCTGTAATGAAGCTTTCTACCTAACCTTGTTTTGTTTGATGGAAACACATGAACAGCTAAAGATATTCCAGGCATTCTCCCTTATACATTAAACATGCATTGTTCTGAAAGCACATTATACAGTAATGATCATTTACCACCTGTTTCACCTACAGACAATCAACATAGTAATTATAATTTATATTATATTGAATAGAAAATGATTTTTTTTTGTGGCCAGTGTGTAAAGTAAACCAGCTAAATATTGATTGTGAAAAGAAGATAACATTCTCTGGGAGTGCCTTGTGCCATTTTTTCTTGTATATTACTACTTCATGGTCCTATATGGTTGTTTTCTTTTTTAGAGAGGTTGGTTGGAGGAGGAAGGATGATCGTCAGAATGGGTTGAACAATATTACTCTGTTTGTAGAAGTTTAGTAAAACCATGAAAGTATTCTGTAGCTGAAAATAGTAGGGAAAGAAAAAAAATAGGGTTAGGAGTACTATAGAGATGCACTATGTTTCACAGATTAAAAAAATCTAATAAAAACATGTGGCAGACACAGATAGGGATGTTTAGGGCTTACCATTTTGTTTTGGCTTGTTTTATGGTGTTGAGATTTGGGGGGGGGGGGGGGGGGGTTTTCAAGTGTTTTTTGGTTTGGCTAATTTCCCAAATAGAAAAAAAAAATAAATGCCCCCTAAAAATCCCTAGAAGAAAAAAATTTAAAAAATGGGCCTCCCTGAAGCTCTCTAATGCCCTTCCACCCAGCAAAAGAAACCCAGTGCCTGAGCCTACCCCTGTTGGGACTCCCTCTGCCCCTCTGGCTCCCGTTCCTAGTTAAAATTTTCTGGATCCAAGGACATTCGTTGCCTCCACTTACCCCATCCATGGAGTCTGGCATCTTGTTCCTATCCCCGCTCTTTATGTTTTTAAAAATGGCAACAGTGGCCCCAGCACTGGAAAGGTTTAACTGGGAGTGGGAGGGTTGGAGGACATGGAGGACATGGATCTGGGCTTAGGGATGCCAAGCTGGATAAGCCCGGGCCCCTGGCCTTTGTTGGTCAGCTGAGAGAGGGGTTAGAGGACTTCAGGGAGGCCCTTTATTTTGATGTGCACGAAAACAATAATATGTACACATTTTCAGATATTTTTTATGAGAGGCTATTTTTGGTTCATGCTATTCAGAATGGACCAACAATGGCTTTATCCATCCCATTTAGAACATTTTATTAAAACCAATGAAGATACCTAACACAGTTACATCTGAAGAAGGGACCATGGAGGTTTTGAAATCTCATAAATAGCATCTTTAAGTATTCATTCTGCTTTTCCAGTTAATGGTGTCACAATCTGCAAAGAATTCAATAGTCTTACACTTTTGGGTTCTTCTCTGCTTCCTGCACCTGAGGCCATGGGTTTGGGGTCAGTGTGTAACAAAGGAAGGCTCACGCATAAAGGGTTCAACACTTTATTTTCTATTATGCACTTTAAAAACAGTAGTGCAACAAGCAGTGTCTGCTTACTCCCAGTTTTAAGTCTCAGTGTTCCCCAGACAAGACGTGACTCAGACCCTGATGCTTGCTCAGTTGAGACAAAGTAGCTGTTCCACTGCACACTGGCTAATTTGTAACGTGCTTGGTTGTTAAAACTGGTAGATCTGGTCAGATGCCACTGGCCCCACTTGGGTGCAGCTGCCATTCCTAGTCCTCTTACTGGCTAGGCTTCCCAGTCTCTTTACCGGGATGTCCGTCCCCCCCCCCCCCCCCCAGCACAGGATTCATATGTAAGTGCAGGGATGTCTCCTCTAAAGCGTCCAAGCCACCTTCCTACAGAGCTTCAGGCTCTCCTGCCTCTCACTAACATTAACAGTTTCTGTCTTTAAATACACATCCCAGCAACAATTTCCCAGTAGCAGATACCTCCCTCCTCTACACCTGGAATACCTTGGCAACAAGTCACGCAATGAAATTAGTACCTCTCCCAGTAAACTGTCTTCCCACATGGAATCTCCTGGCAGCAATTCCCCCTGTGGCAGACTCCTCACTCATCCAGATCCTCCCTGGTGAAAACATCCCTCTCCCCTGCCCAGCAAACTGACCCCTAGCATAAGCGATCTGCCAGTAAACTCTGGCCCACCCAGAAAACCCACAGCAACAAGAATCACCTAGTTATAATTCATCTCCCGAGGAAACACCCAGGAGGACACTGAAACCCTCCCCTTCCCCCTCAGGTTTAGGGCATTTTGGGGTGTTTCAGCAAGGAATTAGGCAACAGATAACTCTGATCCTTCTCACCTTGCCCAAGACAATCATAAAAATAATGCTGGCTGATGCCTATCCTTACTATATCCTTTACGTGCAGAGAAAACATATATACATAGTAGAGATGTGCAATCGTTTATCACGAATTAGGCAATTACAACGAAATTGCCTAATTCGTCATGGTTCGGGGGCCCCGAAACCCGAAAAGGATTTTCCCCGAACTTCGGGGAAAATTCGTTTCTCGGGTTTGTGTGGGGAGAGGGGCACATTTTTTTTTTTTAAATTAAAAACCACCCCAAACATTAAGATTAAGTATAATACAACCACCCTCCCCCCATACCGATCCCTCCCCAAGACTTACTAACATCCCTGGGGGTCCAGCGGGGTCCCGGGTTCCATTTGTCCCTCCGTGCCCGGTGTGCTACTGCAAGCCGTGCTCCTCAAAATGGTGCCGAATAGCTCTGAATTACTATGTCACAGGGGCTACCGGCGCCATTGGTCAGCCCCTGTCACATGGCCATCGGCGCCATCTTGTGCTCATACCATGTGACAGGGGCTGACCAATGGCGCCGGTAGCCCCTGTGACATAGTATGGGCAAAGGCTATCGGCGCCATTTTGATTCCTGGCATCCGACGGCACAAGTGCAGGAGATCGCTCCCGGACCCCCGCTGAACCCCCAGGGACTTTTGGCCAGCTTGGGGGGGGCCTCCTGACCCCCCCCCCAAGGCTTGCCAATAATCCCTGGGGGTCCAGCGGGGGTCCGGGAGCGATTTCGTTGTTGGCTGCGAGGAATCAAAATGGCTCCGATAGCCTTTGCCCATACTATGTCACAGGGGCTACCGGCGGCATTGGTCAGTCCCTGTCACATGGTATGAGCACAAGATGGCGCCGATGGCCATGTGACAGGGGCTGACCAATGGCGCCGGTAGCCCCTGTGACATAGTAGTTCAAAGGCTATTCGGCACCATTTTCAGGAGCACGACTTGCAGAAGCACACCGGGCACGGAGGGACAAATGGAACCCGGGACCCCGCTGGACCCCCAGGGATGTTAGTAAGTCTTGGGGAGGGATCGGGATGGTGGGGGGGGGGGGGGGTTGTATGTAATGTATTAAAATGAATTTAAATGCTTGGGGTGGGGGTTTTTTAGCTTCGTTTCCCGCTTCGTTTTTTGGGCCGGTTTCGTGTTTCCTCGTTTCGTTTTTCAAAAAAACTAAACGAGAAATCCCGAATTTTACCACGAAGTATCCGAGTCAAAAAACGACCCAGTAGAAAAAAACGAAGCACATCTCTAACATAGCAATGATGGCTGAAAAAGACTAAATGGTCTATCCAGTCTGCCCAGTACTAGCATCTGGTGCCATTTTGATGCTTACCATTGGATGAGGTAGGAGAAGTCAGAGTTCTCTCCTGTCTTGCTCTTTTACTGAAATGCTGAAATATTAAGCTTGGGGCTGGGGATCCTATGAGGATCTTCTCTGTGGGGCTGAGTCTACCCAGGGGAAACTCTGTTGTTGGAGAGGTCTTCTAGAGAGGGGAGTGGAATTGATGCTGGAAGGAGACATGATGCTGGGGAAGGGGGGGGGGGGACTCCATGTGAGAGGGGATTCTGCCGAGTAAGCAGGACAGGGTGTTGTTTTGCCAGGGAGAGGAATTCTGAATTTGTGCATTTGAAAGTTTACCAATTTTTCCAAGGGACAGTTTGTTGCCAGAGAAATGAGTATTCTGGTTTGGTGAGTCATCTACAGCTGACTTATTGCCAATGGGAAGTTTCCTAGTGGAGGGTGAGTTTGCTGTGTGTGAAGTACTACTTCCTAGGAGGATTTGCTGCTTGGAGGTCTTTTGGATATGGCGGAAGTATGATGAGGTGGTCCTTGTTGCCAGAAGAGAATGCTTGTCTAGCTAGGACCAGTTGATACAGAGGAGTGGTAGTGTGGCGTTCTCTCATGGAGAGGGCATCGATCCTATTCTCAGGGATAGGGTGGAAAGTGCTACATGGGATCAGAGAGTTGGGGGGAGGGGGATGTAATCCCCTGTGCTAACTATTTTTTACCTTTTGGGTTTGTTAGCATGGAGTATTCAATATGTAGCATGCACATGCTACACTTTTTGGCTTAATGAGCATGCTATTTTTGCATACCCACTGAAAAGATTGTTTTTAGCAGGCTTGCAAAAATGTAATATACTGCTCATTAAAAGCTGTTTTAGCATGCACAGAAAAGCTGTTAGCTCATGCATGTCTAACTCTTAGGAGATTTCAATGCATTTTGAGGGTCCTTAAAATATTTTGGGGTAGATTTTCTAAATTTGCGTGATCGCGTACTTTTGCTCGCGCACCAGGCGCGAACAAACGTACGCTGGATTTTATAAGATACACGCGTAGCCACGCGTATCTTATAAAATCCGGGGTCGGCGCACGCAAGGGGGTGCACATTTGTGCAACCTGCGTGCGCTGAGCCCAGCGCGCGCTGCCTGTTCCCTCCGAGGCTGCTCCGATTTCGGAGCAGCCTCAGAGGGAACTTTCCTTCGCCCTCCCCCCACCTTCCCCTCCCTTCACCTACCTAACCCACCCCCCCGGCCCTATCTAAAACCCCCCCCCCTTACCTTTGTTGGCAGATTTATATGCCAACAAAGGTCCGTGCTGGACCAGCCCCGGGCTGTGGCACCGGCCCGGGGGCTGGTCCGGAGGCCTCGACCATGCCCCCGGGCCGGCGCCACGCCCCCAGGCCCACCCCCGAAATTCCACGTCGCTCCGGGCACGCCCCCAGACACGCCCCCTCCCCCCCCCTTTTACAAAGCCCCGGGTCTTATGTGCGTCCCGGGGCTCTGCGCATGCCGGCAGCCTATGCAAAATAGGCGCACCGGTGCGCGAGGGCCCTGCGCGCATAAATCCGGCCGGATTTATGCACGCAGGGCATTTAAAATCCACCCCTTTATTTCTGGGGCAATTTCTTCCATCACATCTCCATTTCCCCTTATTTTAAGGAGTGGGTTCTTTTTTCATGGGGGGAAGGATTACCTTCTAGGCCCAAGCAGTAAAGTAAAACATTTATGGCTCTTTGTTACTGCCCCTTTTACTGTTATTGCTGCTGTTGAAAGGCAGGACACCAAAAGTGAGGAAGGGTGGTAATAAACCTCTAAGTGTCTGCTTTTTCACTGCAATGAAAGCAGTCACTGGGATGGAGTGGGGCTCTCAGATCTACTGCTCCCTAGCCTCTAGATTCAGAACATGTTCCTCACAAGAGATAATCTAGGGTCTCACCCTAAGCCAAAAATCCAAGAATTATCCAAAGTCCAAAAATTATATTCTCCAAACTTGAGAAATATCCTCACAGGCAGAAAGTGCACTGCACAAAGCCTCCTTTTTGTCAGAATCCTCAGGTTAGGTGGGTATGTCCTACCTGAACAGGGATAACCAAAATCAGCTCCTCACTCTCGAAGAGCCAACTCAAAAGCCATACTTGTAATCCACCTGACCCTCCCTTCTAGGCAGGGTTCAATCCATGTCTGACAAACCTCAGGAGGAGGTACAGATGGGATGGCATTTCCCTCATTGCTGTCTCTATAAGACAGGGTGCTAGGGCCACTTAGTGGAGACCAGGTGGTTTCTACACATGCTAAAATATTTTAGCTGTAGGTTTCTGCATAGTCATTATTGTTTATGTGCTGATTATTGGTTTAAAATATATTGTAAATACTGATTTAATTTAAGGTGATATGAACTTGTCTTTATATACACAATTGAACTGAAATATTATGCACCAATGATATTTGTGAAATATGTTTTCAATGAATCTATTTATATTTTTTTTAGCAAATAACATTGAATATTTTGATGCAAGCAATTCCCCTCTAGGAAATAGCCATGCTTTCTGGTTACACCAATTTAAATATGATAATCAGATGAAATTATATAAATGGAAGCTAATTCTCTTTGATAATTCCCACTGAGGAAGCACTCACGTGTGAAATGATCATTGAGGTTTTTCATCCTGCCATCTGACTTTCCTGCTGATTTTAAGATGATCAAATAAAGGTTGGATAATTGTATACTTTATTTTTGGCTTTCCCTTTGCATGCATCAGTATTTCTTCCTACTACTTGCCATGTTCGCTGTCATCATTTGTGATATGAATAAGAAGTCTTACTCATCAGAGTGCAAAATGCAACTATTAATGAGTGAAAGAATTAAATTTCTTTGATAAAATCATGCACACATAAAAAAAAGAGGATATGAGTTTCTGGCTGACTGAGAACCTTTACTTTTAAATAATTTGCATTTATTAAATAGTACCCTGGAATGCCCATCTGTGTGCATCTTTTTATTTTTGTTCCAAAGCCAGAACTAAGCCAGAAACATTATTCAGAAAAGATTCAGCTACAAGATCCAAATCTTGGATAAAACTAATTCAATCCAGTAGGAAAAAACATAACATGAATTGATTTCTGATAGAAATCTGTATTTCTGATAGAAATCTATATTTCTATTGTTTTGTTTTTCTGGAATTATGGATTTTATTTTTTTCTGTTTCTACTACTTGCTTTTGATAAAATCCTTATGGAATAAAATGTTGAATATGGCAAAGCTTTAATATATGTAAAAATAAATGAAGACAAATTGTTCTGGTTGGCTGTTATCCTAACTCAAATCATCAAATCATTTTTTTAATTACCTATCTAGCTGGACAATGTTTCCTTATAGAACTGCAGTTGTAGATCTGACTTGGGTTCTCTTGACTGGCTTGGGTTCCCTTGGACATGGTTACTGTTACAGAGACTTGGTTCACTGAGTCTCATGATTGGGATACAACCACCCCAGCTACTACTTGATAAGGAAGGACAGAGAGTACAGAAAAGGGGGAGGGGTAGCTTTTTATGTCAAAAACAATATCCAAGCAACTGAATTTCAAGGGACATGGGGTAGAAAAGAACCATTATGGACAGTCCTAAAAAAAGAAGATGGTGCTTCCATTTTTCTCATGTGATCTACAGGCCTCCGATACATACAGAATAGATAGACAGAGATCTAATCAAAGACATCTAAAAGGTAGGAAAGAAGGGATAAGTATTGCTTGTTGGAGATTTTATTCTGTCAGATGTAGACTAGAGAATCCCTTCTGTGGAATGTACCAGAAGTAAAGAGATAGTGGATGCCCTGCAAGGGGGTCTATTCAAACAAATGGTAATGAAACACATGAGGGAGGGAATTATACTTGACCTAGTGCTCACTAACAGAGATAATGTCTAGGTGGCTGTCCACCTGAGCCCCAGTGATCATCAAACAGTATGTTTTGATATTGCGAATAGAATACAGAGAGGTCACATGAAGACCCGAGTTTTGAATTTCAAAAATATGGATTTAGTCAAAATGGGGCATACCTGGAGGTAGAAATAGAAGACTGGGAGAAAATGAGAGAGGTAGAACATCAGTAGGTCAAACTAGAAAGAGCAACTACAAAGGCAAAAAATATATATGTAAGAAAAGGAAACAAAAGTAAGAGGAATGAGAAACTAATCCTTCATTTTCCACCCTCACAGAAAAAGGAGTCCCATTGGCCATGAGGGTTGACGTTGTTCCTCATTTTACTCTGAGCTGTGCTGCTCATCCTTCAGGCCGCCCCTCTCTTCTTTTCATCGGGCTGATGCTGCCCGCACTAGCATGGTCTCTTCTTCCCGTGCACACACCTGCTGCTCACCACTTCCTCTTCTGGGGCACGGGAAGAAGAGAGCATGCTGGTGCCACTGAGTCCAGCTGTCCTGCCGTGTTCCACCCAGGATATCAGCATTTTAAGCCCGGGTGGAACACGGGTAGGGGGAGCAGCTGGGTCAGCGGGGGACCGGGAAGTGTGGAAACACACATGCATGTTCTTGGCAACAAACAGATGCGACTTGGCATGCCTATGTGAAACAACCTCCCCAGTACAGGTCTATAACTTCACATGCACACGTTTCTCAGCAATGGAATGAGGCAGTAAAATGGGAACTCAGTCACTGAAACCTTAAAGTGTTTACCTGTATCTTTAGGCTATGCCTTTCAGCTTCACAACTATTTTAGATTTCCAGCATTTCTAGAGTTGTTGCTCTGCATGCTCAATGGCCAGCTGGGGGCCCATCAGACTTATAGCACTATCTCATCCACATGTGAGCACTAGGATGAGGCCTGCTGGGAAGGACCAGAAAGCCAAAAGTTGCTAGCTAGGTCAAACGAGTACAAAGTGTTGGCAGTCGTACACAAACTCACATGTCACATATGCCTCTTTTATTGACACTATCAGGCAGAATACATTATGGCAGCCACATGTATTTGATGTTAGCTTTACTTTGACTACTGTTTTTCAAGTACAGTCTACTGCTGCATTGTCAAGACAATTCCCGAGTAAATATTTATGTTTTCTGTTACACAGTGATCCAGACAGAGAAGCAGTGAGAGAAAGAAAGATGATAGAGAGGAGAGCAGCAGCTAACACTCTACTGGCCTCCCTTCTCTGGAAGGGGATGTGGTACGTGAGGCCTATCAGGCAAAGCAGCATTGTATAAGGTTTTGGTGAAGCTGGCTGCCACACAGCGTGCTGTCCTTAGCTTTTGTGGGGACACATGGGGGATCTGGAAGGAGATCCTGATGTATCTCCATTCGTAGTCCATGGCATAGAGCGAGATTATGGAAGACAGAGCAAAGCAGGACTATACCTGGAACTTTAGGTGGGGTATACATTAAAGCTCCACCCATCTTGTCCAAACAACGAAAGTGACTTTTGAGAACTATGAAGGTGCATTTGATGACACAGCGGATAGCACATAAGGCCTCATTGTACCTCGTTTCTGCCAGCATGATGGGAATGGCTATGGGGGTGAGAAGTTCTTCAATATACCACCTGGACCACACTTTTCAATAATAATAAAGAAAGACCATCATACTAGGCTTTATCAGTAGAGTGTACTAAAACACCTTAACAGCCTTCAGCCTTATGTATAGTCGTAGATCTCTTTTATTTAGACTAAATCCTTTGTTTTTCTAAATATTTTTCTTTGCAAATAAAATCAGTCACTTCAAAGGTTATCATAACTTTTCTCATACAGATTGGGAGAAGCATTCCTACATTCAGTTTTCTCTTCATTGACCTAAACATAATGGAATCCTTCACCAACAATAAACACTCTTCAAAGCACCGCTGACACGGGTCCGTGTTTCAAACTGTTGTTCTTCATCAGGGCAATTTTCACCCAATTGGTCTAAACAACTCCATTTTAACTGATGTCCAAAATGCTCACTGGTCATAGCATTTAATCAGGAAATGACGTCAGATGCCAACTTAAAAAATAATCGCTTCTTTATACCTGAAGGTCTGTCACTCAACCTACATCATCAATTACATTTTCATAATAGGGAGTACCAGTCCACTTCATTTTTCAAGACATTGGGAGACATTGTGTCTAAATATTATGTCCAACTTGTTCCCTATAATTAAGTTCATACAGATAGTCACTCCCTCTTGGATTTTTTTGCACTTTTTCAATAACTTGCCATTTTAATTCTGGAAACACATGCGAGTAATATACATAGTGCTGTACCATGGGTGCATGTAGTTTGCCCATAGAAATACAGTTGCAGTGTTCTATAATATGCTTGTTCTTAGGGTGTGAAGTAGGTCCGATATATTTTTTATTGCACGGGCAAGCAATCATATATATGACAATTGCACGTGCAAGTTATAAAATTGGGGGTCGGTGCGCACAAGGGGGTAGACAATTGTGCACCTTGCGCATGCCGAGCCCGCGCCAAGACAAGCTGCCTTCCCCTGTTCCCTACCTCCCCACCCCACCTTCCCTTCCCCTATCTCCCCTTCCCTTTCCCCCCTACCTTTTCCTTTTTCTTGTTTTAAAACTTACTTCAGCCCTGGGGCTGAAGTAAGTTGCGCGCCGGCTGAGTGCCGGCACGTGATCCCCAGCCCAGCAGCCATGCGGAGGCCTCTGGCCATACCCGTGCCCTGCCCCCAGACTGCCCCACCCTGCCCCTCCCCAGACCACTCCGCTCATGCCCCCCCGGACCACCCCTTTAGTAAAGCCCCTGGACTTACACACGTCCCGAGGTTTTATGCGCGTCGCCGGGCCTTTTTTAAATAGTCCCGGCACGCGTAACCCTTTTAAAATCCAGCCCATATTGAGCAGTGCCCAAACCTCCAATGCCCCTTTGAAGAGATTGTACCCTGTTTTTCAATTGTAGATTCATCCGATAACCACAAATGTACTACATAATCCTTTATATTTCTCCTGCATTTATATGCTTTCAGAGGCTTGTGATGAAAAATTGCATAGCATTGTATTAAAAACCAATATTTGTGTATCAGAAAAGCCATGCCCCCAGCCTTTGCAGTATACTTCAGGGAGCAAACCATAATGTTTCCTTCTTCTTCCTTCAGGCAATCTAATAGCAACCAACATGTCTCAGCGTGACGGGCTCTTTTATATGCCCTTCTGATAATCTTATTGGGATATCTCTGAATCAATAATCACCTATACGAATCATCAGATTGCACTAAAAATATCTTGGAAAGAAGAGCACAGGCACTTAAGCCTCAAAAATTGGCCCATCGGAAGATTTTCTTTAAGGTGTCGAGATGGAAACTGGAAAATTGTAGCAAGGTGTTCCTATCAGTTGCTTTTCGAAATACTGTAGAACCTAAGTTGGATCCTCTTTTGAAAATAGTAAGTTCAAGATAGTTTATTGATTCAAAATTATAACTCATAGCAAATTGTATTTTAGAATTCAATGAATTAAGCCATGTTATAAAGAAATCCAGTTCTGCTGTATCAGACCACCATAGTAAAAAAACATAAAAAATATGGGGTATGGGCTGCCTTCAGGATCCAGATGCTACATATAAGGTCATCCTTACCTTACACATATTATACATATCCCCAAGCCATGCCAGTACAGGGGTACAAGTCAGTCTGTGGAAGTTTGCCTGGTCCCAAGCAGCAACAGCAGCCCTCTAGGCCCTCTGCTCTTCACCTGTGGACATTCTCAACATGACAATATTGTCTCAATCCTCCTCCCTAGTTGTCACAAAACAGTTGACACTCTGTTCCAACAGTCAGCAAGTAGACATCATATTTGGTTTAGTGCGAAATCTACAAATGGTTGGTTACAGATAGCCTTTGAGTCGTGACACAAGTAAGGGGTCTGAAGATCAATATATCTAGCCCACAAGGCTTCATGTGTTATGATTCCTCCTGTAGCTGTGCCACAGGAGGCATCTCACCTTTTGCTGGAGGCCGCTCCGAAACTAGGGCGTCACCTGAGCAATTGTCCGGATCCTGCTCCACGGCCTGGGAGACCTTCGGGGTTGTTCGGGGCCTACTCGAGGCCTGCTCCACTGCAGCCTTGATGCTCTGGAGTGGACCACGCCCTTCTCCTAAGGGGCTGGCCCGCAGCTCCTCTCCACTCATATAGAGCCAGCGAGGGATGGCCTACTTGGACTCCTCCCAGGGAGTTGCCTGCTTCTGGGCTATAAAAGCCTTGCTCCAGCACTCATGCTTTGCCTTGCATTGGAGTTACACCTCTCTGGATATCTCATCTTCCAGTGCTCCGTCAGACCTCCGTGTTAGCTTCAGCTTGGTGTCCGTGTCTTGCATGCCCTGATGTTTCATGATGTTCCTTGGTGTTTGTTCCTGACCCTGATGTTTTAACTTGCTTCTGACTGCCGGTATGCAGTAACCTGCTTCTGACTGCCGGTGTGCAGTAACCTGCTTTAGACTACCGGTGTGCAGTACATTACCCTGGACTGCTTTGTGCAGCATAATTCCTTTCCTGCACTGGTTCCGCTCCCGCGGATGTGGAACAGGGTGGTCCATGACCAGACCAGTCGTACTGGCTGTGTAGGGTGCCCTGAGGGACAGTGCCAATGTCTGAACCTCCCTGCTTGTTTCAGAGTCTACGTCTACAGTGTCTTGCTTCAGAGTCTACGTCTACAGTACCTTGCTTTAGAGTCTATATCTATGGTTCCCGAGTCTTCGTCTTTTGTTTTTGAACCTTTGTCTGCCCACGCCTTGAGTCCGGCCTGCTGCCTCTTGCCATCCCAGCAGCAGGTCCGAAAGGGCCGGGAACGGTTGGAGGACTGTTCATCACCAACACTCCACATGTTGGTTCCAGAGGCATGCAGGTCCGGCTGGGGGTCGGGCCCACGCTACACCTACCCTTGGTGTGGGATCATGCCAGGGGCCCAAGGGCACACTCTCTCTAATGGGGACCACTCTCCTAGCACTTCCCCGGTTACATCATGCTAGAACCAAGGTGAAGAGTATAGATGTAATTGTTCAAATCCAGTCATACATAAATTGGCCAGGGAGAGGGCCATTATCGCCCCCATTGCCATTTTATGTATTTTTTTGTAAAAAACATTCTCAAAATGAAAATAGTTCTCCTTTAGAGCTATGGTAGCCATAGTCATAATAAAATATGTGGGAATTCTATAGGGATAGACACGTGTCTCCAAAACCTCCTGTATAAATTGTAAAGCTTCCTCCTGTGGGATACTCATCTATAAAGCTTTTATATCAAGTGAAACCAAAATCATATTCTGTGTACCTTGTATAGACTCCAGAATTCTTAACATGTGGGCCATATCACAAACATAAAATTTACTGAGTGGAACAAAAGGCTTCAAAAAATAGTCCACAAATGTTGAAAGGGGCTCTAAAACAGAGCCTATGGCAGCCACTATTGGCCTACCTGGTGGATGTTCCAAACTCTTGTGTATCTTAGGCACCACATAAAAAATAGGAATTTTGGGATGTTTTTGGATAAAATACAATGGTTCCTTGACTGACAAACTCAATTGGTTCCAGAGGGTTGGTTGTAATCCAAGTTGGTTGTAAGTCAAGACAATTTTTTCCATAGGAAATAATGGGAAACCCAATAATGCGTTCTGAACCTCCCAATAGCACCCCTTAACTAACCATTTCTATAATAAAAAAAAGGTTGTATAAGGTCATTAATTACCAGAAACACCAATAATTTCCTAGTGTACTCACCAAAAAGTTATAAAATGTGCCTAGCCTACCAGAAACAACAATTTCACCTCCTCCACCAGTGCCTTTACGATATCTGCATATGGACTCTCTACCTGGGTAACATCAAGTTAGGTTTAGAGAAAATTGCAGAAATCTAATCTTTGGTTATGTTTCCTCACTCCGAAGGTCATCAAATCTTCACAAGAGAGCACTGTTCTGTTTGTACGTCTCACTCTGAATGTCAAAGTGGCCCCTAACCCCTACACTAATACCTAAACCTCACCTTGAGTTACTAGATGGGCCTCCCATAGAGATGTAAATGCTTTCTAGCATGAGTGCATTATGGTTAGTCTCTCTCTCTCTCTCTCTCCCTCTCCCTCCCTCCCTCTCTCTCTCTCTCTCTCTCCCCCCCCCCCCCCCCCCCCCAAGGTGGAAGTTTTGGTTGTAACCTGAGGGCTCACTGTAACTAGCTTCCTTTGATGTTAAAAACCAATCTTTACACCTTTCTCAAATTCCTCAGTTATGTGTTTTTGTAAAATGACTGTAGGATCCTCATTCAATTTTCATAATTAATATGATCACTAATTTGTAATTATACTTCCTGAATATACTGTGTTCTACTCAATATCCCTATCACTCCTCCTTTATCAGCAGGTTTATAACCAGAGAATTATCCCTGGATAAAGCCCGAAAATGTTATGGTCTGTGGATCCTTGGGCTGGCCTGTGGATGATGAAGAAACGTCAAGAAGAACTCCGCAGAAGATGTAGTAACTGGGAGGCAGAATGGAGCCAGGAGACCAATCAGGATCTTCACCACTGGAAGCCCGAAGTCCCCCTGGGAGGAGCCCATGAGGACCTGAGCCACTTGGACTTAGGCGCGGTCTCCTGGAGATGAAAGTCCAAAGTGAAATCTGGATGTCACAGAGAAGGCAGAGAGCAGAACGGATGGACTGTCCAAAGGTCAGGGCTGGTAACAGACGGGAACTTCCAGAAGACGTACCAAAGTCAAGAACCAGGAAGACAGGCCAAAGGATCAGGTCAAGGCATCAGGAACAAAGGCTTGGATCAGGAACAAAGGCTGGATCAGGAACAAAGGCTGGAAATGCAACTTGAAGACTCCAGGGAGCGAACCCCATTGCAAGGCGATGTTCTGAGGCAAGAGCTGGGTTTAAATACCTTGCTGGCATCTGACGTCATCCCGGGGGCCGGCCGAGGTTTCCCGCCACTGTCCCTTTAAATTCTCCTGCATTGCGTGCGCGCGCCTAAGGGGTGGGGCTAACACATGGAGCTCGTCGGCGTGTCCCTTGTGGATACGCTGCCGTGGAGAAGGCCTGTCAAGGCCCAAAGAGCTGTTTCACTGGGCAGCCTGGAGGAGGTAAGGACCCGGTCACGGGACCCACGACCGGAATCGCAACAGTAAAGCAGTATATTTCACTTTTGTAAGGTTAAAACTGGGTTTTGAAATGAAGATTCAACACCTTTTAAAACATGCAGGATCATGTCCATAAAAGTTTTAATGTGAGAGACAATATTTCCAGGAGATACCCATGATGATTTTGGGTGGATTACCAAAATGTCAGGATTTGTTGGATGTGACATCAAAAACAAGCAAATTTAAAGTTTGCCAGGTCCTGCAACCGTACCCAGAATCTTCTGCAGCAGTGACAGATTTAAGCCATCAATCATAGCATTGTCACTTGCAGATGTAGATCTGGATGGCCAACCACATCATCCTATAAGATTGTTTAAGGTAACTTGTACCTTTCTTGAGCCTTAAAGGGTGATTGGCCTAGCCTAAATGCATATCACATTGTTCTGGGCCAGTATATGTGCAGGATAGTAGTAACCAAAAGTAGCTCAGTTCTTCAGGACTATTAAATTGCATCTGGGTATTCCAACAATTGTGTACCAAGCCCTCACATTCGAGCTAAGGCAACTGGTGTGTAGCAGGCTACCAACCTTGAAGCAATATCTAAGTGCTGCCACACCTGTGTTAGCAGCAAAAACTGTAACTCATGGTATGATTGTGAATGTCCTTGTTGGCTCTGCAGTATGTCCTCTATAGAAAACAATTTGTGAGTATGTCCTCTATAGAAAACAATTTGTGAGCTCTTTCTTGGGTGGAATATGCCATGCCACCAACATGCACAGCACACTGCTTCTGGTTGAGGTATGTGAGGGTCAAGCCAAACTGTAGTCGACAATCTAGATGACGCCTCACTGACGGCCACACGTGATTGGGCAGTACCAGCAGAATGGTCACTTCAAGCTTGTCATTAACCAGTGAGATTTTAATAGCTTCCAATGGGAGGATAGGAACAGAGCCATTTTGAAAATGAGCACGTTGAAAATGTATAGTGCCTGCTCACACACAAATCTTTAGGGCAGGTACATTGTTTGCCATCACAAGATTTGCATGCCTCGGCAGCACAGAGTGAAAAAGGCAGGCTCTGGGCCAGAGGCCTGCAGATGTAACTGAAAAAGCCTCTTATCTTGGCAGCAATTATTTTCCTTCCCCCCCCCAGCCACCCACCATTTGTGTGCCACAAACACATAGCTAGAGATAGAATATAGAAAGAAGCATCTCTCTTACCTATGAGCCAACCGTCATCATACAGGCCATCTTCAAAATTGTCAAAGAGGCCCGATTGCCTAAGTATAAAGGAATCATGCATGGCTCCTGGGTAACTAGCCACTACATTGAGGATGCGTATTCTAGCATCACAGACCATTTGCACGTTGATGGAGTGGAAGAGCTCTCTGTTGCAGTATATCTCCTTCCTGTCACGGATTGGAATGACGGCCAAGTGAGTGTAGTAGATAGCTCCCAGAACGTTGGGAAAGTTTGCAAAGCCATAAAAGCCTCTCTTCAAGTCCATCAAGTCCTGCCTGTCATGAGGAAATGCTATGTAGGGATTAATGCGGTCAGAGACCGCCATGATGACCTGGTCCAGACAGCGGGAAAAAGTCAAATTATTCATTGGTATCAAAGAGGGGATCTCCACTCACCCAAACCCCCCTCCCACATCCCATTATCTAAAAAAAGCCTGATGTCTAGCATGCGGATTGAGCCCGGAGCCCATTTTCAAAATGGTGCTGACAAGACTGTACATCATTCAGATAACTGGGGCACGCTCCAGTCACTGGATCTGATTTTCCTTGTTTCTCTAGTTTGTAGCCTGCTGTTCTCACCACAAGACTAGTCCTCCACTCCTGTTCAAAAAGTCAGGAAAAAATTCCTTCAGGTAAAGTTCCATTAACTATTAACTGAATTCCTTCTAACACCCCGCCACTGGTGATTTAATCAGAGCTGCATGACAA
The DNA here is from genome assembly GCF_901001135.1 of Rhinatrema bivittatum. Lineage (NCBI taxonomy): Eukaryota > Metazoa > Chordata > Amphibia > Gymnophiona > Rhinatrematidae > Rhinatrema > Rhinatrema bivittatum. The sequence goes on from NC_042619.1 coordinate 143,777,812, forward strand.
GGATCACATTCACAATTTCACTAAAATCATGCAAACGTCTCCAAGGATATTGGTTTATAACTATCTCAAACCTTAGGATCCCCACAGGTAGCAACAACACTACTTTCATCCTGAAGCAATCCTAGATGCAGGCAAAGCAAATCCGTAGAGACAGGGACCTTATTACTCACAGGGATGTAACCCTTCCTGAATATCATTGGCATCCACACAAAACTCTTAAGAAATCAGTGTATTCTTAGACTGGAAAAACTAAGCAATAATATTACAATTTTCTTCAGAGTGAACTATCTCACAATCTTTCACTGGTAGAGCATAGAGTTTTCTTACCACAAAGAACAACTCTCTGGGCTTATTTCATACTTGATATAGGATATAGATTTATTTTATCGTAAAGGACCATTTCTAGAATGATGGACTTTGAATTAAAAAATTGCTCTTTTGCATATAGCAGTTGCAAATGTATGCAGATGTGCAGAAGAATCACAAAGACAGTACCAGCTCAATGTTCTAATTCTTGCCAGCAGAAATCAAAGCAGTTGCCCATCTCCTACTAACCCAAAGTTTATCAAGCTTTTTTACCCCAGTAAAAATCAATTTTGCTTGAACTGTCTTCAAGCGACGTGCAGACATACAGTAGCACTGATGATTCACACTTGTGCTAGTTGTCCCTGTCTGGGCCCTTAGCCATATTATTTACATTTCATCTTTGTTCATCTTCCTCCTTTCTATACATTTGTGAGAACTTTCACATTTGCTGCTGCTGCTGCAGAGAAAGATGGCATCAGCTATCTCAATTCCAAACACTGTAGAACAGAAGAGAGAAGCAAACACTCTGCACAAGCTACTCTGAGCTATTGAGTTTACCTTTTCAACAGAAAAGAAGAGGGCGCTGAGTACTCCACAAGGAACAAAAGTAATGTCTTAAAACATGAAAAGCAGAGGATAATTCTATTATTAAGGGAAAGAGCATTACTGTTCATTCAAGAAAATTCCATTTGGTCTTACTAATCTGAGGCTCAGTGAAGTAGGTGCAAATGGAATGGCTCTTGAAGAGAGAGAGCTTTTCAACAAATGGATACTGCATGTTCATTTTAAGAAGCAGCTCAGCAAATAATCTCTTTCATCATGTTAATCAGAAAAATCAAACAGGGTTGGAAAGAAATGAGAACTATGTCAGCAGAACAAAAGAAATGTGACCATTTCTTTCTTTCATTATTTATTTCAGTGATATAATAGTCATGGTTATCTTTATTTTATGTTTATCATCTCTCCCCCCCTCCCTCCCCCTTCCCACTCAAAGGTTAGGTTTTATTGACACAAGGTGAAGACCAGACATGAATCCTGATGAAAATGAAACACAATTACTCTGAGAGGAAACATTATTGTTGTCTTAAGTTCACACTAAGAGGATCCTCTAGTGATAGAATAGTGTTAACCTTGCATGCTGAGTGATAGATAGATGCCACTGTTAAGAGTGGAGGGATCTTTTTAGGGTGAAAGGATTGAAGTCTTCAGTGAAGTTTAAAACTGTGGAAGTCTTGTATCATGCTGAAATGTTTTTTTTACTGGATCCCTACTATACTTGCATGTGTGAGTCAAGCTATCATCCTGAAGGATGCAAGTGATTGTTTGATCAATTGGCTCCCCTTAGCAGGACCTAGTCTAGCTAAGTCTTGAGGTTGAAGACTGACTAGACAAAATTCCTTGGCTGTCAGTTTGAATTTGGCTGGAGACTGATTTTAAACCAAAATCTGAGTGATATACAACAGGGCCAGACTGCTTGGTTAATTAGAGATATAGGGTTTTACAGAAGCCAAGGAAAATTCAATCAAAGAACCTCTTTACTAAAGGGTGCTGTCTTGGTATTCACTTAACTGTGGCAAATTAATATATAACTTACTGAATAGTGAATACTGTTTACATCTGGTTTTACTGCAGCTAGTAACCTTAGTACTTTGCATTTCTGTGGCTAGTAATGCTAGCTACCCCCCTCCATATTCCCCTAAAGGGTTGCCAGTAGCTGGAAGTAACTACCCCTTTGGAGCATTTCTTAATCCCTCCCTGTAGGAATCACCTCTTCTGTAGCATCCCTTATAGTATCAACTCTGATATATTAATTAACAATTCTTTTCCCCCAGCCAGCCTCCCCTGAAGCATCATCCACCACTGAATGACATATCCCACATGCTCAGTAAATGTTGCTCCAAGCTGGAGACTCCCTCTCTCCAAGGTCCCACTTCTCCCATGACTCCATTTTTTCTACACTACCCATACAAGTTATGAAGAGTTGCTAGGATCTTCCAAGCAGGAGTGATCCTCACTTGTTACTGCCATGCTAGCATATGTGGGGTAAAGGAAGCATGAGATCATTTAGTCTTATTTGATGCCATAAAGTCAATGATTAATGAATGAATGGGGATCATTCCTGCCCTGAAGAACATAAGAACATGCCATATTGGGTCAGAGCAAGGGTCCATCAAGCCCAGCATCCTGTTTCCAACGGTGGCCAATCCAGGCCATAAGAACCTGGCAAGTACCCAAAAACTAAGTCTATCCCATGCTACTGATGCTAGTAATAGCAGTGGCTATTTTCTAAGTCAACTTAATTAATAGCAGGTAATGGACTTCTCCTCCAAGTACTTATCCAATCCTTTTTTAATCCCAGCTACACTAACTGTACTAACCACATCCGCTGGCAACAAATTTTATAATTTAATTCTGCGTTGAGTGAAAAAGAACTTTCTCTGATTAGTTTTAAATGTGTCACATGCTAACTTCATGGAGTGCCCCCTAGTCCTTCTATTACCTGAAAGAGTAAATAACGGATTCATATTTACCCGTTCTAGACCTCTCATGATTTTAAATACCTCTATCATCTCTTCTCTACTATCTCTTCTCTAAGCTGAAAAGTCCTAACCTCTTTAGTATTTTCTCATAGAGGAGCTGTTCTATCCCCTTTATCATTTTGGTCACCCATCTCTGTACTTTCTCCATTGCAACTATATCTTTTCTGAGATGAGGCGACCAGAACTGTACACAGTATCCAAGATGTGGTCTCACTGTGGAGCGATACAGAGGCATTATGACATTTTACGTTTTATTCACCATTCCCTTTCCTATAATTCCCAACATTCTGTTTGCTTTTTTGACTACCGCAGCACACTGAACCGACAATCTCAATGTGTTATCTACTATGACGCCTAGATCTCTTTCTTGGGTGGTAACTCCTAATATGGAACCTAACATTGTGTAACTATAGCATGGGTTATTTTTCCCTATATGCATCATCTTGCACTTATCCACATTAAATTTCATCTGCCATTTAGATGCCCAATTTTCCAGTCTCTCAAGATCTTCCTGCAATTTATCACAATCTGCTTGTGATTTAACTACTCTGAATAATTTTGTATCATCTGCAAATTTGATTACCTCACTCATAGTATTCCTTTCCAGATCATTTATAAATATAAATATATTGAAAAGCACGGGTCCCAGTACAGATCCCCGAGGCACTCCACTGCCCACTCCCCTCCACTGAGAAAATTGTCCATTTAATCCTACTCTCTGTTTCCTGTATTTTAGCCAGTTTGTAATCCACGAAAGAACATTGCCACCTATACCATGACTTTTTACTTTTCCTAGAAGCCTCTCAAGAGTAACTTTGTCAAATGCCTTCTGAAAATCCAAATACACTACATCTACTGGTTCACCTTCATCTACATTTTATTAACCCCTTCAAAAAAGTGAAGTAGATTTGTGAGGCAAGACTTGCCTTGGGTAAAGCCATGCTGACTTTGTTCCATTAAATCATGTCTTTCTATATGTTCTGTGATTTCGATACTTAGAACACTTTCCATTATTTTTCCTGGCACTGAAGTCAGGCTAACTGGTCTGTAGTTTCCTGGATCATCCCTGGAGCCATTTTTAAATATTGGGGTTATGTTAGCCACCCTCCAGTCTTCAGATAGAATGGATGATTTTAATGATTGGTTACAAATTTTTACTAATTGATCTGAAATTTCATTTTTAAGTTCCTTCAGAACCCTGAGATGTATACCATCCGGTCCAGCTGATTTACTACTCTTCAGTTTTTCAATCAGGCCTACCGCATGTTCTAGGTTCACCATGATTTGGTTCAGTCCATTGAATCATTACCGATGAAAACCTTCACAGGAACAGATACCTCCCCAACATCCTCTTCAGTAAATACCAAAGCAAAGAAATCAATTAATCTTTCCGCGATGGCCTTATCTTCTCTAAGTGCCCCTTTAAGAACATAAGAACATAAGAAAATGCCATACTGGGTCAGACCAAGGGTCCATCAAGCCCAGCATCCTGTTTCCAACAGTGGCCAATCCAGGCCATAAGAACCTGGCAAGTACCCAAAAACTAAGTCTATTCCATGTAACCATTGCTAATGGCAGTGGCTATTCTCTAAGTGAACTTAATAGCAGGTAATGGACTTCTCCTCCAAGAACTTATCCAATCCTTTTTTAAACACAGCTATACTAACATGCACGAACCACATTCTCTGGCAACAAATTCCAGAGTTTAATTGTGCGTTGAGTAAAAAAGAACTTTCTCCGATTAGTTTTAAATGTGCCCCATGCTAACTTCATGGAGTGCCCCCTAGTCTTTCTACTATCCGAAAGAGTAAATAACCAATTCACATCTACCCGTTCTAGACCTCTCATGATTTTAAACACCTCTATCATATCCCCCCTCAGTCGTCTCTTCTCCAAGCTGAAAAGTCCTAACCTCTTTAGTCTTTCCTCATAGGGGAGTTGTTCCATTCCCTTTATCATTTTGGTAGCCCTTCTCTGTACCTTCTCCATCGCAATTATATCTTTTTTGAGATGCGGTGACCAGAATTGTACACAGTATTCAAGGTGCGGTCTCACCATGGAGCGATACAGAGGCATTATGACATTTTCCGTTTTATTCATCATTCCTTTTCTAATAATTCCCAACATTCTGTTTGCTTTTTTGACGGTCCATCTGACTCCCTCGCAGGCTTTTTGCTTCGGATATATTTTTTAAAGTTCTTACTGTGAGTTTTTGCCTCTTTGGCCAGCTTCTTTTCAAATTCTCTCTTAGCCATCTTATCAATATCTTCCATTTAACTTGCCAATGCTTATGCTTTATCTTATTTTCTTCTGTTGGATCCTTTTTCCAATTTTTGAATGAAGATCCTTTGCTAAAATAGCCTTTTTTACCTCACCTTTTAACCATGCTGGTAATTGTTTTGCCATTGGGACCTCTTAACATCATGAAAGGTAGCTCTATGGTGGGGGGGAGGGGGGATTTTCTTGTGAGGGACTTCTATCTGATGGAATCAGCTTCTGCTAGGTGAGGGAAATTTTGTATGTTGATGGGTGGGGGAGGAGGATCATGTCCAGAATGGGGAATTGCTATTATGGGAAGGAGGTGTTTTGAGCTGAGGGTGAGACTATAACAGGGAAAGTTTGCTGCTATGGAGCAGGAGGATACACCCGGCTATCAGCAGTCTTTTGAGAAGGAGACTGGGAGGGCATGGATGAGATATTGGCAGGTGATTTACCTGCATTACATTTGAGGACCTAATTTTCAAAGGCATCTGCAAATATAAAATGTGGTTTTATACATGTAAATGGAATTTTTTGAGTATTGGCCCAGGGCTGTGCATATAAAAGTAGGTGCAAAAGCAATTTTATATATACATTTATACATAATTGAAAGAGGTGTTCCCAGGGGTGGGATTGGGGCTGGGAAACCATTTATGCATGTACATTCAATTTTCAAAAGTATGTGTATAAATGTGTACATATGTATTTGCACCTACTCCGAGGCAGGTGTAAATGTGTCTGCATATGTCGCACAGGATTTTCAAAGCAGATTTAGACATGTAAGTTTGCTTTGAAAATTTGGGCTGAAGTCTGTGTGTATTTTCTAAACGCAGACTGCAGCCTTATGTGGGCTGTTATAAAATTAGGGGCTGATGTTAATAATTAGCTGAGCTACAAAATTTAGGTCCCTGAATTAGGGTCCTGACAGGGTCATTTATCAAATCGCCTTAGGGCGTTATTGAGCATGTTAGGGTCCTAACGTCCATGTTAATGCCATAATGCATGTGATAAAGAGTGCATTGTGAGATGTATGTGCAAATTTAGTCAAAAGGGATGAGTTTGGGTGGAGTTTATAAAAATGAGGGATGTTTAATGTTGTATGCAACAGTGTAACATATGCTATCGCACAATTTAATATCAGAAATAAATACAAAATTTTCTGGGCGTTATGCTGTGCTTTATGCCCAAAATAGGGATTTGTTTAGGGCTGCGGGGAGAGAGGAAGACAGAGAACCAAGAGGGACAAGCACATAGTAGTCTACTTTTTTATGCCACTTATGAGGGGTAACTAGTAACTTGGGGTTAGGTTTTGGTGATGGCCTAGGTTTTGGTTGGCAGTTTCACATGCACAATCAGAAGTACGAACAGCACAGTGCACATCAGTGATGATTTTATGTGATTTGGAGTGAAGAAAGGTATAAAATGATGAGATTTGTACAATGTACTCTCAACCTAGATTGATGCATTCTCTACTAGGGATGTGAATCGTTTTTTGACGATTTAAAATATCGTCCGATATATTTTAAATCATTAAAAATCGTTAGAGGCGCGATACAATAGGAATTCCCCCGATTTATTGTCAAAAATCGTAAATTGGGGGAGGGAGGAGGGAGGAGGGGAAGGGGGAGGGCGGGAAAACCGGCACACTAAAACAACACTAAAACCCACCCCGACCCTTTAAAATAAATCCCCCACCCTCCCGAACCCCCCCAAAATGTTTTAAATTACCTGGGGTCCAGTGGGGGGGGGTGGGTCCCGGGGTGATCTTCCACTCTCGGGCCACGGCTGTGTTATAGAAATGGCACCAGCGCTACCTTTGCCCTGTCTTGTGGGGGTCAGGAGGCCCCCCCAAGCTGGCCAAAAGTCCAGCAGGGGTCCAGCAGGGGTCCAGGAGCGATCTCCTGCGCTCGTGACGTCGGGGGACAGGAACCAAAATGGCGCCGGCGCCACCTTTGCCCTGTCATATGACAGGGCAAAGGTAGCGCCGGCGCCATTTCTATTAACGCAGCCGTGGCCCGAGAGTGGAAGATCACACCGGGACGCCCCCACTGGACCCCAGGTAATTTAAAACATTTTGGGAGGGGGTTCGGGAGGGTGGGGGATTTATTTTAAAGGGTCGGGATGGGTTTTAGGGTTGTTTTAGTGTGCCGGTTTTCCCGCCCTCCCCCGATTTACGATTTAAACGATTTAAAAACAAAACAAAACTGCGACGATCAGATTCCCTCCCCCTCCAGCCAAAATCGATCGTTAAGATGATCGATCACATGATTCACATCTCTATTCTCTACCTAGCTGCTATCAAGCTAGTTCGAGAGTACAATTTACAAATCTCATCTTTGTGTACCTTTCATCACTCCAAATCACATAAAATCTTCACTGATGTCTACTGTGCTGTTCATACCTCTGACTGAGCTTGTAAAACTGTCCCCCAAAACCTCTGCTACCACCAAAACCTCACGCCGAGTTATTAGTTGCTCATTTTACAGTGGTATAAATAGTTTGCTTATATGTAAGGTTTCCAAAGAGTCTCTCTCTCTCTCTCTCTCTCTCTCTCTCTCTCTCTCTCCCTCCCTCTTTTTTAAATCATGGATGCTATTCTTGCAAAATGATGAATATAGATCTAACAGGGTCATTCATCAAAGTGCATTATGGTGTTAATGCATGCAATATTTATCGCAATGCGCAGCATGAATGCAAATTTATTCAAAGGGATGGGATTGGGGAGGGGTTTGGGCAGGATTAATGAAAATGAGGAGCATTATCACTCCGAGTGATAGTGTAACACACACTATCGCGCGCTTTTAATGCTGGAGATAACTACATCTTACGATGGCTTCTCATAATTTCATGAGAGTTGATGAGAAAGCTCCTGTTTGAGAGCCCAAGATAGCCTGCAATGTCTCCCCCATTGACTGTAACAGTGTACGATTAAAACAAATATATATAGTATTTTTTTGTTTTGAAACTAAGGAAATGAATTGAGGTGCCCAGAAAACAAATGAACAAGCCTAAACATTGTTTTTTCCTCTGCGCATCCCTAATGCCCATGCCAAACACATTAATACTGATTTAACCTCTGTTAAAGTAAATTACTATACGCTAAAAGTGTTTAATAAATAGTAGGGATGTGAATCGGGCTTCAGACAATTGAAAATATCGTACGATATTTTCAAAATCGTCCGAAATCGGGGGCTCCCCCAAAACGATAGGAAAACCCCATGATATTGATCATGGGGGTTCTCTTATCGTTTTGGGGGAGGGCGGGAAAAACGGCACACAAAAATAACCCCTAAACCCACTCCGACCCTTTAAAACTAATCCCTTAGCTTCCCCCACCCTCCCGACCCCTCCAAAAAATTTGTACAGGTACCTGGTGGTCCAGTGGGGGTCCCGGGAGCGATCTCCCGCTCCTGGGCCGTCGGCTGCCACTAATCAAAATGGCGCCGATGGCCCTTTGCCCTTACCATGTGACAGGGTATCTGTGCCATTGGCCAGCCCCTGTCACATGGTAGGAGCACTGTATGGCCCGTGCCATTTTTAAAGATGGCGCCGGCCATCCAGTTCTCCCGCCATGTGACAGGGGCCGGCCAATGGCACGGATACCCTGTCACATGGTAAGGGCAAAGGCCATCGGCGCCATTTTTGTTAGTGGCAGCCGACGGCCCGAGAGCGGGAGATCGCTCCCGAGACCCCCACTGGACCACCAGGTACCTGTAAAATGTTTTTGGGTGGGTCTGGAGGGTGGGGGAAGCTAAGGGATTAGTTTTAAAGGGTCAGGGTGGGTTTTTTGTTTATCGGCTCGGGCGCAGCCGATAAACAAAACTGCGATCGGGCCGGACGAAAAAAAAAAAACACGATGTGAATAGGAACTGGAATCCGAACCAATTCCGGATCCGATTCACATCTCTAATAAATTGGCTTCCATGAACTGTATATTATATTTTTCAAGAAATTATATGCAGTCCTCATAATATTGAAGCTGATCTCTCACTCATACTCATTGATTGTAAAAGATTCCCAGCTCATCTTCACAACAAATAGATATCAATATTGAGTATTTTCTTTTTTTTTAGATCATTGCTCTAACTAGGCCTTAAATTACAAAATACTACCATTTTCTTTCTTCCTTTCAATATTTCAGAAGATGATAGGAAGTTATCTGTCCTATTGAACTTATTTAAACTATCCCTGAAATACCAGATAAAGCCTCCAGTAATCCAGGGTTGGAAAATATTTAAAAACATATTAGTAGTCAGAGAAAATGTGATTATAATATACTCTTTTTTTTGCTTTTCTGTTGCGACCATCACTCCCGATGGCTCCACTCTACCTACCTTTCCTTTGCTGTGACATCTCCTGCTCATAATGGATGTCTGGCTGCCGCAGCGTCCGTCTGCCGTCCTCTCCGGCGTCCCCGGACCAGCTTGGGCGCTGCCTCCCGCCATGTTCTTCAGGTACCTTAGGGCGCGCGTGCCACACGGCCCTCATTCTTATTTCCTCATTGGCGCGTTCCTCAGGGGCGTCCCCATGTGATGACATCACGGGGGCGTCCCCCTGTGATGACGTTACGCTGCCCGGATATTTAAGCCTACTGTTTATTGCCAGCTGTTGAGATAGCAAGAGGAATCTTACAGATGGGATTCGCTCTCCGTACCCAGCTGCTTTGCCTTCCAACTTCTATTGGACTCTTTCTGCTAATGGGGCACCCGCTCCTTGGGGGCCTCTTTGCTTCTTTCAGGTCGCTGTCAGGTTACCGGTATTTGCTCCTCGAGGGCCCATGTTCCCTGACCTGCTGCCTGCATCCATCTCCTTTCCTACTTGGAGGAATTCGCTACAGACACCATCAGTGAGTACTACTATCATCTACTCCTCAGAACTGTCTCCCTGGAGCCAGGTACTTGCTTCTTGAGGGCCTGCCCCTGTTCCAGTGCCAGTACCATCTCTTATGTGGAACCACCATGTGAGTACTTTGCCAACAAGTCTTCTACCTCCAGGGATCTGGTACTCGCTCCTCGAGGGCCAGCTCTCCCCATCTCGGGGCTTCTCCATACTTGGGACTCTGTGATTGTTCTATTGTACTCACTTTCTCAGTTCTGTCCACTACAGCACTGCTACAGGAGAAACCGCTGTTCCAGCACCCTGAGGAATCCTAGCCCAACTGGGCAACATCTTCTACTCACTACTGCCACCTCTGGTGGTTTCTCAAACTGTCTAAATAAAGAACTATCTGTGTTTGTGTGTCCAGAGCTCAGCCTGACCTATGGCCCCTCACGGAACTTCCCCCTGTGGGCATAGTCAGCTGCCACAGTGTCCAAGGGTCCACCCAAAACCTTACTAACTATAACATTTTCTGATCTTTTATTATATTTTTCTATGCTTTTTAAGCTTATTTTGCTTCTTTTTTTTGTTTTCTGTATTTCCTTCTCCAAGTCTCTTCCTCGCCTTTCTTTCTCACCCCGCATTCTCTTCTCCTTCCCTCCCCAAGTCTTTCTCCCATCAAGATTCCTTCCATCTCCACTAACCAGATGTGGCAAAGCCCACGCTGGGCAACAGCTGCATGCTCTACTCCAATGGCCCAACAGGACCTGCTCCTGCATGATATCTTTCTATGTGGCCTGCAGCACACTGCACCAGCATTTCCTCTTTCACTAATGACACATGATACGCCAACATATCCTTTGTCTCCTTGCCACTCAAAGCACTATGCCTTTCTTAATGTGGATGGGCTGCAGCAGCACATCCTCCTCAATGTGGCCAGGTGGGACCATGTGAGCAAACATCATCCTCAAAATTTCAGTTAGCCAAGGGGGTCATTTTCTATGTGGATTGCACATGATACCAAGATCGGGGCGGAGTCGGGGCGGCACCAGGGCTGACACCACGAACACTTCGTCGACAGCGAAAGGTATGCTTTTTTATCGCTGCCAGATTCACACCGACTATCTACACCTTTTATGGTGTAGTTATTTGGTGCGACACTGGCAGCAATAGCATTGAGGAGGTACGATCGCTGCCGGCTATCACAGGACTACCCCCCACTTCACCCGTTACCATGGGATTCACGCCGCCACAGAGTTTTTGTAAATCTAGGCCCAAGTGTGGAAGATTTTCTACCCCTACAGTAATATTTATAATATTTAATTTGTATGTCTATTTATTTCAGCATTTATTTGGCACACTAAAGGGGTCATTTTCTATCCCTATCGCACGCGAAAACACCCTTTTCGTGTGCGATAGCTAGATAGGGGTGGAGTCGGGGCGGCGGCGGCAACAGAAGAGGAGGATTCGGGGTGGTGGCGGGGTGGATGCCGTGGAAATTTCACTGCCGGAAAAAAGGTAAGACCCCTTATCATCGCCAGTAGCATGCCCAATAGCAGCACCTTTCACGGTGGCGCTATTGGGTGCAAAAGCCGGCAGCGATAACACTGCGGTGGTGCGAACACTGCTGGCTTTTGCAGGCCCGCCCCCCGCTTCACCCCCCCCGGCCCCCCGTTACCGCAGGATTCATAAAGCCCTACGAAGATAGAAAATCCAGCCCTAAGAGATTGATGTACTATTGTTTGAATAAGATCAAAAATGGGACAGCACACACACAAAAATGCCAAATAGAACACATTATCATGTTTGCAAATTTTAGCATGTGCTATTTGCTATTTTTGTTTGTACTGATATTTTGCTTGTGAACTGCTTTTCTTAACTGTTTTGATTTATCAAGTGAAAGGTGATATATTAAGATAAATTAAAGTAAATTAAACTAAACTAAACGTGTTTGCAAAACATATACAAAATAGCTGATGAGCTGAGAAATCATACAATTCAGCTTATTAGCAAATATTTTATTTCATGTGGAAAATTGCACTAATAGGTGATATCCTGTGAAAAAGCTATACCTCAGGGAGGTGTAATTAAGTTGTTTTTTTTGTTTTTTGTTTTTTGCAAAAAAGCTGGTGATTTCTTGCTATCTTTTTGGTACAGAAGTTGCAGCAGGTTCAATTTGCATATTATGCAAAAGGCCTGGAACCACAAGTATTGGGACTGTCCTTTGGAGACTTTTGTGGGTTAATACATCAGTCCCCAGGTGCAATGTTTTTCGTGACAGCACTGTGCATGGGTAAAACAGAAGTCCGAAACTCCCATTTGTGTGGAGAAAGGAATATGACATGCCAGGAAGGGTTGATAACCATGTAAATAATGATGATTTCTTTAGGAGAGAGTATAGTAATCGATTGATATCTGATATGTGATGCTGCTAAAAGTTTCCCATTGCATAAACACTTGGTTCAGGAAAACACTGCAGACAGTAATAGATTTGTAGTCTTCCTAGGCTCATCCCCCCCCCCCCCCCCCCCAATCCTGATCCTTTTCTCTGCCTTCCTGCACTTGCAGGATTCTACTTCAGTAATGCCTTCTGCTGTTGTCTTCATGCCGCTGTTGACCAATTGTCACTGTGAAAGAAGATGATTGAAGTGTCTAAATATAATATGAAACAATCAGATGCTGGGCTCTTGAAAAAGCATAGGCAGTGAGCATTGCTTGCTTCTTGTATCATACTCTAAGGTATTGTGTGATATCATGGGACTGTAGTACTGATTTGTTCACACTCCCCATGTGTCCAGTATGACCCAACATGCACTGAAACTTGTTGGTATGCAGGTCTTGATATTTTTCAAGAACTGCTGCTGGGGAGTTACCATGGATGGCTATAATCATACAAGCATCCTTTTTGTTCTATTAACTTCTCAGTCAGCAAATTTTTAGAGTAGTGTTGATCTGTATCTCCAACCTACCACCTGCTGAGAATATCCAATTTTTTTTCTAGCAAAAAAAAATGTCAGATGCTGCCTTGCATATGGGGATTTCTGTAGAATAGTTCTGTAAGTGATAACATCCAATAAGGGGTAAAACAATATTTTTATTGGCATATAGGCAAAAGCAGTAGGGGAAATCTGACTTGCAATGTTTTCCAATCTACACCTTGAATATTAGACATATCAGTTTGTCTATTTGTATTCCACAGCTGTCCAGTTTTAGAGGACTATACTTCTGGAATATGATTAACTCTTAGAAATCAGGAAAGATTCAATTAATATTTTTTATACAACTACATTTCCCATAGAAGTTCCTGCTTAGATGAAAGATTGTTCAGGGATAATATAAGTGTTCATATAAAACATTGGATTTCAGGTCAAGGAGGTAATTACTTAGTTCACCAAGGTTTTATTAAATTAAAGAGTTCCATGCGTTTTCTATAATCCAATCCTTTTAGTGCACATTATTATGATTCAAATGATCTTAGTGCAACAAAATGATCTACAAATTACTTCCCTGAAACTGATCATTCAAGCAGAACTTATCCATTTGTTTGATTTGGAGAGATGAAAAAACGGGAGAGATAAAAAGAAGGGCTGCCTGTCTTTGTCTATTCTTCCTCTTGAACTCTTTTGATGAAAGATTTAGGACCAATGAAAATATTGTTTGCTGTGATCAAGAATGGAATCAAAGATTCAGTCATGTAGTGTTTCATGGTTTTTGCTGGCAGTAACATGTTAGATTGTTACCTGGACCTGATGTCATATACCCCAGGGTTCTGAAAGAACTAAAAAATGAAATGTCAGACCTATTTCAATTAATTTGTAACCTATCATTAAAATCCTCCATTGTAAGTGAAGATAGGAAGATGGCCAATGTAATCCCAATATTTGAAAAGGGCTCCAGGGGTGATCCGGGAAACTATAGACAGGTGAACCTGACTTCAGTGCTGGGAAAAATCATGGAAACTGTTATAAAGAATAAAATCACAAAACATTTAGACATTTAGATAGGAAGTCTTGCCTCACAAATCTCCTACATTTCTTTGAAGGGGTGAATAAACTTTTGGACAAAGGAGAACCAGTATATGTGGTGAATTTGGATTTTCAGAAGGCATTCGACAAAGACCTGCATCAGAGGCTTCTAAGAAAACTAAAAAGTCATGGGATAGGAGAAGATGTACTTTTGTGGATTGCAAACATATAAAAAGACAGGAAACAGGCAGTAGGATTAAATGATCTGTTTTCACAATAGAAAAAGTTAAGTAGTGGAGCACCTCAGGGATCTGTATTTGGATCAGTGCTTTTTAAATATTTATAAATGATCTGGAAAGGGGTACGATGAGTGAGATGATCAAATTTGCGGATGACACAAAATTATGCAGAGTAGCTAAATCTCAAGTGGATTGTGATAAATTACAGGAGGACCTTGCGAAACTGGAAGATTAGGCTTCCAAATAGCAGATGAAATTTAATGTGGACAAGTGCAAAGTGATGCATATAGGGAAAAATAACCCTTGCTGTAGTTACACAATGTTAGGTTCTATCTTAGTAGTTACAACCCAGGAAAGAGATCTACGAATCATAGTGGATAATATATTGAAATTGTTGGCTCAGTGTGCTGTGGCGATCAAAAAAGCAAACAGAATGTTAGGAATTCTTAAGAAGGGAATTGAAAATAAAATGATGGATGTCATAATGCCTCTGTATCGCTCCAACGTGAGACCGCATCTTGAATACTGTGTGTAATTCTGGTTAGGGGTGTGCATTCGTTTTGAACTTAAATGGAAAACGCAACTTATTTTTTTTTTTTTACTTAAAAAAATGATGAGGCGTAAACGATCGGATTTCCAACTTATTCAACACAGCTATGTTGAATACGTTGGAAATTGCAATTGTTGATCTAAATAAAAATTTAAACCCTCACCCTCCTTAATCACCCCCCCCCCAAGACTTACCAAAACTCCCCAAGCTGGCCAAAAGTTCCGTGAGGGTCCGGGAGCGGACGCGTGGGGATCACGTGACGTCCGCGTCACTCCGACGTGACGCCGACTTCACGTGGTCCATCGCGGTTCCGCTCCCGGACCCCTCGTTGGGCCCAAAAGGCACTTTTGGCCAGCTTGGGGGGGGTCAGGAGGCCCCCCCAAGCTGGCCAAAAGTTCCTTTTGGGCCCAACGAGGGGTCCCGGAGCGAACCCGAGGGGAATCACGTGACGCCGCGTCACGCCGACGTCACGTGATTCCCCTCGGGTTTGCTCCCGGACCCCTTGTTGGGACCAAAAGGCACTTTTGGCCAGCTTGGGGGGGTCAGGAGGCCCCTCCAAGCTGGCCAAAAGTGCCTTTTGAGCCCAACGAGGGGTCCCGGAGCGAACCCAAGGGGAATCACGTGACGCCGTGACACTCCGACGTCACGCCGACGTCACGTGATTCCCCTCGGGTTCGCTCCCGGACCCCTCGTTGGGCCCAAAAGGCACTTTTGGCCAGCTTGGGGGGGTCAGGAGGCCCCTCCAAGCTGGCCAAAAGTTCCTTTTGGGCCCAACAAGGGGTCCGGGAGTGAACCCGAGGGGAATCACGTGACGCCGACGTCACGTGCTCCTTGCAAAGGAGTTCAGGAATGGCGTCCTGACCCCGCTGGACCACCAGGGAGTTTTGGTAAGTCTTGGGGGGGGGGGGGCGGGATTAAGGCGGGTGAGGGGTTTAATTTTTTATTTGCACATATGGACATAGACTCAACTTATGGAATTCTCCATATGTCCATATTGACCGCAAATGGGACCCCCTTTCGACTTATGGACTTATGAACTTAAACTTTTGGTCTGCACATCCCTAATTCTGGTCACCATATCTCAAGAAAGATAGAGTTGCACTGGAGAAAGTACAGAGAAGGGTGACCAAAATGATAAGTGGCATGGAATGGCTGCCCTCTGAGGTAAGGCTAAGGAAGTTAGGGCTGTTCAGTTTGGAGAAGACACAACTGAGGGCAGATATGATAGAGGTCTACAAAATCATGAAAGGACTTGAAAAAGTTAATGTAAATTGGTTATTTACTCTCTCAGATAACAGAAGGATTAGGGGGCATTCCATGAAGTTAGTAAGTTGCTCATTTAAACTGAACTGAAGGAAATTCTTTTTCACTCAGCGCATAGTTAAGCTCTGGAATTTGTTGCCAGTGGATGTGGTTACTAGGGATGTGAATCGGGCTTCGGACGATTGAAAATATCATCAATATTTTCAAAATCGTCAGACATCGGGGGCTCCCCCAAAACGATAGGAAAACCCCATGATATTGTTTGTGGGGGTTCTCTTATCTTTAAAAATAGCTTGGGTCATCCAGTGCTCCTACCATGTGACAGGGGCCAGCTAATGGCATGGATTCCCTGTTACATGGTAAGGGCAAAGGGCCATCGGCGCCATTTTTATTAGTGGAAGCCGACGGCCCGAGAGCGGGAGATCGCTCCCAGGACCCCCACTGGACCACCAGGTACCTGTAAAATGTTTTTTGGGGGGTTGGGAGGGTGGGGGAGGCTAAGGGATTAGTTTTAAAGGGTCGGGGTGGGTTTTTTGTTTATTGGCTCGGGTGCAGCCGATAAACAAAACCTCGATCGGGCCAGACGAAAAAAAAACACGATGTGAATCGGAACCGGAATCCGAACCAATTCTGTTTCCAATTCACATCTCTAGTGGTTAGCAGTTAGTGTAACTGTGTTTAAAAAAGTTTTGGATAAGTTCCTAGAGCAAAAATCCATAAACCTCTATTAATTAATAAGCAATAGTAGCTTGAGATTTATTTAATGTTTGGGTACTTGCCGGGTACTTGTGACTTGGATTGGCCACTGTTGGAAACAGGATACTGGGCTTGATGGACCCTTCGTCTGACCCAGTATGGTAACTCTTATGTTCTTATGTCTCATCCATGTATTGAATATAGATGATTTATGTGTTCATCAGTTTGTTATTTAGATAACATTTATAATAATAATATTTAGCATTTTCATTAGGATGTGCAGTTAAAAATGTTTTCATTTGCTTTATTTTATTCTAAGGGTCTTAACAAGATTTCCTACAACTAAAGTAAAAAATCCCCAAAAAAACCTCAACCCGGAAGACAAACTCAATCTGTCAAGAAGTAGACTGGAATGGCAGTTTCATAACCTTTTCTCCAGGAACTACAGGCAGGATGTCTGAGTCCCAAAAGCAGGCCAAAAATCAACCTAGGGAAACTTTTCCTGCTTCCACTAAACTCCAAAAAACCAAAGCTGCATGCCTCCACTCTCAAAGGGTGAAAGCTGTATTTATACCACAAGGGGATGGCCATTCCAGCACCCTCAAAAGGAGGAGCTGTACCGAATGGTGCCTCCCCAAACTTACTAGCACTGCCTTTCTTAGCTCAAGGAGTTAAATAGGGCCTTAATGTTAATGAACCCAAGGGGTCATTACATATGAATATTCCACTCTCCATACAGAGTTAGGATCAAAGATTAAGACATTTAAGGAGGTAGGCACATTTCTGAGGGTTAATAAATCTTGACAAATGTCTTTGACCGTGGCCATAGTACGTGAGTAATTCTAGTTTATATGGTCACAAAAATAGCTTAATGATTATTTATATACTGCAAAAATCTGAGTGTCAGTTGAGATAATTAACTAATCAGGAAAGAACAAGGAACCTGATATAAAGAGGCTGAAAGAATAAATAAAAACAGATGCTAATTTTTTCTTTACTATCCAAATTGCAAGAATAAATATTTACTAACTTCAAGTATCTTTTTAGCCTCCTTATTTCAGTGGATTTTCAAACACATGTCCTAGCATAATATATTCTTAAAATATGATATGGGGGGGGGGGGGGGGAGCGTGGGAGAAGAGCCAAGATAGCAGCATAATGGCTTGCTATTTGTTTGTTCTTGTAATTCTTTTTTCCTCTTTCATCATGCCTCCCAAGAAGAAGGGTTGACCAAGAGTTTTCATCTCTGAGCTGGCACCTCAATTACTTGGACAGTGAATGTTAGATTCATTGGTGAGCCATGAGTCTGGAGAATTGTGGGGATCACTTGCACCTGTTGGAGTTCATGGAAGGGAGACCCAGACTTTCTGGGGTTTGATGTCACCCTTTCTCTCCCCAAGTATCAGCTTCCAAGGCAATCCATGGTGCTGGTGTCCCTGCTCACAGTTTCATTGCAGAATGATGATGGAGCTGAGATCAATGCAGGGGAGAGTGAGACATGGTTGGAAACACCACTGAAGGGAGGTACTAGCTATTCAAGCTGGCTTGTTACGGCGGTTACTACCCCAAACCAAATATCCAAATTACTACCTCCACCTTCCTCTATTCCTAATGCCTTTCAACTAGCTTGATCACTCCATTCTTATACTTCACTTTCAATGCATATCCAGCATAGTTCTCTGCTTCAACAGCAGGGGAGAAGAAAAACTGTTACTTCACACATCCAGCAGAGCTCTCTGCTTAAACGGCAGGGGAGAAGAAAAAAGGATTCACACTCACAAAGCGGGGAGTAGCTGGCTTGTTACGGCGGTTACTACCCCAAACCAAATGTGCCTGATACTTCACTTTCGATGCATATCCAGCATAGCTCTCTGCTTCAACGGCAGGGGAAAAGAAAAACTGATACTTCACGCATATCCAGCATAACTTCAACGGCAGGGGAGAAGAAAAAAGTATTCACACTCACAAAGCGGGGAGTAGCTGGCTTGTTACGGCGGTTACTACCCCAAACCAAATGTGCCTGATACTTCACTTTCGATGCATATCCAGCATAGCTCTCTGCTTCAACGGCAGGGGAGAAGAAAAAAACTGATACCTCACGCATATCCAGCATAGCTCCCTGCTTCAACGGCAGGGGAGAAGATAAACAACCAATAAGGGCTGTATAACATAATCTGGGTAAAAACAAATAAGCATGGGTGTAGCTTGCTTATTGTGGCGGTTACTACCCCTACTACCTCTAACTAATCAAGCTAGATATTTCACTTGGATGCAGCTCCATCACCGCTCTCTACATTAATGGCGGGGGTGGAAGGGAATTAGAACCAAGAGCTAAGAGAAACAGATAAGTATGAGAGAAAAAATGAGGGAAGCTTGCTGGGCAGACTGGATGGGCCATTTGGTCTTCTTCTGCCGTCATTTCTATGTTTCTATGTACTAGAGTGGGGACAGAGTTGGAGATCTTGACTGAGGAAGGTTTGCCGATGTCAACATCCTCCTCAAGGTCCAGCTGGATGAATCTTCAGCTGTTAAGCAGGCCACTGCTGATGCCACTGTTAAGACCCTCGGAGATATCCTTAGATAATATCTGGACTGTGCTTTCAGGGGTGAACAATGCCATTTTGATCTGTGCTTCAGATATTGGTCTTATAGTTAAGGGAGTTGCTGAGATGTGTAAAATACATAGCTGGAAGTTATGTCTTCGGAGATTCAAGCTATTCAGCAATTGAATATGACTTTAATTCAAGATAAAAATCGTATTCATAGGAAAATTAAACAGTTGGAGAATTACTATAGGCATTTGAATTTAAGATTTCTTAATTTTCCTAAATCTCCAGCTTTTTCCCTTCGAGATTTACTTAAGAAATATTTCATTGACATTTTTGGGGATATTGGATGGAAATATTCCACCTTTGATTAAAGTATTTTCTTGCTACCTAGATGAAGATTAATGGGTTCCTCTAATGGGACAAATGCTAGGGGTGTGCATTCGTTTTCGACGTATTGGCAATCCACAACATATATGTCCCTATTCGTTGTATTCGTGGGGAAGCGAAATGTATCGCGACTCCCCACAAATATAACATATCATCCGTTCCATATGTTTGGCGCTGCAGGCTTTTCTTAGCCGCCATTTGCAATCAGAGAACACCATTTGGGAGTATCCATAGCCAAAAACTAACCCTTTCCTGTGAGTCATCAGTGACCTCACAGCCCTGTCAGAGTGGGTCGGACAGGTTGACCGGATACCAGAATGCAATGTATCAGCGATAAGATTTTTTGAAATGCACTGAATGTAGCCAATCGCGCTGTCACTCAGTGCTCGGTGATGATTTCCTGATGACCAGCACTATATATACTTAAGCACGCGGTGTGCCACGCACTTTCTTTGCAAGGGTGACCTGGGGAGGTTGGGAGGTGGTCTGTCTCTGCGGAACGTGGATGCACTCAGAACTAGTCTGAGTTCTCAAATTATATTCAATTGCTAGCTAGGCTAGTTACTTAAGAGAAAAATATATTTATTCTTTATTTGGTGGCAGTGCCAGCTAGCCCTGTTTTTCTTAAGGAGTTATTTAGTTGATCTGAGACGGTCTCTCTGTGCCAAAGAGAGAAGCTGCTAGCAGTGCCATTTTGTTTAATTCACCCCTGAGCTAGGCTGCAAGCACCATTTGGGTGTTGTGGGTGGGAGAGATATATTCAATTTTTAGCTAGTTTGCTAGAACTTCAATTGAAAAATATATTTCATCGGGCAATGGGTAGTTTAGCAGGCTCAAGTATATTATTGGGACAGTCTCTGCAGTGAAATCTCCAGTCTGCCTCTTTTGTAGTTACAAGCTCTGTGTGTGCACACATATTACATTAGTGCATATCAAGGCACTGTGCCAGTGGGCACTGGCTAGTTTAGCAGACTCAAGTATATTATCAGGACAGTCTATGCAGTGAAATCCCCAGTCTGCCTCTTTTGTAGTTACAAGCTCTATGTGTACACATATATTACATTAGTGCATATCAAGGCTCTGTGCCAGTGGGCACTGGGTAGTTTAGCAGTCTCAAGTATTTTGCTGGGACAGTCTGTGCAGTGAAATCCCCAGTCTGCCTCTTTTGTAGTTACAAGCTCTATGTGTGCACATTTATTACATTAGTGCATATCAAGGCTCTGTGCCAGTGGGCACTGGCTAGTTTAGCAGTCTCAAGTATGTTATTTATTTATTTATTTATTTATTTATTTATAACTTTTATATACCGAGGTTCAATTAACAAGATTAATTATCACTTCGGTTTACATTATAACAGCAAACATAACAGAGACAAGTCTTGTTTTACAATGAACAGGGTGGAATAACCTGGATAAATGACAATGAACAGGGTAGAATAACCTGGAAAAACATAAAATAGGTGCAGAAAGTATAGAGAATTGGGACTGTGTAACTTGGGAAAAAACAGGGAAATTAAATGGGGGGGGGGACGACTATAAAGGCAACAAGTTGGATAGAGTCCTCATGGTGTGGATAAGAGCCAAGGCTGAAGGTGATATTATTGGGACAGTCTTTGCAGTGAAATCCCCAGTCTGCCTATTTTGTAGTTACAAGCTCTGAGTGTGCACGCACATTACATTAGTGCATATCAAGGCACTGTGCCAGTGGTCAGCCAGAAGGCATTAGGCAGTGACATTAAATCCATAATGTCAGGGAAAGCTAGATATGATCAAGTGATTGGGACTGGCAGAGGAGGCACTTCAAAAGGCACTAGTGCCAGTTCCCATTAAAGTTAAAAAGGGATTTGTTGCAATCTAAACTCTTTGGAGGGGCAGGCAGATCCATCCAGAAAAAAATGAAATCTAAACATGATGCATCGCCATTGCCACCACCAGTTTCTGACCCTGTAGTTTTGGAGGTGAGGGAAGGGGAGGCTGAGTCATACCAGACAAAATGTTGACACCCAAAAGCAGCAGTGGGACAAAAGTCTCGACTAAGAATTAGCGTTGACAATGTAGTGCAGTCACTGTTTGCTTCTGATTCAGATGAAGAATCATCTTGTGTGGGATTCTCATCAGAAATGGAAAAAGTAATAGCTGACAAAGTTTTAGGAGGATCAGTTAGTCCTGTCTTAGCTTCCACTTCAGTGCAGAAGGGGAGAGATGAAACTGATGAGGAGGATGAAGAGCATTCAGCGCAGGCACAGAGGGTGACTGAGGCCCCTGGTGTTGCTTCTCCGGGTGCACCCACTACTTCAACTTCAGTGCCAGCATCCACCCCCAAGGCTATAGAGAAGTGAGAATCACAAAAGACATCTGTGATCTGGTGCCACTTTAAAGAGACGGATGAACAGTGTTTTGCTTGGTGTAATTACTGTGGCAGGGCTATTAGCAGAGGCAAGCAAATGGGGCATCTATCTAATTTTGGCATGATGCTTCATATGAAGAGGCAACACCCAACAACAATACTGCCATCAGGGGATGGGGGCAGACCAGTCAGAGGACCCCTTCCAAGCAGCGTAAAGTGGTTCAAAAGCAGCAGAGTCAGCCAACACCCTCATTACCTTCTAACAATCAGGTGGCAGGCCAGAAAACCCCTGACATGTGGCAGAAGCGACAACCCACCATGGAGGAAATGGGGTGGTGTGCAGTAACACTATCCTGGGGTAGGAGGCAGGCAGCCTCAAAAGTTGTAACCAGGAACATTGGAGAAATGATTGCCCTTGATGGCCAGCCCTTGCGGTTAGTGAAGAATATGGGTTTCAAGCATTTTCTGAAGGTCGTAGTTCCAAATTACAAAGTCCCCTCCAGAACCACATTTAGCAGAAAGGTCCTCCCCAGCCTGTACAAGCAGTGCCGCAGTCACATCCAAGCACTGCTAGCTAAGGCAGAGGGGAGTGTGCATTTCACCTGCGATATCTGGACTGCCATGAATGCTGCACACTCTTACCTCTCCCTGATAGCACACTGGTGGGACCTGGCTGATGCAGGGGCAGCCAGCAGCTCTATTATTGAAAAAGTATCAGGGTAGAGGTGGGCTTTACTGCACACCCACCTAATGGACCAGGCCCATACCGCAGCCAATATTCTAGCATGCATCAGACAGATGCTGGAGGGCTGGCAGCTACACCAGTGAGACAGGAATCCTCAGGCAGGGTTCTTTGTCACAGACAATGGTGCAAACATAGTTAAGGAAATAAACAACGGGCACTTTAAGAACATCCGATGTTTTGCACACACTCTGCACCTGGTACTGCAGTCAGCTCTGGGGTTGGATTCCAATGACAAAGAGAATGAATACTTGCATTGGTTAATACAGAAGTGCAGGAACATAGTAGCACATTTCCACAGAAGTGTGAAGGCGGGGCAGGTTCTCCGACAAAAGCAGACTGATTTGGAAATGCCTCACAAGCGTCTCATTCAAGACATTGCCTCCCAGTGGAATTCCACCTTTATGATGCTGGAGAGGTTAGTGGAGCTGCAGACACCCCTTCATGAACAATCCCCTAGGGCATCATGATTGGTTAGTCATGAGTCAGCTGGTAAAAATCCTGCAG
Source organism: Rhinatrema bivittatum (assembly GCF_901001135.1). Taxonomy (NCBI): domain Eukaryota; kingdom Metazoa; phylum Chordata; class Amphibia; order Gymnophiona; family Rhinatrematidae; genus Rhinatrema; species Rhinatrema bivittatum. Next base: position 143,800,979 of record NC_042619.1, read on the forward strand.
CCCTTCAAGGATGTCACGGAGGAGCTAAATTCCAGAAGTGCCACCTTGACTGACATCATCCCTATAGTTAATTTCCTGGATGAAAATTTGGAGGCCTTTAACAGGAAGAGGGAATGACAGTGAGGTGCTGCACTGTCTGGATGTTATGCAGCAGCACGTAGAAGAGAGATTAAGGCCTTTAATAGAACAGAACACATACATGCTCGCCACAGTCTGTGATCCCAGGGTGAAAGGGAAACTCGCCCTACAGTACGATTGTCTCTTGTTGGTGAAGGACCTGCTGTTAACAAACGTCCGTGAACAAGAGCGCCATAGGCAGAGACAGATTAGGCGTGAAGCAGAGGTGGAAACAGCGGGAACTTCAGAAAGTTGTGGTAGCCCAAGCAGGAGCAGTACTCTGTCAGCAACAGCTAGTACCTCCTCCTCCTCCTCTACTTCAGAACGGCAAAGGCATGTTGCTCATAAAGATTCATCTGTTGTGCTATGGGCTAGAGAGAAAGCAGCTGGCATGAGTGACTCTCAGCCCACCCAAGCAAAGGAGACACCAGCACAGCTGTCAGTGACACGGTATCTCTCAGAGCCGACAGAGAACACGCAGACAGATCTGCTGGCATATTGGGCATATTGGGCACACAAGTCCACTGTCCACTGTCCACAAGTCCACTGTCTGGCCACACCTAGCCAAAGTAGATCAGCGATATCTGTCATGTCCCAACCAGTGTGCCCAGTGACTAAAAGGCAGGAAACAGAGAGTAGGATTAAATGGACAATTTTCTCAGTGGGAGGGTGTGGGCAGTGGAGTGCCTCAGGGATCTGTATTGGGACCCTTACTTTATAAATGATCTGGAAATAAATATGACAAGTGAGGTAATCAAATTTGCAGATGATACAAAATTGTTCAGAGTAGTTAAATCACAAGCAGATTGTGATAAATTGCAGGAAGACCTTGTGAGGCTGGAAAATTGGGCATCAAAATGGCAGATGAAATTTAATGTGGATAAGTGCAAGGTGATGCATATAGGGAAAAATAACCCATGCTATAGTTACACAATGTTAGGTTCCATATTAGATGCTACTACCCAAGAAAGAGATCTTGGCGTCATAGTGAATAACACATTGAAATTGTTGGTTCAGTGTGCTGCGGCAGTCAAAAAAGCAAACAGAATGTTGGGAATTATTAGAAAGGGAATGGCGAATAAAACGGAAAATGTCATAATGCCTCTGTATCACTCCATGGTGAGACAGCACCTTGAATACTGTGTACAATTCTGGACACCGCACCTCAAAAAAGATATAATTGTGATGGAGAAGGTACAGAGAAGGGCGACCAAAATGAAAAAGGGAATGGAATAGCTCCCCTATGAGGAAAGACTAAAGAGGTTAGGACTTTTCAGCTTGGAGAAGAGATGGCTGAGGGGGGATATGATAGAGGTGATTAAAATCATGAGAGGTCTAGAACAGGTAGATGTGAATTGGTTTTTTACTCTTTCGGATAATAGAAAGACTAGGGGGCACTCCATGAAGTTATCATGTGGCACATTTAAAACTAATTGGAGAAAGTTCTTTTTCACTCAATGCACAATTAAACTCTGGAATTTGTTGCCAGAAGATGTGGTTAGTGCAGTTAGTATAGCTGTGTTTAAAAAAGGATTGGATAAGTTCTTGGAGGAGCAGTCCATTACCTGCTATTAATTAAGTTGTCTTAGATAATAACCACCGCTATTACTAGCAACGGTAACATGGAATAGACTTAGTTTTTGGGTACTTGCCAGGTTCTTATGGCCTGGATTGGCCACTGTTGGAAACAGGATGCTGGGCTTGATGGACCCTTGGTCTGACCCAGTATGGCATGTTCTTATGTTCTTATGGTTTCCAAATTTTCCCTGTGAATGGCAAGATGAATAAAAACAATTAAAAGCCTTGCAGCAGCTCCAACTGCTTCCTTGCTCCGATAATATAAGCACTGTAGCATATGTACCTGACCTGAAACTCTGTGCCTGTCCGTCCACTGTCCAGGCCGTACATCCCTACAAGGGCCTGACCTCTAACGCTGTGCCTGTCCGTCCACATTTGGAAGGTAAGAACATAAAAAGCTGACTTAAGATGTTTGGAGCTTGCATATTTCATATGCTCAATATTTCTCATGATCTTGCCAACAGTAATGTTTCTAGTACTATTGAAAACTGGTGGTAGTTGCACTCTAGTTCACCCTCTGTGTTCCCTTTACAGATGCACTGTGTAAACAACAAAGTAAACATAGTTTGATATTGTAGATTTTGACTTGAGTAGGCGGTTTTTCTTATTTCTGAGAGCTCTTCATGTTTCTTTGCCATCAGCTGAAGTGCATAAGTACAGTTAATAGCTTCTGGGTATTCAAAAATAATCTCCAGCTCAGTTCTTGCTTCACAAATGGCAGTCTCTATTGCTCTAAAAGCATCCTCTGTTGAATTATCTTTCAGAAATGAAAAAGATGCCATTTTCTTCTGGCAGTGAACCAGTTCAGGAAGAAGTGACAGGTCAAACCACACCATACCTGCACATAGGAAATCCTCAAATGCTGTGCCTGTCCGTCCAGGCCTTATTTCCCTAAGAGTGTTTGACCTGTGTCCTCGAATGCTGTGCCTGTTTTGTCCAGGCCCTTATGTCCTTACAAGTGTTTGACCGTGATTGCTGTGCCTGTTCGTCCAACACTTATGTCCCTACAGGGGTTTGACCTTGATTGCTGTACCTGTTCATCCAGGCCTTATGTCCCTACAAGGGTTTGAATTTGATTGATGTGCCTGTTCATCCAGGCCTTATGTTCCTAGGTGGGATTGACCTCTGTCCTAGATTGATGTGCCTGTCCATCCAGTCCTTATGTCCCTACAAGGTTTTGACCTCGATTGCTGTGCCTGTTCATCCAGGCCTTATGTCCCTAGGTGGGATTGACCTCTGCTCTCGATTGCTGTGCCTGTCCATCCAGTCCTTATGTCCCTACAAGAGTTTGACCTCGATTGCTGTGCCTGTTCATCCAGACCTTATGTCCCTATAATGGTTTGACCTTAATTGCTGTGCCTGTTCATCCAGGCCTTATGTCCCTACAAGGGTTTGACCTCAATTGCTGTGCCTGTTCATCCAGGCCTTATGTCCCTACTTGGGCTTGACCTCTGTCCTCGATTGCTGTGCCTGTCCGTCCAGGCCTTATGTCCCTAGGTGGGATTGACCTCTGTCTTCAATTGCTGTGCCTGTCCGTCCAGGCTTATGTCCCTAGGTGGGAATGACCTCTGTTCTTCATTGCTGTGCTTGTCCGTCCATGCCTTATGTCCCTACAAGGGTTTGACCTCGATTGCTGTGCCTGTTCGTCCAGGCCTTATGTCCCTACTTGGGCTTGACCTCTGTCCTCGATTGCTGTGCCTGTCCGTCCAGACCTTATGTTCCTACAAGGGTCTGACCTCAATTGCTGTGCCTGTTCGTCCAGGCCTTAAGTCTCTAGGTGAAATTGACCTCTTTCCTCAATTGCTGTGTCTGTCTGTCCAGGCCTTATGTCCCTACAAGGGTTTCAGCTCGATTACTGTGCCTGTCCGTCCAGGCCTTATGTCCCTACAAGTGTTTGACCTCTATTGCTGTGCCTGTTCATCCAGGCCTTATGTCCCTAGATGGGATTGAACTCTGTCCTCGATTGCTGTGCCTGTCCGTGCAGGATTCATGTCCCTAGGTCGGATTGACCTCTGTCCTCGATTGCTGTGCCTGTCAATCCAGGCCTTATGTCCCTACAAGAGTTTGACCTCAATTGCTGTGCTTGTTCATCCAGGCCTTATGTCCCTAGGTGGGATTGACCTCTGTCCTTGATTGCTGTGCCTGTCCATCCAGGCCTTATGTCCCTAGGTGGGATTGGCTTCTGTCCTTGATTGCTGTGCCTGTCCTTTCAGGCCTTATTTTATTTATTTATTTATTTTATTTCTTTTATATACCGACATTCAATCGAGATATCACATCGGTTTACAGGTAACTGAGCGGATAGGGCGAGTTCTGCCCTATTTTACATTATAACATGATAACAAATATAACATGGTAACAATTATAACAGGAATATATGGAAAAAATAATGTTATGGCATATAACATATGTACATTATGTCTTGATAATAAAATAGTTTAGGTATCAGGGTTGATTGAAGGAAGTGAGGGGAGGGTCGGGGGAGGGAGGAAAGGAAGTAGGGAGGTATGAGGAGGGGGGAGAGATGCATTCGGGCAGGTTAAGTGTCAGGTGGCAAAGCTTTAAGAACAGCCATGTTTTGAGATGTTTTTTAAAGACTTGTGATGAGGGTTCATTTCTGAGATGGGGGGGAGGGAGTTCCATAGGGTCGGGCCCGCTATTGTTATGGCTTATTTGCGGGTTGTGTTGAGGTGTGCAGTTTTGAGATTGGGGATGGAAAGAAGGCCAGTGTTGGATGACCTGAGATTTCTTTGTGTGGGGTATGGTTGTATTGCATTGTTTAGCCAGTTCATTTTGTTGTTGTTTATTTTTTTGTGTATGAGGGTGAGGGTTTTATATTGGATTCTTTGTGTGATGGGCAGCCAGTGGAGTTCTTTGAGAGTGGGTGTGATGTGGGAGGATTTTCTGTGGTTAGTGATGATTCTGGCGGCGGCGTTTTGTAGAACTTGTAGGGGTTTGATGTGGATTTCTGGGAGGCCAAGGAGGAGGGAGTTGCAGTTATGTCCCTACAAGTGTTTGAACTCGATTGCTGTGCCTGTCCATCTAGGCCTTATGTCCAGTCCTAACAGCTGAACCCTTGTTGCAAAGGGAAACCTCAGTCTCTGGCAATTCAAACTAGTAATCCTTCACAGCATGGATCCTTAAATAAAACAAACAGTTTTCTTTAGTTTCAGGGCAGAGAAGAGAACTTCCTCCGTCTTGCTTATGAAGTCATTATCTGTTTGCAAATGCTTAATTCCTAACAATTTATACCATTATACACTCTAGTGGCCAACCCTTTCCAGGGAGCCCTTTCCTGCTCAAAGGAAAGGGAACTCTCCCCAGTGTAGCAGCCTATCTCTTAGCACCTGTTGACCCATGTTCAGAACGAGAAAAGGGCTCCAAGGTACTTAGACTGTGGCAAACACAGTGAGACCATGCTTACAGTGAAACCCTGCTCCACATCGCCATGCTTGGAAGGCTCATGCTCCACTCTAGGTGCCAACCCATTCCAAGGAAGCCCTTTCCTGCTCAAAGGAAAGGGAACTCTCCCCAGTGTTGCAGCCTATCTCTTAGTACCTGTTGACCCATGTTGAAAAGCTGTTCACATGGCACCCTGTTCCAGGGTGCCAGACTTTGAAGGCTCGTGCTCCACTCTAGAGGCCAACCCATTCCACGGAGCCCTTTCCTGCTCAAAGGAAAGGGAACTCTCCCCGGGTTTGCAGCCTATCTCTTAGTACCTGTTGACCCATGTTGAAAAGCTGTTCACATGGCACCCTGTTCCAGGGTGCCAGACTTTGAAGGCTCGTGCTCCACTCTAGAGGCCAACCCATTCCGCGGAGCCCTTTCCTGCTCAAAGGAAAGGGAACTCTCCCCGGGGTTGCAGCCTATCTCTTAGCACCTATTGACCCATGTTCAGAACGAGAAAAGGGCTCCAAGGTACTTAGACTGTGGCAAACACAGTGAGACCATGCTTACAGTGAGACCCTGCTCCACATCGCCATGCTTGGAAGGCTCATGCTCCACTCTAGGTGCCAACCCATTCCAAGGAAGCCCTTTCCTGCTCAAAGGAAAGGGAACTCTCCCCGGGGTTGCAGCCTATCTCTTAGTACCTGTTGACCCATGTTGAACCGCTGTTCACATGGCACCCTGCTCCAGGTTGCCACACTTTGAAGGCTCGTGCTCCACTCTAGGGGCCAACCTATTCCGTGGAGCCCTTTCCTGCTCAAAGGAAAGGGAACTCTCCCTGGGTGAAGCCAGCCTGTATCTACCCTCTGACCCATGTTGAACCACTGTTCACATGCACCCTCCTCCGTCTCGGCCTTGATAACTCTCATTTGTATATCAGCTTGTCCACCAGATTTTAAAAGACCAGCGAGAGATCACTAGACATCAATGGAAACACCCCACTCTAGGGGCGAACCCATTATAGGGAGCCCTTTCCTGTGCAAAGGAAAGCGAACACTCTCCGGGTGTAGCCAGCCTGTATCTACCTTCTGACCCATGTTGAACCGCTGTTTACATGGAAACCTCCTCCGCCTTGGCCTTGAAAATTCTCATTTGTGTATCTGCTAACTCCACCAGATTTTAAAAGACCAGCGAGAGCTCACTAGATACCAACGGAAACACCCCACTCTAGCTGCAAACCCACTCTAGGGAGCCCTTTCCTGCACAAAGGAAAGGGAACTCTCCCTGGGTGTAGCCAGCCTGTATCTACCCTCTGACTCTGTGCCTTGCTGCCATACACCAGATGGCTCACGCAACTCCTTGTGGTGTTCTTGCCATTATAATGGTTGCTCAGTGTGTTGGTGCTAGTCTTTCTGTTTGCTATGTTCTTCCTTCATTGTGCTGTAGGATGTCGATGCCACTTGTCTTGCTGCTTTGCCTATCGTGTTGCTTTCGAGGGTTCATGCATCTGTTATCAGTTCTCTCTTTTGAAGCTGTGGTGTGTTTTTGACACTCTCACTGCTGCTTTGCACCTCTATTAAAGCACTCTTCTTGCCAGTACTGGTACCCCTTGTTGCAACCGTCCCTTTCCGATGGCTTCACTCTGCCTACCTCTCTTTGTTTGCTCCTCCTCATACTGCCGATGGATGCCTGACTACCGTGGCGTCTGCCTGCCATCCTCTCCGGCGTCTCTGGTCCGGCTTGGGCGCTGCCTCCCTCATGCTCCGTTTGAACCATAGGGCGCGCGTGCCGCGCAGCCCTTCTTCTTATTTCCTACTTGGTGCTAAACCTTCAGGGTGTCCCCCCATGATGACGTCATTCTGCCTGGATATTTAAAGCCTACAATGTTTGCTAGCCTTTGAGTTAGCAAGAGGGGTAATTCTACGGGAATCCTACAGATAGGATTCGCTCTCCGTACCCAGCTACTCTGCCTCTCCAATCTCTATTGGACTCTCTAACGCTAACGGGGTACCCGCTCCTCGGGGGCCTCACTTGCTTTCCAGGTCGCTATTAGGAAACCGGTACAGGCTCCTCGAGGGCCCATTCTCCCTGACTCACTGCCTACTCCTACCTTCTCTTCTGCCTGGAAGGATTCACTAATCTTCAACATCAGTGATTACTACCATCTTCACCTCAGAGCTGTTCCCTGGAACCAGGCACTCGCTCCTTGAGGGCCTGCCTCTGTTCCAGCCCCAGTGCCCATCTCCGTGAAACCGCTGCGTGAGTACATCATCTGCAAGCCTCCCAGCTCTCAGGTTTCAGATACTCGCTCCTCAAAGGTCTGCTCTCCCTACCCTGGGGATCTCCATACTGGGGTCTTGTATATTCTCCACTGTACTCATTCTCTCATTTCTTTCCACTACAGCACTGCTACCAGAGGAGTCACTGTTCCAGCGCCTGAGGGATACCAGCCCTGCCTCACTACTGCCACCTCATGGTGGCTTCCTTACACAGTCTAATAAAAGATCAATCTCTGTGTTTGTTGTTGTCCTGAGCTAAGCCTGACCTGTGGCCCCTCACGGACTTCCCCCATGGGCGTGGTCAGCTGCCACAGTGTCCAAGGGTCCACCCAAACCTCATAGTTTAGAACAGATTGCTAACTCATGGATCCAGCACAGCTCAATGCCTTAAAGGGCATCCCTGGCCTGACCCGGCGTATTGCTGAACAACAAGACACCTTGGAGAAACTCACTTCAGCGTTTTATCAGCTACAAGCACAGAAGATGCAAGGCACCACTTCCAGTAATGAAGGTCAGTTACCTGAAGTAACTATAAAGACTATGGTACCTCTGGCTGCTCCATTTCATTTCTCCGGAGAGATTCAAAGAACTAGAGATTTCCTAAACCAATACTGCAAGCATTTTGCATTACAGCCTGCGCACTTCCCCACAGCCTATACCAAGACTACTTATATTCTATCTTATCTTGATGGAAGGGCCTTGTCTTGGGCCTCAATGCTGTGGGAGCACAAGGATCCAATCCTGCAGGATATTGAGCGATTTATAGAATTATTTTTAAATCCATTTTTTATGATCCTGCTCGAGTGACTGTTGCTGGTTCTGACTGGTGGACCTGAAAGCAAGTTAACCGGCCACTGGCTGATTTTGCAATAGAGTTCAAGATTCTTGCTATAGAATTATGCTGGGAACCTAGATGCCTGAAAATTCTCTTCTTCAGAGGTCTGAATACTCGCTTGAAGGACGAGCTTGCAGCTCGAGAGACACTTGACTCGCTGGATGAGCTAATGGCTTTGGCTACTAGAATCGACCACCTGCTTCGTGATAAGGTGAAAGAACTCAAGCCTATTAAATGACCGGTTCAGAAGGAAGATTCATGCTAAACTTGCACTTCGGGTGTGCCAGCAGCTCCTGTTGCCAGTGGAGAAGAATCAATAGAACCGGTCCGCAGTCATTGACTTAAAACGAAAAGAGGAGAACACTCAGAAGAGGCATGGCCTATGTATGTACTGTGGACAAGCTGGTCACGACGTCCCAACATGCCCTATTTGTCTGGAAAAATGGACGGGCCTAAGTCCTAAGTCTTAGGCCTTACTATGCCTTCTTCCTCCACTCTCTCTACAAGTATCCATGACTAGGCAGACTGTCTACATTCCAAACTCTTGCACCTTGTGGATTCAGGGGTAGGAGGCAACTTTATACTTCGATGCCTAGTGGAATATTTGAGGATACCCCTCACTATATTAGAAGCTCAACTACTCTTGTCGTCCATCCATGGAGAACCTTTGCCCGGTGATGTGACTTGTTGTACTGAACCAGTGACTCTTCACACCGGAGCCCTCCATATGGAGACAATCCCCTTCTTTGTGTTAGAGAAGGCCATGCACTCTATCATTCTGGGGTTACGCTGGTTGCAGATGCATCAGCCTCAATTCGACTGGTCCTCCTTGAAACTCTCCCGCTGGGGCCAGGTTGTCATGGCAGATGCCTCAAGAAAGTCTCTCCAGTTTGCTGCATGCCTAGAACTCCAGTGATGGCAGGACTGCCGCCTCAGTACGCATCATTCAGTGATGTGTTTTCCAAAGAAGCTGCTGATATCCTCCCTCCACACAGATCGTACAACTGTGCTATTCGGCTGAAACCAAATACTGAACCTCCTAAAGGACATGTCTATCCTCTCTCTGCAATAGAGAACAAGGCTATGTCCGAGTACATTGAGGAGAATTTACAGAAAGGTTTCATTAGACCTTCAAAGTTACCAGCCGGCGCAGGATTCTTCTTTGTGGGGAAGAAGGATGGAACTTTATGTCCTTGTATTGATTATCAAGGTCTGAACAAGATTACGATTAAAGACCGATATCCCCTGCCTCTAATCTCAGAGCTGTTTGACCAGCTTCAAGGGGCCAAGATATTTTCGAAACTTGACCTGAAGGGGGCCAACAACTTAGTCCGGATTTGCAGTGGCGATGAGTGGAAAACGGCTTTCAACACTCAAGACGGTCATTTTGAGTACTTAGTAATGCCCTCAGCCTGTGCAACGCTGTTTCCAGAACATGATGAATGATATTCTGCGGGATTTGCTGTACAAGAGTGTCATGGTGTACCTAGATGACATCCTGATATTTTCTCAGAATTTGTCTACCCATCTAGAAGACGTCAAGCAAGTTCTACTAAGACTCCGAGAACACTGACTCTACGCCAAATTATCCAAGTGCAAATTCCATAATGACTCCGTGCCTTTTCTTGGCTACATTGTGTCTAAAGATGGCTTCCAGATGGATCCCCAAAAATTAGAAAGTATCAAGAATTGGTCCCAACCTACCAGCCTGAAGGCCCTGAGATGATTTCTGGGGTTCACCAACTATTGTAGAAGCTTCATAAAGAACTACTCTTCTTTAACCGTGCCCTTGACTGCCATGCCCCGGAAAAGGGCCAATGCTTCTAAATGGTCTGTGGATGCCATTTCCGTATTCGAAGATTTAAAGACAGCCTTTTCCACGGAACCATGCCTACATCATCCGGACCCCAACAAGCCATTCATCATAGAGGCTGACGCCTCTGACATCGGTGTGGGGGCTGTTCTGAGCCGACTGAAGATTCCAAGTCCTTACGTCCCTGCTCTTTTTTCTGACGATGTTTCTCTCCGGCAGAGAAGAATTATGGGATTGGTGACAAAGAGCTCCTGGCTATTAAGTTGGCATTCGAGGAATGGTGACCATAGCTCGAAGGCGCTCAACATCAAATTACCATGTTTACGGACCATAAGAATCTAGAGTATCTCTGCCATGCGCAACATCTTAATGCTAGATGGTCCTTATTTTTCAACCACTTTGATTTCATGCTCAAATATCGCCCCGGAGACAAGAACACCATAGCTGATGCCCCTTCATTCTCCTTTCTCTCGGAGGATATTCTAGAGGAGCCACAGCACATAATCGACCCGAAGAAAGTCATCTTAACAGTTACTCATTCTGTGCCCACTGGTAAAATATCGTGCCAAAACATCTCAGAAAGAACGTGCTCCATTGGGCGCATGATTCCAAGCTGGCTGGCCATCCTGGTCAATGCCATACCCTGCTAAGGCTACAGAAGTATTATTGGTGGCCAACTATCAAGGAAGACACTCTCTCCTATGTGGCATCATGTACCAACTGTGCCAAGCACAAACCTACTTCTGGCCAACCGTGGGGATTGCTGCAACCGCTTCTAGCTCCGGAATAGCCCTGGCTGCATATCGCTACTGATTTTGTAGTTGATCTTCCCCTTTCTGGAGGTATGAATACCATCTGGGTCACAGTCAACCACTTCTCAAGATGGCCCACTTCGTGGCACTACCTGGCTTGCCCTCAGCCTCAGAACTTGCGAAGCTCTTCATAATTCATATCTTTCGACTCCACGGCCTACCGAAGCATATAGTCTCGGATCGAGGATCACAGTTCACGGCAAGATTCTGGAAGGCCCTGTGCAAACTCTTCGATTATCTCTCTAGATTATACATATGCCCATCTTCTCAATCTAATGGCCAACAGAACGGATGAATAGGACCCTGAAACAGTTCATTCAGGCCTATGTGAGTTGTCATCAAAATAATTGGGCCAAACTGTTACCATGGGTGGAATTCACCATTAACTCTCATCCAGCAACATCAAGTGGATCAACACCATTGAAGTGGTATATGGACGTTCTCCAAACTCTGCCACTTTCCACTGAAGCTCTAAGTGACATCCCCAGCAGCTCACTCCACTGCTGAAGAAATCCAATCAATTATGGACTCAGACGAAAGCAATTGCTACTTAAAGTGAGTGATCGAGCCAAAAAGTTTTACGCACACTCATCATTCCAAAGCACCTGTCTTTCAACCTGGTGACAAAGTCTGGCTATCCACTAAGCACCTTAGACTGAAGTTACCCTCCACTCGATTTGCTCCTCGCTATGTTGGACCATTCCCTATCCACTGACATCTTGGCAATGTTACCTACAGTCTGAAGTTACCACCTGGATTGAACATCCATAATGCTTTTCAAGTTTCACTTCTGAAACCACTCATCATCAGTGAATTATCTTCCAAATCTCAGGAACCATCTCCTATTAATGCAGAAGATGACCTAGAATACAATGTTAAAGCCATGCTTGATGTCCGCAAACGAGGCAAAACCTGGGAATACTTTCTCTCATGGGAATGTTTCAGCCCTGAAGATAATTCTTGGGAGCCGCTGGCTAAAATCCTTGACAAAGAGATGCTCCATGTTTCATCTCGCGCATCCTTGGAAACCAAAACCTGGTTCCCGCAGAGGAGACCGCCCTTTGAAGGGGGGTACTGTTGCAACCATCCCTTTCGGATGGCTTCACCTCTCTTTGTTTGCTCCTCCTCATGCTGGGGATGGACACCTGGCTACCACAGCATCTGCCTGCCATCCTCTCCGGCATTCCCGGACCGGCTTGGGCGCTGCCTTCCACCATGCTCCGCTTGTACCCTAGGGCGCATGTGCTGCGCAGCCCTTCTTCTTATTTCCTACTTGGTGTGAACCTCTGGGGCGTCCCACCGTGATGACATCATTCTGCCCGGATATTTAAAGCCTACAATGTTTGCTAGTCTTTGAGTTAGCAAGAGGGTAATTCTACGGGAATTCTACGGATGGGATTCGCTCTCCATACCTAGCTATTCTGCCTCTCCAATCTCTTTTGGACTCTCTAATGCTAACGGGGTACCCTCTCCTCAGGGGCCTCACTTGCTTTCCAGGTTACTATCAGGAAACAGGTACTCGCTCCTCGAGGACCCATGTTCCCTGACTCACTACCTACTCCTACCTTCTCTTCTGCCTGGAAGTATTCACTAATCTTCAACATCAGTGAGTACTACCATCTTCACCTCAGAGCTGTTCCCTGGAACCAGGCACTCACTCCTCGAGGGCCTGCCTCCGTTCCAGCCCCAGTGCCATCTCCATGGAACCACTGCATGAGCACATCATCTGCAAGCCTCCCAGCTCTCAGGGTTCAGATACTCACTCCTCGAGGGTCTGCTTTCCCTAATCTGGGGATCTCCATATTGGGGTCTTGTATATTCTCCACTGTACTCATTCTCTCAGTTCTTTCCACTGCATCACTGCTACCGGAGGAGTCACTGTTCCAGCACCTGAGGGATACCAGCCCTACTGGGCTATTCCAGCTGCTCACTACTGCCACCTCAGGTGGCTTCCTTACACAGTCTAATAAAAGATCAAACTCTGTGTTTGTGTCCTGAGCTAAGCCTGACCTGTGGCCCCTCACAGGACTTCCCTCTGTGGGCGTGGTCAGCTGCCACAGTGTCCAAGGATCCACCCAAACCTCATAGTTTACAACACCCCTTTGCCCCTTTAAAATACCTTAGGCTATTCATGCCACTTTGGTGCCACTTTGCCACAGTCTTAGTACCTTGGACCTCTTTTCTTGTTCTGATGATTGCTCCCCAGAAGTTTCATCAAAATTGATAATAAAACCCCAATTCTGCGCCAAAAATAGGCTGCAAATACTTCCCCCATTGAATTTAATGGGAACCGGAAAATGAGGCACATATTAACGTATCGGGGTTGCCATTGAACGAATGCAACGTATTTCCCCACCGACAAATACGAATACCAAATTGGACAAATCCGTACCCTCTGCAAATCCCTAGCAAATACTCAAATAGAAGCCCTGGTTGTATCTACTTTTTTTGGACAATTCAGTGATTGGTATTGAAGAGAGGGGTATTCTCTTGGCCACCTTTGTTTTTGAACAAGATGTCAATATGGTTTTGAAATTGTTCTTCCGCAATTGACAAGATTTGTTTTATTGAAAGAAAATATGGATTTATCCAGATGTTTCTAAATCTACCGAAGATGGGAGGAAATTATTTCTTGCTATATGTCAGGAAGTTTTGGCTTTAGGCACCTCTGTTCTTAGTTGGTATCTCTGTATATTTATAATTAACTATTTAGGGATAAGATTCCAATTTTTTTCTCCTGAGCAATTACATTTTTTTCTAGATCAAAAGCAGGAAGTATTGAGCACACCAGATGATGCTTGAATAGTGCTGTGATATTTATTTCAGACCATGTATGCTATACCTTTGCTTATATTTTTATTTTCCTATTTACCTCTCTTTAATTTTCTTTATTCTCCTCTTCTGGACTTGAGGGCTAGTGGTTTTTGGTACATGATATAGGCAGTGTTCTTGTTTTTTCTTCTTGTACAATATTTCTGTTGTTTCTTGACAAGTTTATTCTTGTTGGAATTCAAAATGTAAATAAATAAATAAAAATATATATGATATAAGATTAACCTAAAGGCCAAAAAGAGTGAAACTAACAAAATGCAACAAGAAAAAAATCTCTCTTCAGCAAAAGGACACATAATTAAATATTCATAGGTATGGCCATCATATCTCTAGCTGCTGACCAGTTTTGTGCCTTGTGTCTAAATCATGGCATACTTAGTTATAATCTTGTCATACCTTAATGAAGTTATTTTGTTGTAGAAAAATTTTGTTTGTACAAATAAAAGGCACTTATCTGGGATTGTGAATGAATGCTCTAAAATGCAGGAACAATATATCTAAAAATCCTGACACTGATTTAGTGCTTCAAAATTAACATTCTTGCATCAGGGGAATAAATAGTTGTTAATATTGCCACACTGAACTCAATAGATAGTAGAATCTTTGTGTTAATGACCCATCCTTCAGAAATAAGGTTTTCTCTCACTGCAGGTAGTTAGTATCCTTCATACTCACAAAGATAAAAACTTCTGAGGCAGAGGGGGCACTGGTGAGCAGTTCTAAGATGGCAGCTTAAGCTTTCTGCTCCCATGCTCCTTGATGTAATTATACTCATTTTCTCTGCTTTTTGCTATTTTGTGCAGCCTTGAAGTTTCTTGTTGTGTTGAGGAAATCCTACCGATTATGGCAACATTAACATTGATTATATCAGACTTGTTTTCATAGTTTCAGTACAGCACCAAAAATTTGAAGCAGGACCCTTCCTCTCCTGCTAATATGGTATCAGATAAAGACTTTGATATATCTTTGAAGACTATATGGCTGAACTTCTGCAATTCAAAGATTGTATTAAGGATAATTCTGCTACCTCATCAGAGATAATGTTGGATGTTGCTAAGCTTAAGACTGAGGTGACAGTGATGAAGGAACAATTCATGGCAACTGAGAAAGGGATCACAGTAAGCATGGAGCATACCAAAGACTTTCAACGTTAAAGTAACAAGATTGTGCAACTGTAACAAAAAATGTGGATGATTTAAACAATTCTTCACAGAGGAACAATTAGCAGATCCTTGGTATTCCAGAAAGGTCCAAATGGATGGATCCTATTGACTCTCTCCAACTATTGCTACCACAACCTTTAGGTCTCAAGTTTGTTCATCTATTTCAGAATGAGAGAACCCATAACTCACCCTCTTCACTAAATCTGAAAGCTAAATGTCCATGGCTCTTTGTCATATGAGTTTTCTATCACCCAAAAGTGTTAAAGAAGCTTCAAAAAGCTTGTTTATGGTCTCCTTTGTTGTGGGAGAGCAAGAAGCTTCTTATTCTTCCAGTTTTGAATACGTCTACAGTCTTTCGGTGGAAACAATTCCTTGTGAAAAGTCTGGATGCACCTATGGCCTTTTTTATCCTGCTCATATGCAAGTAACTGTCCACAGTATGTCAAGGAATTTGGAGGATCTGATGCTGTTACAGTTATTTTTGGATGAACTTACTAGTCAGGCCATGGAAATTAAATTATGCAATCTTATGAAAATGTGCCTTGTTGATCAGTGACATGAAGGATGAAATTTGGAAGTCTATGGACTGTCTATGGACTGTACTGCCTGGTTCCACAGAGACTTGGGACTTTTGCTATAGACAAATGGATAGCTTGGAACCATTTAGTTCAATTGGCTGCAATCCTGATTTGCTCTCACTACATTTGTTTTGAATAGTTGTTGTGAGTGCTTTGTTTGGTGTTTCTTAACTCCAGCTGTATATATATTTTGCAGGCTATTCTTGACAGATGTGCCAATGGAATGGGAATTGGTTGATATTTACTTTCTGTTGATGGAGTGTTCTGGCTCTGATGGATAGAGGGATATACTATTGTTTAGTTGGATTTGATTGGTTGTGTTGTGTGTGCTTATGGGGTTCAGGTTGATTAACTGAGTGCTAAATGGGGAGTATGGATGATCTTTGTGTGATTGTATATGCTTGTGGATTAGTAACAAGTATCCCAAATGTTTTTGCAAGAAACATGGGGGACATTAGGAATGTGAATCGTTTTTTGAGGATTTAAAAAAATCGTCAGATATTTTTAAAATCGTCAAAAATCGTTAAGAGTCGCGATACAATAGAAATTCCCCCGATTTATCGTGAAAAATCGTAAATCGGGGGAGGGGGAGGGTGGGAAAACCGGCACACCAAAACAACCCCTAAACCACTCCGACCCTATAAAACTAATCCCTTACCTTCCCCCACCCTCCCCGAACCCCCCCAAAACTTTTTACAAGTACCTGGTGGTCCAGTGAGGGTGCGGGGACTGATCTCCCGCTCTCGGGCCATTGGCGCCATTTTGGCTGCCACTCAAAAATGGCACCGATGGCCTGATAAAAATAAAAAACCACCCGACCCTTTAAAAATGACCCTTAGGTTCCCCCACCCTCCTGAGCCCCCCAAAACATTTTAAAATTACCTGGTGGTCTAGTGGTGGTCCCAGGAGCGATCTCCCATTCTCAGGCCGTCGGCTGCCACTCATAAAGATGGCGCCGATGGCCCTTTGCCCTTACCATGTGACAGGGTATCCATGCCATTGGCCGGCCCCTGTCACATGGTAGGAACAATGGCTGGCCGGCGCCATCTTTAAAAGATGGCCACCGCCATCGTAAAGATGGTCACCACCATCGTAAAGATGGCCGCCCCATCTTTAAAGATGGCACCGGCCATCCAGTGCTCCTACCACGTGACAGGGGGTCAGCCAATGCAAACGGATACCCTGTCACATAGTAAGGACAAAGGGCCATTGGTGCCATCTTTATGAGTGGCAGCCGACAGCCCGAGAACGGGAGATTACTCCCGGGACCACCACTAGACCACCAGGTAATTTCAAAATGTTTTGGGGGACTCGGGAGGGTGGAGGTCATTTTTAAAGGGTCGGGTGGGTTGTTTTTTTTTATCGGGCCATCGGCGCCATTTTTGAGTGGCAGCCAAAATGGCGCCGATGGCCCGAGAGTGGGAGATCGGTCCCCGCACCCCCACTGGACCACCAGGTACTCGTACTCGTACTCGTACTCCATTCCCCCGGATCTTAGAATGGAACCCAGCATCTCAACATTCAAGAAAAGACTCAAGACGTGGCTGTTCACACAGGCCTTTCCTAACTCCAACACTATGTAACTCCCATCAATCATCACGCTCCGCTAGTAATAGCGTTAATAGCCACCTCTTACAATGTTATTTATTCATATATATAATTATTTGATCTTCATTTTCCTTCTCACTCCAAGTTATTGATTTCCTTGTTATATGTAACTGCTTTTCTGCACTATTGTTCAAATTGTTAAGTTTGTTATAATTGCACCCCTGTTTCTTGTGAACAGCATGATGGGACTACCGTCTTGAATGTTGGTATATAAAAAACTTAAATAAATAAAATAAATAAATAAAAAGTTTGGGGGGTTCGGGAGGGTGGGGGAAGATAAGGGGTCAATTTTAAAGGGTTGGGCCTCACTAAAAAAAAATTAATGATGTGAATCGGAACCGATTCCGTTTCACATCACCACCGATCAGATTTTTTTCTCCCTCTAGCTGAACCCGATCGTTAAGACGATCGGGCACATGATTCACATCCCTAGGGAACACGTGTTGTTGTGTCCTGTGATTCATTGGTGTCCTTCAGTTTGCTATTGGCTGCTGCTCAGCTGACATGGGACATGCTTGGTCATGACCATTGTAGAATGAAAGGTTGTACTACTGCTGTAAGGTAATTCTCTGTCTGGTCAGTTACCTGTGAGGTTTGAATGAGTGGTTAGGGTAGAATTTTCTGTGTGTGGTATGGTGAATTGTTATAGGGTTGACTTTCAAAATGACTAAGTGGATTTGGTGTGTTGTGTGTGATTGGTGAGTAGTGACTGCTCACTTTGTTGTGTTGAAAGTTTGGTGCTGCTGTAAGTTGTCTTTTGGGTTTGTGGGATGGCATGGAGATGTCATGCTACATATTGCTTTTGGGTTCTATGGACATAGTTATCTGCTTTCAGGAAGTCTTTGAGGGAGGATGGGAAGGGGACTGAGTTTCTAATATTGGGCAAAGCTGCAGAATTTTTGTTTATTTTTATTGTTTTGACAGAAAATAGTTCATAATCTCTATTTAAGGATCGAGGATTTGGGACTCTAGTCTATTCACTGTAACTCTGGTATATTTGTTCTTTCTGGTTGTAGTTATGGATTGTAATGCTGATTTACTTGGGTGGGATTCTGTGGAAAGCTATTGGTTGAACTGCAAGTTTTTGTTACGCCCCTGCCCATGCTTCATGCGGACAGGGCCTTACCTCCGCAGCCTGGCTTGCTGCCGACACTACTCCTCACGGCCTGGAGGCTGCAGCTGAAGCCGGGGCCTTGCCTGCGGCGGCCGACAACGGGTGCTCCCACAGCCTGGCTGCCATCTTGCCGGCACGGCATGAGCCGTGCCGGGTCCTTGCCTCATCCAGAGAGTCTGGAGGCTGACTCCTCCGTTGGGGCCTGCCTGCGGCCCAGTCCTCCTTGACATGGCAGGAAGCCGCCGACGTCATTGGGGTCTACCCGGAGGCCTGCTTCCCCTGCTCCACCTCCTCCCTGCACAGCGGCAGGGATGCCACTGTCCAGGGTCCTGAACTTCCTGTTCCTGCTCCTCCTAGGGGGCAGGCCCGCGGCTCTCGTCCCTTCTTGTAGGAACAGAGAGGTGTGGTCCTCTTAGCAGCTCCTCCCAGGGAGTTGCCCTCTCAGCTCTATAAGAGGACCTTGCTTCATTCCAGCTTTGTCTTCGCATCAGTCCAGATACTCCCTGAAGACTTCTCTTCATCTGATGTCCGGATCCTGATGTCTGTTCCTGAGTTTGGATCCTGATGTCTATTTCAACTCCGGAGGTCCATGAGTCCAGCTACTGATGCCTGTTCCTGATGTCCGCTTCCTGAGTCCAGATCCTGATGCTCGATTCCTGAATCTGGATGTCCATGAGTCCATATTCCAGTCCGTCCCAAGGCCTGCAGTCCATCCCAAGTCCTGCAGTCTGTTCCAAGATGTCTCAAGTCCTGCAGTCTGTTCCAAGATGCCTCAACTATTATGAACTATTTTCTGCAGTTCGTCCCAAAATGTCCCATGATCCTAGATGTTCCAAAATGTTTTAAGATGACCCTAGAAGTTCCAAGTTTCTAGTTCCAAGTTTCTAGTTCCAAGTTCCTAGTTCTAAGTTCCAAGATGCCTGTGAGGTTCCTGTCTCCATGTTGATATTGTCCCAGTCCTAATGCTCCAGGTTCGGTGGGACCCGTGCCTCCGGAGATTCCCTGCTTTTACTCTGAGTTCCTAGCTCCAAGATTTTATTTGTTTCCTAGTTCTGACTCTGGAGGATCCGAGGGGTTCCCGTTACCCTGTGTTATGAGACTTCCTGAGCCTGCCCCGATCTCCTCGTGGTCTGTGACCAGCCATCCAGCTGTGTAGGGTGCATAGGGGACCATATGGTCCACAACCAGCCCACGTGCTGTGTAGGGCACCTGAGGGTCTTGCTCATCCCCATCTGTGTCCATGTTCTTCCACGAGTCTGCAGTGTGGTCCATGACCCTGTGACATCATAAGGGCAAGGCTATTAGCGCCATTTTGAGTCATAGCAGGCCCAACAGCCCAACGGCATGGAGGGGGAGATCACTCGCGTGACCCTGCTGGACCACCAGAGACTTTTAGTAAGTCTTGGGGAGGGATCGGGATGATGGTGGGGGGGGAAAAGGGGGGGTGTAAGAAAGTAAAATTGAAGGGTTTGGGTTGGGGTTTTTTTTTTGTTTTTTTAATAAATGTGCCCCTTCCCTGCACTAACCCAAAAAACGAATTTTCCCCGAAGCTCAGGGGAAAATCCATTTCATGGTTTAGGTCTCCATGACCACAATGAATTAGGCAATTTCATTGAAATTCGTTATAAATGAATGCACATGTCTAGTAGGTGGAGGTGCCAGAACAAGAAGTGGGGAAGAAGGATGGGATCTGGGGGTAGGAGAAGTTCCCATGAAGGTAGGGACCCCATCACTCAATTGAGAGTGATGAACAGGCAGGAACCTGCAACCAACAGCTGGAGGAGATGTGGCAATCAGTATGCTGTACACGTCTTGGAAGAAAATAAGGGGCCTTTAGGTGTGGCAGGTCTGTGAAAAGCACACTAGACATTTTAGTCAGAAGATAACCACAAGGTGAAGAAGAATATCTGGAAGAGCTTTGAGCAGGATATTGATGGCCAGCAGGACAGTGGACCAGCTCAAGCACCATTAGCAGGACACAAAGGGAGGCTGTCAAAGCAAGTTGGCACAACTTGAGTGTTTGTTGTGCTGGAAGGAGGGGGCCTAACATGCCAGCAGAAGACCTAGACTGGGTGACTCTGCTGTGGGTATATGCAACTGGTATCCATACTGAGAGTAAAGATTTGGATGCTGTGGAAGGAGGTGGTCATCAGATGATGAATAGAAAGAGGCCTACCACAGAGTGGTCTGTCACGGCCAAATATATCCAGTCCCAGGATCCACCTGTAATGGGAACAGAAGAAGAACAACCATAAGTCTTCAGTTGATAAGCAAAACACCAACAGCCACACAAGAGGACAGTCAATTGGTCTAGGTCCACTTTATGTGGCCAGATACTTTGTTGCCTCACATACTGCATGTTCTAGTGACAGGTGGCACCTATGTGGGTGGCAGTTCTCCAGACAACACTGTGGGCAGTGGTGGGCCTCTGGTTGATGGCATTGTCCCACTGATAGAAGCACCACCCTCCTCCATGGATATGATGGTGGACCAACTTACAGCTGAACCAACTGCAAGGCAAGAACTCATGGAGTCCAGTGTGATGACTGGATAGAAGGCAATACATGCAGAGATGGAGTGCATGCGCAAGGAAATGCACGGGATACATAGAGAGTCAGCACAGCTACAGCCACTGTGAGGTTGGATCGCATTTGTGATTCATATAATGTCATTACAGGTATCATACATGGCCTTGACTCCAATTTGTGGGACACTGAACCATTTGACCAGACTATTATTCCCCCAGGAGGCAAACACATACTCCTTAGAAGCCATGGAGCACAGCAGGTCCTAACACAGAGGCAGAGGTATCCTCAAGGTAAATTCCCAATCATTTTGCTTCCCATCTTGATGTTTTCAGGACCTGACCTTATGCTGGATCACTGATGACTCCATCTGAACCCATTCTGGTGTCACACTGTACCACCAATGACTATCCTACAGTCAACTGCCATGCTGGACTACCAATGACTTTTTCTTAGTTCTCTTCTGTGACTGATGGCTGTCCCATAGCTGTCCATTAATTTTCTGGGGCAAGCCCCCTGCCCCTTGGATAAAAGCAAAGCATCCTCAGTCTGATTCCATCCCGGACCACAAATGACTGTCCCTTAACTCTGCCATGCCAAACCGCCAATGACAATCCCTGAATCCTGCCATAACGTTGCTCATCACTGCAGGATATGGAGATGGTGGTTGTACTCCTGCTCTTTCCTTCTGGTGCAGACCCTTCTCCTTCTTGGATGTCTCATCTGTTTACAAATGCTTTCTCCCACTCAGACATTTCATCTCTGTCATCTCCTGGACCCACCACTTACCACCACTAGTCCCTTTTCTTCTTGAATATTTACATTCCAACATTCCACAGCACTATTCCTGCTGGGTTCCCCAGTGTGACAGAACAGCTTCAGTATTTCTTATCATTTTTTTCTCTTTCCCTTTCTTTTTGCAGGTGGGTGCATCTTGTCATCTGTGCTCATCATTGCAGTATGCCACATCGTGGTTGTGCTTCTGCTCTGGCAAGGATGTTTCTCTCTCTCTCGGATGACTCAATTCTATGTAGATGCTATCCCCACTGAGATGCCATCAGCTCTGCATCACCTGACCTGCCGCCTGCCGACACTCATTTGTTCATTTCCCAGTAGATGGTGTACCGGTATTCTGTGACCCAGTGGTAATATTTGCAGTGTGTGCTTTTTCACAGGTATGGTTCTTGTTGTTTGAGTCTTCGGTGTTACTTCTGGTACATTATGTAGGTTTGCTGTACAGATTTTGAGTGGCTGTTTTGCAGGGTTTTGTGTTAGTTCACAATGTGGTCTGGCAGTGGAAGGAGTTAGTGCTGCTATTACTGTGAGGTGCCTATCTGGATGTAGTGTTGTATCTAAGCTTTAAATAAAAATGATATGTGGGTACCATAAAATGGTAATATCCATCAGAGAACCCACTAATGTTTTAAGATTTGAAAGTTGCTTAATGTTGCAAGCTTTATTAACACAATGACAAAGAATAGCAAAACTATTCAAAAGATAAAATTGGCACAATAACATACACATATATTGATAAATTGTCCTAGTCAATCATACTCATTCACACTACCTCTAAGCTCTCTTTAGTGTTATGCATTTATAGCATGTATAATACCAACATAAAAACATTGCCAAAAAATATACAGAGTGCTTGTAATGAAACAATAAAACACTTGCAATAGAGTTGAACATCAAGAAGATACTTTGTGAATTGCAAAATGACTCACATGAAAGACACCTTCATTAAAAGGGGATACAGTTGAACCACGATTCACAAGAAAGGATACTTTGTAATTGTTTCACAGGGATTTTTGTAGAGTCCAGAGCATATCTTTATCACTTCATATAGGTTCCACTATATTTCTGTGTCCTGTATGACTCTGTCCCAGTGATGTTTCTGTATCCTCAGTGTGTTTGTACTGCAAGGAGGCATTGAAGTCTCCTACAGATGCAACTCTGGCAAATAGACATGGGAAACTTTCCAAAAAAACTGAGAAGACAGGATATAGAAAAATCATTTGGTGACATTTTGAGCAACAAATCTGGAGAGAAAGAGAGAAAGAAAAAGAAAGAGGCATCCTTTGCACATGTGCTAATATGTCACTCTCTATTTATACCATGAAAGAGGGGGCACTTTAACTTGGGGTGGAGTTTGGTGGGGGGGGGGGGGGGGGGAGTTATACTTTTGTGAGTGGTTTTACATTCACAGTAGGAGTATGAACAGGAAAATACACATCACTAAAGATTTTCTGCCATTTCAATTGATGAAAGGTACAAGAAGAGTTGATTTGTACATTGCACTCTCTATCTAGCTTATTGCACTCTCTACTTAGCTTGTTTGAAGCTAGGTAGAATGCATTGTACAAATCAACTCCTTTTGTAACTTTTTTCAATTGAAATGGCAGAAAATCTTCAGTGATGTGTACTTTCCTGTTTGCACCTCCTGCTTTGTATATAAAACACTCCCCAAACTACCCCCCTCCACCAAGCCCCACCCTGAATTAAAAGTGCCCCCTCTTCCAGTGGTTATAAATAGAGCATAACATATTCCTGTACATATGCAAAGGTGGCCTCTCTCTCTCTCTCTCCAGCCCAAACAGCATATGCAATAAAACCCTTTTTCAGATAACACACCTCTGCTGATTAATACTAGAGATGTGAATCGTATGACCGATCGTCTTAACAATCGATTTTGGCTGGGGGGGGAGGGAATCTGATCGTCGCGGTTTTGTTTTTTTAAAAATCGTTTAAATCATAAATTGGGGGAGGGCGGGAAAACCGGCACACTAAAACAACCCTAAAACCCATCCCAGCCCTTTAAAATAAATCCCCCACCCTCCCGAACCCCCCCAAAATGTTTTAAATTACCTGGGGTGCAGTGGGGGGGGGGGTCCCGGTGTGATCTTCCCACTCTCGGGCCACGGCTGCGTTAATAGAAATGGCGCAGGCGCTACCTTTGCCCTGTCATATGACAGGGCAAAGGCGCCGGCCGTACGGCCATACGGTCGGCGCCATTTTGCAATACGGCCCGAGTGCAGGAGGTCGCTCACGGACCCCCGCTGGACTTTTGGCAAGTCTTGTGGGGGTCAGGAGGCCTCCCCAAACTGGCCAAAAGTCCCTGGGGGTCCAGCGGGGGTCCAGGAGCGATCTCCTGCGCTTGTGACGTCGGGGAACAGGAACCAAAATGGCGCCGGCGCTACCTTTGCCCTGTCATAAGACAGTTAATATTCAATAAATATATAGTGACATATATCTAATTTTAAATCTTTATTGGTAAAAATCTCATAAAACACATCCCAAAATTATGTTTCCATATTACCCCAGACAATAGACATTTAAAAATATCTCAACATACCCATAATATCTCAAATTAAAGGCAAAATAAAGGGGTGGAGATTAGTTGAGTAAGTCCTTTTTGATTGGTGCTAAGAGATTTAAAAGGACGGGAGAAGACGTAAGGTTTACTTCCGTTGATTCACTCGATGGCGGCATCTCTTTGAGCTGTGGTGGTGAGTCTTTGTTAAAGATTGAAAAGGTAAGGCTTCCTCTTTATTGCGCATGTTGGAAAAAGTTTTCTAAGAGAAGAAAAGATTTCTTTAAGTTATCCTGATTCACTTCATTTTAGGTCTATTTTACGTGAGATGAAGTTTTTTTGAATAAAGTAAGACGCTGAAAAAAGAGTCGGGGATGTGTCTGGCTGTACGTCTGAGAAAAGGTTCAGGTAAAATAGCTTGTGGTAAATTTTTAAAAAGTGGAAATATAAATGCAATTTGAAGGCATGAATTAAATTTGTGAAATGTTATAGATGAAAAACCCTTTGGATAGATGTTGAGGATATATGAGCAGTAGGAGATGCCTCAGAAATTCTCCTGAAGAAGCCTGAGGGAAGGCAAAACATGTTGAGAGAAGCTGAAGAAGGATTGAAAGGAGAAGATGAAGAAGGATTGAAAGGATTGGCGTTCTTGTAACGGACACAAATTCTTTATGCAATAGAACTGTTTCTGCTTGCAAATAGATTGGATTTATAATTGATAATGTTATGTGAAAAGGTTTATATTTATGTTTAACTTAAATTATCAAAGTTTCTTATGAATAAGAATTAGTAAGTTATGTGTGAGTACATACCCATACATACCACATACCCAGAGTGAATGTGGTATGTATGGGTATGTTGAGATTTTTTTAAATGTCTATTGTCTGGGGTAATATGGAAACATAATTTTGGGATGTGTTTTATGAGATTTTCACCAATAAAGATTTAAAATTAGATATATGTCACTATATATTTATTGAATATTAATTGGTTTGTGATATATGAGTAGATTGCCAGTTTTGTTGTATCTGTCATAAGACAGGGCAAAGGTAACGCCGGCGCCATTTCTATTAACACAGCCGTGGCCCGAGAGTGGAAGATCACACCGGGACCCCCCCCCCCCCCCACTGGACCCCAGGTAATTTAAAACATTTGGGGGGGGGGGTTCGGGAGGGTGGGTTTTAGGGTTGTTTTAGTGTGCCAGTTTTCCCGCCCTCCCCTTCTCCTCCCCCTCCCCCGATTTACGATGTTTGACGATAAATCGGGGGAATTCCTATTGTATCATGCCTCTAACGATTTTTGACGATTTAAAATATATAGGATGATTTTTTAAATCGTCAAAAAACGATTCACATCCCTAATTAATACACCGCATGATGCAAAACATAGTACAGGCATGATAAATGTATAGTGCCTTGCAGAAATTACCTATGTGATGCAGGAGCAAGGAAATTAGCCTAATCATGCCTGCTTTTTTTTTTTTTTTTGCAGACACTATTTCTGCTTTATTTATAGCATTTTGGTAAACTTAGGGGTAGGTTAGCAAGCATACCCCCAATCACCTTCACCACCTATAAACACCTTAACCCAACCTCCATCTAGTACTAGTACTAACACCCCCACCACAGGACCTATACCCATCCCCTCAAGACAACCACAAACCCCCCACTTATCATGCACACAATAATTTATCTCTTACTAGCCGTTAAGCCCGTAACAACGGGCTCGGTCCGTTTCCTTCCCACTCCCTCCCCCTCATTCTCCCTCCTCCTTCACTCTCACCCCCCCTCCCCCCCCCCCCCCCCCCCCTCTCCCACTCCCCCCTCTCTCCCACCACCCTCTCTCCCCTCACCTCCCTCACCCTCTCTCTCACCTCCCTCTCTCTCACACCTCCCTCTCTCCCTCACCCTCTCTCTCACCTTCCTCTCTCTCACACCTCCCTCTCTCTCACACCTCCCTCTGTCACCTCCCTCTCTCTCTGTCACCTCCCTCTCTCTCTGTCACCTCCCTCTCTCTCTCTCTCTCACCTTCCCTCTCACCACCTTCTCCTCCCGCTCCTGCCGGCAGATCTCGGGGGGGGGGGGTGGGTTGTCCCTCCCGCGCGCGCGCGCGGCGCTGCTTCTCCTGCCGCTCCTGCCGGGCAGATCTCGGGGGGGGGGGGGTGTCACTTGCGCGCGGCGGCGCTGCTTCTCCTGCCGGCAGATCTCGGAGGGGGGTGTCACTCGCGAGCGGCGCCTCTGCTCCTCCTCCCGCTCCTGCTTTGCGGCCGCCGCCGCTCCTGTGGCCCCACCGCCATGTTTTTTGTTTCGGGCACGCACGGCTCTGACCAACGTGCTGGCCCGCACATGCGCGGTAGAGCTGCTCTCTACTGCGCATTTGCGGGCCGTCGGTCAGAGCCCATTTATAAGGTAGATTAGCACCGTACATATTTTCTTACCCCTTTCACTGTTGCCCTTGCGCATTTTCAAATATTGCACACAACCTATGTACATACCACTTGTTCATTGTTTCCCTGTACATATTTTCTCCTCACGTTTCCGTCTTCATCCCCCCTGCCCCCCCCCCTTTGTCTCGACCACCCCCTCCCCTCCCTCCCCTATTTATTTAGTTATTGATCTGTTACTATTTTCTAGGTTACACAATGTTCCTTGTAAAGGCTTTGCCTATATATATCCTTGTTTTAAGTTATCTGTAAACCGGCACGATGTGCAAACGGTTGCTGGTATATAAAATTAAATAAATAAATAAATAAATAAATAAAATAAATAGGTAGCTCTGCCCAGTTGTGTCCACTGCCTGCCCACTGACTATAGTCAGTGGGCAGGCAGTTATGGGAGCAGTTACGGGAGCAGTTACGGGAGCATTTTTAATTGGCCATTCACGTAAAAACGGGGAGTATGCGTGTGGCCGGGCCTTGCACACTGGGCGCATTTTCAAAGGGGCCCGACCACTCGCATAACCCCGGAGAAAGGGGCGATCCAGGAGGTGGGGAAGGGCAGGGCTGAAGGTGGCCGGTACAGCGGCCATTTGCCACTGTGCCAGGGAAGTGCACAATGGCAGTAAGCAACAAAACAAAAATAGCGAAAGGTAGGAGAAAGGGTTTAGGGGGTGGGGAAGAGAGGGGAAGAGGGAGAGAGTATGGGTAGTGGGGAAGTTCCCTCCCAGTCTGCTCCTTAATTGGAGTGGACTGGGAGGAAACTCGGGGAGGCCTGATTGAGTCGCCGTATGTAATCATAAAATAGCCACGCGCCCGACACCCGCATATGCGAGCGTGGATTATAAAATCCCACATGCATATGTGCACAGCCATGGGATTTTATAACGTGCGCACCAGCGCACACATATTATAAAATTGTCGTATCCATGTGTGTGCACCAAGAAGCATGCGCATGTGGACACACGTACACCTTTTAAAATCTACCCCATAACTATTTAACCAGACAAGTGACTTATTCTGCTAAGTGGTATAGCCGGATATTCAGTGACATCCACTTAGTCAGATAAGTCCAATTTATCTGACTAAGTAGTGTTTTAATATCTCTCCCTGTATATTTAAGTTTGTATATATGTATTTACCAATGGTTGTCTATCATTTTTAGCTATTATATTTGTTGTTCTTGTTTTTTCTTTAGCTGTTTAGCTTTTAGTCATCAAGTTCTGCTTCCATAATATAAAAAGCCTAAAAAGAGATAAAAGAAGAAACTAGAAAACAGTAAAAGGAAAATAATCCTTTTTTTTATCATGAAATTATTAAATGAGTTAAACAACAGTAAACTTACAAATAAAATCAAATTAACCCTCCAAAATATTGTGAAGAAGTCAGCAAATTTTGGCAAATGATCTGTAATTAGAGAAGACCACTAGGATTTTCAATTAATCTTCATTATTTAATTCACTAGATGTATTCTCAGAACTGCTGAGGATTCAGAGTGGATTTTAGAATTCCTGACCTGGGTAACTCAGGTGCTTTTGGTGATTGTGGGATAATGTAACTGTATCTCCCTGGATATGGGCAATAAAGTTTGGGACACTGCTGTTACAGTGAAGATCACTACAAGAAACTAGGAAACTGGGAAAACATAAGCATATATGGGCCACATTCCAAGGGGTATGTCAGCCATCTTGCTGGGGAAATGGTCTGAAACAGCACAGGAACTTTAATCACTTTGTTTTACATAGCTCAGGCTGGAAAATGTGAAGGTGCACAAAAAGTTATGAAAAGCGAGAACCTCCAGATGATGCAGCTGGCCATCTCTCAAACCAAAACAAATGATTGCAACATGATGAAAAATGTCACAGACCCAAATAATTCCAGATATTTTACCATGTGAACAGCTCAAGGATTTTGCAGAAATAAGGCCTCTTTCTGCACAGAGAAAGTGAACTGGGAGCATGATTCTCTCCTGAACTAGTTTTAGTAGTCATTGACCATTCTATTGTAATGTCTGAAAGTATCATACTGAGCCTTTCATTCCTTGCCATGACTTTTATCACTGATAGAACACTTTAACAATGTTCTGAATATGAATTGAAAATTTAATTAAACTGAAATATCTCTTTCTCAAAAATATTGTAAAAACTAAGGGCAAATTACTTTTTCTTTTCAAAGATTATTTTTAATTTTCTTTTTGCAATACACTTTTTTATATACAGAGTATCATAATTAGAACACATGTCTGATTTCCACTGTCTCATTAATGGCAAACTAGTCATACACAATTATTTCTTGTCAAAAAAAGGTACATACTGCATCTATTGCCATACAATAGATAGTCACATTTTTATGAAAACTGCAAACTAAAATTACTTGCAATAATGTGACCTAAATGCAAAATACCATATTTTCTGGTGTATAAGTTGCACTGGTATATAATTTGTACCCCTGCCTAAACAAGACTTTTACAGGCAAAATCTGTAGATAAGTCACACCAGTGGATAAGATGCACCTCTCCTTCCCCTGTTTGACTGATGAAGGGATAGTGACTGATGGTGTGTTGGTGGCATGCTGGTGGATCATGTGTATGGGTCGCGTGGTTGTAGGGTATACATGCACATATGCACTACGGATGTGAATCGGTACCGGATTCATTTCTGGTATCGAGTTTGGGTAAAAACTGCGGGAAATCTTCGTTCCCGAGATTCTTACCCATTTTAATCGGCTGTGTCGTGCCGAAAAAACCCCCCCACCCCAACCCTTTAAATTTAATCCCCCTCCCCCCCCCAAATTTTTTTTTAAGTACCTGGTGGTCCATCGGGGGTCCCGGGAGCGATCTCCCGCTCTCGGGCCGTCGGCTGCCACTAATCAAAATGGCGCCGATGGCCCTTTGCCCTTAGCAAGTGACGGGGTATCCGTGCCATTGGCCGGCCCCTGTCACATGGAAGGAGCAATGGATGTGACAGGGGCAATGGATGTGACAGGGGATTTGATAGAAATCAGTCATTATTTGATGTTGTTCCTGTCTTCTGCAAGGTAAGGAAATAAAGTGTTGTGTTTTCCTGAGCAAGGCAGCCAGGACTTGCTTTATAACCTAGAGGTGGCAGACTAAGTGATTCCAGATATGCCTTCTAGAGATGTTTGGAAGGTGCCAGTAATGAAAAAGGCCAGGGCGGTAGTGACCTTGATGTGTACTGGCAAGGCATGGCCCCTTTGTATGGGAGGTTGTACTTCTGGCTCTAACAGTTGGCATAGGTATTGTATGCTTTCCTTGTGAATCTGAACCTGCGCATTACTTCCTTCTTTGACAGATCCAGAAACTGTGTCCGAGTCCTGTAAGCTCTGTTTACAGAATTCCTCCTCCTCCTCTGCATTCTTCTTCTCCTCCTCTCTCTTTCTCTTCTCAGCCATATTGATCTGAGTACCAATACAGCTATTGTAATCATAATATTGAAAAGAGACTCCAACAGAAATGACTATTCATGTCAATAGCTGTAGGTACAACACAGTCTCCTCGCCTCCTGTTCCTGTCTCATCCCTATCTAATATTTAAAGCACCAGCACATATGTGAAAATCTGATTCCCTGCCTTACTTATCCCTTTTAAACCTCGATTCAATACCTGCTAGCCAGGTGTTAGTACCCAAATAACCTGCACAGTCTCCACCAGTAAGTCCCAGTCTGTCACTGAAACACTCCCTCCCACCTCTTGCCCTGCTCCTACATCCACTGACCCAGAGCATCTAGCCCAGCCATGGAAAACACCTGAGCAAAAAAAAGTTTGCACTGCCTTGCGTAAACATGCAGAAGTAAATATACACATGTGTGTGCCTGAATGCACCATCTCATAAGCACACAACCTGTATAATATATGTCAAACACCCATATGTATGCAGCCTGCCCCTGACTTACCCATTTTTGACAGGCACATTTATTTATTTATTATTTTTATATACCAACATTTGATCTCAATTGAGATATCACACCAGTTTACCTTCAGGTACTGTAAGGTATTTCTCTATCCCCAGAATGCTTACAATCTAAGTTTTTGTACCTAAGGCAATGGAGGGTAAAGTGACTTGTCCAAGGTCACAAGGAGTGACAGCAGTACTTTAACGCTGGTCTCCTGGTTCATAGTCCACTGCTCTAACCACTAGGCTATTCCTCCTCCTCCCCATGTACATGCTTGTACATGCATGTACATGTTTGTACATGTTGTACATGTTTGTACATGCAAGCATACATACGCGGACAAATACCAACTACACAAAATAATGTCTGCGCGCATCGGCAAGGCACATGCGCATATCCCCACAATTTTGTGTGCGCAGCTCTTTTAAAATTTGCCCATTAATGAGGTCCTAGAAAGAGGAAGGTAGGAATCTCTCTGATTTAAAGTTATGATATGGCCTCCCTTCCTTGCCACTTGGGGGACTGGTTTATGGGTACCAGCTTTTACACACCACTTGACTTGGAGAGGGAGTTACTTTGTCTTTGGGACCAGATATCTATTTGACTTATTTATCCCTTCTAGTCTATTTACAGCATAGAATACATTTGACTTATTTATCCCTTCTAGTCTATTTAAAGCATAGAATACATTTATCCCTGTTATGAAATCTTTGAGGTGGCTATGCACAAAATTGCAATTGAATTATAAAACATCCCATTTTTTGGCTATTAAAAGCAGAAGAGTTTCCTTCCAGGTATACCTTCTCCTTTTTTTTTTTTTTTTTTGCCAAGTGGTGGATAAAAGGTATTCAGACAATTTTACATATGAATGAGTGAGGGGGGCATAGTTGTCTCTTTTCCAAATCTTCAGCAGCAGTTTTACATTCCACAAAACACCTTTTTCTTATCTGCAGGCAAGACACTATATTATGTCTTTGAATGTACAGGAGTTGTGGTACAAGAATAGGAATTTTTTGATTAATCTTTTTGATCTAGAGGATCTGGTTGGGAACCAAGTCTCTCCTGTATATCAGGCACTCAAGGGAATAGAGTCAAGCCTATGTTTTAGAAATATCTTAGGCATGGATTCACCATTCTAACGCAGAATGGTGAATGCAGCGAAAACGGGGGGCGGGCCTGAGAAGGTCAGCAGCCATCGCACCACCACGGTGCTATCACTTCCAGCTTTCGTACCCAATAGCGCCACCGTGAAAGGTGGTGCTATTGGGCGCAATACTGGCGACAATAACAGTGATTACCTTATCACTGCCAGCAAAGACATCGCAGTGTCTGCCTCCTTGTTGCCACGACTCCTCCCCTCACTGCCCCGACTCCACCCAACTCCGCCCCCGGCAAGCTATCGCATGCGATAAGTTATAGAAAATGACCCCCTTAGAGATTTGGCAACAAGAGTTTGGAATGGACATGACCTTTCCTCAAAATCTTAATTGTTTTTCTAGAATTTGTTTCTTGATGTTTAATATACCTCTAAGGGAAACTCGATATAAGTTTCTCATGAGTTGTTTTTTTTTTTACCCCCTATAATATTCACATCTCATGAAAATCACCCCATCTGACTTAAGTGTCAAAATGAGGTTGGTACTCTAGGCCACCAATTTTGGTAATGTTCAATTATCCAGTGTTTTTGGAAGTCACTATAATGCTATATTTTTCAAATAACAAAAAACATGTTGCCTTTGGAGGTCTCGTCTTTTCTTTTTGATGTCGTGAGAGGCCTACAATTTAAATATAAGTATACTAGGTTGTATGGGCAGAAGGTGTTGGCTTTGTCCCAAAAGTGATTTTACAGAATTGGTTAATACCAGAAGCTCTCACCCTAAGGCAGTTGAGAAATATTTTGTATCACATTTGCATTAAGGAGAAATATATCAAGTTAGTGGATGTGACTTAAAAAACATAAAGTGTTCTTAAAGATCTGGGATTCATATTTACAATATCTGCCACACAGAGGATGTAATCTGATACTGAATAATATATTTTAGACAGCTTATTTGAATGCTCATTTGAATTGTTGCTTTTCTAATTTGGAGTGATCCTTTAATGACTGTTGATATCTTTGTTGGGAATGGGGGAGGGTAGGGTAGGTGGTCATGGGTTGGCTTTGTTCTAATAGTTTATTATAAGTATTGTTAGTACAATGCATATCCAAGTATTTGGCTATCCATATGGTGGTGTACAAAAATACATCACCACTGGGAAACTGATATTGAAAGCGTGTTTAATGCTACTTATCCGGACAATCCAGTGGGAGCACTGAGAGGAGAGGATTAACTTGCTGGTGGCTGGAAAGAATTAGTAAGTACTGCTTGGAGAAATTTTTAAAATTTAAAAGTATTGGGGAGAACTAAACTATTGGGGTATATTATTTAGTGTGTTCATGTGTTTTGTTTTAAATAGGTAGTCAGTCAAGCAACAAACAGAACTTTGTGTGTTTTATTTTAAATTTGTAGTCAAAAAGGCAGGCAACAAACAAAACTTTGTGTGTATATTTCCCAACCCTCCCACCACTAGCTCATCCTTTAATTTATAGGCAGGTGTTACTTTCACACATAAAATAAAAATAAAATAAAATATATATATATATATATAAAAAAATCAGCCTTTTAACTTAAATTCATAAATTCTCCATACCTTATTCAAAGTTTGGTCATTCCCTTGTAGTTTACTATCAGATATAAAGTAAATACACTAATACATTTA
This sequence comes from Rhinatrema bivittatum, assembly GCF_901001135.1. Taxonomy (NCBI): domain Eukaryota; kingdom Metazoa; phylum Chordata; class Amphibia; order Gymnophiona; family Rhinatrematidae; genus Rhinatrema; species Rhinatrema bivittatum. The sequence goes on from NC_042619.1 coordinate 143,834,035, forward strand.
AAGGACCCTAATTGTATGCAATCCTACACACATAGCAACCTAAAACTTAAGTAGGAACTGAACAAATTTAAGTTGAAGGCAGCAGTCCAGCAACAAGAGGGGGACTCCCAGTCTTTTGCATCGAGTGTCACATGTATGACACCCACTCGACCCACTGCTGAGAAGTTGTACATGTGCATGGGATGCAAAGAGCTCCTGTCTCTAAGAGAATAAGTCCGATCTCTGGAGGCTAGAGTGGCAGACCTGGAGGAGCTGAGGCAGACAGAGAAGTATATAGATGAGACCTTCAGGGACATAGTAGCAAGTCCAAACCCTAGTCTGGCATCCCTTGTGCTGCCTTGGAGGAGGAAGGTCTCATGATCAGAGAGCATCAACCTGGTACAGAAGGAAATGATCATGTAGCAAGGACCTGCTCTCCAGGTGGTGCATTGTACTCTCATACTGAGGATGGGTCTCCCAGGGCTTATTCCAAGGAGGGAAGGGGCAGGTCGGATGTCATAGTTGGTGATTCAATTAATAGGAATGTAGGTAGCTGGGTGGCTGGTGAGTGTGAGGATCACCTGGTAACATGCCTACCTGGTGTGAAGATGGCAGACTTCACATATCACCTAGATAGGATTTTAGACAGTGCTGGGGAAGAGCCAGCTGTCATAGTACATGTGGGTATCAACAAAATAGGAAAATGTGGGAGGGAGGTTCTAGAAGCCAAATTTAGGCTCTTAGATAGAAAGCTGAAATCCAGAGCCTCCAGGTTCCTTGTTCCATGCACAGGTCCCCAGAGGTAGGCAGAGGTCTGGAGTCTCAATGCATGGATGAGATGATGGTGCAAGGAAGAGGGATTCAGTTTTGAAAGGAACTGAGGAACCTTTTTGGGTAAGAGGAGTCTTTCCTGAAGGAATGGACTCCACCTTAACCAGGGTGGAACCAGGCTGCTGGTGCTAACCTTTGAAAAGGAGATAGAGCATATTTTAAACTAGAACAAATAGGAAAGCCGATAGTTGCTCAGCAACACATGGTTAAGAGGGAGGTATCTTCAAAGGATAGTAATGAAGCATTAGAGTTAGGGCATCTCAACAGAATTAGTAGGGGTGTACATTCGGTCCCTAAGTATTGGCAATCCGCAACGGATGTGCCAATATTCGTTGTATTCGTGGGGAAGCGAAACGTATCGCGATTCCCCACGGATACAATGAATTTTCGCCGAATTATTCAGCCGCCAATTTAAACAACCCCCCCACCCTCCTGACCCCCCCCCCCCAAGACTTACCAAAACTCCCTGATGGTCCAGCGGGGGGTTCGGGAGCCATCCCATGCACTCTACACCCTCGGTACCAGTTCAAAATGGCGCCAATAGCCTTTGACCTGCTATGTCACAGGGGCTACCGGTGCCATTGGTCAGCCCCTGTCACATGGCCATCAGCACCATCTTGTGCTCCTACCATGTGACAGGGGCTGACCAATGGCATCGGTAGCCCCTGTGACATAGTAAGGGCAAGGCTATCGGCGCCATTTTGGTTCCTGGCACCCGACGGCACGAGTGCAAGAGATCGCTCCCGGATCCCCACTGGACCCCCAGGGACTTTTGGCCAGCTTGGGGGGGCTTCCTGACCCTCACAAGACTTGCCAAAAGTCCAGCGGAGGTCTGGGAGTGACCTCCAGCACTCGGGCCGTATTGCCAGTATTCAAAATGACACCGGCGCTAGCCTTTGCCCTCACTATGTCACAGGGGCCGAGGGTCAGCCCCTGTGACATAGAGAGGGCAAAGGCTAGCGCCGGTGCCATTTTGAGTACTGGCAGCCACTAGCCTTTGCCCTCACTATGTCACCGACCGTCAGCCCCTGTGACATAGTGAGGGCAAAGGTAGCGCCAGCGCCATTTTGAATACTGGCAATATGGCCCGAGTGCAGGAGGTCGCTCCCGGACCCCCGCTGGAATTTTGGCAAGTCTTGTGGGGGTCAGGAGGCCCCCCCAAGCTGGCCAAAAGTCCCTGGGGGTCCAGCGGGGGTCTGGGAGTGATCTCCTGCACTCATGCCGTCGGGTGCCAGGAACCAAAATGGCGCCAATAGCCTTGCCCTTACTATGTCACAGGGGCTACCGGTGCCATTGGTCAGCCCCTGTCACATGGCAGGAGCACAAGATGGCACCGATGGCCATGTGACAGGGGCTGACCAATGGCACCAGTAGCCCCTGTGACATAGTTGGGCAAAGGCTATCGGTGCCATTTTGAACTGGTACCGAGGGTGTGAGAGTGCTCCCGGACCCCCGCTGGACCACCAGGTAGTTTTGGTAAGTCTTGGGGTGGTCAGGAGGGTGGGGGGTTGTAGTAAATTTAATTTTAGCCGGGTAACGAATAGGATTCGACGTATAACCGTCCCGATACGGTTATACGTATGGTGTATCCCAAATACACCATACGTTGTATTTGGGATACACGTATCCCAAATACAACGTATGGTGTCCCTCTGCACATCCCTAAGAATTAGAGTGTATAGCAGTGACATAGACTTGCATATCTGAGACATGGTGGAAAGAGGATAACCAATGGGATAGTGCTATACTGGGGTACAAATTATATTGCAATGACAAAAAGGAGCCTCTTGGTGGCGGGGTGGCGCTTTAAGTCTGGGATGGCATAGAGTCCTACAGGATAAAGATCCTGCATGTGACTAAATGTACAATCAAATCTTTATGGGTAGAAATCCCTTGTGTGTTGGGGAAGAGAATAGTGATAGGAGTACACTATCATCCACCTGGCAAAAATGGTGAGACGGACAGTGAAATGCTATGAAAAATTAGAGAAACCTAACCAAATTGGTAGAGCAGTAATAATGGGAGATTTCAATTACCCCATTATTGACTGGGTAAGTGAAACATCAGGGCATGCTAGAGAGATAAAGTTCCTGGATGGAATAAAAGCCATTTTTATGGAACAATTGGTTCAGGAACTGATGAAAGAGGGAGCAATTTTAGATCTAATTCTCAGTGGAGCACAGGATTTGATGAGAGAGGTAATGGTGGTGGGGCTACTTGGCAATAGTGATAATAATATAATCAAATTTGAATTAATAACTTATGAGAGACAGTATGTAAATCCATGGCTCTAGTGCTAAACTTTGAAAAGTGAAACTTTGATAAAATGAGAAAAATAGAAAAAAACTGAAAGGTGTAGCTACAAAGGTTAAAAGTGTGCAACAGGCATGGAAATTGTTAAAAAAAATACCATCCTAGAAGCACAGACCAGATGTATTCCATACATTAAGAATGGTAGAAGGAAGGCAAAACAATTACCAGCATGCTTAAAAGGTGAGGTGATAGAGGCTATTTTAGCTAAAAGATCTTCATTCAAAAATTGGAAGAAGGATCCTTCAGAAGAAAATATGATGAAGCATAAGCATTGGCAAGTTAAATGTAAGACATTGATAAAACAGGTTAAGAGAAAATTTGAGAAGAAGTTGGACATAGAGGCAAAAACTCACAATTAAAAATATATCTGATGCAGAAAGCCTGCAATGGAATCAGTTGGACCATTGGATGATCAAAGGGTTAAATGGGCACTTAGAGAAGATAAGGCTATAGCGTATGGAGGCAAAGAACACACTTGAGGCAGCTCTCATGGCAGGCAGGTCAAAAGGACTTGAGCACAGTGTAGCACTCTCTTTTATTGTACATTCATACAAAGGCAGATGATGTGTCATTACATGATTGGCTACTTTCCCATAGCAACAGACGAGTCCTTACACTATTGGCTTTGGCTCAGGGGGTATGCACGGATCATTTCATTGGCTGCTGAAATCTATACCTCCTGACTTTGTCCTGCCTCTGACTAGGGAACACCCAGCCCCTCCCCCAGGAATTCAGGGCCAACAGGTATCCTTTCCCAGGCAGAGACTTAAAGCACAAGTGATGCTTTTATTCAGGCAAATGTCAGGGAGAAGGGAAGTTAGTGTTTAAACCCTGATATGGCTTGCTGGCAAAGCTTATATTTCCCACATCTCACCCTTTCTGTTTTTGTTTAGGGCAGCTCAAATAAAGCTTTAGACCCTTACTGAAATCTGTTATGTCTTGGTATGGGCTGGAAATAGGGGAAGGGGGCTTATGGAGAGAAGAGAGCTGATTCGGCATGGTGTGCCAGCCACCGATGAGCTTCTGAATCTCCATATCACCCAGAGCTGGTGCAGGTGGTGTGCCAACGCTGCAGGGCTCATGATTCCCTATTAGGCATCTTACAAGACATCTTTGTATTCGGGCTGAGAGCAAGGTTTCAATATGGATATGAGGTTTGGGTATGCACTGAATACAGCATCACAGGCAAATAATTAAGATAATTACAGTAATTATAATAGAAATCACCCCTTTGAGACCAGAAATATCAGGGAGCCAGGACCATAGCCAGTCCCATGGAGAAGTTGGTATTCTGTCTGAAAGTGGTGCATCAGCAACCATGGTTTCTATCTGCTCTATGGTATGTGTGAGGTTTGCTTTATAAACTGATATGTACACACAGCAATGAGATCCAATTAATGCACAAACACCACCCTTTAATGCTAAAATTGTGTCTAAGGTATAGCTGTTCTGAAATGCTACTTCTCTAATCTGAGAGACTTCTGTTGTGAGTAGTTTTAATGCATGGACTGTCTGATTAAATATGACATTCGTCCAGTTAGCTAGGACGTGTAAGTCGCTGTAATTCATAGCTGTCCCCATTGGAGGAAACAGGCTTCTAGCTATCTGAGTTTCTGTAAACTTTTCTATGAGATTATTTATCGCCTCCCTTTTGTTACGGAGCCTTGCTTTGGGTAAATTTTTGACTGCATAGTAAGAGGGGAGGATGTAGCCTAGAGTGCATCTGCCTCTCCATCTGGGGGGAATGTGCATATATGCTCTACGCCCCACCAGCATCCAAATGTTCCCTATCTGGTTAGAGTACCAGTTACGGGGCTGTTTGACTTGTTGTACCATAGCGGCTACATACTCACACAGGCTAAATTGTCCGTCTGAGAATTTTCTTTTCTATCACACCTTTTTGGTTCTCCCACGGAACATCCTGAGATCAGCCAATTGCACATATGGTGGGTAAAGCTATGCAAGTATTCTGTGATGTTATTTGGGAATTCAGGGTAAACTGTTACATTAGAATATGATCGAAACATGACTTCTTCTAATACAATGGTGCGGTTACAATATGGATATTTTCCCACCCGAAGCCCCTCCCCATCCCCGGTATTATAGTCCCAACAAAGAGCGGCAGTCTCTTGAATACGGCTGCTGATGGGTATTATGGTGTTACCAACTGGAGAGTTAAGGGGATAACCTCCCGGCCACGGGAAACTCATCCATCCTGTAAGATTAAATGGCACGGCATGCATCATTAGTCCTCCGTGGGTATGGGTTGGCAGGTGTGTGCAGATCCAACAGTCTGTTCGATTCAGCAGGTGTGAAAAGTTCTGTGCATCGAGGATGTACATGTTGTCCTGCCAGAGTCCTTGTTCTGAAATCGCCATAGCTGGAGAAATAAGGCAAAGGAGGAGGGTGCAGAACACAATTGTTAATGAGTTGGCATTCAGCAAGAAAGGCGGCTAATAAGTTCTCTGGAGTTTTCTCAAGGCCTTGCTGTTCCAAGAGTTGTGCAGATTGGTTGGATAGGGCCTTGATCTGTCCCCAGGTCATGTGGTGCTGCTTTTTTGCAAGGAGTCCGGTCTCTGTCCTTCTGAGGGCTGTGGAGGCTCAGGGAGAAGTTGGGGATCGGGTCCTGTAGACCTGGACACCTTTCCATCTTTCCACGGCTTGATACACCTGTGGAAGCAAGCAGAGAAACATATCCTCGTTCCCCATTTTAAGGGAACGGGACTGTACCAGAAATTAAATATTCTATACAGCTGCGAGAATACCTAGATGCCTAATCCCATCGTAATATACCCTAGTAATAAGGAAAGAGTAAATAAAAAGATATATATAGTTTCAGACACAGTTATTTGTTGGTAATTGCTTAACAATAAAATGCTGCCCCTTTTTTTTTTTTTTCTGCATATTAGACAGGTTTCGTTATTACTTTCAGTACCAGTCCTAGATTATCACAGATGAGATCAAAAGATGTTTTCTGTAAAGTTGAAATTTGTGTTTTGTTTCAAGTATTTGGAGATCTATCTGTGTTTTATCTTCTGTAATGATTATATAAGTTTAATAAAAATAAAATAAAAAAATATATATATTCTATACAAAACTGATGGCTGTGGGTGACTAACCCTAGTCCCATAATGATTACTCATGGCTGTGGTCTTAAATTTATTTAAAGTGATTTAAAACAATACTTTGTTCAGCCAGTCCTGTTTAGGGGAAAATCCAGGGGCAATCCCCCCTTTTTCTTTTTGTTTGGTCCAGAGCTCTTAAGGGTATGATTTGCTCTCTCCACAATGGCTTGCCCTGTGGTGTTGTAGGGGATGCCAAATAAGTATTTAATGTTCAATTATTGACAAAATTCATGCAAAGGAATGGCTGCAATAAGCAGAGCCATTATTAGTTTTCAGAACATAGGGTAGGCCCATTATCAAGAATTTTTTATGCAGTGATCAATTTTCATTCAGTAAATTAGCATAAATGTAAATTAATCATTTAAAGGAAAAGTCATTTGCAGTAAGCAGGATCAAATGACAAGTATATTAGACATTACATTAAACATATGTTACACAAGACTGACATATATTCATTCATCTTGCAAATATTCATTTACACAAAACTGACACATATTCATCCATCCTGCAAATATTTCTTGCATCAAGACAGACAACAGATAACACATAATATGAGCTAAAAATCTTATCAAAAAGTTATCAAAAACAAAATTAGATCAAGGATCAAAAGTCAAAAGGTGTTAGAAAAATGTTTGAAAATAAACTGCAAAGTGTTCACCTTCTCATCTCCTCATGGCAGGAAGGCTGTAAATCTGGAAAATATTAAAAACTGGCATACAGCAAAAAATTACTAAGGTAAGGATTAAAGTGAAATTCTTACTTTTTTTTTAACCTTGGATAAATCAATTCCATTATTCAATTTAATAAAATCAATTTGGATTTGCAAGAAAAGGCTTGGGAGGGATTGCTTTATATGTAGCAACCTCTGTCAGTAAAAATTTTAAGGTTCAGAATTCTGTAAAAATTTTGTGAAAAAGAAAATAAAACTGAAGTTTCTTTAATACAGAAGGTCTGTAGGCCTGAAAAATAAAAACTATTATACAACAGAATTATTAAAACAATAATATAATATAACTTGTAGAATAACATAGCGCCTCCTAGTGGAGACCCCATCATTACATTATAGATTGCAACTATTGTTCCAGGTTGCAATCAATAATACTCTGAGCTTACTTTCAATGTGGAATATCAGAATAGAATTTCTTCTTATAATTATTAGAATAGGAAATTAAACACGCTGCTTGTTCTGCTCTGTCTGCTGCACGCTAAAGTGACTGTAACTACTATTAATCTGTCTGAGTTATAACATATATAAACTAGAGAGAGAAACTGCAGTACTAAGTCCAGTTTTTTTTCTTTTCAAAAGTTCTCCCTCCCTCCCCCATGAGTGGCAAGCAAGAGTTAAAGGGGGGGGGGGGGGGGGGGGGGAGCAGTGTTTCTCAAAAGAAAAGAACTGCACCCAAGGAGTTAATCCTTCAGTCAATAGGAACTTAAAGATAGCATTGTTTAACAAATCAACCAGAGACAATGGCTTGGCAAGTACTTGCTGATTCCTTGCAGACAGATTCTATTTTAATTTACTTTAGGGAGAATCACAGTAAAAATATAAGTTCTGTACGCTAGCAATTCAAACTATAAACTTAAATCTCAGAGAAATGGAGTCATTTTAAATGTGAGCCAAATAAACTTTGCAAAAGGGAAACTTTCACTTGTAATTTACACAGTAATTGTTCAAATTTCAGTACAGTTTTAACATATGGCTATGTATACACTTTGTGGGGGAAAATACTCTCAAAGTATGCAGATGTTTTGTAACTGAATTCAAATAGAAACTACTCCTTAAGCATGCAGTCCCTCTGCAACTGAACATCGAAGACCAGGAGAAACCATTTTTTCCAAATTTGTACTGTTTGTAGAGAGAAACCATTTTTTTTCCAAATCTGTACTGTTTGTAAAGAGAAACCATTTTTTTTTCATAGTGATATTTTCTTTGCTTGTAACGCAGGAGTCTAATTAAATCCTTTTTTTCATATTGATATTTTCTTTGCTTGTAACACAGGAGTGTAATTAAATCCTTTTTTTAGCATTAATGGCTCGGAGATCGTGGAGGAGTCTCCACTTTCCCGATTTCTTTTTTATTACAAAAACAGGTGTATTAAATGGACTAACAGTGGGTTCAATATGGCCAGCAACTAATTGATCATTTACCAACTCATTGAGAGCCTGAAGTTTATCGTTAGGCAGGGGCCACTGCTCTACCCAGATGGGTGTGGTGGATTTCCAAGCTAAGGGGAGAGCAGTGGGTTTACTGTGAGACATGCTTAATCTTCTATTACTAGCCGGGCTTGAAACTGACTCATCAAATCTCGTCCCCAAAGGTTAATATGTATGGGGAGAATTACTGGTTTTAATTTTGCTGTGCTTGAGCCAGAGGGATTTGTCACAGTCAGCCAGCGAGCACTGCGGCGAGCCGGCTGCCGTCCCCCTACCCCCCACACCGAGGGGGAGTCTACTGTTGGCCAGTCAGTGGGCCAGTTATCAGCGGTTATGACTGAGACATCGGCTCCTGAGTCTAAAATGCCTTCAAAGGGCTTACCGTCTAGCAAGAAGGTTCTCTTCGGTTTCTCTTTTTTGATTGCCTGAGTCACTGCTAGGATACTAGGGTGCAGTGCCGGGGCTCGGGTAAATCCGAAGCCGCTGGGGCCTCTGGCAGTCTGCTGTTCTCCTACGGGCAAGACACATGGAACCATGACTAGCTGTGCCCAGGAGTCCCCTTTGTGCAATGTGAGGGAGGATTTTGTTTCAAATTGAATCATAAGAGTACCCTCATAATCAGAATCCACAACTCCTGGGATAACAAAGATCCCTGCTTTACTTGCAGAGGATCGAGGTAGAATTAACCCGATGGTTTGTTCAGGCAAAGGGCCTGTAAGCTGAGAGGGCATCAGGGTGACCTGCCCCGGGAATGCTACAAATTTGGTGTCTTGATTAACAAGATCTATGCCGGCGCTGCCGACTGTTGCTGCTGCGGCTGGCTGTACTCGAATCATGGGGGTGGCAACAATTGGGCTGGGGCTTGTCGCTGGCCCGGAAACTAGTTTCCCTGACCCGTACTTCGACATTGATTAGCCCAATGGAACCCTTTTTTACATTTGGGGCATACAGTTTTTGGCCGTGATCTGGGGTCCCCTGCAGAGTCGGTTCTCTTATACGCTCCGCCACCTGGGGCTCGACACTGTTGCTTAAAGTGGCCAGGTTTCTTACAATTAAAGCATGTACCTTTGGGTTGGCCTTTCTGCAGGGCGAAAGCGAGGGCATCCATTTGAAAAGCATGGGTACCTACATCTGCACATGCTTTAAGCATGTCTGCTAGGGTGTAATCAGGTCTGCCAACTATGGGTTGTAAAACCTTACGGCAGTCGGCATTTGCATTTTCAAAAGCTAACTTTGTTATGAGTTCCACACTTGCTTCTGTATTGTCTACCTGTCGCCGAATGGCTTCCTGCAAGCGATCAATAAATTGTGTATAGGGCTCTGTGGCTGCCTGGCGGGTCATTGTGAATGACTTTGTAACCTTCCCTGAATCGGGGACCTTTTTAAAGGCTTTATTCACGCAGCGGACTAACGCTGGATAAGCGACCGCTGGTATGCCAATTGCTTGTTGTTCCATGGTAGCAAATTGACCTGACCCATATAGCTGTTCTGGGAGGTAGGCGCCACCCGAATTGGCTCCCGCTATTAATGCTTCCCTTTGGTATTCAGATTCCCATACTACATACTGGGCTGGGGTGAGGAGCATGCGGGATAAATCCTTCCAATCTTGGGGAACTAATTTGTAGCCATTAGACAAACCCTCTAACAAACCTCGGGTGTAAGAGGAATGGAAACCTGTCTCCTTAATGCTTGTACGGAGTTCTCTGAGGATACTATAGGGAAGGGGGGTCCAATTATATTCTGTCCCGCCTTGATCATTCATCCTTTCTGTAATGGGAAAGGCTTGAAGCCCTTCTAATAATTCTTCTCCTGTAAGATTTCCTTTCTCTTGCTCCTGCTGAAACCCCATGCGGACCACCCCTCCCATGCCAGGTTGTAGCTTAATTGTGCCCAAGAGCTGGTTTTCTAAAGAGGGCGGAGATGTGTGAATGGCTTGTGCCTTGGGTGTAGGTATGGGGAGCTGAGGATACAAAGAATTTGCTGGCTCTGAGGGATTTTGAAGATAAGGTGGGGGAAGGGTAGGTGAATGGAGTGTATTGCCTGCCTTTTTACTGTCTGCTTCTAAAGGCACATGGGTTGAAGATTGTTGGAGACTTTTTATCCCCATGTGCTCAATGGCCTCTGTACATTTTTGCCATAACAATAACTGCCTGATTGGGGACCTTGGAGCAGTATGAAGACAATTGCCTATTGAAACCCAGTCCTGGATATTTAAAGTTCCTGTATTTGAATACCAAGGGCAGCGGCAAGCTATTTCACTTATTAATTTTTCTAAATCCCCTAATCTGACTTGTGCTATTTCCCCCCTGGTAACGAAATAATGATTCTTGATGATTTTCTGCAGCTCCTTGGCATGTAGCCTCTGCTGCATAGATAAATCACCTCCCATTGCTCACAAATGTGGGGAACAAACTTGCTAAAAAATACTTAAATATACTAAAAAGTACTTTAATATACTTACGATTAGCAGATCTGTTGAACGATGCGCATCTAAGCTATGTCCAGCCGAATGAGCAGAGAGTATCACAGGCAGGGTCACCAGATATAGCGTATGGAGGCAAAGAACACACTTGAGGCAGCTCTCATGGCAGGCAGGTCAAAAGGACTTGAGCACAGTGTAGCACTCTCTTTTATTGTACATTCATACAAAGGCAGATGATGTGTCATTACATGATTGGCTACTTTCCCATAGCAACAGACGAGTACTTACACTATTGGCTTTGGCTCAGGGGGTGTGCACGGATCATTTCATTGGCTGCTGAAATCTATACCTCCTGACTTTGTCCTGCCTCTGACTAGGGAACACCCAGCCCCTCCCCCAGGAATTCAGGGCCAACAGGTATCCTTTCCCAGGCAGAGACTTAAGCACAAGTGATGCTTTTATTCAGGCAAATGTCAGGGAGAAGGGAAGTTAGTGTTTAAACCTGATGAAATGGCTTGCTGGCAAGCGCATATTTCCCACATAAGGCCATCATGGAAAGATTAAACAATTTCTTTGCTTCAGTGTTTACTGAAGAAGATGTTTGAGAGATACCCTTTCCAGAGAAGGTTTTTATGGGTGATGATTCTGATCAACTGAACCAAATCACGGTGAACCTGGAAGATGTGGTAGGCCTGATTGACAAACTGAAGAGTAGTAAATCACCTGGACTGGATGGTATACACCCCAGGGTTCTGAAAGAACTAAAAATTGAAATTTCAGAACTATTAGTAAAAATTTGTAACCTATCATTAAAATCATCCAATGTACCTGAAGACTGGAAGATGTCCAATGTAACCTCTATATTTAAAAAGGGATCCAGGTGTGATCCGGGAAACTACAGTCTGGTGAGCCTGACTTCAGTGCTGGGAAAAATCATGGAAACTGTTATAAAAAATAAAATCACAAAACATTTAGATAGACATGTCTTGATGTAACACAGCCAACATGGTTTTACCCAAGGGAAATCTTGCCTCACAAATCTCCTACATTTTTTTGAAGGGGTGAATAAACATGTGGACTAAGGTGAACCAGTAGCTGTGGTATATTTGGATTTCCAGAAGGCATTTGACAAAGTCCCACAAAAGAGGCTTCTAAGAAAACTAAAATGTCATGGGATAGGAGACAATGTCTTTTTGTGGATTGCAAGTTAGTTAAAAGACAGGAAACAGAGTAGGTTTAAAAGGTCAGTTTTCACAGTGGGAAAAGGTAAACAGTGGAGTGCCTCAGGGATCTGTACTTACACTGGTATATTTTAATATATATAAATTATCAGGAAAGGGATACGATGAGTGAGGTGATCAAATTTGCGGATGACACAAAATTATACAGAGTAGTTAAATCTCAAGCAGATTGTGATGAACTGCAAGAGGACCTTGTGAGACTAGAAGATTGGGCTTCCAAATGGCAGATGAAATTTAATGCGCACAAGTGCAAAGTGATGCATATAGGCAAAAATAACTCTTGTAGTTACCCAATGTTAAGTTCTATCTTAGGAGTTACCACCCAGGAAAGGGATCTAGGCCTCATTGTGGATAATACATTGAAATTGTCAGCCCAGCGTGCTGTGGTGATCAAAAAAGCAAATGGAATGTTAGGAATTATTAGGAAGACAATGGAAAATAAAACAGAGGACGTCATAATGCTTCTGAATCGCTCCATGGTGAAATTACACCTTGAATACTGTGTGCAATTCTAGTCACCACATCTCAAAAAGAATATAGCTGCACTGGAGAAAGTGCAGAGAAGGGAGACCAAAATTATATGGGGCATGGAACAGCTGCTCTATGAGAAAAGGCTTAAGAAGTTAGGGCTGTTCAGTATGGAGAAGAGACGACTGAGGGGGCATATGGTAGAAATCTACAAAATCATGAAAGGACTTAAACAAGTCAGTGTAAATCAGTTATTTACTCCCTCAGATAATAGAAGGACCACTTCTATTATCTGAGAGAGTAAATAACCGATTTACTCTCTCAGATAATAGAAGGACCACTTCTATTATCTGAGGGAGTAAATAACTGATTTACACTGACTTGTTTAAGTCCTTTCACTCCACAAAGTTAGCAAGTAGCTCATTTAAAACAAATCAAAGAAAATTCTTTTTCATTCAGCGCATAGATAAACTCTGGAATTAATTGCCAGGGAATGTGGTTTCAGCAGTTAGTGTTATTGAGTTTACAAAATGTTTGGATCAGTTCCTAAAGGTTAAATCCATAAACTGCTATTACGGTAATTAATAAGCAATACTAATACCAGGAGTGTTGTGATCTTCCTGCACACAGTGCCCTAACCCTGGCACCAGGGGTGTTGTGATCTTCCTGCACACAGTGCCCTATCCCTATTAATACCAGGAGTGTTGTGATCTTCCTGCACACAGTGCCCTAACCCTGACACCAGGGGTGTTGTGATCTTCCTGCACACAGTGCCCTATCCCTATTAATAACAGGAGTGTTGTGATCTTCTTGTACACAGTGCCCTAACCCTGGCACCAGGGGTGTTGTGATCTTCATGTACACAGTGCCCTATCCCTATTAATACCAGGAGTGTTGTGATCTTCCTGCACACAGTGCCCTATCCCTAATACCAGGGGTGTTGTGATCTTCCTGCACACAGTGCCCTATTCCTGATACCGGGGGTGTTGTGATCTTCCTCTACACAGTGCCCTATTCCTGATACCGGGGGTGTTGTGATCTTCTTGCACACATCCCGGTATCAGGGATAGGGCACTGTGTAATTGCATTGACTTCTAAACTCTCAGGTTGTGATTGTTGTTCTGTTTACTTTCAAAAACCATGGGATTCTCTAGACAGCAACTTCCTGACCATTTGAAAATGAAGATAATTCACTCTTACAAGAAAAGGGAAGGCTATACAAAAATATCTAAATTCTTCCAGCTAGCAATTTCAACTGTTTTGAAATGGAAGTTACATGGAACTGTGTAAGTCAAGGCAAAATCTGGAAGATGAAGAAAAATCTCTGATATTATTGCCTAAACAATGGTCAGATCTGCTAAACAGAAGTGACAAATCACTGCAAATCACCTGCTGAAACATTTAGCTAACATGGGATTAATTATCTATAGGTATACAATACAGCTTTGCTTACAACAATAGAAACATAGAAACAAGATGGCAGAAAAAATACATCTGGCCCATTCAATCTGCCCATTTGTTTTCCGCCAGGAGGGTATTAAAAGGACTCACCAATAGTTGAGTAGCTTGCAACAACATGAGGAGCAGGAGCAAAAGGGATGGCAAATGGGTTGGACCCTGCCTTGCCCTTTATGCTTCCAGCTCCACCCCCAGGCCATCACCCCCAGTTTCATCAGCTCAATCGGGCTTCTGAAACAGGGACACCCCCCCCCCCCTGCGGCCACCTGGCCCTAACTTAGTTGATCCTGCCTTGATCCAGCCCTCCAAGGCTCCCTGATCCTCTTCTAGTGTCCCTGCGCATGTCCCCATCGGCAGTGATATCACCGCCTCACCAGCGATGTCACACACGTGCCGTTGTCACGCTGATGAAATTTGATTCTGATACACGCATCGGGGTTACTCGCTGTGCACTGGAGCACCAGGGGAGGTAAGCATGCTTCCCTGGTCCCCCTTGACCTCCCAAGGCTCTGAACACAGCGCCAGGTTATCGGTGGCATCTGCGTACCAGCCCGGAGCCTCATCTATAAACAGGAGAGACCATTTATGTGTTCTATATGTGATACACATTTCAGAAGGAAGAGAGAACTAATGCAACACCAGGAAATCTAGAAAGGAAAAAGACTGTTTAACTTCATTATATGGAAAAGCTTTCTTAATAAAGCAAATATCACACTCTACCAGAAAATCCATACTGGGAAGAGACCATTGTTATGCTCTCATTGGGACAAAAGTTTCAAATGAAAAGCAAATTTCACAAGAAACCCACAATTCCACCCAGCAGCAAGTTGAAATTCAAGTGGGGAATGAAACAAAAGCTCATATCATAAAAAGGATATTAATGACAGATCATTTGCTTGAACTACATTTGACAAGTGACAGGAAGACAGACATTTCTAATGCCACAACGCCTTGCTACTATACTGCTTATTCTTCACCTTAGGAGTCTTTCTTGTATTCAGCATTGTTGCCATATTCAGTATTTTGCCCCTTGAAGGTCTCACTTGGCCTTGTGTGGAGGAGTAGCCTAGTGGTTAAATCTTCGAGCTAAAAACCAGGAAGCCTAGAGTTCACATTCCAGTGCTTCTCCCTATGACCTTCAGCATGCCATTTCACTATTGCCTGAGGTGCAAGTTTAGATTGTAAGTACTCTGGAGACAGGAAAGATATTTACAGTATATAAATATAACTTGCCTTGAGCTATCAATGAAAAGGTTAAAGCAGAAAAAAAAAAAAATTCTGCCTTCCTGTCACCCCCATATCCTATGTTGTTCTTGCTACTCAAGGAGGCTGCTTTATACCTCTCACGATGCATTGGTGTGTTGATGTCTCTCTTTGTGCTGCTTTTTACCTTTATCAGTGCTTTGGGGTTTTTCCTGTCAACATTTTGTAATTTGTTCCCCCCTTCTTGGTATCTTAGGATGTTGATATCACTCTGCTAGCTGCACTGTACAAATCAACTCCTTTTCATCACTTATAAGGTCAAGCATTCTTTAATGATGTCAGTTTTACAATAGATTCCTCTGAATGTGTCTGACACCACCACCCCTATCCACAACCCGCCTCCTGAAAACTCACCCCAAATCAAAGTGCCCCCTTACAATGCTCTTTATATAGAGTCACAGACTGACTCCTAGAAGAAGGGCTTTTCTCTCTCTTTCTCTCTCAGCTCCTGCACCTTGCAAAGTGGTGTGCAGTCACACATGAAAAATATTTTATCACCTACACGCATTATTTTTTGTGCGTGACAAGATACACACATTTATGGGCGCATCCGCAGCCCTTTTAAAATCTACCCTACAATGAAAAACATTTTGAAATGAATAAAATGAATTTGGTTGCCTACGAACTGAAGGACAAACCAAACCAAATACTTCTTTTCTTCACATTTTATATTGCATTTTCCTCCCCTTTACCTCTGAGACTCACAATGCCATGTTTGCATTTCCTTCTATTACTAACATATCTAAAAAAAGCCTTGCCCCCTGATTTACATATTTACAATTTTTTCTTCCTTTTTAATTTTTGCATTCCTCACTATTTTTCCACTTCTCACCTTTTCCAGATATTGTCGCCTGTCTTCCTTTTCTGCAGTCTCTTCTAGTTTATATTTTCTCCCTCACCTTTTCAATGTATTCAGTTATTTGTTTTCTCCTTTCAGAAGGATGAGCCTATCGCCTTTAGCAGTAGTGCCAAAGAAGGAGCTGGGTAAGCACAGGCTGATACCTAACCTATCTTATCCGGCTGGCAGGTCAGTAAATGAGTTTATTCTACCTGAGATGTGCATAGTCCAGTACATTTCATTGGATGCAGCACTTGACATCTTACGTGACTGTGGGGAGGGGGCCCTTATGGGTAAGACTGATATATAGTCTGTCTTTCAGTTATTGCCTGTGCACCCAGACAGCTTCCCTTTGTTGGGGTTTTACTTTAAAGATGCTTACTATCGGGCGATACGGGTAAATCCCGTGGGAGAGCCGGCGCTCCAAGGCAAGCGCCCTCTCTCCCAATGCGTGCCCAGTCCACTCTCCTGGGCGCGTGATCAAGTATTTAAATGAGGGCCCGTGGTAGAAAGAAGCGCTAGGGACACCGTTTTGACAGGCGTGGTGGCTGTCAGCGGGTTTGATGGTTGACGCTCAATTTTTCTGGCGTCGGTTCTCGAGCCCGTTGACAGTCACGGGTTCAGAAAACGGACGCTAGCATAATTGAGCATCCGTCTCCCAACCCACGGGTCGCGGGCACATTTAAAATGTTTTTTTTATTTTTGGGGCCTCCAACTTAATATTAAGTCGGAGGGTGTACAGAAAAGCATTTTTTTCTGCTTTTCTGTACACTTTCCCGGTGCCGGCAGAAATTAAAATGTGCGGCTTGGCTGCACATTTTACTTTCTGTATTGCGTGGGAATAACTAATAGGGCCATCAACATGCATTTGCATGTTGCGGGCGCTATTAGTTTTGGGGGGTTGGCTGCACGTTTTCGACGCACTATTACCCCTTACTGTATAAGGGGTAAAAATAGCGCGTTGAAAACGCGCGGCCAAATACAGGCTAACAGTGCGCTCCACCACATTTACCTCCAGCCCCAAGCCCAGTGAAAGGAGCACAAATGCTGGGGAAGGTCCTGGAAGAACATGCGGCAGTCTACCATGCTTAACTTGCCTGTAATGCCATCTCTTGCACACAGCGCTGGTCGCAGATGTGCATGCTCATCACTTCAGGGAACTTAAAGGAGCCACAGTGGGAAAGTCTTCAAGGCCCTTGCTGATGAGACTTTCTACCTTGAGTACAGCAAATTACCTCAGCATTTGTTCCTGTGTTCCTGTTCTTTGTTCCTGAGATCATGGACTTCATTCTCCAATTCCTGGTCTTCGTCTTTGTCCTTTGGTTATTCTTTAGTTCTTTGTCAGGTACTTATCTTGTGGTCAGTCTTCAGTTCTTCTGTATTTTCTTTGTTTTCTTATCTGCCTATGCCATTCCTTACCTCCCTGCCTGCCCATCCATCCTGCTTTCCCTTGGACAGATCTCTGGTTCTGTCTTCGGCTAGCTTGACACTCGATTACACTTGAATTCTGCCTGCCTGCCCCTACCACCACCTGCTTCTTGACATTGTTTGAACTCTGCCTGACACTGACCATCACCTGACTTTCCACAATGCCTGAACTCTGCCTACAACTGAACACTGTCTGACTCCTGACCACATCTGAACTCTTCCTACCTTGATCACCACCTGCTTCTGACTATACCTGAACCCAGTCTGTTCTGGATCCTGGCCCATGACTTGACCATCTCCACAGACCTCCAGCTCATCAGCAGAAGACCCTGCCTAATACCTAATGGCCCTAGCACCTGAGGGCTCAACTTAAGGGGAATGAAGGGTGATATAGTTGAAGCTCTAGTTGAGCCTCTGCCACAGCCAGCTCTACCATCTGATGGTGGTGACCTGCAGGGCTAGTCCCTGTAGGTTACACCAACTCCAACTCGGTCTAAGGGTTCATGCTCGGAAAACTGCTGTTAGGATAAAAGTTTAGATTTAATTTTCCTATCATGCCCATTGTACAAATCTGCTTCTATAAGAGATGAGCCATTGGACCGAAGGTACTAGAAAGAAAAAAATATAAATCCAGTCCAAACCAGATCTAGGCACACTTTCAGTAAGCAACCTGAAACAAGAACATACAGCACTCCAAACTGCAAAATGATTTGCTTAATATATTCAAATATATTCCTCTCTATCTTAGTGTGTACTTTAGAAGGTTTTTTTTTCTGCTACTAAATCCTTTCCTCCTGCATAATAGCTTATTAGGTTATGCATTAAATATAACCAGGGCTATCCTTTCTATTTTGTTTCAGAGTGCACTTGCTTATAGATCAAAACTCTCCAGCTGATCATTTAAAAGCTTATTTTTGTGGCTAGTTTCTATTTTACATTCCCTGTGTTTTAAAAGGAGAAATTAAGAAGCTTTTATAAATAAGAGTTATTTGTACACTCCCATTGTCCCTTTCCTACCCACTCTTTGGGTGTTTCTTCTTAAATAGTTCTCCCAAGGACATACGTTAAGGGGTCAATTTTAAAAGCAGCACGTGGCTGTCCATGTGTGCATGGTTCCCAGCGGGGGTCCGGGAGCGATCTCCTACGCTCGTGACGTCGGGGGATAGGAACCAAAATGGCGCCGGCGCTACCTTTGCCCTGTCATATGACAGGGCAAAGGTAGCGCCGGCGCCATTTTCTATCAACGCACCCGTAACCCGAGAGTGGAAGATCACAATGGGACCCTCCCACTGGACCCCAGGTAATTTAAGACATTTGGGGGGAGTTCGGGAGGGTGGGGGATTTATTTTAAAGGGTCGGGGTGGGTTTTAGGGATGTTTTAGTGTGCCGGTTTTCCCGCCCTCCCCGATTTACGATTTACACGATATTTACAAAAACAAAACCACGACGATTCGATTCCCTCCCCCCCAGCCGAAATCGATCGTTAAGACGATCGATCACACGATACACATCTCTAGTATATATATGCTGCAATCTTGGGCGCAGGCCGACACACGCGCACAGATGTGGACCTGCATGCTGGTTTAAAAGTTACCGTTCCTTTTATTCGTCTAAATGGCTTGAATATTCACCTTTTTATGGCCTATGTAATAAAGTTTAACACACGTGTTAAAGGCCTTTGGTGCACTATAAATATTGTGTGCTATGTAGTAAGGCCTTAACATGCATTTTAATATATAACCTCAAGATCTTAGTGAGATTTTGCTTAAACTAGCAGGCGCTTGCATGTAAATTAGGGAGCAATATCAGGCCCACATGAAATAGTATGGTATGCTTTCTGTGCCTGCTATAGCAGGATTTAAAAGTGGTTTGGACTAGTTTCTGGAGGAAAAGTGCATAACATTATTTGCCATATAGACTAAGGAAAGCCATTGCTATTCTGCGAGTATCAAGAAACTGATCTACTTCTTTGGAATCTGCAGGGTACTTGTGATGTGGACTGGCCACTGTCGGAGACAGGATGCTGGTCTTGATGGACCATGGTCTGACCCAGCAGGACATCTCTTACGTTAGGTGGCCGAGTCTGTATATCCGATAGCTGGGTAATACTCTTAGCACAGTGAAAGCAGGAATGTTGTATGAATGGCATGGGGCAGAAACCCTTAGCAAAAGTAGTGAAAATTGGCTGGGCTAAAGGGGGACCTTATCTGCTGACATCTAATCTGGGGTAGATTTTCAAAGCCATCCAGCAGCCTGATCTCTTAAAGCCCTGCCTTCCTCTCCTCCCCCATTGAGTTGGCACTCATTGCTTCACTTAAAATTTACAGCTGTTACTATGTTAATATGCTTATTGTTTTCAGTATTCATGGGTACAGAAAATATAAATCTGTATTCAAAGTGTTATTTTTTCACATTAAATATGTAGTTCAGGAAATAATGATGGGAAGTGTTTATAAACATATAAATTAATGCTAACACTCTGAGCACACAGCCTTAAAATTTCCATACTGTTACAGGATTTTATCTGTTTTAGTGCCACCTCATTTCACTTACTACATACACATTAGGCATAGGTAAAGGGTTTATCTACAATGATGTGCTTACCATTCTGGAATAACTGTGTGCTGCTGCTGCTGCTGCTGCTTCGTCTTCACATGTGATGTATGGCTGAAGAAAGAACATTCTGTCTACAGAGAAACAGATACAAGAAAACTCTACAGATCTGCCGGTAAAGAAAACTGCTTACAAGATAGGAGGCCGGAATCTTCTATGGAACTTTCACAGGTGATTACTATAGCACAGTGGTCTGAAATTGCTTGCAAAGTACTCATAGAAATCAAACTCATGTTGCTACTCTTCTCTACTTCTGCAGTTTCTGGTCTTTTTGCTGTTTGCTTTTCTCAAGCTCCCTTTTTATCTCTCACTGTCTGCAAAATACTCCTTCCTGCTCCATCTTCCCTATTTGAATCTTCAGAATATATAGAAAGACAGCAACCCTGTTTCTAAAGGTTCCGCTGTTACTTAAGAAATGTCCCCTTATCTTTGTGCATTAAATAGCACTTTTTCAGGATTTAACATCGTTTTAGGGTAACATTAAAAAATAGCTTTATTTTTTTTGCACCATGGCATTTGGAGGTTATCAGAGTTTACTGAATATCCTCTGAATACCAAATTTCATGATGTTTCCACATTAACATGCTATTTACATTTTGTGCGATATCCTGCCTCATTTACATACATTCATTTGTGATAAAATCTCATTTGCATTGGTATTTCCATATCACACTTTTTTTTCTTGCAGAAAATATATTGCAGCAGTTAAAAAGGGGTTATTGTGAGATATGTCTTTGTGATAATTCCTTACTGAAACCACTGATAAATGTATCTATTTCATGAATACCCCTCTGGTTCCAATATATATCAAACACTGTGCTAGTTGTATTGCATAATTAACATCCAGAATCCCTAGCCATATGTCACAGGGGGATTAAGACAAGTTCCTGTCTCACATTTGAATGTAAAGGTTATTCATACGGTATTTGCAATGTAAAGTATATTTAGTAAAACTAGAACTGTTTATGAAGATCTTGGTGACCGAGACGTATTACCTAACCAAGATATGGTATGATCAATTCAAAGAAACAACTGATCCTTGCTGGCAATCTTTTGAGATTGAGTATCAGTTTTTGTCTTCATAGAGCTAGTACTCCTAAGTGGCACTAAGGACAAGCAGAGTAATTTTCAAAGGTGTGGAACTGGACTTTTGCAAAATTTGCCTGTCCGATATGCAGATAAAAGTATATGCATTGGGTCTGTATACTCATTTAAATATCTGCAGTTTGAAGAAGCTTTCTTGAGGATGGGGATTGGGGGGGGGGGGGGGCATTCCTGTGGGCCAGTTTTGAATAACTGTAAACATGCGCTTGGCCCCATATATGCACATATATGGTGCCGGGCAAAAAAACGCTCGGATTTTATAATCTGCACGTGTAGATTTGTGCAGAGATTATAAAATATGTGTAAATATCAAAGAAGCATCAAGAAAAGCATGCTCTTGTACTGCATATCCTCAACATTAAGCAGAGTTGCAAGCAGATAAATGCATAAACTTTTTATTGCAAGGAACTCCTTGTGTATAAAGCAAATTTCAAAAGTCTTTATGTCCCCCGACATGGTCCCTTGTTTCACCCATAGGCTGTGTCAAGAGGAAATGGGTAGGCACAAAAGATTCATTAGCAATTCAACCATAGGTTTTCTCCTACATGAGCATGCTTTTCTTGATGCTGCCTTGATCTACCAAGTGTGTTTCCTTTCTCCATATTCATTTTTGCCTGTGTCTAAATATAAAAGAAAACATACATGTGAATGTTAGTGAAGTGTGCAACACATTTGTACTTAAGTGGACTCATATACACGTATGTTTTTGCAAAATTGCGAACATACGCATGTATGGACTTTTTTTGTGTATGTGCCCCCTCTAGCATAGTAGCCAAATTTCACCACCAGGAATGTGTCACTACTGGCATCTCTGATGGTGAGAAATGAAAAGGTGCTATTCCCCATAAAGGAAATGTAAATTGCTGCTCCTGAAGTTGGAAGACTCTGCTGTTGTGGCTGAGGTTGGTGGTGTTTCAGTGTAGTCGTGAATGTGACCAGGTCAGCAAGCTCTCAGATGGATCCTCAAAGGTACAGTACCATACCCTTCTCCCATTCAGGTCTCTCACTGGGACTGGAGTCGACAATCTACCCAGCAAAGTCTCTTGGGGTGAAGAGGGGAGGCACGGATTAGGGGTGTGCATTCGTATTGAACATAAATGTAAAACGCTACTTATTTTTTTTTTTAACTTAAAAAAGTGATGAGACATAAACGATCGGAATTCCAACTTATTCAACATAGCTATGTTGAATAAGTTGGAAATCGCGATTGTTGATCCAAAATAAAAATTTAAACCCCTCACCTTCCTTAATCCCCCCCCCAAAGACTTACCACAACTCCCTGGTGATCCAGCGAGGAGTGAGGACGCCATTTCTGAAATTCTTTGCGAGGAGCACGTGACATCGGCGCCACGTCGGAGGGACGCGGCGTCACGTGATTCCCCGCGAGTTCGCGCTGGAATGCTCGTTCGGCCCAAAAGGAACTTTTGGGCAGCTTGGGGGGGTCAGGAGGCCCCCCCAAGCTGGCCAAAAGTTCCTTTTGGGCCGAACGAGGGTGCCAGAGGGAACTCGCGGGGAATCACGTGACGCCGCGTCACTCCGACGTGGCGCCGATGTCACGTGATTCCCCACGGGGTCGCTTCCAGAATCCTCGTTCGCCCCAAAAGGAACTTTTGGCCAGCTTGGGGGCGTCAGGAGGCCCCCCCAAGCTGGCCAAAAGTTCCTTTTGGGCCGAACGAGGATCCCGGAAGCGACCTTGCGGGGAATCACGTGACGCCGCGTCACTCCGACGTGATGCCGACGTCACGTGCTCCTTGCAAAGTTGGTCAGAAATGGCGTCCTGGCCCCGCTGGACCACCAGGGAGTTGTGGTAAGTCTTGGGGGGGGGGGGGGATTAAGGAGGGTGAGGGGTTTAAATTTTTATTTGCACATATGGACATATACTCAACTCATTGAATTCTGTTTATGTCCATATTGACCGCAAATGGGACCCCCTTTGGACATATGGACATATGAACTTAAACTTTTGCTCTGCACATCCCTAGCACGGATAATAAATCAAAGGAATGTACTTTACTTTCAATACTCTCAAACTTGACTTTTACTTTTAAACACTTTTTATGTTAAGCCATTCTAGGTGTCAGCTTCACTATATGCGTAGGCAAGTAAAGTCTTTTTCTTATATACTTATAGGGAGATTTCTAACTTAAACAATAAAACAGACTATGAAACATCTATCAAAAGTTTCTGGATTTGAGACTATCAGATAAGTATTGTCTTATCACACTATATTTTCGTTACTATGCTGCTCTTAAAAAGATATATGTGTTTTAAAAGTCATATTTCTCTATCTATTAAGAATTGATACTTTTGTTATTTTATAGGTGAAGATGAGTACTCCTTTGAGGATACAGGTGAGTATATGCTTTAGTATTTTTATGTACTCTTTTCCTTTCCTTTCTGTCCTTTTCTGTCTTCTTATTTTCTCTTTCTTCTGTATCTAAAAGTCTATTGCTTGTGTGCACGTATGCACAGGCCTGGCTGTGTTTGCTAATGTTCTTTTTTCTTCGCTCTTCTTTCAGTGCTGGCAAGTTCTTCTTCCTTCTCTTTTTTTCTTCGTGTGATTTCCTCTTCATCCTACTAACTTACACTTTAAATAAATCAACAAAGAAAATGTATCTCCCTCAAACCACTCCGGAATCTTCTGCAAGCTAGTCAGTGTTTTTGCCTGGGTGTATGTGTCTCCATCATCTTATTGTCACTGTTTTGTCTCTTACTGAAAAATCAATTGAGATGTCCCTATTTCTTTTTCGTGAAAGAACACACTGTGCTAGGACTCAGTCCCTCGATTGTTCTCGCCTTCTCCCTCTTTATTTTTGAGATCCTCAAGTATAACTTGGTGATAATGGAATGAGTTTAGCTACAATCTTTTCTAGAGACTGTGAGTTGCTCAATAGTCTCTAGTGTAACTGCATTGGCTTTTAAATACATCTCCCCACTTGTTTTTCAACGTATCCGTGAGTTATTTTGGCTAGCATATATCTCAGTATGACTACAGTAATTAATCACTGAATTGTTTTTAATATCCAAGCATTCAGTGCTCAACATTGGTAGTAGTCATTCACACTCTATTATTATTCCTTAAAAATACTGTGATAGTATGCGTTACAGCAACAGAATTTAATTTTAAACTTTTATGCCTATCTCCTTACCTTGCAGGAACCCACACTCATAACCACTCAATACATGCACACTTTTCTCTTCTTGTGACTGTGTTTTCATTTCATGAAGTGTTTCTATACTAAAATGAGGCCTGAGAACGGAGAACTCTGACAGCATCTCTGCTCATTCAGACTTCAGGCTCACCTTTGCTGAATTCTATAATTGACTCTTAGTTTTCTAAGCTTGGAATATCCCTGCTCTTGATTATGACAACCTAAGAAATAGTACTGGGGTCAGTCTATCTGGTATCTTTAACTTTCATGGATGGGTCAATTTCTATTTGTGTCTATTACTTTTAGCATTACAAAATGTTTGTTAACTTTATCACTTTTTATGATGATCTTTATTTTCTATTTGTTCCTGTGCTGTGGTTTAGAAGAGTAAAGCTATGCTCACCCCATCATTGGTTTCTAAGGAAGCCATAGTCAAGGCTCCATGGCTACCGCTTCACTTGTCCTCCCATTGCTATGGGAATCCCTGGGGTTTTTTTTGGCTGCTTCGGAGTGGACCAACACAATTAGGGGTGTCCAGATGGAACCAAGTCACATTAAAATTAAATTATTTATTATATTTATGCCCTAAGAATACTCCTTTATCTATTAAAAATATTCTTTAGATGTATTCCTGGCTTTTCCTGTGCTTTATATTCTTTAAATATGTGTACAACTTGCATAATTATCATAAATATCCCTTCCTTAAAACTGTTTTTAAATGATCATTAATGGCTAGGAAGGCATCCTTAAAGTTTCTTTTTTTTTTCTTTTATTGAAGGCTTTGTCTAGTTTTTAAAGTTATTTTTGCTATTAATAGGCAGAGCTCCCATTGGGGCAAATTACATATTTAAATCAGGCTTGGGAGTTGGTGTCTTTCAGGTGGCCAGGGTCCCCTGACCTGGCCACCACCATTGTTTCCTTTAAATTGCCTTTATTTTCTTTTTATTTTCTCAAAAATTGCTGTCCCCCCCCCCCCCCCCCCCCAGAGCTGTGTGTCCCTGCTGACATCATTGATGATGTCAGAGAGACCGTGGTCTAATCAGTAGTCATATCAGGGACTTCCCATAGGTCCTCTGACACTAATTGTAGCATTTTTATTTATTTTAAATTTTTCTAAATTAATGTAGCGACGAAGGCAGGGGCACTCACTCAGGCAGCAGAGCAGCAGGGATAAGCAATCCTGGGGTGGCCCAGTAATCAATGAATTGCAGATCCTTCCCTTTGGCTCTCTCTGAGGGAGGAGGACACTGCCATCAGCGGTTGCAATGTGAGTCACATCTGACCACTACTGATCAGATTATTCCTCCCACTCCAGCTTCACAGCTTCTTCCTCTCATCTCCAGAGCTCTCAGGGGTGTTTAGCAGGGCCCAGCCTCAGCTGTGATCCGATGCCTCCTTCAGGCCCCTGCTCCAAGACAGGAGTCAAGTTTTTTTTTTTTTCCCTCGGCATCTCTCTCAGCGCAGCCCTCTCTCTTCCTTTCTCAATCAGAGGGGCTGGTGTCTGTCTCTATTTGGCACGATGCCTCTTTGGCTGCAGTGATTCCTTCACCTGTCAGCAACTTCGGCGTCACCGTGGTCCTTTCTTCTGATGCTCTATTGTTCTATAGGTTGCCCTCACTTCCTTTGCATTTCAACAGCTGTTCCTGCCTAACGCTGCTCTGTCAGGTCTCCTTGTTCACCCCATCAGCTCTCCATTCAGTTGCTGCCGTTAAGGCACGATCTCTCTCTCACCCCATTTCTCATTGCCTTTGCTCTAATGGGAATTCCCCAACATTGCAGCAGCCAACACTTGCAGCCATCCTGCCTTACTGAGCCTTCGCTTAACAATGCAGCTCTCTTTTGTTGCTGGCTTTCACTGCCAGCTGTTCTGGCGTCTCTGTCAGCAACATGGCCCATTTATTTGTTCCATGTTCCCCTGTGTACTGTTTTCCTAAACTTGGGAGGCTTGTCCCTTTGTGGCTTCTCTGGTTCTCTCTCTCTCTTAATGGCCAGGGTTTGCTTCATTTTCCGCTGTTAGCAAACAAGTATTAGATTCATATGCCAGGACAGGACAGGGGAGGCAGCCAGTCTGTGGATGTCTGCCTGCTCCCAAACAAAGGCAGGACGCTTAGCTGTCTGCTCTTGGGCTGTGGGTTTTGTCTAACCTACTCAACTGCTTCACTCCTCCTCAGTTGTCACACAGCTGCTGACACAGTGTTAAAGCAGCCAGCAAGTAGACAGAGGTGCATAATGCACGGTTGTGTAGAGGACAAGTGGTGCCGGGAAAAGTGGCTGCTTAAACCTGTCCCCTAAAATCATCTGCAGAAATGTGCCTCCACTTTTAAGTATGCACACACCACATATACAGATATAAGGGCTGATGAAATAAGACCCATGGCAAAACGGGCGCTAGTTATTAGCACGGGTTATGATCACAGAAATCCATGCACTCAAGAAGAAATGCACGTACCTAAGCACGGTAAGGCCCTATGTAATAAGCGGCCACATCCTTACGAAAAGCCAAGCCGATAATCTGCGCATAAAAGTGAGTGAGTGAAAGGGTCTCCCTATTCTGTGAAAGTATGGAATGTATTTTGAATTTTTGAATAACTGTCCTGCAGAAATAATGGCAAATAGTTTCATGGGTGATAAGTCACACTGCATGGCAACGAGATATGTGCTCAGCTGGGCACGAATCTGGATGCTTGGGCACAGAGATAGGAACTCAGCTGAGTATGAATCTGGACGCTCAGGTGCCCAGAAAGGTGGCTAGCTAATCACGAATATTGCTACTCAGGTGCCAAGATAGGAACTCTTCTGGCCACTAATCTGGTTGCTCAGGCGCCAAGATAGGCGCTCTGCTGGCCATGTATCTGGCTATTCGAGTGCTGAGATAGGCACTCAGATGGGCATGAATCTGGACAATCAGATGCCCAGTAAGAAGGCGCCTAGGTAATCAGTCTGAATGCTTGGGCACCCAGAAAAGCACCTGGCTAATCATGAATCTGGCTGCAAATGCGTCTCCCTGTTCAGTAAAAGTATTACCCTGGAATGTATTTTTATTATTTTGTATAACTGTGTGCTGCAGAAAACATGGCAAATATTTCCATGGGTGATAATTCACACTGCATGGCAGCAAAAATGGCAGGAAAGAGCAGAAAAAGCAGTGCCTGCTCTATTGGCTGTATCAATAAGCATGGGAAATGTAGCATTGGCTGTATAAGGGAGAGTGGGAAATTGTAGTACATGTTTCATTGGTTTTGTATAGCGGCATAATCTTCGGTGCTTTTGATTGATGTACATACCTGTCAATAATTACAGAACACGCTCCTTTCCTGCTAAAAAGCACATACTTACATTAGCCTGGCACAGGTATAGTTTGGAGTTGGAGGGAATAGGAGGTGTCCAGAGGCTAACGGTAGGTTAGGGGTTATTTTAGCTGTGTTTTTTGAGCTAATTGTTTATTCATTGTCCTTACCCTTTCCCATTGTTTATTGTCTGTGATTGCCATTTGGCAGAGCTGGAAGTGTATTGTGGAGAAGATTTGGGCTAATAATTTTTCTCTCTTTATGGAACTGTTTGATTTTGTACCATGCACTCTCTTTATCAGTTCTTGCTATCCTGATCCTCATTTCTGCCTTTACCTCTGCGAAAGGGGTTAGTTTGGGTGGCTGAACTTTCACTTGCTGAGTTTTGCTGAGCTCACAGAGTAGCATTTATCATCCTGATAGCAGCACATAGGTCCTGGGTTGAGGGTCTAGCCTGCCTTCACATCTTTCTAACTTCTTTGTGCAACTGCTTAATTTTATTCTGGGTAGCCCTCCATCCTGTGGACATACTGCCCTTAATCAGCTCCTGCCTAGCAATGAGTTCAGCTGCCAGGTTCTCTGCAAAGGCATCCATGGATGTGTGTGGAGTTTCAACTGTTATCCCGTCCTCATTGCCAGCAGAGGCTTTTTCACCGGCAGGTGACCTGTCACCCCCAGAGTTGGGTGATGTGTTAATGCAAGTTAAATGTAGCTGGATATTATCATTGTCCTCTTGAGAGTAACCCATGGGCTCATTAAACAACATTATTGATGCCTCCTGCAACCCATCTGCTGGAATGGTGAAACTTTCCTCCTCTGCTCCTGTATCCTCTACAGGACCTCTATGCTCTGCCCACAGCCTTTGTCTTCTGCAGATCTGTGTCTGTCCCTCCTGTATGGGATAGCCCCTGTCACATGGTAAGGGCAAAGGGCCATCAGCGCCGTTTTGTTTACTGGCAGCTGATGGCCCAGAGCGGGAGATCGCTCCCGGGTCCCCCGCTGGACCACCAGGTACTTTAGAAACGTTTTTTGTTGTTCTTTTTTTGGGGGGGGGGGGTGGGGGGTCAGGAGGGTAGGGGATTCTGAATAATGAGATTTAAAGGGTCGGGGTGGGTTGTTTTTTTTTCGGCTTGGGACAGCCCAAAAAAAAATAGCGGTCCCTCCGGAAACGAAGATTTCCCGTGGTTCTAGTACGAACACGTCTATGATCTGTTGTATAGAGAGGAGGGTAATTAGGCCACAGTCTCAAAAAAGGAGAACCTGTAATATGAGTGCTATCAGGACTCAAGCAAGCCCCCCCCCCTCCAAAAACCCCCCAAAACAGCTAAACCTTTCTGGCAGGTGAAGCTCTTGGAACCATGCACACCCCCAAATACAGGACAATTAGGCCCACTCCAAGTTCTAGGTGGAAGAACATCAGGGTTCAGAGGGTGGAAGGGGTACACTACAGGCAGATATCTACTCATACAGAAATGTGACAAACCATATCTGAGGTTTGACACTGTCAAGTTTCACATCCCCCACCCCCTCAACACAAGGAATAAACAGTGTGAGCTGTAGCTGGAATGGAGTAGCATGAGGACATTTTTTTCCCCATACAATACAATCTTATCTCTGAGGCATCATTTGTAATCAATGGAAGCACAGGATCACTTGGTTGAAAGACAGTCTGTACAAAATGTATGCACACACACTGCCTGCTCTGGGGTATGCATAGATGTGGTAATGGATGGAACAACGAGGCAAACATCATCCCCAGACATAGATGTGGACCAACGCTAACACAGTAGAGTGGACCCTTGACTTACGAACTCAATTCGTTCCAGAAGGCTGGCTGTAACTCAAGTTGTTGGAAGTCAAGACTATTTTTTCAATAAGAAATAATGGAAATACCCATAATGCGTCCTGAATCTCCCAAAGCACCCCTTACCTAACATTTTCATAATAAAAAAGGGTTGTATAATGTGCGTAATTACCAGAAACACCTATAATTTTCCTAGTGTACTCACCAAAAAGTTATAAAATGTGCCTAGCCTACCAGAAACAACAATTTCATACTGTACTCACCATTCAAGTTGACATCTTTGGCTTGCAGGAAGGGAAGAGGGAGAGGATTCCCCATTCCCCACCCCCTCAGAGCACATCTCTGGCCCCCAAACACTCATTTCCCCCTCCTAGAATACTTATTCCTCCCCTCCTGATACCTTGCTGTAACCAGCTGAGTACTACACTCCCTTTCTGCTGCTGCACAGAAGCTTCAATGGTCACCAGTGATGTTGTTGTTTGCTGCAAAGCCGTGCTGGGTCTGCCTATGTGCTCCTCTGAACAATTGCAGCTCTGGGTGCACCTGAGATGGACAGGCCTCATTGGCAGCAGCAGCAGCCAATCACTGCAACAGCAAAGCAGAAGTCCCACCCACCAAGCCCAAAAATATGCGATTGACAGGAAAAATCGCCCAATTAGAAGCAACCGCATGCACGAGCAGATACACATGGCCTCGGCCAGCATTCAGGTTGTAACTCAAGATTTTGGTTTTAACCCAAGTTGTTCGTATGTCAAGCCGGTTGTAACTCGAGGGTCCACTGTACATCACTCACCCAGACACACAGAGTCATACATATATTTTGGCCCTTTTATGGAAACAGGATACCTCCAGTAGTTTGTGTACCTACACATGGCCAATGAGTATGATCCTGGCATGTCCATAATCCTACAACATTGATGATTCTGGCTACCTGGTCTCTAACTGATAATGAGGGAGCCAGAGTCCAAAGTACGCCCAGAAGTTTAGGTACACCTGCCAACATGTCAGTCATCTGTGAGAAGCATATATAATCACTTTATCAGAGATATTGACATGGGCCCCTCAAGCCCTCAGAGGGCAGGAAATGCTTGTCTTGAAAGAAACCAACATAGAAAGTGCATAAGCCATCATGCCAACCACATGACCCTTCTGGGAGCATTTGTCCCATACATTCAGCAAATGGCAGGTTTACGAATGAGGCAGTTTGTAGGCCCCTGGGGTCATCAGCTGACAACAGCTTCTCTAGCCTTTATGCTATACACAGAGCTGATGATTGAGAGTCTATCAGCACACCTATCCTTCTCACCACTAACTGTGAAAGTGACAAACACCACATGAGAGACAGACTATAGCACAGCAACTTTTCCAGCTTGACCACAAATCCTGCCAGCCATGTGGATCAGCAAGGGCCTGCAACCCTAAAACCCTTAAAAGTTGGTGACTGACCTTGGAAATGGACCATTCTGCAAGCTGTTCACCTCAGGAGTCCTCAGCCTATGTGCTTTAAGGGTGGCCACAGTTACAGAAGCACTGTAACTGATACTAGCTATTACAACAAGAAAACTACTCTGCATATTTTCTAGAAACATACATACATACAGCAGCTCCATATGAGCTACACCAGCCAAAGGCCTTGCAGCACCGTAACATCTCCATATCTGATTAAGGCTATCTATGATGGGTCAGGTGAGGCAAATAGCTTCTAACACAACTTTGTGTTAGGTTCAATGATGTGAACCTTTTCTTAGGAGACATGTGGGTGCTCTTAGAGTCATTAGAAACTATATTGTAACATTGACATTTCTGAGGTGACTTGCAAATACAAGTGAAGTCATGACACCATCTGATTCCCAATCCTGCCTTCTCACAGTCTGATGAGCAACCTTGTGCCTTCTCCCTAAGAAGCTAACATAATGAACATGACATCCCAACGGCCAAGGTCCTCACATCTGGACATGGTAGTTGACAATTTGCTACGGTAGGTGTAATAGAGTGTATTTGTGTATGGAAGCATGCAACCACAAAGAGGTATGCTAGCTTGGAATGCCCTGTGAGCATTGTGGGAATGCCATAATATTGAACAGGTGCTTTGCTAAAGCCTATAAGTGAAGGCTTGCTGGGTGAGCACTCTGATGTCAACAGTGGCTCAGAAACAGCTGAGGCAGTGCTGTCAGCAGTGTCTTTTCAGGCCCATGTTACACAAAGCATCCCAAGTACAGGTACATAACTTCACATGCACGCATTTGTCAGCTATCAGATGAGGCTGTAAAATGGAAACTCTATGATTAATACCTTAAACGGTCTACCTGTAGCTTTAGGCTGTGCCTTTAAGCTTCAAAGCTACATGTGATTTAAAGGATTTCTAAAGCTGCTGCTCTCCATGTTCAAGGCCCAGCTGGAGTTCCATCACACCTATGACACAATCTAACCCATATGTGAGGGCTTGGACACATGCAGCAAACTAAGCAAAGCTATATACACTGGTTGTCAGTTGACTTAGTTTTGGGGAACTTGCCAGGATCTTATGGCCTGGATTGGCCACTGTTGGAGACAAGATGCTAGGCTTGCTGGACCCTTGGTCTGACCCAGTATGGCATGTTCTTATGTTTTTAATACTACACAAACTCTCTTGGGACACTTGCCTCTTTTCGACTCACTATCAGTCAGAAATCATTAGGCCAGCCACATGTATTTGGTGTTATCTTGACTTTGACTGCAATTTTTTAAGTTAAGTCTACTGCTCCATTATTATGAGAAAGCCTAAGTAGGCATACTTGTTTTCTGTTACATACTGACCCAGTCAGAGGAGCAGTAAGTGAAAGAAAGATGACAGAGAGTAGAGCAGCTGTAGACACTCTACTGGCCTCGCTTTCATGGAAAAGGAAGGGGTAATTGAGGCCTAACAGCCAAAGCAGTGTTCTATGAGGCTTTTCTAAAGCTGGCTGCCACTCAGCATGGTGTCCTTGGCTTGTGCAGGTGCACATGGGGGATCTGGGGGTAGATTCAGAAGTATCTCCATTGGTATCCCATGACTTAGAGAGATTATGGAATTTACAGCAGAGCAGCACTATAATTTCCTACTTGGGGCATATATGAAATCTCTACCCATTTTGTCCAAGCAATGAAATCTACTTTTGAGAACTCCAAAGGTTCATTCGATGTCACAGCAGGTAGAACATAAGGCCTCATTGTACTTTGTCTCCGCTGGTGTGTTGGGAATAGGAACATGGGTGAGAAACCAGGTCCTGCAACTGTAACCTGAATTTCCTGCTGCAAAGACAGAAGGGGGGTATCAGTCACAACACAATCACTTTGAGATCTGGCTGCCAAACCACAGCATGCTACAAGACAGTAGAAGTTAACCTCTAATTTAGCCCAAGCCTTAAAAGAATATTTTTCTACCCTAATTGCATGCCACCTTTTTCTGGAACATTATATGACCAGTATAGCATTAGTTGGATCTAGGTCAGATCTTTTTGACTAGTTACCTGCATCTGGGGATTCCACCAAATGTATGGTAGCCCCTCAAAATCAAACAAAGGCTACTCATTCATAGCAGTCATCAAACTCTGAAGCTGTAGATCAGAGCTTTCACACCTCTTCTAGCAGAAAAACCTCAAGCATGTGGTCTGAATGTGCAAGTCTGTGGCTGCTCTGCAATATGTCCTCCAGAGATACAATTTGTGAGCCCTGAAAAAGGGAACATGCTAGTCCCCAGAATGTACAGGCCACTGTTTCTGATTTACCTGTGTGATGGGCAAGACAAATCTTGCCTGACATTCTGGCTGTCCCATGACTAACAGGCCACACCTGATCTGCAAGTACCAGCAGTGTGGACAATTAAAAGTGATTAGCCAGTGAAATTTCAACTGCTCCAAATCGGAGGAATAGAAAAATCCAATGTTTAAAGTGAACCCAAAGAATGTGTATAGTGTCTGCTCACACACCAAGCTTTATGGCAAGTGCATTGTTTGGCCTCTCAAGATTATCAGGCCTCTCAAGCATGGGGAGAGAAAGCCAGGCCCTGGCACAATAACGTGCAGACCTAACTTGACAAGCCACTTGTCATGTCAGCGATGCTGTTACAACCCCCACAGCCCTCCCCATGTCCATGCTGCTTGCTGCAAAATTATAGCCATAGATGTAATAGAAAAAGAAGCATCTCTCTTACCTACTAGCCAACGGTCCCCATGCAGGCTGTCCTCCATCCAGACCCGATTGCCTAAGTATAAAGGAATCATTCATGGTGACCATGTCGAGTATGCACATTTGAGCATCACAGACCACATGCATGTTGATAGAGTGGAAGAGCTTTCTGTTGCAGAAGATCTCCTCTCTGTCACAGGGTGGGATAATGGCTGCGTGAGTGCAGTCTATTAGAGATGTGAATCGTGTCCTCGATCGTCTTAACGATCGATTTCGGCTGGGAGGGGGAGGGAATCGTATTGTTGCCGTTTGGGGGGGTAAAATATCGTGAAAAATCGTTAAATCGTGAGCCGGCACATTAAAACCTCCTAAAACCCACCCCCGACCCTTTAAATTAAATCTCCCCCCCAATGACTTAAATAACCTGGGTGTCCAGCGGCGGTCCGGAACGGCAGCAGTCCGGAACGGGCTCCTGCTATTGAATCTTGTTGTCTTCAGCCGGCGCCATTTTCCAAAATGGCGCCGAAAAATGGCGGCGGCCATAGAACAACACGATTCCACGGCAGGAGGTCCTTCCGGACCCCCGCTGGACTTTTGGCAAGTCTTGTGGGGGTCAGGAGGCCCCCCCAAGCTGGACAAAAGTTCCTGGAGGTCCAGCGGGGGTCAGGGAACGATTTCCCGCCGCGAATCGTTTCCCGTACGGAAAATGGCGCCGGCAGGAGATCGACTGCAGGAGGTCATTCAGCGAGGCGCCAGAACCCTCGCTGAACGACCTCCTGCAGTCGATCTCCTGCCGGCGCCATTTTCCGTACGGGAAACGATTTGCGGCGGGAAATCGTTCCCTGACCCCCGCTGGACCTCCAGGAACTTTTGGCCAGCTTGGGGGGGGGCTCCTGACCCCCACAAGACTTGCCAAAAGTCCAGCGGGGGTCCGGAAGGACCTCCTGCCGTGGAATCGTGTTGTTCTATGGCCGCCGCCATTTTTCAGCGCCATTTTGGAAAATGGCGCCGGCTGAAGACAACAAGATTCAATAGCAGGAGCCCGTTCCGGACCGCTGCCGTTCCGGACCGCCGCTGGACACCCAGGTTATTTAAGTCATTGGGGGGGGGGGTTCGGGAGGGTGGGAGATTTAATTTAAAGGGTCGGGGGTGGGTTTTAGGGGGTTTTAGTGTGCCGGCTCACGATTCTAACGATTTATAATGATAAATCGTTAGAATCTCTATTGTATTGTGTTCCATAACGGTTTAAGACGATATTAAAATTATCGGACGATAATTTTAATCGTCGAAAAACGATTCACATCCCTACAGTCTATAGCTCACAAAACATTGGGAGAGTTTGCGATGGTATAAAAGCCTCTCTTCAATTCCATCAAGTCCTTCCTTTCCTGAGGAAATGCTATGTAGTTGTTCATGAGGTCTAATACAGCTGTTATGACCTGGTATAGATTGTGAGAAAAAGTGGTTTGGGACATTCCCATGACCCCCTACTGTCATTTGGGAGGAACCACTTGCCATGAAATGCAGGGTGTTCAATAGTTTGGTGATACCTGGCACAGAGTGGGACCTTTCCGTGACTGGATCCAGTTCCACTCTGATTTCTTCAGTTTTAAAAAATGACTGGTGCTTTCTCCCAGAGATCATGGCATTTATATATTTCATCATTAAAAGCTCATCTGTAAATCTATGCATACTGTTTAGTTTTTCTACAAGATTTAGAGCACTTTTCACATTGGGGCGGATTTTAAGAGCCCTGCTCGCCTAAATCCGCCCAAATCCGGGCGGATTTAGGCGAGCAGGGCCCTGCGCGCCGGTGAGCCTATTTTACATAGGCCTACTGGCGCGCGCAGAGCCCCGAGACTCGCGTAAGTCCTGGGGTTTTCGGAGGGGGGGCGTGTCGGGGGCGTGTCGGGGGCAGGGCCGAGCGCCGCGCCGTTTTCGGGGCGTGTCAGCAGCGTTTTGGGGGCGGGCCCGGGGGCATGGTTACAGCCCGGGGCGGTCCGGGGGCGTGGCCATGCCCTCCGTACCCGCCCCCAGGTTGCGTCCCGGCACGCTAGCGGCCTGCTGGCGCACGGGGATTTACACCCGGGAGGCATAAATCCCCCGACAAAGGTAAGGATGGGGTTTAGACAGGGCTGGGCGGGTGGGTTAGGTAGGGGAAGGGAGGGGAAGGTGAGGGGAGGGCAAAAGAAAGTTCCCTCCGAGGCCGCTCCGATTTCAGAGCGGCCTCGGAGGGAACGGAGGTAGGCTGCGCGGCTCGGCGTGCGCTGGCTATACAGAATCCATAGCCTTGCGCGTGCCGATCCCGGATTTTAGCAGATACGCGCGGCTCTGCGCGTATCTACTAAAATCCAGCGTACTTTTGCTGGCGCCTGATGCGCCAGCAAAAGTAGGCCAAATTGCGCGGTTTGAAAATCTACCCCATTATGTATAAGGTAAATGACCAGATTCAAATTGTCATTATTTAGACTGAACACTCCTCTTTTACATGCACAACTTGGTACAAACTGTCCTTAATTTTTCTTGTAAATTGAAAACATTGCACAACATTGTTTTTGTTTTTTTTTGCCTTGGGTCATCTAAAACACAACCAAAACAGTTATTATGTTGAATAACAGCCAAGCATTTTGTAAGAATGCTGAACAGGACAACACTTATGATTGATTCAAATGTGGTTTTTCAAAAAACGTCAGCACCCTTATCCCTGTCCAGCAGCTGAAATCATGAGCATCTTCCCGTCTGAACTTTTTTTTTATTGTTCTTTTGATTACTTTCTGTATCAAATGGTTTCCTGATGCTTGGACAAAAGCAGCACAGACAGGACAAGTTGATAACTGGTGGGTCCCCATATTCTCCTGACCGTGAAGATCCTTCATTGTTTTATACAATATGGTGTTAAATGAAATTAAAAACCTTCTCTAAACAAGGTCTCTATTACAGCAATCTCCCAACCCCTAAAATGCTTAATCACAATGAAAGAATTTTTTCTTACCTCTATCCTTTCAAGTTTTTCAAGCAAATAATCTGCTTCCATATCTTCTGAGACTTGGTCCAGCTCCATATCTGTACAGTCCACTGCGTTAACATTGTCAATGGCTGGATCCTGTGAATCAAAAAGCTTTTGTCCCAATGGGAGCTCCTCTGTCTCTGTCATTTCATCTGCTTTTCATTTCCTTCATCGTTCACATGCGACATGTGCACTGGTGGGTCAACTTCTGTTTCAGCGTCAAGGTCCATGAGAAAGAACAGCGATGACAGTCCCGCTTTAGTTTTGGCTGCTGCTTGCTTTCCATTTCTAACCATTTAGGCGTCTCATAGAAATCCATAGTTTTATTTTCAGATGCACTAAGCTAAAGCTTTTCACTAGCAGTTACTATCTTTCTATATGTTTTCACATTACTTCTATCCTGTGTTAGTTGTCACATGTTGATTTCTACATCGGTTGCACAAGCCTGCGCATGTCAATGCAAACTAAGTTGTAGTTATCACATGCTTAATTCTACATCCAGTTGTAAAAGCCTGGGCATGCCTATGCAAACAAAGTTGCCCTCAGCCATCTTATCAACCTAGTCTTCTGTGTCCTAGCAGGTCTATGTAAAGAATAAGCATCTGATCCGTAAACCATTTAGTTACATGCTTTCTGTTCATTTTCGATTTTAAAGTCCTGTTAAATCTTTCAATAACTGCTGCCTTAACATCATTGTGGTTAGAAAATGATGAACACCTCTGTGTTTTAACAAATTCTTCACAGAGCTATTTAAAAACTCTTTACCCTTGTCTGTTTGTATTTTATTGGGAATACGGCCACCATTAAATATATTTTCAAATGCCTTGGCCATTTCATGGCCTGTCTTTGTTTTTAGGCTCACAACCCATGCATATTTTGACAAGATATCTATCACCATCAATATGTATTTGTAGCCGCTGTTAAAAACCAGACAAGGCAATCAGGTCAACCAGATCAGCCTGCCATTGTGCATCCACATCTGACACAATGATTTTGTTTCTTTTAAAATGTGTCCTAGCAGGTCTGTGTAATGAATAAGCATCTTGATCTGTAAGCCATTCAGTTGCTTGTTTTCTGGTCACTATTTCATTACATGTTTTAGCAGCCTGTAAAAAAGGATTTATTCCACCAAGACTTCCTATAGCGCCTGGTCATAATATTTTTTATTTAATAGCTGCTTGTGCATAGTTGTTTTGTATTGCTGGAAACACAGAGGTCTGTATTTAAAACAAAAAACTCAAGCCTTGTTTTATTCATTTTTGCAGTTCTCCAACCCCCAACTACCAACACTCTGCTGTTAATTATCCTTTTAGTATACTAAAAAAAGGCTCTGCTCACATTTCACTTTGCATGTCTGCCTAGTCTGGTCATTGGGAATGGGTATCTACAGTGAGGGGAGGAGGGGACTTCTCCTTGTCTCCTTGCACAGAATGAGAGAGACTTTTCTGCTATGTCACAGCTAGTAACTTTAAAACAGAGGGTTTAGAAAACCCTGTTTACAGCTCTGTCACCACCACCAGTAGCAATTATTTGGATTTCTGGTGAGGTCATCAAAAAGCAGACAGACTACATTAAGTTTGTTGTCATTAAAAAGTGACAGGGCCATTTCTGATGATGTTCTAGGGCGCGTATTTTTGGGGGCATGGGGGTGGGTTGACTTACGGTAATGTCATCAAAAGGCGGTCAAGGGTCATTTCCAGTGACATCATAGGGGGTATAGTTTGGGGCAGGGCATGGTAGGGGCCAATTCATTCACTTCTATGGAATGGGGGAGTGGATAGGGTTAGAGGCCGGGTTTGGGGAGAGGTGGGGGCATGGCCATGGGCAGAAGGGGGTGGGGTTTGGGGGCAGGGAATGGGCAGGGCTACATTTATTCACTTCTATAGGGTGGGAGGGGTTGTGGGCTGAGTTTGGGACAGGAGTGGGCAGAGAAGTGGTGGGGCTTAGACTGGAAGTAAAGACTGATTAATAATTTTATTGACAGTGTACCTATAGTCTACTTATGAAATATAATAAAATGAAAAAAACAAACAATCATCACCAAAAATACATAACACAAAACTTTTCAGGCCATTAAAGCACAATCACCTTTCTATATGCAAGAAATATAATATATGTGTACATTTGCTATCTTTTTAAAAATATATGCATGTATATTTTGTGCATGTGAAAAACATGACTTACACTTGTATAACACCCGATTTTGTGTAGACGTTGGTATATTTTAAACATACTTGCATAAATGAAAGTAGCAATGTTTAGATTCCTCCATCAGTTTACCTAGTCCTTCTGTTGCATTTTCAAAAGTATGATCACATTTTTGCTTGGGAAAAAAGCTGCACACAAATTAGCAGGTATAAGTTTGTGCAGGTAGTTTTGGGAGAAAAAGTTCAAAGGGAAAATAGGTGCATACTTTCCTTTAGAAAATTGGGGCAAAGTATTTATGTAAAAAGTACCCTCGTACTTTACAGCAATGTGGGCAGTTACAAAATCACACCCAAATGTGTATTTTGTAAATGTGTTCTGGACATCACCTGTTCATAAAGAATGCCTGTTTACTAAACTTTATTAGTGGTAATAAATTATTTACTAGTACACGTTTGCCCTATATGTGAAATCTTTGTTCTAAAATCACTCATATATAAAATTAGAAATGTGCAGCCTTACAATGCCCTTATTTGACAGATTTCTATATAATTTTCTCTTACAGTTAATCAGTTCATTGTTCCCTTTTTTTAGCTGTTCGAAAATATAGTGATGACAATCTCTTCACCTATTCCCTATTTCATCCTTTCCCATTATAAGCATATTCAGTTTTGATCAGTCCTTTTATCTGCTAGGCAGCAGGTAAAATATGTAGGTATCATTTCCCTTGTATTGCCAGCTTAAAGTTCATGTCTTCCAAGATAGAAGTCAGTATCTGCCAAGAAAGCTGATTTGGACTCCAGGGCAAGCAATATTTTCAGAGACAAGGCTCAAGAATTCACTAACAAGAAAGGATTTTCCTTTCCTAATGTTCTGATTAGCGCTTGTTGCTGCACTGGCATTAGAATTGGTCTAATTATTCTCTGGCTGCACTACTTTATCATGTATCATAACTTCCTTGACACTAAAACCAAATCAACAGGATAGTCCCTAAAGACAAGGTTGCTATCAGAAAATTAGGTAGGTTGAAGACTCAAACAATTTGACCTATAAAAAATTGTATGTATGCTAAAGCAGTGCATTTCTCAGATGGTTTCATTTTTAGCAGCTGCCTGACCCTGAGAGACTGGCAGACAGTGGAAACCCAGGTAAATAGCAGTAATGAAGGCAATAGGGATGTTGTTTTCCTTAGCAGTTAGAGTACAGCAGTGATACTAGCTATTGTTATGCTGTTTTTACTTTTTTTCAATAATTTAATTGGATGGTACAACACTGGAAATCATTAAGATACCCCGATTTTATTCATAATTTATTTGGCTTCCGAGGAGACATAAGTGTTAGAAGTTTTAAAGTTTAGCTGCGTCTTTCATTATGAGTTTAAATAAATCAAGCTTTATCATAAACCCATGCTGATATCGCATTGGTACACGATCAATATGAAGGCAATAAAGACAATAGAAAACTTGACTCAGAGGAAGCATTTTAAAAGCAGTGTTTATTGTCAAGGTCCCTGGTTTTCTGTGATTCTGCAACCACAGGAACGACTACAGAATTTGTTCCTACCTATGGAATCATGTCAATGACAAATTACTTTCCTTCTGTGGCCCTGCGGTTGCTGTTGTCGCTCTCTCTGTCTTGTGGCCCCAAAGCTGTTACTTCCTTTCTGTGTCTCCCAATGCTCATGCTGTATCTATCTTGTTGTGTGACTCAAAATAAACACATCAACTGGCTAGAGGGGCTGAAGTAGAAGAGGAGGAGCAGGAGGCAGAGTGAAAATAAAAGAAGAAGAGAAGTGGCAGGTAGAGATGGTAGAGTAGATGAAAGAGAATAATACTGAAGGGAAGAGAAGCAGAACAGAACAGAGGAATGAAGGTTATATTGCAGGGAAGGAAGAGCATAGAGACTGGTGTGGAAAGAGAGAAGAGATGAAGTGGGAA
The DNA here is from genome assembly GCF_901001135.1 of Rhinatrema bivittatum. Classification (NCBI taxonomy): domain Eukaryota; kingdom Metazoa; phylum Chordata; class Amphibia; order Gymnophiona; family Rhinatrematidae; genus Rhinatrema; species Rhinatrema bivittatum. The sequence goes on from NC_042619.1 coordinate 143,874,750, forward strand.
AGCGTGATGTGCTGGGATGGATGATTGTAACTGAGAGACTGGCAGGGAAAGAGAGAGGAAAAATCCTGTAAAATATGGAGAAGAGAATAGATTTAGGGCTGGATTTTCTATCTTCACACGCCTTCCTGAATCGCGCAGTAACAGAGGGCGGCGGGGGCCTGCGAAAGCTGGCAGCAATCGCACCGTCGCATGCGATAGGGATAAAAAATGAACCCCTTAGGGAGCTAAATGAGAGAATAAAAAAAGAGGTATCATGGAATGTAAGAGATTGTGGTAAGAAGGTGGACGAAGGGGGAGGACAAAGGGGGAGAAAAGAAATGAAATTGGTAAATATATGGAATGAAAATTAAATGAAAAAAGAGTAAGAATAAAATTAAACAATTAAGAATAAAAGAAATTCAGGTATACCGTAAAGATTGGAAAATTAATTGTATTTATATTTTACTGACAAACATAAAACATGAATGATTTTTAAATATAACATTTCTAGGGATATTAATTTATCCGTATATGTAAATTGATGTAAATAAGCTGCAGAATCTTGAAAATGGTATCACAAAATTCTTTAGCCATTGTCACAGAATCAAGCATGAATCTACCACCGGAAACAGGACTTGTGGATATAGTCCTAATAAAAGCTTGTATTCCAAAAAAGTTTAAAAATGGTTTTATGTATGACAGAAAAATAAAAGAAAGGATACCTTGGAAGACCAAAAGAGAGCAGTAGAGCCAAAATATTGTTAAGCAGATCATTTGAGCAATGGAGAGGGCAATAATGGACATCCACATGGGCCTTGCAGACCCATGGGAACAAATTATCTATGGGACTGCAAACCAGTTTCCAAAAGGAAACTCCTCATGGAGGTTTCCCTTTGAAAATACTACTGACATGCACAATGCGAGCACTACATACCCATGTACTTCACGCTTGCATTGGGGTAGGTGCAAATACATACCAGAAACTACATAATGAAGTTTCAAAATGAAATTGTGCATAATTCCCTCCCTAGACCTTACCCCACCAACTTTTCTCCACAACTGAAAGTTTGATTCTCTGAACATACTTAGACATGTGTGCATACCTCATACTTATATCTGCAAGAGAGTGGGATAGAGGGAACAATAATCAGATCGTATTTGCAAACGAGTAAGTACATACTTACCTATAGAAAAATATTTGATGATTGAACTCATAGCTAGTACTGTTACTTGAAACCAGACTTGTAGGATGCTTCATATCCAGATTAACTTTTCCAGTAGAATAGTAATTTGTGTTCATGTTTAGCAAAATGTTGCTGAGTGAATGCCAAATACTATGAACAGAATTTTAGTTGAAACAACAGTTGTGTCATGCCATTTGTATCAATATGAAGCAAAGAGCCTTCAAAATGGGAACCAGCCTTCAGTCTACTCTATCAGTTGTATTCAGACACTAGATTCATTTCTTACTTAGCTATAATTATTTACTAATAAATGTTTTGTTGTTAGAAATAAAGGTACAAAATAAATCAAAAATACCCTTTGTGTCAAGGCATGAGACATATATTACTGGTACCAGTTAGACATTTAGATATGCCTAGGTGAAAATTCCCCAAATATTCACAAACTATGAGCAGGCAGGAGGACTTGCCCTTAACCCCCTACTGGTTAAGCATCCAGAGCAAAACTGGATACTAAGCCGGTAGGAAGTAAGAGTAATATCCTCCTGTTGGTTTGGATTTGTGAGTGTTTGGGGGGGAGGGGGTCTTCATTTTTGACCTGCCTGCCTGCTGCCTTCCTCTAAGACCACAGCTTGCTCCTGACCTGCCTGCCTGCCGCCTGCCTCAAAGACCACAACTTGTTTCTGACCTGCCTGCCTGCCGCCTGCCTCAAGACCTCAGCCTGCCTTTGACCTCATCTGACCTCTGATACTTGACCCCTGCTTTGCTGACCATTCCTCGGACTGACCTCTGGATCTTGACCTTTGCCTGCCTGACCTCGTCTCCAGATTCTGGCTCTGTTCCTCGCCTTGTCATCACCAACTCTGTTCTGGTTCTCTTTGTTCCAACCAGCAGCCACCTTTGAACCCGATCGCGCTCCCCCTGTGTTCATGGGCACGCCGGACTTTCACTCTCTCAGGAGACCCTGCGAGGCCCACCTAAGTCCAAGCGGCCCGGGTTCCTACGGGCTCCTCCCGGGGGGATCTCAGGCTTCCAGTGGTGAAGCTCTTCCCAGCCTTTGTCTCCTCCAGTGCTCCACCTCCTGGGGGAAGTTACCTCCTGTTCCCTTTCAGGAGGCGTTCCATCTCTGCCCCAGGATAAGGGTCCACACCCCAAGTGCAACAAAAACATTACTTTTAATCACATCCTAAAACCAATACTTTAAATCATTACATACAGTAAATAATACAAAATATACTAAAGAATTAGACAAATAAACAGCATAAAAGAAAAATAAAACAGTGTCATGCCCAGATTAAAAATAGCCCTGCTTTAAAAGGTGTGTCTTAAGAACCATTTTAAAATTTGGTGGGATTTGGAATGTCCCAGAGGATCACAACTTCTTTGTTCTCTTCCTTTTTTTTAGGATTGTGTTCCTAGTGTTTTTTTGGTAAAGAGTTTCCAATGAATAAGTCATATTACTTTGTTGTGCCTTTCTATACGCAAGCCTTCTTACATGAGCACATCATATCCAGTAAGAAGATGTCTAACCATTTCCAGCTCTGTGTGTTTTTCTCTTGGGCCCGTATTTCTTCCTTCTGACTGAGGTTTTTTTTGGACAAAAAACCTCAGTATACCCAATAAACAAACAAAGTGGGAGAATCAGGTTGGTAGATAGTACAACATAAAGGACCAGAAAAGAGTTTGGTGGGAGGAGAAACAAACAGTCCAGTATAATCAGCATACTAGCAACAGCAAACAACATGGAGACACCAAAAATCTCATGCTGTTACATATTAGGAATGACAGGTAAGCATATATCTGCTTTTTCCCTGCTATACAGGTAGGCAGATCAGCAACAAGACCTTCAAAGTGATTTCAGTTATATTGCCACTCACAAGAAAAGGCAGATTGATTTTCACAAAGACCAATTTCTCCATCAACTCTGGAGCTAGCCTTAAATGATAAGGACTCATGATGTCATCTGCCATTGAGAAGACACATACACTAGGCACGCTGGTGTCACAGAGTGTGAGCCCTTGTCTGTGGCATGGTTAACATGGTCTAGCAGATGAACCCACCAGGCCTATATCAATAGCAGGACAAGGTCGTAGGCTTCACCTGTACCTGCATCTTCACCTGCAGGTTGAACCCTTGGGTTCTGAGGCTGACAGGATTTAGATGACAGTCCAGAGAAGAGCAAGTAGTCAGAGTCGTATTCCAGGCAGAGGTCAGGGCAGGCAGAGATCAAGAGGTGTAGGTGTACAGACAATGGTTAGAACAGGCAGAGATCAGGCAGCATCAGTATCCAGACTATGGTCAGGCACAAGAGAGCAATCCAAGGGGCAGACATGATCAGGAAAGAGCAAAGGCATGGAAGGCTGGAAAAAGGTGAAACAGGAAGAACTGGAGCAAGGTAGAAGCTGGAAAAGCAGGAACGAGGTAAAGGCAGGACAAGCAGTAACAAGGCACTGGAAGGACAAGCAACACGCACTACAAGCATGGCAGTGGATGTGTTGCTCAAATGCCAGCTGGGAGTGCAAGTCAGGTTTAAATAACCAGCCGGTGTTGATGTCATCCGAATGCGACACTCTCAGCTTTCTACTGTGGGCCCAGATCTCAGAGCTGTGATGCATGTGTGTACCTAGAGATGGCATGGAGAGGCAGAATGGAAGCATCATGGTGGTGTCCTTTCCACCAGTGCAATTTGTAGCATCCTAGGGTGAGTCAGCTGATCACGGGACTGTCCCACAGCCAGCCCATTAATATGGCTGGCTAGTGGGTAGGAAAGTTACTTCTGAGCAACCTTGGCTATGTCTGGCCAAACTGTGAACTTGGCTATGTCTGTGTTATGCTCTCTTCCTCCAGAGGGGAGGAGTTAGCAATCCGTTATCGCTTACCCTGCCAGGAGGGCGGCGTTAGCAATCTGTTCTACTTTTCTCCTGAAAGGGGGAGGAGTAGCAATCTGTCATGATCTGCTCCTCCAGAGGGGAGGAGTTAGCTATCTGTAGTGCTTATCCCGCCAGGACGGCGGAGATAGTAATCTGTTAGTGAAGTGCTGTAGATGCTCCTGTAAGGGAAGGAAGTAGCAATCTGTTATGGATCAGCTCCCCAGGGAAGAGGAGTTGGCAAGCTGTTCAATGATACTCTTCACAGGAGAGGAGCTAACAATAGGTATATTGTACTTCGCTACTGAGATAGCAATTTATCATGACTCCGCTACGGAGTAGCAATCTGTTATATATAGGCTGCTGGCAAGTCCCATAGAAAGAGGAGTTAGCTATCTATATAATACTTCCGTAAGCGGTATTATGGTCAGTAGTGTTTGGCTTCCACAGAGTGTCAGTAGTGTAAGGAATGACCACTTGGAGGAAATGGTGAATCCCTGGGCCGATGGTAGATGACAGCGCCCCCACGAGGAGATCCTGAGAGGAACCACCGGCTAGGCTAGATTATGAAATAAACACAAATAGTTCTTTATTAGGCTGGAAGCTGGACCACCAGTGGTGGCAGTACTGAGTCGATGTGTCCGGCAGGGCTGAAATCCTTCTGATGCTGGAATATAATCTCTGGGTTACTGAGCTGTAGTGAGAGAGACTAGAAGTAGTGAGTAGACAGGGTATACCGGATACAAGATGGTACACTCATAATAGTAGATGTCTGCAATGGTCTCTATGCCACAGAGAGTCTTCAGTATATTCAGGAACAGGAGCCATAGGTGAGTACTGGTTCCTATAAACAGTCGTAATAAGAACTCACAATAGCTGTATATGAAATGGCTTCTAGAGTAGAAGAGAGTATGTAAAGGATTCTAGGAACATGGGCCCTCGTGGAGCGAGTACTGGTTCCTATCTGCAATCTTGCCAATATAACTCTCGATCTCCGTACCTGTGATAACGTCTTGGACAGAAGGGAGTCTTCAGAGCTATAGGAATGTAGGCCCTTGTGGAGTGAGTACCGATTCCTATCTACAATAGAACTCACTGTGTTCACGTCTGCGATCGCTTCCAGGCAATGAGGAGTCTTCTGAGTATTCCGGCAATCTGAAATCAAGAAAAGAGAGCAGAGCCCCCGTGGAGCGGGTACTCCTGATAAGGCCAAGCAGTGGAGAAGGATTCCCCTCGCTGACTCGGATCATTGTTGCAAGTATCATGGACTGCCGAAGCAAGTCCTGTTGGAGTTCCTTGCTATCTCGTTAGAGGTTAGCAAACAAAGACCTTTTAAAATGAAAATGGATGTTGTCACTACGGGGAGACGCCCCCGAGGTTCACGCCCTTGCTGGTACAAAGTCTGGACCGCGCGCGCACGCGCGCCCTTACGTCATCAGAAACATGGCGGATCCGTAGCGTCAAGCCAGCCCGGGGACACCGGGACCAAGAAGTAGGAAGAAGCTGCGACTGCATCTGTCTGTCAGAGCCGAAGGGAGTCACTCCCAAGGTAGAGAGGGTGGAGCGAGGGGCGAGAAGAGGCATGAACGCAACAGTCTGGCCAAACTGTGAACTTGTATGCCTAATATGCCAGCACATCTGCATCTATCTCCTCAATGAGATCTGTGACATACCATGTCCCAAACGTTTGTGCTGGGGTAGGCCAAGGATCTTACTTGCCAGCTGCTTTGGCTATGACCTCTGCCAAGTACAATGGTTCTTTGTGTGCAACTTGGCTTTGGTGTATTGAGGTGGGAGAAAAAGTGCTAGCTGACAGGTGCTGCTCCTGTTTGCTCTGAGGTGGCTCTATTTCCGGAGCCACATCTTCACTGTGCCTCTGAAGCTGGTGCTCCTCTTCACACACCATGAATGTGAGATTCTGGGATTGGTGGCTGAGACTCCTTTTCAGCAATGGATCACAAAGTGTGGAAAACAGGTATGTATTGTTTTCAGTCTCTCTTGTACCTGCTGCTGCAAGGGGTCCAGAAATTGCAAAATCTGCTTCCCCTTTTCCTCATGGAAGCCATCCAACATTTCCTCCAGAATATTTACTATAGGGATGACCCCACCCAGATGACACTTCTAGAACTCAGGCCCTTCATGGCATCCTTGAAGATTTTCAGGAGTTGTACCAGCTACTTCATCATTACCAAACCATGATTCCTCAATGGGCATTGCACACCTATCTCTGTTTCCAGAGATATATCATGAAAGAGTGTCTGCTGCTTCACTAACCTCTGCCTAACCTACTACCTATGTTCCCAAATTGTTATCTCTATATCTGCTCAATAACTATTTATCTACTTTGAACTGAAGAACAAATACAATTTTATAGGAGAAGGTGGTAATTTCAGATACAGGCTCTAGTACCATCTTAGGTTACTTTGCCATTGTTTTAATCATCAACATCACCTGCTGTCTGTGGATGCAAAGATCAGTGTGGATCACCACAAGGGTCATCAGTATTGGTAACACTCAATACATATAATGTAGGTCCTAACACCTTTCAAGGATGCCATTGAATACCTGAGTTCAGCAATAGCCACATATGGGTGAGGGTTTCCCCATAGATATTGATCTGGAGGAGAAGGTACAGGATTTCTGGCAGGAACAAGAACAGGCAGCATGGCTTCTATGATGGTGTATATGGTCTCCTTGCTGTAGCAATTGGAAAATTGGCTCAAAATCTTCATCCAGTCGAATCTATACATACTGGCTATCTTGTGTGACCCATAGGTGAAGGAGCATCACCATCAGTCCAGTACTCTGACTTACTGGAAGGAGGTTCAGGTGGTTTGGGTTCAAGAATGGGAGGGCCTTATGCAGGGAAGCAGTGGGGGATGAAGAATAAGAAAGAAGAGTTTCCTTACAAATAGGCTGATTCAGTAACAGTCGCGGGAGAGCAGGCGAGCGCCCGCTCTCCTGTGAACGCGATTCAGTATTTAAATGATGGCCCACGGTAAAAAGAGGCGCTAGGGACACTAGCGCGTCCCTAGTGCCTCTTTTTTGACAACAGAGGTGGCTGTCAGTGAGTTTGACAGCCAACGCTCAATTTTGCTGGCATCGGTTCTCAAACCCGCTGACAGCCACGGGTTCGGAAACCGGATGCCGGCAAAATTGAGCATCCAGTTTTCAACCCGCGAGCCACGGGCCGATTTAAATTTTTTTTTTTTTAATTATTTTTTACTTTGGGACCTCCGACTTAATATCGCTATGATATTAAGTTGGAGGGTGTTCAGAAAAGCAGTTTTTACTGCCTTTCTGTATACTTTCCCAGCGCTGGCAGAAATTAACGCCTAACTTTGGGTAGGCGCTAATTTCTGAAAATAAAATGTGCGGCTTGGCTGTACATTTTACTTAGTGAATCATACGGGAATAACTAATAGGGCCATCAACATACATTTGCATGTTGCAGGCGGTATTAGTTTCGGGGCGGTTGGATGCGCATTTTTGACCCCTTACTGAATAAGGGGTAAAGCTAGCGTGTCGAAAATGCACATCTAAATGGGTTAACAGTGCACTCCGCCGAAGCGCACTGTACTGTATCGGCCTGATAGTACTGTCAGAATCAGCAGCATCTTGAAAGCTACCACTTTCTCCTTCACCTTTAGCTGCCTCCCCAACTAGGCCACAGGACAACAGGGTCTCTGGCCATAGGCCATTGCTTCAGTGGTTGGCTACAGAGACCAGTATTCCCTCCCCCAGCAAAGGAGACCCCTGCACAAATTGTAGTGATTTGGTACGTTGGAGAGTCTATCGAAGTTAAGAACACAGATCTGCACATAAGTCTGTGGCTTGGCTGAACCTTGCAAAGGATAGATGCCAAAGTCTTTTTCAATTCTTTATTGTAGTGGAGACATATAAAAACATGGGCATTTGTTTTTATTCGCCTCCACAACAATAAAGAATAGAAAAAAACTTTGGCAACTATCATTTTGCTTTCCTAACGTTTTTTTTTTAGATCGTCTACCTTTGTGTTTTGTGGGTTGAACCTTGCCAAGGACATTCAGCATTTCTTTTTCTTCCCAACAGCCAATGTGCCTAAAGAACAGGAATTTTCAAAAGTCAGGGTACATCGTGAGTCTATATCATTCATGGCGGGCACCAGAATTGGTGGAAATGTTGATCTTCTTTAAGGTCAACTTCCATTTGCTGGATTTCCCTGAATTTGCATGTGACTGGCAGGAGTACTGAATGCACAGCTACATCAAATCAAAGTCAAACGTTTTGGCCTCAGTGCCTTGCTACATTATTGGCATATTCCTCTCTTGCTGCTGCTACCTGACCTATTCCTCAGGCCCTGCCTCTCTTCTGGTTCAGCACCCTGTGCATTATAGCTACTCTTGCCATTACCCAGCCTGTTCTCACTATTCTTCCACTTTCACTGGTGGGTTTTGGCCCCCCCAAAACAAAACAAATGGAATTTTTTTTAAAAAAAAGAGAAAATCCTACTTTTTTCTGCCACTCTCTTGATGTTTCTGGATTTTGTCACTTGCTGCTTCTCCCTGGCCTACTATTCTCCTTTACTATTCCCTTGGATCAGTAGCCTGCTGTGTTGCGGCCACATTTCTTGCTGCCACATTTCCTGCTGCTTTACTCCTCAGCGCTTTGGGGGTCTTTAGATCTTAGTGTGTACTGCCATTCTTCATAAGGTCTTCATGCCACTATGCTTTCATCCATACCTCTCACTCTACAGTATGTCTTAGGGTGTTCATGCCATTCTTGGTGTCTTTGGGGTTCAGTTGCCTCTTCTGCAGAGGCCTGCCAGCAAGTTTCATACAACTTGAGTAGAAATTCCCAAAGTTAGAGTTAAAAATGAGATGCATATCTTCCATAATTGACGTCAATAAAAAAAAATAAATGAAATGAATGGCCCAAATGAACTAAACGTGCATATAATCCAAACAAAACCAACCAAAAGAAATAGGAAACCAAATTGGAAATGTAAACCAAAGCACATTGTTTAGATATACACCCTTTATGACTACTCCACATTTTCTGTCATAAATAGATATGAAAAAGATAGAGGAATGTTCTCAACAGGCTAGAAACTCAAGAGTTGATAAGATAGTGCCCAAACACACAAAGAAGATTATATTATGCATATTAACATGACTTAAGACTGTCTAGGTGAAATGACTCTTGACTTTGATTAATACTTTTGAACTGGATTAATGGAGGATTATGATCTATATCTTTACTTACTGAGTAATTGCTATTAAAAAAAACATTTTAGCTGTCATAAGTGGGGAAGCCTAGAAGCTCCACACATGTTTATGCAGTCATTCTGGAGCCTGTGGTTAGGAAAGGGATAAAGAAAATCATGCAAGTAAGCACATTAAATGCTATAGGGAGAGATGCAGCAAGTATAAAGCAATAGAAAATAATGTAATAACGTTAATTTTGTATTACAAAAGCGTTAGATTCTTCTTCTGAAAAGAAGAAATGGAGAGATGTTTTAGTATTAAATAAGTTGAAAGAAAACCAACAAAGCAGCTGGACAGAAATAGAAACCTGTTCAGAAGCTATTGCTGTCACCGCCCAATGTCCAAATGTGTTAAACTGACTGCCATTGACAGAGTGGTGTTGACAGTGGGACAAGAACACATAGGTCACCAGGATAAATCTTTTGGTTCCTGTCAGAAACATTTTACATTGCCTATTCAAGTATCTCTGACAAACTTACTGCTGCTGCTACTGTTTGAGTAGCTGAGGACGCATCAACAACATAAATTCTATTGTTTGTGGCATACTAAAAAAAAAAAAAAGAAAAACAAGATTGGATAAGTGCTAGCCAACTTTCATCAGTGCATCTAGTAATGAAGTCACATTCTTAATGTTATCATAAACTAATATTTGTCTTGTTTGTTTTAATAATGTTATACGATAAAGGGCTCATTGAACACAATGTTACATACATGAAGTGTTGTTTAATTTTTGTAACTATATGAACACATTTGGAACTGGACAAAAGGAAGAGAACTGAGGAAGGGATAGACATGCCAAGGAAAGCATGGAGACAGAAATGAAAGGGCAATGAACAAAACTAAATTGCAATTCTGTGAGAAGGATGAGAGAAATGATACACAATGAGGAAAAACTTGAAGGATGAATGACATGCATTCATGCGCAGTGGTAGCCCTAGTCTGTTCTCATCTTCTCTGGACAGTAACTTGAGATATTAAACTACAATTATGAATCTACCGCTTATGGGTCTCAACTTTCACCAGTTTTATCATATGTAGTAAATTCTACAGAGTAAAATCTTCTATGGATAAAAATATTAGGTGAATTTTGAAAGAGTTTTACGTGTACATATTAGCACATGTTCATGCAAATAGTGTATATTTGATTAAGTGCTATTTTATAAACCTCAAACATACATGCACAAGTAATGGTTCATGGGTAAATTTGCTTGTATAAAAAAGGGGCTGGGTGGGACCAACATTTATGCATACAAATTGCTATTTTATAACTTGCAAAAGCAACGCACATATGGCTGTTACCTGTGCATATTTACACCTGATAATTAACTGGTGTAAATCAGAATAGAATTCTTTATAGCCAATTGCTGATGGGGTGAGGGGTCTGGGTAAACTGCAAGGTGTTCAGGCTGAACAACCAGGGAGTTTTTGATGACCTAGAGATAGACTTGTCAAACTGGTGGACTAATTGGTAAAACTGGTAATTTCCTTCACACATAAGAATATAAGAACATGCCATACTGGGTCAGACCAAGGGTCCATCAAGCCCAGCATCCTGTTTCCAACAGTGGCCAATCCAGGCCATAAGAACCTGGCAAGTACCCAAAAACTAAGTCTCATTCATGTTACCATTGCTAATAATAGCAGTGGCTATTTTCTAAATCAACTTAATTAATAGCAGGTAATGGACTTCTCCTCCAAGAACTTATCCAATCTTTTTTTAAACACAGCTATACTAACTGCACTAACCACATCCTCTGGCAACAAATTCCAGAGTTTAATTGTGCGTTGAGTGAAAAAGAACTTTCTCCGATTAGTTTTAAATGTGCGACATGCTAACTTCATGGAGTACCCCCTAGTGTTTCTATTATCCGAAAGCGTAAGTAACCGATTCACATCTACCCGTTTTAGACCTCTCGTGATTTTAAACACCTCTATCATATCCCCCCTCAGCTGTCTCTTCTCCAAGCTGAAAAGTCCTAACCTCTTTAGTCTTTCCTCATAGGGGAGCTGTTCTATTCCCCTTATCATTTTGGTAGCCCTTCTCTGTACCTTCTCCATCCCAATTATATCTTTTTTGAGATGCGGCGACCAGAATTGTACACAGTATTCAAGGTGTACAATGGAGCGATACAGAGGCATGATGACATTTTCCGTTTTATTCACCATTCCTTTTCTAATAATTCCCAACATTCTGTTTGCTTTTTCGACTGCCACAGCTCACTGAACCGACGATTTCAATGTGTTATCCACTATGACGCCTAGATCTCTTTCTTGGGTTGTAGCACCTAATATGGAACCTAACATTGTGTAACTATAGCATGGGTTATATTTCCCTATATGCATCACCTTGCACTTATCCACATTAAATTTCATCTGCCATTTTGATGCCCAATTTTCCAGTCTCACAAGGTCTTCCTGCAATTTATCACAATCTGCTTGTGATTTAACTACTCTAAACAATTTTGTATCATCTGCAAATTTGATTATCTCACTCGTCGTATTTCTTTCCAGATCATTTATAAATATATTGAAAAGTAAGGGTCCCAATACAGATCCCTGAGGCACTCCACTGCTGACTCCCTTCCACTGAGAAAATTGTCCATTTAATCCTACTCTGTTACCTGTCTTTTAGCCAGATTGCAATCCACGAAAGGACATCGCCACCTATCTCATGACTTTTTACTTTTCCTAGAAACCTCTTATAAGGAACTTTGTCAAATGCCTTCTGAATATCCAAGTATACTACATCTATTCGTTCAACTTTATCCACATGTTTATTAACTCCTTCAAAAAAGTAAATCAGATTTATGAGGCAAGACTTGCCTTGGTTAAAGCCATTCTGACTTTGATCCATTAAACCATGTCTTTCTATATCTTCTGCGATTTTGATGTTTAGAACACTTTCTTCTATTTTTCCTGGCACTGAAGTCAGACTAACCGGTCTGTAGTTTCCCGGATCGCCCCTGGAGCCCTTTTTAAATATTGGGGTTACATTTGCTATCCTCCAGTCTTCAGGTACAATGGATGATTTTTAATGATAGGTTACAAATTTTTAATAATAGGTCTGAAATTTCATTTTTTAGTTCCTTCAGAACTCTGAGGTGTATACCATCCAGTCCAGGTGATCTACTACTCTTCAGTTTATCAATCAGGTCTACCACATCTTCTAGGTTCACCGTGATCTGATTCAGTCCCTCTGAATCATTACCCATGAAAACCTTCTCTATGTAACAAAATGTGATGATTTACTTCATTGAAATGCCATCTTGTTCTTTTCTTACAAATCATCTGCCTTTGTTTGTATTGCCAGTCAGGTAAACCTTTTTTCCAAGCTTCAGATATCAGAAAAAACTCTCACTGCAAATGACATGATATCAAGGATACAGCACAGGTAGCAGAACCTGGTGTAGCTATGAAGATAATTTATGAAAGCTCAGTAGTCAGAGGCAGTTGTCTGTAGAAGTTGTCTGTAGAAGAAGCTGTGAATATTATTGTATGAGGTGAAAAAAAACAATGCTTCTAGGACCTTGAAGAAGATTCAGGAAGAGATGTTAGCTTGCCAAGAGTCCTTTTCCAACTGAAAAACCCCACATGAAGTGAGACAGTCCCAGGCTGTTTTTGGTCAAGGGACCAATAGAAAAAGGAGAGAGAAAGAGAGAGAGAAACAATAAGAACAATAGGAAGTTCAGACACTTTCAATCATTAAACAACAAGATAGATAAAATGTTTTCCCTGTAGAAAATCTAAGCCATGCAATCTCTCAGTATGACACAGGGTGGAAGTATACTAAAGAAACATACAAGTACACTGTGGTGACAAAACATACCTTCAGTACACATTAACATACAGATACAATAAATTGGGTCTTTCTTTTTCTCGTTATATGTTAATTTGATAAAAAGGGTAAGCAGAATGTGCTCCTATGATCAGAGGTAGGCAATCTTCAGTCCTCATGGAAAGTTTAGGTTTTTGCGGTATCCCTAATGACTAAGTATAAGATAGAGTGCATACAATTGAAACATTGTGCCTGAAAATCTATCTCATGCATATTGCTTCAATTGTATGCATAATAAGAGTAGGGAAGCCAAATGAATTTGTGTCCATGAGGACTAGAGGATGCCTATTCCTGCCTATGACATCAAGATCAACAGTTTATGAATGCAGAGAGAACACTCAAAACAGCAGGTAATTCTCACTTTTTGGGGTAGATTTTAAAAACATATGCGTGCGTGTCCATGGGTGCACACTACCCGGTGTGCGCCCATGGACACGTGATTTTATAACATGGCCATTCCTGCACACTAATTTTATAAAATACGGGGTGGCATGTTCAAGGGAGGGGTTGAAAAAAGCAATTTACGCATGGTGACGAGATCGGTCCTCCCCCAGTTTTCTCCCAGTCCACTCCAATTAAGGAGTGGACTGGGAGAGAACTTTCCTATACCCCTACCTACCCTCCCTCCCTCCCTCTTTCCCTCTCCTCCCCAACCCCTTGAAAGGCCCTACCTTTTTTTTTCTTTGTTTTTGAACTTACGCCAGCTCCTGAGCTGACATAAGTTGCGCGTACCGGCAGGCTGTGGCGTGCGATCCCCCGGCACAGCAACAAATGGCCGCTGTACCGACTGCCTCCAACTCTGCCCTGCTTCACCCCCTGGACTGCCCCTTTTCTTCAGCCCAGCTCTTGTGCACGTAACAAGTGTTACGAGTGTGGCCGGGCCCCTTTTAAAATTCATGCGGCTTTCACAAGACCTGGCTGCGCACTTAACCCCCGTTTTTTACGCACGACAGCCATTAAAAATCGGGCCAATTATAAATAAATAATACTTCTCATTCTAGTTATGGTCACAGATTTAAGAACATAAGAACATAACAAATTGCCATGCTGGGTCAGACCAAGGGTCCATCAAGCCCAGCATCCTGTTTCCAACAGAGGCCAAACCAGGCTACAAGAACCTGGCAATTATCCAAACACTAAGAAGATCCCATGCTACTGATGCAATTAATTCACCAACTCGAGCGTACAAGGGAATCCTTGTGCGGTGGTAATCTTGTACGGAGGTATTTGATGAGGATAACCGATTTGCAGTTATCCTTTCTTTTACCTCCGTCTATTATTCTTTTTATTAAGGTCAAAAATATTTTTTAGGTGCTCTTTCGTGCTTTTTTCTTAAAATCCCTTCTCCCCTGCTGCTTTTCCGACCCACTGCTAAGCTTTTGTCATACTTATCAAGGATATCGCCTTTGTTGATTTCTCATGGGTACGGAGCTGCTCGTCCGACACGGGCCATGTTTCGGCACAGGTGCCTGCTTCAGGGACTGTGGGGGAGTGTGCTGTGTCCTATGTGGGGTTCACAGCATTCTAAAGTCTTGTCAAGAGTTTCTGCTGTCTCTCGTGCGACGCCTTCTGTGTTTGCCTTGTACGCTCGAGTTGGTGAATTGTTGAAAAGGGAAAGAGGTTGGTTAGTGATGCCTTCTGTGTTTCCCTTGTACGCTCGAGTTGGTGAATTGTTGAAAAGGGAAAGAGGTTGGTTAGTGATTACTGATGCAATTAATAGCAGTGGCTATTCCCTAAGTAAACTTGATTAATAGCCGTTAATGGACTTCTCCTCCAAGAACTTATCCAAACCTTTTTTGAACCAAGCTGCACTAACTGCACTAACCACATCCTCTGGCAACAAATTTCAGAGCTTTATTGTGCGTTGAGTGAAAAAGAATTTTCTCCAATTAGTCTTAAATGTGCTACTTGCTAACTTCATGGAATGCCCCCTAGTCCTTCTATTATTCGAAAGTGTAAATAACCGAGTCACATCTATTCGTTCAAGACCTCTCATGATCTTAAAGACCTCTATCATATCCCCCCTCAGCCTTCTCTTCTCCAAGCTGAACAGCCCTAACCTCTTCAGCCTTTCCTCATAGGGGAGCTGTTCCATCCCCTTTATCATTTTGGTTGCCCTTCTCTGTACCTTCTCCATCGCAACTATATCTTTTTTGAGATGTGGCGACCAGAACTGTACACAGTATTCAAGGTGTGGTCTCACCATGGAGCGATATAGAGGCATTATGACATTTTCCATTTTATTAATCATTCCCTTCCTAATAATTCCTAACATTCTGTTTGCTTTTTTGATTGCTGCAGCACACTGAAGTGACGATTTTAAAGTATTATCCACTATGATGCCTACATCTTTTTCCTGGGTAGTAGCTCCTAATATAGAACCTAACATCGTGTAACTACAGCAAGGGTTATTTTTCCCTATATGCAACACCTTGCACTTGTCCACATTAAATTTCATCTGCCATTTGGATGCCCAATCTTCCAGTCTTACAAGGTCCTCCTGTAATGTATCACAGTCTGCTTGTGATTTAACTACTCTGAATAATTTTGTATCATCTGCAAATTTGATAACCTCACTCGTCATATTCCTTTTCAGATGTCCTTATATAATTGGTATTTAAGTTGTATATAGTCTTCTGCATATAAGCTGCACCTTTTGTATTTAGCCTCTCTGTTACCGTTTAAAGTTACTGTTTTTTACTTTCTATACCTCTGCACTTTGTAGTTACTCTCTCCCTCCTCCCCCTCCCTGTTGATTGTACCTTCAGTCTTTTAGTTGCAATGTAAACCGGTATGATGTTTGCATACTAATGCCGGTATATAAAACTCTTAAATAAATAAATAAATAAATATTCCTTTCCCTATCCCTAATACCAGGAGTGTTGTGATCTTCCTGCACGCAGTGCCCTATCCCTGATACCAGGGGTGTTGTGATCTTCCTGCACTCAGTGCCATATCCCTGATACTGGGAGTGTTGTGATCTTCCTGCACACAGTGCCCTAACCCTGATACCAGGGGTATTGTGGTCTTCCTGCACACAGTGCCCTAACCCTGATACCGGGAATGTTGTTGACTGGATTTGGAGAGAGAAAGTATGTGCATAACTTCATTTAAAGGGCAATGCAGACATATCAGCAGCCCTTCCTTTAATGGGAAAAACATGACATCATATTCCCACAGCCCATTTCTCTGCACTGGGTAACATAAAGGCCTCCATTTTGCAGCTCACAGGTGGATGGTATGGTAGTGAGATATGTCTATGTGGAGTTAAAACAGCCATGATTGGAAGTGTCAGCATTGTAGAAATGGCACTATGCCAGCTCACACTTTCATGCTAGAGCCAATGTGTTGTTTATATCATTGGGTACAAGGCTGAGTAATATCCAGCATACAGCAGGAGCTGAACATCTCTATGATCTTCTGTGGCCATCAAGTCAGTGCTTCTGTGGGAATGTGGAAGGTAAAGGAATACTGCAAGAAGCCAAACAACAAGCATGGAAAGATTGATAACAAAAATGGAAGTAAGAGTCATCTGCAAACACACATACAATACGTTGTGCAGTGGTCATGACCTCTACTTCCTAGCAAAGTAATCCTCAATGATTCATTGGTGAGTCTGAGTTCCATGCTGTGTTGTTTCCTGATGCAGGGGAGGCTGTCAGGATCCTCCTCTATATCCATGATCATCTCTGCTGGGATGCCATACTTAAGAGCTATATTGTACAACATGCAGCAGGTAAGCACTATCTCACCAACAGTGAGCAGATTATTTGGAAGTTTTGTCCAGAAAGTGGAAGCAACTTTTGAGAATCACAAAGGTATGCTCAATGACACAGTGAGTGAGTGAGTGCATGTGCCTCATTGTACCTCCTCTCTGCTGGTATACTAGGAAATGAGACAGGAGTAAGAAGCTATCACTGACAATAATGTTATGCATCACCCATTACAACGTGAATAAACATATACTGCCTCAGGCACCTTTGACTTAGTGATATCCCATTAGTGACAGCACAGGTGTTTGTCTTTCAACATCCATGACCATTATGAACTGCGTTAACATTAAAAACAAAGATGTGCATAAACATTAACAACACCAAATCTTCCAATGGAGGCCTTCAGCGGCTACTTAAAAAATAAGGTCTAATATCATCATAACTGTTTATGGCATGGATAACAGCTATATGTTGCATCTTAGATATCTTTGTAGACCTGCTGACTACTACACCCAGCATGATGGCTTATATATTGCTTTTTATGTGTAGAATTGTGCTGTGCTAAATTCTGTACCTTCATTATAAGTGTGGAATCTGGTGTCATCTCATTGTCCAATCTACCGATACAAAAAATTCCATTCTATTCAGGGGCATGTATAATCTGAACATCCTCTAATCCTTCAGAGTTGGAACATCTGAATGTCCTTATATCAATATGTTTGTAAGATGTTGGACATACAGTATAACCACTTTAGGTAGTCCATACTCCAGCTTGTGCACCTCATTCCATTGTCATCATTATATGTGCATGTAATATGAAATGTCCGAAATGTGAAATAGAAGAGCTGATTACTAACACCTGTCTCTTGGCCAGTATGAGGCACATCATCTATAATAGAAAGACTTGTATATGTTAGCTTTCAACTTATAGTGGATGGAACAGTAACATACATGTGACATCATAGGGGGTAAAGCTGAAGCTGAGGAATCTGTGGTATTACAGCATTGAAACGGCTGACTACATAAAAAAAAGTTCCCAGTTCCCAATTAGAATCAATAGCTGTGCCAATATGATATGAGGTTGAGACCCGATCATATGGGCAGCCTTGTAAAAAATCCATTCACTACATACAGACCCTATGTATGCTCCCAGCTGCAACCCCCCTCCCCATACTCCCCAACATCAAAGATATGTAACAAGGTCGAGCTATGAAGAGTCTGTGTGTAAAGGAATTCTGATGCCACAAAGTACAAAAGGAGAGCTGTGACAATATTACCACTGATTTTCCAGACTTAAAAAAAATCATCTTAAAAAGAATTTATAAAGGAAGAAATGTTCTTACCAAGTGTTATACTTAGTGAGGTTTTGGGTGGGCCCTTGGACACTGTGGCAGCTGACCATGCCCACGGGGGGGAAGTTCCGTGAGGGGCTACAAGTCAGGTTCAGCTCTGGACACACAAACACAGATAGTTCTTTATTTAGACATTTTGAGAAGCCACCAGAGGTGGCAGTAGTGAGTAAAAGATGTAGCCCAGCTGGGCTAGGATTCCCCAGGGTGCTGGAACAGCGGTTTCTCTGGTAGCAGTGCTGTAGTGGAGAGAACTGAGAAAGTGAATACAATAGAACATTCGCAGAGTCCCAAGTATGGAGAAGCCCGAGATAGGGAGAGCTGGCCCTCGAGGAGTGAGTACCAGATCTCTGGAGGTAGAGAGACTTGTTGGCAAAGTACTCACATAGCGGTTCCACGTAAGAGATGGCACTGGCGCTGGAACGGGGGCAGGCCCTCGAGAAGCTAGTACCTGGCTCCAGGGAGACAGCTCTGAGGAGTAGATGATAGTTGTACTCACTGATGATGTCTGTAGCGAATTCCTCCAAGTAGGAAAGGAGATGGATGCAGGCAGCGGGTCAAGGAACATGGGCCCTCGAGGAACAAGTACCGGTTACCTGACAGCTACCTGAAAGAAGCAAAGAGGCCCCCGAGGAGCGGGTACCCCGTTAGCAGAAAGAGTCCAATAGAAGTTGGAAGGCAGAGTAGCTGGGTACAGAGAGCGAATCCCATCCATAAGATTCCCCTTGCTAACTCAACAGCTAGCAATAAACAGTAGGCTTAAATATCTGGGCAGCATGATGTCATCACAGGGGGACGCTCCCGAGGAACGTGCCAATGAGGAAATAAGAATGAGGGCCACGTGGCGCATGCGCCCTAAGGTACCTGGAGAGCATGGCGGGAACGCTGGAAAGGACGGCGGACGGACGCTGCGACCGCCATTCGTCCATCAAGAGCAGGAGGAGTCGCAGACAAGGAAAGGTAGGCGGAGTGAAGCCGTCGGGCAGCGACGGTCGCAACACCAAGTAGCCAGCCATGGCCATTCCTGCCATTCTCAAAGTTTACAAAAAATGTTGATTGATGCAGGATGTATGCATCATGGATGGCACCTAGATATGGAGAGACAACACTGAGGATGTGTAATTTGGCATCACACACCACTTGCACATTGAGGGAGTGGAAGAGCTTACAGTTGTGGAAGACCTCCTCCCTCTGATGAGATGGTATAAGGGCAACATGGCTGCAGTCTATGGCCCATAGGTCATGGGTAATCTGAGCTATATCATATAAACCCCTCTTCAGGGCATCCATATCTTGCCTTTGAGTGGGAAATCATATGTATGAATGAATGTGGCCATGTATAGCTCGCAACACCTGGTTTAAGCATCTGGAAAATGTGGCTTGTAACAATACCCCCACGGCACTGATTGTAGTTTGGAATGATCCAGATGCCAAAAAATGGAATGTCCTCAAAAATTTCACCAGGCCTGGCATGGAACAGGACTGCTCTGTTCCAGGATAAATGTCTGGTTGCATTTCTTCATATAAACTCTTGATAGAGCTCAAACGGTATCATATGATCACCTCTTCCTCTGGAAGACCTAGTAAAGTGGTGTGAAGCCTAAATATGTACTCACAGTGGGCCTTGTATGGCTTCCTATATGGTGAGCCTATCTGAGATGCTAGTTGGCCCATCTGCTTCTGTGGTTTCTGTTGCCTCTGTGTTGGGAAACCTCTTGGTGTCATTTATTCACATTTGCATTCTCATTTGTACACATTACGAGTTTGTGCATGATCTGACTTGTTAACATGTGTTATCCTGCATTAACGTTTGCTAGTCTTTATATAAATGTGCAATATGGACATATCACAGTTTAGTAAATTACCCTATTAGATTGTAAGTCCTCTGGGGATAGAGAAATACCTGCAGTACTTGAATGTAATCTGCTTTGAAGTGCCCAAAAGCAGAATATAAACCAAATAAATTAATATAATAATATGCATGCCTGATTCATTTGTAATATATAAAACTTAATATGAAATAAGGAACTTAATATGAAATAAGGAATGGTTTCTGATATAAACTCTGCTCTCCCATCTGCCCTCCTCTTATGGCTCCTTCAAGAGTGCTATTTCCCTCCTCCAGATGATCCTTTCCCAAGTCGCTTCCCTCCACCTATAGACCATTCCTGAGTCATCTCCCTCATGTTCTTTCCTCACTATAGCCCCTTCTCTGGTGCTCTTCTTCCTGTGGCCCCTTCCTGAATGCTCACCCTCCTGCCCTCTCCACTCTACAAGTGGCTGCCCTAATCGCTGCCACCCATGGCACCTTCCCAAATGCATTTCCTTCTCTACTTCCCTCCTGTGTGCTCTTTCCTAGTTCTTCTCCTTCAAGGCCCCTTCCTGAATGTTTTTCTTTCTGTGCATCTTCCTCTCTTATGCCCTTCTTCTATGGCCTCTTTCTGAGTGCTGCATCCCTCCATAGCCCCATCCTTCCCCCATGGCCCATTCTTGAGTGCCTTGCCTCCTGTCCTGTTCCCCTTGTGGCCCCTTCCAAGTCCACTTTCCTTCTCCTCAAGGTCCCATCCCAAAGTTCTTTTATTTATTTATTTGGATGTATTGCCCACTGTTTTGAATAAGAAATTCACCTAAAGTGGTATACAACATTTTTGAAAGGTAACATATAGTCTGAACAAGACTTCAGTAAGGACAAAGCGTGATATCCATCAACAACAGGACTAAACTAGGTAAAATATAGAATAGAACTAAA